>NC_045558.1:5508205-6232981 GCF_009769535.1 Thamnophis elegans
GGAGAAGAGAAGAGAAAAGAAGAATAGAACAGAATAGAATAGAACAGGGAAGAGAGAAGAGAAAAGAAGAATAGAACAGAATAGAGAACAGAAGAGAAGAGAAAAGAAGAATGAACAGAATAGAACAGGAGAAGAGAGAAGAATAGAAAAGAATAGATGAAAGGAGAAGAGAAAAGAAGAATAGAACAGAATAGAATAGAAACAGAAGAGAAGAGAAAAGAAGAATAGAAACGCATAGAATAGAACAGGAGAAGAGAAGAGGAAAGGAGAATAGAACAGAAGAGAATAGAACAGAAGAGAAGAGGAAAGAAGAATAGAATAGAACAGAAGAAGAGAAAAGAAGAATAGAACAGAATAGAATAGAACAGAACAGAATAGAATAGAACAGGAGAAGAGAAGAGAAGAATAGAACAGAAGAGAATAGAAACAGGACAAGAGAAGAAATAGAACGAAATAGAATAGAACAGGAGAAGAGAAGATAGAACAGAATAGAATAGAACAGAAGAGAAGAGAAAGAAGAAGAGAACAGAATAGAAGAACAGGAGAAGAGAAGAATAGAACAGAATAGAATAGAACAGGAGAAGAGAAAAGAAGGAATAGAACAGAATAGAAAAGAACAGAAGAGAGAGAAAAGAAGGAATAGAACAGAATAGAAAGAACAGGAGAAAGAGGAAAGAGAAAAGAGAAGAATGAACAATAGTAGAACAGAAGAGAAGAGAAAAGAAGAATAGAAACAGAATAGAACAGGGAGAAGAGAAGAGAAGAATAGAACAGAATAGAATAGAACAGGAGAAGAGAAGATAGAACAGAACTAGAATTAGAACAGAAGAGAAGAGAAAAGAGAATAGAACAAATAGAATAAGAACAGGGAAGAGAAGAATAGAACAGTAGAATCGAACAGGAGAAGAGAAAAGAAGAAGAATAGACCGAATAATAGAACGAACAGAAGAGAAGAGAAAAGAAGAATAGAACAGAATAGAATAGAACAGGAGAAGGAAGAGAAAAGAAGAATAGAACAGAATAGTAGAACAGAGAGAAGAGAAAAGAAGAATAGAACAGAATAGAACACAGGAGGGAAGAGAAGAGAAGAATAGAACAGAATAGAATAGAACAGGAAGAGAGAAGAATAGAACAGAATAGAATAGAACAGGAGACAGAGAAAAGAAGAATAGAACAGATAGAATAGAACAGAAGAGAAGAGAAAAGAAGAATGCAACAGAATAGAAAGAACAGGAGAAGAGAAGAATGAAATAGAACAGAATAGAATAGAACAGGGAAGAGAAAAGAAGAATAGAACAGAATAGAATAGAACAGGAGAAGAGAAGAGGAAAGGAGAATAACAGACATAGAACAGGAGAAGAGAAGACTAGAACAGAATAGATAGAACAGGAGAAGGAAAAGAAGAATGATACAGAAATCGAATAGAACAGAAGAGAAGAGAAGGAAAGAAGAATAGAACGAAAGAATAGAACAGGAGAAGAGAAGAGGAAAGGAGAATAGAACAGAAGAGAATAGACAGAGAGAAGAGGAAAGAAGAATGAACAGAACTAAGAATAGAACAGAAGAGAAGAGAAAGAAGAATAGAACAGAAATCAGAACAGGAGAAGAGAAGAGGAAAAGAAGAATAGAACAGAATAGAATAGAACAGAAGAGAAAGAGAAAAGAAGAAAGAACAGAAGAGAACAGGAGGAAGAGAAGAATAGAACAGAAATAGAATAGAACAGGAGAGAGAAGATAGAACAGAATAGAACAATAGAATAGAACAGGAGAAGAGAAGAGAAAAGAAGAATAGAACAGAATAGAACAGGAGAAGAGAAGAATAGAACAGAATAGAATAGAACAGAAGAGAAGAGAAAAGAAGAATAGAACAGAATAGAATAGAACAGAAGAGAAGAGAAAAGAAGAATAGAACAGAATAGAATAGAACAGGAGAAGAGAAGAGAAAAGAAGAATAGAACAGAATAGTAGAACAGAAGAGAAGAGAAAAGAAGAATAGAACAGAATAGAACAGGAGAAGAGAAGATAGAACAGAATAGAATAGAACAGGAGAAGAGAAAAGAAGATAGGAACAGAATAGAATAGAACAGAAGAGAAGGAGAAAGAAGAATAGAACAGAATAGAATAGAACGAAGAGAAGAGAAAGAAGAATAGAACAGAATAGAATAGAACAGGAGAAGAGAAGAATAGAACAGAATAGAAAAGGAGAAGAGAAAAGAAGAATAGAACAGAATAGAATAGAACAGAAGAGAGAAGAGAAAAGAAGAATAGAACAGAATAGAACAGGAGAAGAGAAGAATAGAACAGAATAGAATAGAACAGGAGAGAGAAAAGAAGAATAGAACCGAATAGAATAGAACAGGAGAAGAGAAGAATAGAACAGAATAGAATTAGAACAGGAGAAGAGAAAAGAAGCAATAGAACATGAATATGAATAGAACAGGAGAAGAGAAAGAAGAATAGAACAGAATATAATAGAACAGGGAAGAGAAAGAAGAATAGAACAGAATAGAATAGAACAGGAGAAGAGAAAGAAGAATAGAACAGAATAGAAAGAACAGGAAGAGAAGAGAAAAGAAGAATAGAACAGAATAGAATAGAACAGAGAGAAGAGAGAAAGAAGAATAGAACAGATAGAATAGACAGGAGAAGAGAAGAATAGAACAGAAATAGAATAGAACAGGAGAAGAGAAAAAGAAGAATAGAACAGAATAGAATAGAACAGAAGAGGAAGAGAAAAGAGAATTAGAACGAATAGATAACAGGAGAAGAGAATAATAGAACCGAATAGAATAGAACAGGAGAAGAAGAGAAAAGAAGAATAGAAACAGAATAGAATAGACAGAAGAGAAGAGAAAAGAAGAATAGAAACAGAATAGAACAGGAGAAGAGAAGAATAGAACAGAATAGAATAGAAACAGGAGAAAGAGAAAAGAAGAATAGAACAGAATAGAATAGAACAGAAGAGAAAGAGCAAAACGAAGAATAGAACAGAATAGGAACAGGAGAAGAGAAGAATAGAACAGAATAGAATAGAACAGGAGAAGAGAAAAGAAGAATAGACACAGAATCTAGAACAGACGGAGAAGAGAAGAAGAAAGAAATAGAACAGACTAGAATAGAACAGGAGAAGAGAAGAGGAAAGGAGAATAGAACAGAAGAGAACTAGAACAGAGAGAGAGGAAAGAAGAATAGAATAGAAAGAAGAAGAGGAAAGAAGAATAGAATAGGAGAGGAGAAGAGAAGAGAAAAGAAGAAAGAACAGAATAGAATAGAACAGGAGAAGAGAAGAGAAAAGAAGAATAGAACAGAATAGTAGAACAGAAGAGAAGAGAAAAGAAGAATAGAACAGAATAGAACAGGAGAAGAGAAGAGAAAAGAAGAATAGAACAGAATAGAATAGAACAGAAGAGAAGAGAAAAGAAGAATAGAACAGAATAGAATAGAACAGAAGAGAAGAGAAAAGAAGAATAGAACAGAATAGAATAGAACAGGAGAAGAGAAAAGAAGAATAGAACAGAATAGAACAGGAGAAGAGAAGAATAGAACAGAATAGAATAGAACAGGAGAAGAGAAGAATAGAACAGAATAGAATAGAACAGGAGAAGAGAAGAGAAAAGAAGAATAGAACAGAATAGTAGAACAGAAGAGAAGAGAAAAGAAGAATAGAACAGAATAGAACAGGAGAAGAGAAGAATAGAACAGAATAGAATAGAACAGGAGAAGAGAAAAGAAGACTAGAACAGAATAGAATAGAACAGAGAGAAGAGAAAAGAGAACTAGAACAGAATAGAATAGAACAGAGAGAAGAGGAAAGAAGAATAGACCAGAATAGAATAGAACAGGAGAAGAGAAGAGGAAAGGAGAATAGAACAGAGAGAATAGAACAGAAGAGAAGAGGAAAAGAAAGAAGAAAGACAGAATAGAATAGAACAGAAGAGAAGAGAAAAGAAGAATAGAACAGGAATAGAAACAGGAGAGAAGGAAGAATTAGAACAGATAGAATAGAACAGGAGAAGAGGAAAAGAAGAATAGAACAGAATAGAATAGAACAGAAGAGAAGAGAAAAGAAGAATAGAACAGAATAGAATAGACAGAAGAGAAGAGAAAAGAAGAATTAGAACGAATAGAAAGAACAGGAGAAGAGAAGAATAGAACAGAATAGAATAGAACAGGAGAAGGAGAAGAATAGAACAGAATAGAATAGAAACAGGAGAAGAGAAAAGAAGAATAGAACAGAATAGAATAGAACAGAAGAGAAGAGAAAGAAAATAGAACAGAATAGAATAGAACAGGAGAGAGAAGAGAAAAGAAGAATAGGAACAGAATAGTAGAAACAGAAGAAGAAGAGAAAAGAAGAATAGAACAGAATAGAACAGGAGAAGAGAAGAATAGAACAGAATAGAATCGAACAGGAGAAGAGAAAGAAGAATAGAACAGAATAGAATAGAACAGAGAGAAGAGAAAAGAAGAATAGAACAGAATAGAATAGAACAGAAGAGAAGAGAAAAGAAGAATAGAACAGAATAGAATAGAACAGGAGAAGAGAAGAATAGAAACAGAATAGAACAGGAGAAGAGAAAAGAAGAATAGAACAGAATAGAATAGAACAGAAGAGAAGAGAAAAGAAGAATAGAACAGAATAGAACAGGAGAAGAGAAGAATAGAACAGAATAGAATAGAACAGAATAGAATAGAACAGGAGAAGAGAAGAATAGAACAGAATAGAATAGAACAGGAGAAGAGAAAAGAAGAATAGAACAGAATAGAATAGAACAGAAGAGAAGAGAAAAGAAGAATAGAACAGAATAGAATAGAACAGGAGAAGAGAAAAGAAGAATATAGAACAGAATAGAATAGAACGAAGAGAATAGGAAAGAAGAATAGAACAGAATAGAATAGAACAGGGAGAAGAGGAAGAGGAAAGGAGAATAGAACAGAAGAGAAGAGGACAGAGAGAAGAGGAAAGAAGAATAGAACAGAATAGAATAGACAGAAGAGAAGAGAAAAGAAGAATAGAACAGAATAGAACAGGAGAACGAGGAAGAGAAAAAGGAAGAATAGAACAGAATAGAATAGAACAGAAGAGAAAGAGAAAGAAGAATAGAAACAGAATAGAACAGGAGAAGAGAAGAATAGAACAGAATAGAATAGAACAGGAGTACAGAGAAGAATAGAACAGAATAGAATAGAACAGAAGAGAAGAGAAAAGAAGAATAGAACAGAATAGAATAGACAGGAGAAGAGAGAATAGAACAGAATAGAATAGAACAGGAGAAGAGAAAAGAAGAATAGAACAGAATAGAATAGAACAGAAGAGAAGAGAAAAGAAGAATAGAACAGAATAGAATAGAACAGGAGAAGAGAAGAGAAAAGAAGAATAGAACAGAATAGTAGAACAGAAGAGAAGAGAAAAGAAGAATAGAACAGAATAGAACAGAATAGAATAGAACAGGAGAAGAGAAAAGAAGAATAGAACAGAATAGAATAGAACAGAAGAGAAGAGGAAAGAAGAATAGAACAGAATAGAATAGAACAGAAGAGAAGAGAAAAGAAGAATAGAACAGAATAGAACATAGAACAGGAGAAGGAAGAATAGAACAGAATAGAAAAGGACGAAGAGAAAAGAAGAATAGAACAGAATAGAATAGAACAGAAGAGAAGAGAAAAGAAGGAATAGAACAGAATAGAACAGGAGAAGAGAAGAATAGAAAACAGAATAGAATAGACAGGAGAAGAGAAAAGACGAATAGAACAGAATAGAATAGAACAGGAGAAGAGAAGAATAGACAGAATGAATAGAACAGGAGAAGAGAAAAGAAGAATAGAACAGAATAGAATAGAACAGAAGAGAAGAGAAAAGAAGAATAGAACAGAATAGAATAGAACAGGAGAAGAGAAGAATAGAACAGAATAGAATAGAACAGGAGAAGAGAAAAGAAGAATAGAACAGAATAGAATAGAACAGAAGAGAAGAGAAAAGAAGAATAGAACAGAATAGAATAGAACAGAAGAGAAGAGAAAAGAAGAATAGAACAGAATAGAATAGAACAGGAGAAGAGAAGAATAGAACAGAATAGAATAGAACAGGAGAAGAGAAAAGAAGAATAGAACAGAATAGAATAGAACAGAAGAGAAGAGAAAAGAAGAATAGAATAGAATAGAACAGGAGAAGAGAAGAATAGAACAGAATAGAATAGAACAGGAGAAGAGAAAAGAAGAATAGAACAGAATAGAATAGAACAGAAGAGAAGAGAAAAGAAGAATAGAACAGAATAGAACAGGAGAAGAGAAGAATAGAACAGAATAGAATAGAACAGGAGAAGAGAAGAATAGAACAGAATAGAATAGAACAGAAGAGAAGAGAAAAGAAGAATAGAACAGAATAGAACAGGAGCAGAGAAGAATAGAACAGAATAGAATAGAACAGAGCAGAGAAAAGAAGAATAGAACAGAATAGAATAGAACAGAAGAGAAGAGAAAAGAAGGAATAGAACAGAATAGAATAGAACAGGAGAAGAGAGAGGGAAAGGAGATAGAACAGAAGAGAATAGAACAGAAGAGAAGAGGAAAAGAGAATAGAATAGAACAGAAGAAGAGAAAGAAGCATAGAATAGAACCAGGAGAAGAGAGAGAGAAAAGAAGAATAGAACAGAATAGAATAGAACAGGAGAAGAGAAGAGAAAAGAAGAATAGAACCGAATAGTAGAACAGAAGAGAGAGAAAAGAAGAATAGAACCAGAATAGAAACAGGAGAAGAGAAGAATAGAACAGAATAGAATAGAACAGGAGAAGAGAAAAGAAGAATAGAACAGAATAGAATAGAACAGAAGAGAAGAGAAAAGAAGAATAGAACAGAATAGAACAGGAGAAGAGAAGAATAGAACAGAATAGAATAGAACAGGAGAAGAGAAGAATAGAACAGAATAGAACAGGAGAAGAGAAAAGAAGAATAGAACAGAATAGAATAGAACAGAAGAGAAGAGAAAAGAAGAATAGAACAGAATAGAATAGAACAGGAGAAGAGAAGAATAGAACAGAATAGAATAGAACAGGAGAAGAGAAAAGAAGAATAGAACAGAATAGAATAGAACAGAAGAGAAGAGAAAAGAAGAATAGAACAGAATAGAACAGGAGAAGAGAAGAATAGAACAGAATAGAATAGAACAGGAGAAGAGAAAAGAAGAATAGAACAGAATAGAATAGAACAGGAGAAGAGAAAAGAAGAATAGAACAGAATAGAATAGAACAGAAGAGAAGAGGAAAGAAGAATAGAACAGAATAGAATAGAACAGGAGAAGAGAAGAGGAAAGGAGAATAGAACAGAAGAGAATAGAACAGAAGAGAACGAGGAAAGAGCATAGAACAGAATAGAATAGAACAGAAGAGAAGAGAAAAGAAGAATAGAACAGAATAGAACAGGAGAAAAGAAGAATAGAACAGAATAGAATAGAACAGAAGAGAAGAGAAAAGAAGAATAGAACAGAATAGAATAGAACAGAAGAGAAGAGAAAAGAAGAATAGAACAGAATAGAACAGGAGAAGAGAAGAGAAAAGAAGAATAGAACAGAATAGAATAGAACAGGAGAAGAGAAGAATAGAACAGAATAGAATAGAACAGGAGAAGAGAAAAGAAGAATCGAACAGACTAGAATAGAACAGAAGAGAAGAGAAAGAAGAATAGAACAGAATAGAATAGAACAGGAGAAGAGAAGAGAAAAGAAGAATAGAACAGAATAGTAGAACAGAAGAGAAGAGAAAAGAAGAATAGAACAGAATAGAACAGGAGAAGAGAAGAATAGAACAGAATAGAATAGAACAGGAGAAGAGAAAAGAAGAATAGAACAGAATAGAATAGAACAGAAGAGAAGAGAAAAGAAGAATAGAACAGAATAGAATAGAACAGAAGAGAAGAGAAAAGAAGAATAGAACAGAATAGAATAGAACAGGAGAAGAGAAGAATAGAACAGAATAGAACAGGAGAAGAGAAAAGAAGAATAGAACAGAATAGAATAGAACAGAAGAGAAGAGAAAAGAAGAATAGAACAGAATAGAACAGGAGAAGAGAAGAAGAATAGAACAGAATAGAATAGAACAGGAGAAGAGAAAAGAAGAATAGAACAGAATAGAATAGAACAGGAGAAGAGAAGAATAGAACAGAATAGAATAGAACAGGAGAAGAGAAAAGAAGAATAGAACAGAATAGAATAGAACAGAAGAGAAGAGAAAAGAAGAATAGAACAGAATAGAATAGAACAGGAGAAGAGAAGAATAGAACAGAATAGAATAGAACAGGAGAAGAGAAAAGAAGAATAGAACAGAATAGAATAGAACAGAAGAGAAGAGAAAAGAAGAATAGAACAGAATAGAATAGAACAGAAGAGAAGAGAAAAGAAGAATAGAACAGAATAGAATAGAACAGGAGAAGAGAAGAATAGAACAGAATAGAATAGAACAGGAGAAGAGAAAAGAAGAATAGAATAGAACAGAAGAGAAGAGAAAAGAAGAATAGAATAGAATAGAACAGGAGAAGAGAAGAATAGAACAGAATAGAATAGAACAGGAGAAGAGAAAAGAAGAATAGAACAGAATAGAATAGAACAGAAGAGAAGAGAAAAGAAGAATAGAACAGAATAGAACAGGAGAAGAGAAGAATAGAACAGAATAGAATAGAACAGGAGAAGAGAAAAGAAGAATAGAACAGAATAGAATAGAACAGAAGAGAAGAGAAAAGAAGAATAGAACAGAATAGAACAGGAGAAGAGAAGAATAGAACAGAATAGAATAGAACAGGAGAAGAGAAAAGAAGAATAGAACAGAATAGAATAGAACAGAAGAGAAGAGAAAAGAAGAATAGAACAGAATAGAATAGAACAGGAGAAGAGAAGAGGAAAGGAGAATAGAACAGAAGAGAATAGAACAGAAGAGAAGAGGAAAGAAGAATAGAATAGAACAGAAGAAGAGAAAAGAAGAATAGAATAGAACAGGAGAAGAGAAGAGAAAAGAAGAATAGAACAGAATAGAATAGAACAGGAGAAGAGAAGAGAAAAGAAGAATAGAACAGAATAGTAGAACAGAAGAGAAGAGAAAAGAAGAATAGAACAGAATAGAACAGGAGAAGAGAAGAATAGAACAGAATAGAATAGAACAGGAGAAGAGAAAAGAAGAATAGAACAGAATAGAATAGAACAGAAGAGAAGAGAAAAGAAGAATAGAACAGAATAGAATAGAACAGAAGAGAAGAGAAAAGAAGAATAGAACAGAATAGAATAGAACAGGAGAAGAGAAGAATAGAACAGAATAGAACAGGAGAAGAGAAAAGAAGAATAGAACAGAATAGAATAGAACAGAAGAGAAGAGAAAAGAAGAATAGAACAGAATAGAATAGAACAGGAGAAGAGAAGAATAGAACAGAATAGAACAGGAGAAGAGAAAAGAAGAATAGAACAGAATAGAATAGAACAGAAGAGAAGAGAAAAGAAGAATAGAACAGAATAGAACAGGAGAAGAGAAGAATAGAACAGAATAGAATAGAACAGGAGAAGAGAAAAGAAGAATAGAACAGAATAGAATAGAACAGGAGAAGAGAAGAATAGAACAGAATAGAATAGAACAGGAGAAGAGAAAAGAAGAATAGAAAAGAATAGAATAGAACAGAAGAGAAGAGAAAAGAAGAATAGAACAGAATAGAATAGAACAGGAGAAGAGAAGAATAGAACAGAATAGAATAGAACAGGAGAAGAGAAAAGAAGAATAGAACAGAATAGAATAGAACAGAAGAGAAGAGAAAAGAAGAATAGAATAGAATAGAACAGGAGAAGAGAAGAATAGAACAGAATAGAATAGAACAGGAGAAGAGAAAAGAAGAATAGAACAGAATAGAATAGAACAGAAGAGAAGAGAAAAGAAGAATAGAACAGAATAGAACAGGAGAAGAGAAGAATAGAACAGAATAGAATAGAACAGGAGAAGAGAAAAGAAGAATAGAACAGAATAGAATAGAACAGAAGAGAAGAGAAAAGAAGAATAGAACAGAATAGAATAGAACAGAAGAGAAGAGAAAAGAAGAATAGAACAGAATAGAATAGAACAGGAGAAGAGAAGAATAGAACAGAATAGAACAGGAGAAGAGAAAAGAAGAATAGAACAGAATAGAATAGAACAGAAGAGAAGAGAAAAGAAGAATAGAACAGAATAGAACAGGAGAAGAGAAGAATAGAACAGAATAGAATAGAACAGGAGAAGAGAAAAGAAGAATAGAACAGAATAGAATAGAACAGGAGAAGAGAAGAATAGAACAGAATAGAATAGAACAGGAGAAGAGAAGAGAAGAATAGAACAGAATAGAATAGAACAGGAGAAGAGAAAAGAAGAATAGAACAGAATAGAATAGAACAGAAGAGAAGAGAAAAGAAGAATAGAATAGAATAGAACAGGAGAAGAGAAGAATAGAACAGAATAGAATAGAACAAGAGAAGAGAAAAGAAGAATAGAACAGAATAGAATAGAACAGAAGAGAAAAGAAGAATAGAACAGAATAGAATAGAACAGGAGAAGAGAAGAATAGAACAGAATAGAACAGAAGAGAAGAGAAAAGAAGAATAGAACAGAATAGAATAGAACAGAAGAGAAGAGAAAAGAAGAATAGAACAGAATAGAACAGGAGAAGAGAAGAATAGAACAGAATAGAATAGAACAGGAGAAGAGAAAAGAAGAATAGAACAGAATAGAATAGAACAGAAGAGAAGAGAAAAGAAGAATAGAACAGAATAGAATAGAACAGGAGAAGAGAAGAGGAAAGGAGAATAGAACAGAAGAGAATAGAACAGAAGAGAAGAGGAAAGAAGAATAGAATAGAACAGAAGAAGAGAAAAGAAGAATAGAATAGAACAGGAGAAGAGAAGAGAAAAGAAGAATAGAACAGAATAGAATAGAACAGGAGAAGAGAAGAGAAGAATAGAACAGAATAGAATAGAACAGGAGAAGAGAAGAGAAAAGAAGAATAGAACAGAATAGAATAGAACAGAAGAGAAAAGAAGAATAGAACAGAATAGAACAGGAGAAGAGAAGAATAGAACAGAATAGAATAGAACAGGAGAAGAGAAAAGAAGAATAGAACAGAATAGAATAGAACAGAAGAGAAGAGAAAAGAAGAATAGAACAGAATAGAATAGAACAGGAGAAGAGAAGAGGAAAGGAGAATAGAACAGAAGAGAATAGAACAGAAGAGAAGAGGAAAGAAGAATAGAATAGAACAGAAGAAGAGAAAAGAAGAATAGAATAGAACAGGAGAAGAGAAGAGAAAAGAAGAATAGAACAGAATAGAATAGAACAGGAGAAGAGAAGAGAAGAATAGAACAGAATAGAATAGAACAGGAGAAGAGAAGAGAAAAGAAGAATAGAACAGAATAGAATAGAACAGAAGAGAAAAGAAGAATAGAACAGAATAGAACAGGAGAAGAGAAGAATAGAACAGAATAGAATAGAACAGGAGAAGAGAAGAGAAAAGAAGAATAGAATAGAACAGGAGAAGAGAAGAGAAAAGAAGAATAGAACAGAATAGAATAGAACAGAAGAGAAGAGAAAAGAAGAATAGAACAGAATAGAACAGGAGAAGAGAAGAATAGAACAGAATAGAACAGGAGAAGAGAAAAGAAGAATAGAACAGAATAGAATAGAACAGAAGAGAAGAGAAAAGAAGAATAGAACAGAATAGAACAGGAGAAGAGAAGAATAGAACAGAATAGAATAGAACAGGAGAAGAGAAAAGAAGAATAGAACAGAATAGAATAGAACAGAAGAGAAGAGAAAAGAAGAATAGAACAGAATAGAATAGAACAGGAGAAGAGAAGAATAGAACAGAATAGAATAGAACAGGAGAAGAGAAAAGAAGAATAGAACAGAATAGAATAGAAGAGAAGAGAAGAGAAAAGAAGAATAGAACAGAATAGAACAGGAGAAGAGAAGAATAGAACAGAATAGAATAGAACAGGAGAAGAGAAAAGAAGAATAGAATAGAACAGAAGAGAAGAGGAAAGAAGAATAGAACAGAATAGAATAGAACAGAAGAGAAGAGGAAAGGAGAATAGAACAGAAGAGAATAGAACAGAAGAGAAGAGGAAAGAAGAATAGAATAGAACAGAAGAAGAGAAAAGAAGAATAGAATAGAACAGGAGAAGAGAAGAGAAAAGAAGAATAGAACAGAATAAAATAGAACAGAAGAACAGAAGAGAACAGAAGAGAATAGAATAGAGCTGGAAGGGACCTTGGAAGTCTTCTAATTCAGCCTCCTGCTCAAGCAGGAGAACCTATATCATTTCTGTCCAGTCTCTTCTTTGAAAACAAAACCCCAGTGAAGAGGCACCCACAACCTCTGGAGACAAGATGTTCCACTGCTTAATTGTCCTCACTGTTAGGAAGTTTCTCCTTAATCCCAGGCTGCTTCTCTCCTTGATGTGTTTCCATCCGTTGTTTCCTGTCCTGCCCTCAGGTGCTTTGGAGAATAATTTGGCTTTGTCTTCTTTGTGGCAGCCCTTCAAATACTGAAATATGCTACCATGTCACCCCTTAATTCTTCTTTTCTTTAGACCAGCCAAACCCAAAAACCTGAAGCAATTCTTCATATGGTTTAGTCTCCAAGCTTTTGATCATCTTAATTGCTCTTCTTTGCACTTTTTCCAAAGCCTCGACATTTTTTTTTTTGTAGTGTGGTGACCAAAGTTGGTTGCAGTATTTATTCCAGGTGTGGTTTTCCTAGGGTTTTGTAAAGTGGCACTAATACTCCACTGAACTTGGTTCTATGCCTCTGTTTATACAACCTGGGATTGCAGTAGCTCTTTTGGCTGCTGCAGCACATTGCTGGCTCATATACAGTAGTTTGGTTTTTTTCCCCCTCCTTTTTGGGGTGTCCTTGATGCTCCCTCAAGATGGTTGTCTTCTTGAAGATGTTTCAGGACCCAGCTAAGTAACATAATCAGTGCTAGGAGATAGCGTGGCAAGACAAAACCGCGCTCGACTAAGCCGCGCCCGATTAAACCGCGTTGCTGACGTCATCAACAGGGCGACAACAGCGAGCACGGAGAAAGAAGGGCGCTTTAAATAGCGCTTTGAAAGCAAGCCGATTCAACTTAAGGTAAGGGTTAGCTTTAGGGTTAGCTTTAGGGTTAGGTTTAGGGTTAGGTTAAGGGTTAGGATTAGGTTTAGGGTTAGGTTAAGGGTTAGGGTTAGGGTTAGGGTTAGGGTTAGGATTAGGTTTAGGGGGGTTAGGTTTAGGTTTAGGGGTTAATTTTAGGTTTAGCGTTTACAGCGTGCTTTTTTCTCCGCGCTGTTGTCCGCTGTGATGACATCAGCTACGCGGTTTCGTCGAGCGCCCTTTAGTCGAACGCAGTTTTGTGGTGGAACCAGGAGATAGTGGGGCTTAGAGAAAGGAGGATGGCGGCGACAAAAACAAAAATTGTGCAGTCCTTGATGTTCATTGCAGACATTTCATGACCCAATTAGGTATCAGCATCAGTGCTAGAAGTGAATAGGGTTTGCTCTTTATTTATATACAAGTGGCTAGACCTGTCAGTGTTGGTGGCAGTGTCCTTAGCGGTTCCTTGATTAGGCTGCTGTTTACTGTTAGCTTGTTTGCCATTTCCTGAATGAGGTATTGTTTGCAGATAAACAGAGATTAGCAGCAAGATTAACATTAGACCAACAATGTGTGTGTGTGTGTGTGTGTGTGTGTGTTCCATTTTTGCTGATAAATAAATAAAGGGAGACTAGTATAGATCTATTTCAAGCTATTTAGCTCTCATCAGCTAGCCATACCCTTACTGGGAATTGAACCTGGGCTGTATTACATATCAGGCAGTTATGTTAGCCACTAAGCCACAGGATCTCTTCCTTTATCAGCTAGGCCAGGGAAATAGGTATGTATTAAAAATAATGGCTTTCTGTTGTGATGGCCTCTTGTGACGAGCCGATAGACAGAGAAAGAAAGCAGTAGGCTTCCTCCCATATTTGGGCATACCAGGGGTTGTGACATAATACATACCTATTTCCCTGGCCTAGCTGATAAAGATAAATATATATATTGTTCCATATATATATATATGTATATGTATATGTATATGTATATGTATATGTATATGTATATGTATATGTATATGTATATGTATATGTATATGTATATGTATATGTATGTATGTATGTATGTATGTATGTATGTATATATATACTTAAAGTCACAACCCCTGGTATGCCCAAGTATGGGAGGAAGGTCACACTTCCACTCTCTGTCATTAGGCTCGTCACAAGAGACCATCCAGACAGAAACCCAATATTTTTTACTGTTGCCTTTTTTGTTACATTTGTTATATTTATGCTGATAAATAAATAAAGGGAGACTAGTATAGAGCTATTTCTAGCTGATGAGAGCTAAATAGCTTGAAATAGATCTATACTAGTCTCCCTTTATTTATTTATCAGATATCTACAAATATCCTCTTCTATCAATTTCACCTTTTTGCAGTACGTTTTTAATATTTCCCTCTTTGGCTAATAAACTTGGATCTCCCCGTTGTCTCCACTCCAGTGCTAAGCAGACAGATAACAGAGTTGGAAGGGGCCTTGGAAGTCTTCTAGTCTATCCCACTGCCCAAGCAGGAGACTCTCTACTGTTTCAGAAAAACGGGTGTCTAATCACTTCTTAAAAACCTCCAGTGTTGGCACACCTACAACTTCTGCAGGTAACACATACACACACACACACACAAACACACCAAAAGGAAGGAAGTGTTGATCTGTCTTAATTTGGGGGTAGAATTTGAGTCAAGTCAGTTCTGGGTCCCTGATAGCTTCATGCACAATCAGTTTTAAATTGCATCCATTTGCATTTTGAAACAAGCTGTTTTAACGCTATAAATCTTTTCCAGAAATATCAAGATTTTTCCATTAGGAGAAAATGAACAATTTCTCCAGTGGTTTGTTAGTGGGTGGTGTGGGGTTTTTTTTCTCTCTTTTTTTCTTTTTGCACACATATGTTTTTCATTTGTGTAAAGGCAAGGAAAAGCAAGTCTATAATCTGGCGTCTGTGAAATCAAACCCTATTTTATAAAATATGTACGTTGTAAGCTAGGACTTCAGGCAAATTCAGAACATTTTAAACAAAAGTTGATTGGAGCTCTTCGTTTTTACGATTCTGAGTTTTATTGAGCAAAAAATTAAATCAATGCTAATAGGCATTTTTCAAAATCCTGAAATGTGTTTTATGAGATGTTGTTTAGAAATACATACACATAGTCCTTGACTTACAACCACAACCAAAATTTAGGTTGCTAAGGGAAGTTGTTAAATGGATTAAATATTAAATAATAAGGCAGGTTAGCCTGTCCCCTCACAGTGGCATAGTAACAAAACAGAAAAGTGATTTCATTAAGAAAAAAATAGCAATAGCAATAGCAATAGCAGTTAGACTTATATACTGCTTCATAGGGCTTTCAGCCCTCTCTAAGCGGTTTACAGAGAGTCAGCATATTGCCCCCAACAACAATCCGGGTCCTCATTTTACCCACCTCGGAAGGATGGAAGGCTGAGTCAACCCTGAGCCGGTGAGATTTGAACAGCCGAACTGCAGAACTGCAGTCAGCTGAAGTAGCCTGCAGTGCTGCATTTAACCACTGCGCCACCTCGAAAATAAGACCTCCCTGGATAATAAGCCCAATCGGGCTTTTGAACCACGCACCAAAATAAGCCCTCCCCAAAAAATAAGCCCTCCCCAAAAATAAGCCCTCCCTGACAATATTGCAGCACAGCAGCAGCCATGAGGTGACCACGCTCTCCACCTCCTGCACCTCAAAAATAATAAGACCTCCCCAAAAATAAGGCCAAGTGCTTATTTCGGGAGTCAGGGGAAACACAGTAGTATTTCATTTATTGTCGACTAGATAATCTCTTACAGATTGTCCTCAATTTATGCCCATAACTGGACCCAAAATGACCATTTGAAGTTACAACGACACTGAGAAGAGTGACATGACCTGTTTTCACAGTTACAACAGTTGTAGCATCTCCATGGTCATGTGATCCTAAATTCAGATGCTTGACGACTGACTCGTATTTATGATGGTTGCAGTGCCCCCTGGGTTATATAATTCCCCTTTTGTAGCCTTCTGACAAGCAAAGACAATGGGGAAACCGGATTGACTTAACGACAGTGTTACAAATTTAACAATGCATTGATTCACTTAACAATGAAAAAGGTTGTAAAATGGGGCAAAACTTACCCCATAAATTACTCACTTAGCAACATAAGCTTAATTGTCGCCAAAGGGAGAGGCCTATCTGCATTGTTTTTTTACTCCATTTACTGAAGCATGAAAATCACTGTAATCTCCATTCTAGGCTCTCTTTTGGCACAGAATTTGGGTGCTAAAGTTCTAACACATCTGGAAATATTCAGGTTAGAGAAAACCATGTTATTCTATCTTGTCTATCTAGTGTGATAAGGCCACTGTTGGGATCCTACATCCAGTTTTGGTCGCCACGATGTAGAAAAGATGTGGAGACTCTAGAAAGAGTGCAGAGAAGAGCAACAAAGAGGATTAGGGGACTGGAGACTAAAACATATGAAGAACGGTTGCAGGAACTGGGTATGTCTAGTTTAATGGAAAGAAGGACATGGAGACACATCATAGCAGTCTTCCAATATCTCAGGGGCTGCCACAAAGAAGAGGGAGTAAAGCTATTCTCCAAGGCACCTGAGGGTAGAACAAGAAGCAATGGGTGGAAACTAATCAAGGACAGAAGCAACTTAGAACTAGTGAGAAATTTCCTGACAGTTAGAACATTTAATCAATGGAACGACTTGCCTCCAGAAGTTGTGAATTCCCCAACACTGGAAGTTTTTTAGAAGATGTTGGATATCCATTTGTGGTGTAGGGTTTCCTGCCTCAGCAAGGGGTTGGACTAGAAGACCTCCAATGTCCCTCCCAACTCTGTTATTCTAATTCTAATCATTGGTTGTACGAGTGCTGTACGTTTCTCTACTCTGTTCCCCGGTGATGGGTGTTAAGATCTGGAGATCCCTCCTGGTGACATCTGTCTTTTATTAAATGGGATGTGGCTGGCGAAAGGTTTGTTCCTTCAAGTGATTCACCGTTTTGAGTGACTCAAGAGGCATTTCTTGAGTTTAAGGACCGAAAGGAAGCCCTGCTCAAAGGATCGGAAGGCTGGAGAAATTCCATGGGAGCTGTAATGTGGTTGAATTCAATGCGCATGAGCCTCATTAGCCATCAGAAAGAATGCTGCGGCCTTTGGGGAGATCCCTGACCAAGTAATGCTTCTGTCCTGGAATGAACTAACGAAGAGATCGGTCTGCTCCGGTTTGTACACAAAGTACCACAGAGAACTACTACTTTGATTGAGGAGAAGGGTGGGGAAATTTTGGACAATAGTCTTCGGGCTTCTGCAAGATTGCCATGGAACTAATTAGAGTTATAGTAGAGCAGGAGTGACAGAAGCCGTCTCTATCTTGGCTTGAGGATAAGCTGGACTGAAAATTAGAGCCATGCTTAACCAATGCGAGAAAATATTTGTACCTCAAGGTTGAACTGCAGAGTCCTTGGTGCTCTCTGAACTTGGTGGTTTTCATGCAGACATTTCGTGACCCAACTAGGTAACATCATGAGTGCTAGAAAGGAGAGGAGGTTTGTGGAGAGGAGGAAGAGTATTCTGACTGAGGTTTCCCAAGAGCATGAAACAAACTCCTTGTCCTGACAAAAAAACCCTTTTATTAATTGACTGTGAATTCTGCTCCTTCGCATCCGGCAAAGTCTTTCAAGGGAGTATTTACAGTCACAGACCTTCTCTGGCTTGGAGAGCTGCCAGGCCGATCTCTGTAGAACTTGGCAAGGAGTCTTGGAGAGTCACGAACCAATGAAACACATTAATGATCTCCTGCAAACTCCACTCCCCTTTCTCTCCTCTTTTATTCCCTCTGGGAGGGGCCATTCATCGTCCACCTTACTCCCAAGTCGATCCCTGTTGTTTAGCTGTTCCCTTCATCTGGCAACTCTGTGTATGTGCACACTGGGAACAGGCTCCAGCTGTTCCTCTGCCTCACTGATAACTGTCAGAGGGCCCTGGCCCCCTCTCTGCCTCCGACACAGAGGCCTCATCAGAGCCTTCCCCAGACTCCAGGACTGGCCCATCTTCCTCCCCAACTTCCTCACTGTCCGAATCTCCTGCCAGCAGCTGGCCACGGGCCACAACAAGGAGGGGGAAGGGGGAGGGGAGGAGGGGGAGTGACCTGAAGTATGTGTTGCCACCACCACATATATTAAAAAGAAGCAGAGCTCCAATTATGTGGTCATCAGCATCTTTTCACTTGTTTGAAGTGGAAATGATGGGAATATACATTATCTGTCCCAGATTTCCTTTTTGTTTACTTGCAAGATAAGAAAGTACCACAAAAATAATTGTGAGGCCAGAACTTCAACCACAAATGACGATAAGGGCCCCAGCTCTTCTATAAAGTTCTATACCCTCTTTTCTTCTGTGGCACCCTTGGAATTTCATTTTAAGTGACCCGTAAAAGTCGAACCACCAGATTAAACATATGGGGATGATTATAATGCTCAGCCTTGTAGAATTACTAATGTGATCCGTTCATTCTCCTCCTTTTTCATTCTCTTCGTCTCTATCTCCTTCTATTTATTCCCCTCGTTTTCCTTCTATTCTTCTGTCTCTTTGTCTTCCCCTTCTTCTTCTCTCCTAATTCTCTTTCTCTTGTCTACTTACTTTTTTATTCTCCCTGTCCTTCTCTTTATTTCTTTCTCCTCCTTTCTTTTTCCTTCATCACTCTTTTTTCTCCTTCTCTTCCTCTACCATCTCTTCCTCTTCCACTTTTTCTTTCATTTCCTTTTTTCCATCCCTATTTCTCCTTTTCTTTCTCCTTTCTTTTGCCCCCATATCTCTCCTTTATTTCTCCTTCTCTCCCTGCACCATCTCTTCCTCTTTGTCTTTCATTTCCCTTTTCCCATCTCTAATTCTCCTTCCCATTTTCCTCCTTGTCTTCATACTTTCCTTCTTCGTTCACTTCTTCCTCTTGATGTTCATTTTCTTTTTTTTTACCTCCATTTCCTTCTCCTGCCCATCTTTCCCTTCCTTCTTCTCTTTCTCTTCTCTTCCCCTTCTCTTCTCACATACACACATACAAGAATATCAATACAGGTAGTTCTCGACCTACAATGACAATTGAATTAGCCCAACATTTCTGTTGCTAAGTGAGACAGTTGTTAAGGGAGTTTTGCCCCTTTCTTGCCACAGTTGTTAAATGAATTGTGGCAGTTCTTAAGTTAGTAACCAGGTTGTTAAGTGAATCTGGTTTCCCCATTGTCTTTATTTTTATTTTATTTATTTATTTGGTTTGTCACTCATGAGCCGAGGTGGCGCAGTGGTTAAATGCAGCACTGCAGGCTACTTCAGCTGACTGCAGTTCTGCAGTTCGGCTGTTCAAATCTCACCGGCTCAGGGTTGACTCAGCCTTTCATCCTTCCGAGGTGGGTAAAATCTGGTACCAGATTGTTGTTGGGGACAATATGCTTACTCTATAAACTGCTTAGAGAGGGCTGAAAGCCCTATGAAGCGGTATATAAGTCTAACTGCTATTGCTATTGCTATGTGCAAAATAACAGGAATAAGAATAAACGCAAATAAGAACACAGGAAATAGATATAAATAAATGGGGACAGTGGAACAGGGACATTAGGCATACTGGTGTGCTTATGCATGCCCCTTGTCAGGTGACCCCAGGGACACTGCAACCGTCATAAAATGAGTCAGTTGCCAACCATCTGAATTTTGATCACGTAACCTGTAAGGGTCGTAAGTGAAAACCAGTCGTAAGTCGTTATAACTTTGAACAATCACTAAATGAACTGTTTGTAAGTTGAGGACACCTATACTTGAATCAGGTACACTACTCAATTGTGGGTCTCCCTAAAACCCCACATACTAGGACCACTGAAGAATTCAAAATCCAACAGCCCAATTTGTTATAATTTGGAATTCCACAACCCAGGAAGAAATTTCAAAAAAAGAAAAAAAAGTCAGATGGGTTTGTCAGTCTTACGGGACAGAATTAATTGCTTGTTTTACCCATTGAGATCAGGTCAAGGACATCACAATAGCTTGAAGGTTTAGAAGGAATCATCGCGAGGTTTGGCAACATGGGAAGAACTCGAGTGGATGACGGATTCCAGATGTGGAGGTAAGTACAGCAAGGATATCTTTCTCCAACATGTCCTTGCATACAATGGACAACTGTAAACATACCGAAACAGCAGATTTCCTTGACTGGAAGTTCTTCAGGATCTCCTGGCATCTACTAAGCTTCTACTTCCTCCTCCTAATCTCTTCAGCCATCCGTATCTTCAAAGCACAAGTATTTTATGAGGGACCCACATTCCATGCTTGCGTCCTGCATACTCTTCAGTGTCAATGACCTTCTCACGGCTAGTCAATTCCGGTAAATGAGTATATGGCATGTTCTTTGAGAAGGAAATACCAAAATGGCTTCCTCTCGGTTGATATTCTATCTATCAAGAAGGCCCCATCTGGTAGAATTAGCGGAAGGCCTCTTGGTCACCATCAGTATTGACCTTAATCGGCATCACAACGAAGTCCATCAAAGTCAACTTATTCTCCAAAGCAACTGAAGGCAGGACAAGAAGCAATGGATGAAGACTAGTCAAGGAGAGATGCAACCTAGAACTAAGGAGAAATTTCCTAACAGTGAGAACAGAGGAAGGGCTTCAGACATGGAGGGTGCTCCATCACCAGAGATTTTAAAGAAAAGATTGGACAACTATAAAACAAAGACAATTGTCAGAAATAGCAATAGCAATAGCAGTAGACTTATATACCGCTTCATAGGCCTTTCAGGCCTCTCTAAGCGGTTTACAGAGAGTCAGCATATTGCCCCCAACAATCTGGGTCCTCATTTTACCCACCTCAGAAGGATGGAAGGCTGAGTCAACCCTGAGCCGGTGAGATTTGAACCGCTGAACTGCTGATCTAGCAGTAGCCTGCAGTGCTGCATTTAACCACTGCGCCACCTTGGCTCTTCTGGTATAGGGTCTCCTGCTTGAGTAAGGAGTTGGACTAGAAGACCTCCAAGTTCTCTTCCAAATCTTGTAATGTTGTTATTCTGGCATGCTGGAAGATCCAGGACTCCATAAAGGTTGGAAAACCGATAGTTGGTTGCATTTGCCAAATGTGACAAGCTAGACCAAAATGGGATATAGCTTGACATGCACAAACCAGGCTATGACAATAAAGCATAATACTTTGAGTTATATGATGCTGTGATATTTCAGCATCATGCGTCAGGCAAACAGAGAAATGGTGTCTACAAGTTAATTAATTCAAACACAGTGTGTGAATTAAACTTGCCGTCATGTAGATCAGGATTTCTTAACCTTGGCAACTTTAAGATGAGTGGACTTCAACACCCAGAATTCCCCCAGCTGGCATGACTGATTGGGGAATTCTTGGAATTGAAGTGTACATGACTGAGATAGATGATACTAGAATGGTATAATTTCTAATACTTTTTGGTTTTGCTGGAAGATCATATATCAAGAAAGATGAACCAACAAACACCATCAAGGTGTCAACTTATCTATCATCCTTTTGCTCACTTAAACGTTCAGTTTTGCAAATATTTCCTGACATCAATCAAAACAATCTTCTATATATATAAAAATGGCAGTGTGTGTGTGTTCCAGTGTGTGTTCCAGCATAACTCTGGAACGCCTCAAGCAATTTCAACTAAACCTGGTCCACAGGTGGCTTACTCCATGGGGATAAGACACCTCTAACACCCCCTTGGGGAGGTGTTCTGTTATGATACAGCCTGTTGTGCCTCTAAATGGTTTCTACTGCACAGCGCTATGGAGTTGCCATGGTAACGGCTTCACAGTACTTCACAAGGGGGCACCCTCTGGCAAGGGGGAAAATCTAACATTAGAAATTATGTTTGGTCCGGACATTTTCCCCCTATAAATAAATAGCTGGGCAACGACGTGTTATCAGCGAGTAAGAAATATAAAAGGAAATGCAGAACAGCTAAGTTCCATTAGAAACATCAAGTAAAAATGGTGACTCCATCTTCAGAAGCCGGGTTGAAGAGAAAAACGTTGGTTCCTTTCCTGATGGTGGAAAGAAGATTGCCAACTGAGAAGATGAGTTCCATTGTTTGGAAGGGTTGCAGAAGGGCCACCAAGAGCTTATCAAAAATGTAAGTGAGGGCCTTGGAAGTTTCCATGCATTCGACCACCTGACGTTGACATCAATAGAGCAATGTTATAGGAAGAAGATCCTGTCCATGAGGAATGGAACACTTAGAAGTTCTGCAGAAAACCTTTGGTGTGGTTTCCTATCTACTGCAGCAAACCCACCACTACATCAACTATGCCTCTACGTTCAGGCTGCTCAGGAGGTGATCCTGAATTTCCCCAAAGGTCCTGGGTAGAAGTAACTGCTGTTCAGAAGATGTCTCTCATCAAAAATATGGCCCAGAGAAGTTCAAATTGAGATCGGTGGTCCTCTAATGGAGAAACCATAACTTCTATAAGGCTTTGTAGCTCCAGACCAACAGTGTGAATTGTGGGGACCTTGTTGCTGTTCGAGCTTGCTTGGTGTGTCACTACTGTGAATTGTCTCCAGAAAATATCTCGTTACTAGGGAAGATCTTCCAATGCCCAGTCTTCTAACATGACCAACATCTTCCAAAAAGACCAACATTTTCTGGTTCCATACTCTGATTAGTTTCACACCAACTGAAGCTGTGAGATGTTATTCAAGAGTCATTCAGTCACTCGGCAAAAAGATATTGGAGAATTGCACAGCTATGGCTGGAACAAATGGTGGGAGATCAAATTCTGTTGAAACCAGAAATTTTCCTCCTAGGCGTAATACCAGAGGATATGTATAAGAAGTAGGTGCTTTATTTAGTCATCCATGTATTGACAGCAGCACGAATAACCTATGTGCAGTGTTGGAAAAAAGAAAGTATCCCATTAGAGTTGGACACAACTAGGAAAATTTTGGCCTGTGCGGAAGCAGATACGCTCAGCCTAGAATTAAAAAATAAAGGGGGGAGTCGGAATATTATGAAGTTTGGAACAGATTTCATTATTGGGATAAGACAACGTGACAAGACTGGAACAAATTGTCAATAATGTGATTGGATAGAAGGATAGAAAATATACTAAGTAGACTGACAGTTAATGGATGAGATTATCTGTATATACTGTGATTGTAGGGCCATAACAGCTTCGCTGCGGTGCATTATTTTAAATGCAAAAACTGTACACACACACACACACACACACACACACACACATATATTAAAAAAGAGTCATTCCATGTTGGTGCACTGCACAAATACCAATCTCAATTTATTTCAGATGCTGTCATTGACACCTTTTTTTTTTTTAAATTTCCTTGGTTTTAATATATCTTAGACTGTGTTTGATAAAAAGTTATACCGTGTACAGGCTCTGGGAAGCTGGGGGGGGGGAAAGGGAGGTGGGGTCATAGGGGGGAGGGGGGAGGGGGGAAATATAGTATGTGCTAGATTTTAAAGTAACATGATTGCACTTGTATACTGTTGCCTTTTTAATTCTAGTGTAAAAATAAGAAGCTGAATATATCGATAGATAGTAGAAATACACCGAAGGGAGGAGCAGAGGGAAAGAAGAAAGAGGGGTAGAGAGGGTGGGAGAGAGGATCGGAGGGAGGGTGAGAAGGAAGGGAGGGAGTGTATTGGGAGAGAGGAGTGATAGAGGGGGAGGGGAAGTAGGAAAGGGGAATGTTGGAGGGGAGAAAGGAAAGTTGGAGGGGGGTGAAAGAAAGGGTGTATGGAGGGTTGAAGTGGTATATCCGGTTTGTATTTTGGGGAGTATTTTTGACAAGGATGGCTGTGTTTATTGCTCAATGTTATATGGCCCCGGTTATGCACAGTATACATGTGACTGTATGAAATGAAAATGAAAATAAAACATATTTGAATAAGACATGGGAGGTGAGACACATAATTAAAGAGTTTGATCAATATCCTGATGCTGCCGACATATCAAATGTTCTCTTGACTGGCTTGGACAACATCCCAAGGAAGAAACCTGACCCACTTAATACTATCAAGCTGCAAAACAGATCAGCGGGAAAGATTGAGGAACCTTCATATTTCAGGACTAAAAAGAAGCAGGAGTCCCACTGCTTCTCTGGTGGATTATTTACAGCAATTCTCTCACATGGGTTTGTATTCCTGCCAAGAATGATGGAATTGGTGGTCTTGGGTTGAATGAAGTAGAAGGCTCCTTTTTTTTTCTGTATTAAGCAAAAAAAATGTACATCGAGAATCACTTATGGGCGGCTCCATTTCCCTGAACTATTAAGAGGAGATGCTGAAACAGCATTCTTGATAAATTTGAAACACATTTGTGGGCCGTAGGAATTTGAGCAGGAGACACCTAAACAGAAGCTGTCAAAGATTAGACAGCCTCTTCCAGTTTATCTCAATTCTTTGTTGAAATAGTAAATAAAGCTAAGGAATCCTGAATCCTGTTTCTGTCTAAGAGCTTAGCCCCCCCCTCCCCCCGAAGCCCACCACCAGGAGACTTATCCTACTTCAGCCCTGCATTAGCACAAACATGTCCAAATGATACAAAGATTACCTTCTGTTTATCATGTCCTGGTTCTTACTGAATGTTTGGCAGATTTCTTAGCAGATTTCCACGTATCTAACTCAAAATGTGCAGCCGCCATTTCTAAGTTGTCCGTGAAGTTCCCTCAAGACACTGTAGGAAGTTAAAGCCCACCTCTCTGCTCGAAAAACGAAATATCCTGGGGAATGTTGAAAAGGCAGAATATTGTATCTCCCTGGATCAGGAATGGAGAAACATGTTTTTAGGCAGGAAGCAGGCTCACTCTTAATAGCCCCCCACCTTTGTCAATGGGCCATTTAAAAAAAGCCTGGGTCAATCTATTCTACATAACAAAGATATCCCCCTTCAGCTCCAGGGTGATGGGATTAAGTCATGATAGTATTATAGCCGTTTACCCATCTCAACCACAGGGCAACTGGGAAGAAGCAAGGCTCACCCAAACATGGACTCAAAACACAGCCTAGAGAGTTGCCCCTGCATGGCCCCCTGGGAGTCTGACAACCAATCAGAATACAAGCTCAAGATCAAAGGCCAGAGAGGGCATAAAACCAGGGACTTTCAGCATCTCTGCCCTCTTTTCTTCTTCCCCAAACATCTGGAAGCATCTGATCCCCCTTTTTCTGTTCAGGAGCTCAAGCCATGGGATCCTGTCCACCATTAAAATAATCTTTCCAAGCAGCCTCCATGTTTCCAGTGTCTTTCCCCCCGCTTGAAATGGAAGACTTTCCTTCCAACAACATGAAGATATATCCGTACAGAGCAGTATTTTCTAACCTGAACACCTTGAAAAATGTGCGGACTTCCATTCCCAGAATTCCCCAGTCAATATGCTGGCTGGGGAATTGTGGGAGTTGAAGTTCACACGTCTCCAAGGTGCTGAGGTAGAGAAATACTGATATTAAAGACAAGCAAAAAAAAAAAAGGACACGGGTGTTTAGTTTTTTTTCCTAAATCCATCATTGTAGCCATTTGCCCATCCACTGCAGGACGAAGGTGTCTTCTGCATGTTTTCCAACCCATTACAATCCTAAGCTTCCTTTTGACAATTGGGCCCACAGTATCTGATCTGAGCTTAGTGCGCAAGATAATCTGCCATAACGTTCTACCTGTTAATGACTAATTTTACTTCAGCCGCAATAACAGAAGGACTATATCGATAAAGATACAAACTAAATGTAATCCGCTCTAATCTTGATTGCAGGAAAAACGATTTCAGCAAGAGAGTAGTAAATGTGTGGAGCACTGCCTGGTCCTGTTGTTAGTTCCTCTAACCCCCATATCTTACACCGTGGACCTTATGCATTTCTTAAGAGGTCCCTAAGGGGACATGCATAAGCGCACCAGCGTGCCTACTATCCAGTGGTGGGTTTCAAAAATTGTTGGAACCTACTCTGTGGGTGTGGCCTCCTTTGTGGGAGTGGCTTGCCGCCAATGTGACCAGATGGGAGTAGCTTGCTGCCCATGTGACCGGGTGGGAGTGGCTTGCCACCCATGTGACCGGATATGAAATTATGAATTAGTACTTAGGTCGGTCCAAGTAGCTATTCAGAAGTTAGTAGTTAGAAGCAATCGTAGATCAAGATATGGAATTAAAATCAGAAATATTTTGTTGGCTATTTGAAAGGGAGTATAATATATATTTAATTTTACACATGTTAGCAGCTGCTGGAATTGTGTTTGCACAACAGTGGAAAAACAGAGATGTGTAAATGAACAAATATTACAATGTGCAGGAATAAATAAACTGACAATTAAAATCAAGAAGGCTTTGAATACTTTTTCACGTGGGATTGGTTTTAGCAATTGCCAACTAACGGAAACAGAAATTAGAAATCCAGAAGCATGAAAGAAAACACCAATTATGTAAGGAAAGGTCCCTAAAATGTATAAGGAAATATTACTAGATCATTATTAATGCATAGATAACTGCGGGACATTACACACCCACCAGTGATGGGTTTCAAAAAATTTTGGAACCTCTTCTGTAGGTGTGGCCTGCTTTCCGGGTCCACTGGTGGAACCTCTTCTAACCGGTTCGGTAGATTTGACGAACAGGTTCTACCGAATAGGTGCGAACTGGTAGGAACCCACCTCTGCTACTATCCCTGTCCCACTGTCCCATTTATATCTCCTCTTTTTATGTGTTCATGGCTAAGTTTTGCTTATTTATACCCATTTGTTTGTGCTATTTTTTCATGTGTTTTTCCTACTTGTTTCCTTGTACTTGTTGACAATAAAATAAAATGAAATAATTCTTTTTTATGTATATTGGAATGGAATTATAAATACCATCAACACAAAAGGGAGTTTGCTCAGAGGCTGAAATACACCAAGTGAATTAGAGGAAGAGTGGGAAGCAGAGGAGAGAAGAAAGATAGGAAGAGAGGGACAGGAGAGAGGGGGAGGGGGGAAGATGAGGTTTATAAGGAGGAGTGGTAAGGGGAGAGAGGAGAAAGGTAGGGGAAGTAGAGTAGAAAATGATGGAGGGAAGACAGGATGTAGAAGAGTGGGAAGCAGAGGAGAGAAGAAAGATAGGAAGAGAGGGACAGGAGAGAGGGTGAGGTGGGAAGGTGAGGTTTATAAGGAGGAGTGGTAAGGGGAGAGAGGAGAAGGAGAAAGGAAGGGGGAGTAGAGTAGAAAATGATGGAGGGAAGACAGGATGTAGAAGAGTGGGAAGCAGAGGAGAGAAAAAAGATAGGAAGAGAGGGATAGGAGAGAGGGTGAGGGGGGGAAGATGAGGTGTATAAGGAGGAGTGGTAAGGGGAGAGAGGAGAAGGAGAAAGGAAGGGGAAGTAGAGTAGAAAATGATGGAGAGAAGAAAGGATGTAGAAAGTAGGAGAAGAGAGGGGGAAGAAAGTGTCGTATAAGGTATAAATATGGTGTATGGAGAGCAGAAGAGCCAATAACTGGGTTTTTCTTTTCTTTTTTTCCTTTGGTAGTTGATGGTAAGATGAATTGATATAATTACTTAATAATACAATGTCATATTGACTATGTAATAGTATACATGTGATTATATGCTATGAAAATGGAAAATAAAAAAAATTCTATCTATGAAATAAATAAGTAAATAAATAAATACTTGCTGATGTCATCCTCTGTCTTGTTTTAGGTCTCTTTCACTTTTTAGCGTGGGATCGATTTTATGTGTGCCTTGATCCATCTTCCATCCAGTTCTTCTACTTCCTAAAGTAAATCGACCTACACCCGCTGTGAGTTTATACTGTATCTTCTCTCTTATCTATTATTATTTTATTTTTCTTTTACTAATTTCTTGAAATTATTTGCCACCCATCTCGTAGCAAACTATTCTGGGAGGCTCCAGCAGTAAAAAAAAAGGACAAACCTAACAATGAAATGGCTTTTAAAAAATATCATGTTGACTGTAGAAATTGCCTCTGAGAGATGGCGCAAACAATACGTCTCTGCGTTTTGCCATCCAAGATCAGCAGGATGGCTCTTTTCCTGAATATTAGATTAGTCCAGTGATGGCTAACCTTATTTTGCACCGGGCAGCGCACATGCATGCACAGCGGAGCTGAGCTGGGGCAACAGCCCACATGCCCGCAGAGAGGGCTCTGTATGCCACCTGTGGCATTGTGCCATAGGTTCACCATCATGGGATTAGTCTATCACAGGGGTCAGCAAACTGCGGCTCTGGAGCCGCATGTGGCTCTTTCCTCCCTCTGCTGCGGCTCCCTCACCAGTCGGCGCCACAATTTTGAGAGGAGCTTCCGGTAGGGAGGGGAAGAGAGAGAAGCAGAGTGCGCCAAGAGAAGACTCTATGGCAAGGGGCGGGTTTTCCAGTTGTCTCCACAATTGATAGGGCTTTCAGTTGGGACAGATAGAGGAAAAAGTATGCCGTGCTAGGAGGAGACTCTATGGTGGGGGAACCGAACTTCTGGTCAGCTCCAGAATTGAACAGGGGGCTTCCGGTTAGGACCTTTGTGGCTCCGGGTGTTTTCTTTTCTGTGCGAAATGGGTCCAAATGGCTCTTTGAGTGTTTAAGTTTGCCGACCCCTGGTCTATCAGAAAAGAGAGCAGCATGTAAAGCAATTAAATAGTAACAGTAATAGAGTTGGAAGCAGTGGTGGGATTCAAATAATTTAACAACCGGTCCTCTGCCCTAATGACCAGCTGGGTAGGCGTGGTTTGGTGGTCATGTGACCGGGTGGGTTTGGCCAATTCAAGGTCACTCAGTCGATGGGCGCTTCTCCTTAGCTGTTGCAATGTTAATAAGGGTTAACTGGTGGGGCAGTTTCTGTAAGCAGGTCAAGAAAGATGAGGCTAGAAACAACACCAGAATGTTTCCTTCCTGCCTTCCTTCCTTACAGGATTAGCCCTGGAAAGTGGAAACAAACAAAAGGAGATTTCTTCCAACAACCGGTTCTCCAAACTACTTAGAAAGTTAGCAACTGGTTCTCCCAGACAGGTGCAAACTGGCTGAATCCCATCACTGGTTGGAAGGGACCATAGAGCAGAGTTGGGTTCCTACTGTTTCAGACTGGTTCAGCTGAGTAGGTAGCAACTTGGCCTGCCATGCCCACAACCAGCTCTATTGATGGCACCATATGTGCTGCCATATTGCTTTTTTTAGTACTGTGCATGTTGCCCCCGCTCCGCCCAGTCTCTGCTCTGCAGCTTGCCTGCCTGAAGCACTGCACCCCTGATCAGTCCGTCAGGAAAGCCTGCGAGCCGTGGCTTAGCTAGCTGCTCCTGCCCCCTTCCCCACAGCCCACAGCCCTGCCGTGCTTCTCTGCCTTCCACGCAGCCTTCCCAGCAGCCCGCTGTGCCTGCTTGCCTTCCAAGATCGGCGTCCATCCCAGTCTAGCGGCCCTTGGTAGAAACGCAGATGCTGTGCTGGGGTTGAGAGGGGCGGCGGAAGCGGTGCTCCAGGAGGGCAAGCGGATGTCCCAGGGCTGCTGCACATGTACCCGCTCCGTTTCTGCAAAGACAGAGCCCCCACTACAGGATGAGCCAAAGAGTGGAGGGGAATGCTGCAGAAAAGGATGCCTTCCATCCGGGACCATGTGTCTCTAGTGGTGGCTCCACAGGGCTTCGGGCTCCGAAGCAGCCCGTTGGCTTCCCACCCGGCCACCTGCCTGCTTTCTTTGCAGATTGGCCCAGCCGGCTTCTGGCACCACTCCGGGAATTTGGTCTGTGGAGTCCGGCACTCCGGGGGAAGGAGAGTAGGCTGCCGTGGTGCTTCCCGCTGGGCTAGTGCCGAAAAATGCCTAGAGTGGTCCATATGCATAAGGCAATTGTCTGGCTCCGGCTGTACCAGAGCTGGAGCTGAAGGAGGCTGTGAAGCCTCGGGGCTCCCAGAGCGGCCCATGTGCGCTCCTCCAGCCCAGCTGGAGCCATACGGGCCACTCTGGGAGCCCCGAAACCTCAGTTCGAAGGCACGCACCCAGGCTGGAGGAAGAACTGCTGCAACCAACTGCCCATCACCAGAAAGACCCAGGGAGGGTTCCCAGCACAGGTGAGACGCACTTGGCCTGGCGGGGTGTGTGTGTGTGTGTGTGCCAGGAGCGGACGAGCATGCCACCCCACCAAGTGGAGCACTTTCCACCATTGGGTCCGTTGCCTGCAAAGGATGCTGGGCGGTACCGCCTGAACAGCCATTATCTTCCTCCCTGGGCTCCATATCGCAGACGGAGCGTCCCAGGCAGACAGAGTGAGAGCCCAGGGCCAAGCCCATTGGCCACAGCCAGGCTCGCCCCCAGTGCCGTCTGGGAGGCAACTAAGAGAACTGGCCTGGCGATCCTCCTCCCTTGTCAAAAATGTTCGCCACCATTTCAGTGAATGCAGCTTGGTGGGGGGGAGAAGGTGTCATGTGGGGGGGAGAGGGTGTCATGTGACTAAGTGTGCATAAGTGATGTCAAGTCAGCCACGCCCACTCAGTCACATGCCCCCACCTAGCCACACCCACTGAACCGGTAGTAAAAATATTTGAAACCCACTCCTGCCTTGGAGGTCCACTAATCCAATCCCTTGCTCTCACAGGAGACGCTTTACCAGTGATGACGAACCAATGTGCCAGAAGTGGCACCCAGAGCCATCTCTCCGAGAACACCAGCCATTGCCCGTTGGTCTTCCGGGTTCCGGCCCACATGCACACCAGCCGGCTGGTCTTTGTGCATGCAGGAGTGCTGGAAACTAGAAGAGCTGTCCCTGGCACACATGTGCACACCGCAGTAGTGGGTCTCGGCTCCCGTTGGGAGCGGGATGTTGCAATGGGAACCGGGCATGCACCATGAGCAAGTGTGCTGCTCACACATGTGCAACCACTGCCTGCGACGCTCCAACTGCTCGGAGGAGGGTCGCACAGGTGCTGTACGCTGTGTACGCATGCACAGATGGCCAGTTTCCTTCAAATACAGGTAAGGAATGAAGGCGGGCGGGCCCTCCAAAGCACCACTCCAGTACGGTGGCTGCTGCTTCCAGCATTCACTGGTACGTGCGTACCAGGGCGTACCGCCTGCAATCCACTACTGGCACACCAGGAAGCTGAGCTTTTGCTCAGCTTTTGGCTGATTTTCGCGCACACATGCAAGGCAAAAACCGGAAGACCAGATGACCAGCATTTATGTATGCCAGGAAACTGCTTTCCCAGTTTCCGGCACTCCCCTGTATATGGGTGCACACTCCCATTTCAGCACTCGGTGTTTGCCAATACTGCCCTATACCATTTCAGATAAGTGGTTGTCCAGTCTCTTCTTAAAAGCCTCCAGTGATGAAACAACGTCTGGTGGCAAGCAGTTAGCAATAGCAATAGCAATTAGACTTATATACCGCTTCATAGGGCTTTCAGCCCTCTCTAAGCGGTTTACAGAGTCAGCATATTGCCCCCAACAACAATCTGGCTCCTCATTTCCCCCACCTCGGAAGGATGGAAGGCTGAGTCAACCCTGAGCCGGTGAGATTAGAACCGCTGAACTGCAGATAGCAGTCAGCTGAAGTGGCCTGCAGTACTGCACTCTAACCACTGCGCCACATCGGCTCCAGTTCCACTGGTTAATTGTCTTCACTGTAAGGAAGGTTCTCCTTAATTCAAGGTTGCTTCTCTCCTTGATTAGTGTCCATATCGTATCTAATCATCTATTATCTAATTATCTATTGATCTAATGAGTGGCTTCTAAAAGCTACAGGAAAAATAATTGGTGGTCTTTGTTGCTCGAAGTGTTGTTTGATTCCCTCCTAGAGGTTACGTAGAACTTTTCTTAAATTTATCAGAATAAATTTAAATAAAGGGACCTTGGAAATCTTCTAGACCAACCTCCTGCTCAGGCAGGAAACCTATGCAATTTCAGACAAATGGCTCTCCAGCCTCTTTTTAAAAACTTTAAACATTGTTGGAGCACCCACAACTTCTGGTGGCAAGTCGTTCCGCGGGTTTATTGTCCTCACTGTCACATTTCTCCATGGTTCTAGCTTGCTGCTTCTCTCCTTGATTTAGTTTTCATCCGTTGCTTCTTGTTCTACCTTCAGATGCATTGGGGAATAAGTCAAACCCCCCCCCCCTCTTCTTTGCAGCACCACTTAGATTATGGCAAATGCATAAAACTATTTTTTTAAAAAGTGGAAAACTTGTACTTTCAAACTTGCAAGTTTCTGTTAATGCAGCCCCATAATTAAATAGAATTAACTCATTTGATCATCTCTTCTCTCCGGTCTTACCTGAGGAGCCTGGCATTCCCTGACATAATAGTCTTCTTCGCTGCCAGAGAGCGGCAATAAAATTGTCCCTTCCACATGGTTGTGTCAACATCCAGGAAATCATTTTATGACAAGGCCATAAAATCGGGTTTACGAGGTCCCAGAATAGCCTTGACCTTGACCTCATTTTAATAGGGAAGTTTGCGGACTTACAGCATCTGTTTTGATGATGCTTTTGGGGGTGGCGCAGGGAGAAAAGGAAGTTTCCTTCTTCTTGGACTAGCAACATTTAAAACAAAAATAGTAGAAAAACAATCATAGAGCCAGATAACAGGGGTGGGGTCCCCAATATCCTGAGACTTGTGAGATTTGTGGGGTTTGGCTTGCATGTGGTCCCGAGTCTTTGAAACTCAAGAGATGGATAGACGGATTCAAAAGCCAGTTGTCAGCATTCCAAATAGCATCCAAAATTAAATCAGAGTCCAAGGCAAAGTATTGCTCAAAGTCCAAATTTATGAAGAGAGCCATGTTGGCACATCTGAGAAAACCTGAATCTGAAATCTTCCCAGTTTTCCCCACCCAGTTGAAAGTTCAAGAACTTGCCCCACACACCCACCAGTCCATCACATGGGCCAATCTCCCACTGCCATGCCTGCAGTTCCATCCACCCAATTCCGGTCAGGTGCAGAGGTGCAGAGACAAAGGATGACCTTGGCTTTCTAGAAAGAATGTTGTTATGGCTACATAGCATCTAACTCCGTACAATAGAAACTCCCACAATAGAAAATGCATAGCAGAATAATAGAAAGTGTGATAGGCCTGAGATCCAAAAGAAAAGATGGCTGCAGGCCTGTTGGATCGCCTGAGACTTCAAGGTTGTCTTCTTCAGGTTATAAACCGAGGGTGCCCAAGCCCCTGTCTGTCGACACCCTCTCCCCCCCAGGATGTGGCATGCCAGAAACCGGAAGGTGCAAATAAGTGAAACCCTCATCGTGGGATGCAGTCAGGATATGAAATCACAGCCCCTATGGCCCAGGGAAAAACCATCTGACAGTTCTCAGCTGCCTTTGGAGTTGGAGATCGGTGGGGCAGAAGAACAGTTGGAGCCTGTTCCCAGTGTGTGCATGCACAGAGCTGCCAGGAGAAGGGAACAGCTAAGGAACAAGGGTTGACTCAGGAGTAAAGGCACAGGTGGACAGTGAATGGCCCCCTCTCCCAGAAGGAATAAAGAGGAGTGAAAGGGGAAGAGAATTTGCAGGAGACAATTAGATCCATTCATTCGGGGGAAGATCTGTTCCTGACTTCTTGCCAAGTAATTGCTGCTACAGCGTGGCGTTTGGAAGATATCGGCATGGCAGTTCTCCTAGCCTGATAAAGGTCTGTAGTTGTGAAATCTCATGAAGGACTATTTTCCAGGACTTTGCTGGATTTAACCTAATTAAAAGAGGTTTTACTGGGGCAAAGAGTCCACTTCATGATCTTGGGAAGCCTAGGTCAGAACAGGAAGCATGTGCATCGGCTACTTGCCTGGAACCATTCCCCCTCCCCCTCCCACCAGTGTGAAAAACTGGAAAGGTTGAAGACCCCCTGCTCTACTGCTCCTCCAGAGTGTCACAACGTTCCCTGCAAAAGGAGTCAATCTATGTCGTAGGACTGGAAATATGGCAGGTGTGCTATTCTCCTCCATAAATGGAAAAAGTTCTCCTCTGTGGAATAAACACCAAAGATAAAAACACCCAGGAACAAACTGAGCAACGGGGTATATGCAGTACAATGCAGTGAGACATGACAGATGACAGACAGACAGACAGACAGACAGACAGACAAATAGATAGGGATGGATGGATGGATGGATGGATGGATGGATGGATGGATGGAAGGGGATGTATGGATGGACAGAGAGAGAGGGATGATAGATAGATAGATAGATAGATAGATAGATAGATAGATAGATAGATAGATAGATAGAAAGAAAGAAAGAAAGATAGATAGAGATGGATGGATGGATAGAGAGAAGATAGATAGATAGATAGATAGATAGATAGATAGATAGATAGATAGATAGATAGATAGATAGATATGGATGGATGGATGGATGGATGGAAGGGGATGGATGGATGGACAGAGAGAGAGAGGGATGATAGATAGATAGAAAGAAAGATAGAAAGAAAAATAGATAGAGATGGATGGACAGAGAGAAGATGATAGACAGACAGACAGACAGACAGACAGACAGACAGACAGACAGATAGATAGATATGGATGGATGAATGGATGGATGGAAGGGGATGGATGGATGGACAGAGAGAGAGAGGGATGATAGATAGATAGATAGATAGATAGATAGATAGATAGATAGAGATAGATAGATAGATAGAAAGATAGAAAGATAGAAAGATAGAAAGAAAAATAGATAGAGATGGATGGACAGAGAGAGAGATGATAGATAGATAGATAGATAGATAGATAGATAGATAGATAGATAGATAGATAGATAGATATGGATGGATGGATGGATGAAAGGGGATGTATGGATGGACAGAGAGAGGGATGATAGATAGATAGATAGATAGATAGATAGATAGATAGATAGATAGATAGAAAGAAAGATAGAAAGAAAGATAGAAAGAAAGATAGAAAGAAAGATAGAAAGAAAGATAGAGATGGATGGACAGAGAGAGAGATGATAGATAGATAGATAGATAGATAGATAGATAGATAGATAGATAGATAGATAGATAGATAGATATGGATGGATGGATAGATAGATAGTTATGGATGGATAGATAGATAGTTATGGATGGATGGATGGATGGATGGATGGATGGATGGATGGATGGATAGATAGATAGATAGATAGATAGATAGATAGATAGATATGGATGGATGGATGGATGGATGGATGGATGGATGGATGGATGGATGGATGGATGGATAGATAGATAGATAGATATAGATGGATAGATAGATTATCTATTTAACAGAGAGAGAGAAAGAGAGAGAGAAAGAGATGGATGGATAAATAGATAGACAGAGAGAGATTATTCTTTCTCTCAAAAAAAGAACACGGAGGAGGAAGAGGGGAGCAGAGGGGAAGAACATAACAGGAGAAGGAGAAAGAGAAGGAGGGGGAGAAGGAGTACATAAGATCAAAAAGAAGAACACTGAGGAGGAGGAGGAGGAGGAGGAGGAGGAGGAAGGAAGGAAGGAAGGAAGGAAGGAAGGACGAAGGAAGAAAAAAAGAAATAAAAGGAGAAGACGAGAGAGGAGAGAAGGCTCCTAGCAATTAAAGTCTAGCAATTAAAGTCAAGAGAACCATTAGGGCAGGAATTCAAATACATTCGCAAAGGATGCCAACAATTACCAAAAAAACAGGAAGCCCATTTTGACATCGGCAGAAAATTTTTATTTGAAAAGGTCATCTGTTTCAGTTCAGCTCCATACATGCATACTGTCAGTTGGTGATGGATAGTGTTCTCAAAAACATGTTTTTATTATTATCATCATATCCAAATCCTCCTCCAAATGTCTTGGGAAAAGAAGGCTGGGCGGATGGGCTGTGTCCTCTTCTGTTCCAGGTCATTTCAAATGAGTGGATAACCTTTCCTGGGGAGTTCAGCAAACAGAGAGCCTTTAGGATCCTTGCCAGGGCCTGTTGACCTCAGGGCTCAGCATTTCTCTGCAACCTCACAAAACCTACGCGGACCAAAAATGGCTCCCCAAAGCATTTATTTTGCTTGTTCTATTCTATTCTATTCAATTCTTTATTTTCTTTCTTTATTTTACTGGGGTATTCTGCCTGCCTAGTCATCATCTGTCTGTCCCAGACTTCAAGGGATAGTTGTTGTTAGTTGCAAAGTCATCTCCGACCCATCGCGACCCCATGGACAATGTTCCTCCAGGCCTTCCTGTCCTCTACCATCCTCTGGAGTCCATTGAAGCTCACGCCGGCTGCTTCGGTGACTCCATCCAGCCACCTCCTTCTCTGCCGTCCCCTTCTTCTTCTTTTGCCCTCCGTCTTTCCCAGCATGAGGCTCTTCTCCAGGGAGTCCTTCCTTCTCATCAGGTGGCCAAAGTCTTTGAGTTTCCTCTTTAGGATCTGGCCTTCTAAAGAGCAGCTAGGATTGATCTCCTCTAGGACTGATAGTTAGAACTGCAGAAAAAACCAATTACTGCCAACCTGCCTTCCATTGAGGACCTGGACACTGCACGAGTCAAAAAGACGGCTGTGAAAATATCTACAGACTCCTCCCATCCTAGACATAAATTGTTTCAACTCCTACTCTCAAAACAATGCTATGCAACACTGCACACCAGAACAACTAGACACAAGGACAGTTTTCTCCCGAATGCCATCATTTTGTTTAGCAGAACAGTTAGTTAGTTAGTTAGCTAAACAACTAATTCCCACAACACTGTCAAATTATTCACTGTATTACTATTATCCTTCTCATCATTCCTATTACCTATATCCTTATCTTCTTATGACTATAACTTTGTTGCTTGTGTCTTACGAGTTATATTGTTATATTTAATTTCCTAGTACAATTTGTGTTGATTGCTCATTTAGTATCCTATGACTAACACTAAGTGTTATGATTTATGATGAATGTGTTTTTACGATAACCATGATTATGATTTATCACTTATATCTTTTATGTGCACGGACAACTTCTGCACGGGAGACAAATTCCTTGTGTGTTCAATCACACTTGGCCAATAAAGAATTCTATTCCTATTCCTATTCCTATTCCTATTCCTATTCCTATTCCTATTCCTATTCCTATTCCTATTCCTATCCATTCCATCTCATCTCATTCTATTCTATTCGTCCCAAGGTGGCGCAGTGGTTAAATGCAGCACTGCAGGCTACTTCAGCTGACTGCAGTTCTGCAGTTCGGCTGTTCAAATCTCACCGGCTCAGGGTTGATTCAGCCTTCCATCCTTCCAAGGTGGGTAAAATGAGGACCCGGATTATTGTTGGGGGCGATATGCTGACTCTGTAAACCGCTTAGAGAGGGCTGAAAGCCCTATGAAGCGGTATATAAGTCTAACTGCTATTGCTATTCTATTCCTATTCCTATTGTATCCCACCCCACCCCATCCAATTCCTATTCCTTTCCATCCCATCCCTCCCTCCCTCCCTCTCTCTCTCTCTCTGTCTCTCTGTCTACCTACCTACCTACCTACCTATCTATATCGGGGGGAGGGAATAAATGGAGGGTTTTGGGAAGGAAGGGGAGGAGACAGGAGGAATGCAAGGAGAGGAAGGAGGACCTCGCCTGGGAGGAAGCATGGGGAGAGGAGGTGAGAGGAAGGGGACCCAAGCCTAAGGGAGGGAAGAGTTTGAGTGAAAGAAGGCAAGCAGAGGAAACACCGAAGGAGCAGAGGCTGTGGAAGGAGATCCCAGCAGGCAGTTCAAGAGAAAGTGAAGGTAGAGGAAGAGGAAGAAACTCCAACCAGCCACCTGAATACCACCCTATCCGTGACCTGCCTGCTAAGAGGAGGCTGACCACCACCCCATCACGTGAGCCTGGCAAGTAGAAGTGCATCAGAGAGGGACCAGGTTGGACTGGCAGCCATACGAAGAGGGCCAGGAGAACCAGACTACAGAGGCACTTGCGAGGGTAAGCACTACACATATACATACATACATACAACATACATACATACATACATGCGTGTTCTGACCCCCCCCTCCGACCTGCAAATCACGAATTTATCGACTCCTTTGGCTGAAGGCCCAGACAAGACTCACATGCAAGAATAGTTGGCAGCAACCCAAAATCCAACAGGCACAGATACAAGACGGACAGAGTATTCCAATACTGTTTCAAACGGTTGTGTCCTGCAAATGTCCCCTCCCAACTTCTCCACTTATATATTCTCTTGGGAGGGGCCAAGCCACAGCCACCTGGGCTTAATTATCGTCGCTGAGTCTGCCTCCGGAGCTGCTCTTTCCGTTTCTCCGCCCGTCTTAATCGTGCGTCAGGAACAAACTGCCTTGAATCCTCCCCACTGCTCCATGCCTCAGGCGCTTCCTGGTGGCCAACCAGTCTCTCTGGTCCCTGCTCTGAGTCTGAACCCTGCCCAGGGTCCTCCACATCTTCCCTGGCAGACTCAGATGGTTCCTCGGTATCTGAGTCCATCAGTAGCTCAACCGGATCCTGCTGGGCCACAACACACATGTGTGTGTGTGTGTGTGTGTGTGTGTGTGTGTGTGTGTGTGTGTGTGTAAATTGAACCTTAAAAGAACATGAGGAGGTTAGTATTAAGACCCGTCAGTCAACTGCCTGTGCTAAAAATTTAACAGAAGATCATTTTCATCTTCTAATACAGGTAGTCCTCGAGTTACGACCACAATTGAGCCCAATATTTATGTTGCTAAGTGAAACATTCTTTAAGTGAATTTGCCCCATTTTAACTTTTTATGTCACAGTTCTTAAGTGAATCATTGTGTTCGTTAAGTGAGTCACACGGTTGTTAAGGGAATGTGAATTCCCCATTGCCTTTGCTTTTCAGAAGGTTGCAAAAGAGGATCACATGACCACAGGACATTGCACGAGTCATAAATACGAGTCAGTTGCCAAGCACCTGAATTTTGACCATGCGAGCAAAGATCATAAGTGTGAAAAATGATCATAAGTCAGCACTGTTGCAACTTTGAATGGTCACTAAATGGACTGTTGTAAGTCGAGGATTACCTTATGAATATTACCTATTTTTCTTCTTGCATTTTTTTAAGTGCTTTCGAACTGTTAGGTTGGCAGAAGTGGGACATATTAACAGCAATAGCAATAGCAATAGTTAGACATATACCGCTTCATAGGGCTTTCAGCCCTCTCTAAGCGGTTTACAGAGTCAGCATATTGCCCCCAACAACAATCCGGGTCCTCATTTTACCCACCTCCGAAGGATGGAAGGCTGAGTCAACCTTTGAGCCTGGTGGGATTTGAACAGCCGAACTGCAGAACTGCAGTCAGCTGAAGTAGCCTGCAGTGCTGCATTTAACCACTGCGCCACCTCGGCTCAACAGGAGCTCACTCGGTTACAGTGGCCCTAGAGATTCAAACCGCTGAACTTCCAACCTTTCTGATTGACAAGCTCAGCTTACAGTAGTTCATTTAATGACCATTCGAAGTTGCAACCAAGAGAGAGTTGAATCCAGGAATGCCAATTGGGTGATTCTGGTAGTCTACACATCTTAAAGCGGCCAAGTTTTGAAAAACAGTGATCCGTTTCATAAAGTCCCCTACTCCTCAGGGGGGGGGGGGGTGGCGGAATTGTGGCAGAAAATATAGAAAGGGATGGAAAACATCCAGCAGCAGAAGAAGAAGAAGAAAAAATCAGCAGAGGACAACCGGATAGACCAATATAAAAAGTGACAATCCCCTTTTGAATTCCCAGCCAGTTAAACTGAAAAGTGCTAAATTGTTCCCATCGTTGGTCATAAACAGCTGCGGGAGCATCAAGGGAAAAAAAGCCTCAGAAACTCATTTTTCTCATTGTGTTGGCAATTTTTGGGATATAAAAGGTGTCATTTTTCCTCGAAAGCGGAGCTGGCCCCAAGGACTTCAGCACTGCCAAAAATAAATTCCGTGTGCGTGTGTGTTTGTGCGTGTGTTTGTACGAAGTGTGCCTGGTGTTTACAGCCTTGCTGCGAATGTGGATCATGCCCAATGGTGAAATTTATTTATTTATTACTACCGGTTCTGTGGGCGTGGCTTGGTAGGAGTGGCAGGGGAAGGATACCGCAAAATCCCCATTCCCACCCCATTCTGGGGCCAGCCAGAGGTGGCATTTGCCGGTTCTCCAAACTACCCAAAATTTCCTCTACCCGTTCTCCAGAACCTGTCAGAACCGGCTGGATTTCACCCCTCGTCATGCCCATGCTTAGCAAAGGGACATTTCTCAGAAAGTTAAGGGCACCATAATATAATCCAAGGGATGCAGTGGCTCAGTGGCTAAGACGCTGAACTTTTCAATCAGAAAGGTTGGCAGTTTGGTGATTCGAATCCCTAGCAATGCATAACTTTTCAATCAGAAAGGTTGGCAGTTTGGTGATTCGAATCCCTAGCAATGCATAACTTTTCAATCAGAAAGGTTGGCAGTTTGGTGGTTCGAATCCCTAGCGATGCATAACGGAGTGAGCTCCCGTTACTTGTCCCAGCTTCTGCCAACCTAGCAGCTCGAAAGCACGTAAAAAAAAAAATTCAGGTAGAAAAATAGGAACCACCTTTGATAGGAAGGTAACAGCGTTCCATGCGCCTTCGGCGTTAATTCATGCCAGCCACATGACCACGGAGACGTCTTTGGACAGCGCTGGCTCTTCGGCTTTGAAACAGAGATGAGCACTGCCCCCTAGAGCTGGGAATGACTATCACATATATGCGAGGGGAAACCTTTACCTTTAATAAAATCCAAAAAGGCGAGGGACTTTTTAAACTTGCTTTCTGGTAAAATCAAGATTCCATCATCCTCAACACAGGGGTCTTTGCACAGTAAAATAGCAATCTGGACAGGTTGTCCTTGACTTACAACCATTTGTTTAGTGACCGCTCAGAGTTACAACTGCACTGAAAAAACTGACATGGCCATTTTTCATACTTACCTCCCCACGGTCACACGGTCAAAAGATCAGATGCTGGACAAGTGACTCATATTTATGATGGTTGCAGTGTCCTAGGTTCATGTGACCTTCTGACAAGCAAGCTAAGTCAACAACTGCAGTGATTCACTTAACTGTGGCAAGAAAGATCCTAAAATGGGGGGGGGGAGGAGAGAAGGGAAAGGTGAGGAGGAAGGAAGGAAGGAGAGAAGAAAGAGAAGAAAGGGGGGAAGGAAGGAGGGAAGGAAGGAGGGAGGGAAGCAAGGAGGGAAGGAAGGAGGGAAGGAAGGAGAGAAGGAGAGAAGAAAGGAGGGAAGGAAGGAGGGAATGTAGGAGAGAAGGAAGGGGGAAGGAAGGAGGAAAGGAAGGGGGAAAGGAAGGAGAGGAAGAGGGAAGAAAGGAGGGAAGGAAGGAGGGAAGGAAACAGGGAAGGAGGAGGGAAGGAGAGAAGGAGAGAAGAAAGGGGGAGGGAAGGGGGGAGGGAAGGAGGGAAGGAAGGAGAGTAGGAGAGAAGAAAGGAGGGAAGGAAGGAGGGAAGGAAGGAAGAAGAAGTAGGAATGTTGTAAGATAAGATGGAGTTATGGGATGGTAAGAAAGCAATTTCAAGTATATTGTCAACTGCAGGGGAAAAATTGTTATAAATACATATTATTAATAACAGTTATGTGATCATATAATTGTGAATGTATATATGAAATTAATAAAATTTTCAAAAATAAAATAAAATGGGGGGGGGCAGTCTCATTTAATAACTGTTTCACTTAGCAACAGAAATATTGGGCTCAATTGTGATTGAAAGTTGAGGACCACTGTAGCACCAGGCCAGCTCTTGTCTGCCGGTCGATGTATTATCATGTCTGATGGCCTCTCAAGACCAAATATTGTTCTTAAAATCGATTCCTAAAGCAAAGAAGAGCCCTTAACTATGAGCCTTTGAAAAGCTGCTTCCTCTGCACTTCATCTATCTTTTTTTAATTTAATTTTAATTGAAGAAAGTTTTACAGAATAAAAACAAAGGTGATAAGTCAAGAAGCAAATAACAAAGAAATGAAAGAGAAATTAATATATATATATATTCAGGAAGTGGCTTCCAATCTGCTGTGTTTCAGTTCCATATGCTTTAGTATTTAATTCTTTATAGTGGCTCTCTTCTTTCCATGTTCTCTCCTTTCTAATCATCGAACCCATAAATCACAAGCTCATTCCCGCCCCACATTTTCAGCAAAAAAAACTCATTAAAGGTTTCCACTCACTGATATAGTTATCGTGTTTTCTCTGATCACAAACTATTTTTCTTCTTCTCTGCTAATTGTTGTCTTTCCCAACAGTTCCTCCTTTCTGGGTATTTCAAAGACTTTCCATCCATCTTACTTCACAAGTCCTCATTGTGTTTTGTGTATGTGCTGAGCCTATTACTTGTTGCGCACTGAAAAATTCTTATTAGTGCATCACCTCCAATATTTTCTTTCAGTCATTAAGGCAGTTGTAATTTTAGCAAGGTTGAAAATCCTAAATGTTTGTGACTTTTCCTACAGTTGTATTAAATCAGCTTTTCCTCTTTCTTCCTCCCAATAAAGGCAAAGGTTCTAATCGTGCTAATCGTTCCTGACTCTAGGGGGTGGTGCTCATCTCTGTTTCAAAGCTAAAGAGCCAGCGCTGTCTGAAGACGTCTCTGTGGTCATGTGGCCGGCATGACTCAACGCCCGAAGGCACACGGAACTTTCCCACCAAAGGTGGTTCCTATTTTTCTACTTGCATTTTTTACATGATTTCGAACTGCTAGTTTGGTAGAAGCTGAGACAAGTCACGGGAGCTCACTCCGTTATGTGGCGCTAGGGATTCGAACCGCTGAACTGCCGACTTTTCTGATTGACAAGCTCAGCGTCTTAGTCACTGAGCCACTCCCAATACAGACCCACATACAAATAGGCAGTATAATACAGTCTTGGCAGTCATAAATGTGACGGGACCTGATTTTATTACCCTTTTCTTTGCTATAGTCATTAAGCAAACACCATGTCATAGTGTGAATACTGTGACATTAAATGAACGCGACAATCACTAAGCGATTGCCATGATCATTTAGTGTACAATGAAGTTGTTACAATACAATAATACAATAGCAGAGTTGGAAGGGACCTTGGAGGTCTTCTAGTCCAACCCCCTGCCTAGGCAGGAAACCCTATACCATTTCAGACAAATGGCTACCCAACATCTTTTTAAAAACTTCCAGTGTTGGGGCATTCACAACTTCTGAAGGCAACTTCTGTTCCACTGATTAATTGTTCTAACTCTCAGGAAATTTCTCCTCAGTTCTAAGTTGTTTCTCTCCTTGATTAGTTTCCACGCATTACTTCTTGTTCTACCCTCAGGTGCCTTGACTCCCTCTTCTTTGTGGAGACCCCTGAGATATTGGAAGGCTGCTATCATGTCTCCCCTAGTCCTTCTTTCTATTAAACTAGACATACCCAATTCCTGCAACTGTTCTTCATATGTTTTAGCCTCCAACCCCCTAATCATCTTTGTTGCTCTTCTCTGCACTCTTTCTAGAGTCTCCACATTTTTCCTACATCGTGGCGACCAAAACTGAATGTCATTTTGTTAAATAAAATGAGGCTATTTTTGTGGGAAACTAGCGAATAAGTACTAGTTTCTGGGGAAAACATAATAATCTGAAATAGTGTGATTTTCAGGGTGCTAAAAACAGCCATAAGTGGGATCCTATCGCTACCTCTTAAATAAAGTGAAGTGACCATAGGATGAGGACAGTGTTGGAAACTTGGAACCTAGTTCTATGTAGGTTTTGTGGTCTCAGTCATAACTCCGGCTTGTCATAAGTTGAGGAAATTCAACCTGAAATTCTCCCATGTTGTTCATTATATAGGTGGTTCTCGCCTTTTAATCACAATCGAGACCAAAATTTCTGTGTGAAGCAAAACAATTTGGCCTTCCGAAAGGCTATTAAGACCTGGCTATTCCGGCAGGCCCTGGGCTGTTGACCTCATGACTGAGATCCAGCCCCGATTAGACTGGGTGTATGTTGTGGCTTTTTAAATCTATGTTTCTTTGTTTTTAGCTTTTCGATTTTTTAAATGTATTTGTTGTAAGCCGCCCGGAGTCCTTCGGGATTGGGCGGCCTATAAATTCATTAAATCTAATCTAATCTAATCAGTGAGTTTGCCCCATTTCACCCCCTTTCCAGTGTTGAAAGAAATGTCCTTCTGGGTTCAGCTCCAAGTGGGGAAGAAGACACTGGAGACATGGAGGCTGCTTGGAAAGATGGTTTATTGGTGGACAGGACCACATGGCTTGAGCCCTGTACAGAAAAGGTGATCACATGCTTCAATGTTGATGGAGAAGAAGAGAGAAGGGCTGAGGGAGGGGCTTGCTAGGCTTTTATACCCTGTTCAGTCCCACCTCTCTGTTTCCTGTTCCTGTGTAAGAAATGTATTCTGACTGGTTGTCAGACTCCCATGGTGCCATGCAGGGGGCTACTCTCTAGGCTGCGATGAGTTCTCAGTTGCCTTGTGGTCAGTTGAGTAATATCCCTTCCCCCTACAGCTGCAGTGAGGAGAAGTCTTTATTATGTAAAGTGGGCTGGCCTGGCCATCTTAATGGCCGATTAGCTGGGGATGGGCAGAAAGCTATAGGCAACTATTCTGTCTTTTGAAACATGTTTCTTTTCACATCCAGAGAAATATTCTGCCTTTTCAATATTTCCTAGGATATTTCATTTTTCTTGGAGAGGACTGGATGATAACTTCCCACACCAGCTATAGTTGTTAAGCGAATCGGGTTTCCCCATTGACTGTGCTTGTCAGAAGGTCGCAAAAGGGGATGGGTGACCCCAGGACACAGCAACGGTCATAAATGTGAACCAGTTTCCAAGTGCCTGAATTTTGATCACCTGACCATAGTGAGTTGTAAGTGTGAAAAACGGTCATAAGCCACTTTTTTCAGTGCCCTTGTGACTTTGAATGATCACTAAACAAACTTTTTGTAAGCGGAGAACTATCTGTATTCTCAGTTGGGTCCTTGCAGACTTAGAAGCATGGCAATAAATGATGGCATCCACGCACTTATTAGGAATGCGGGTCCATGCCACAAAATTCGCCACGCGCTTAAATTAAAAACAACGGAACAGCCCCGGTTGTAAGGAAAGAGACAATTCGCCACTTGGCTGAAAAAAGCAGAAAATCAGTTATTTTTCTGGCAAATAAACTGTCTCTTTCCACACAGCGAGGAACTAGAAACTCCTTTTTTTCTCTCCCAACTGAGTACAAAACAAAAAAAACTCAAAATGACCAAACAATTCTGTTCAGTTCAATTGGTCAAAAAAAGCGCATTTTTTCCCCTTGCCTTTCGCAGCTCATAGAAATGAACCCAAGTAACAAGAACAGAGTTCACCACCATCAGGAAAATCGGGGTTAAAGAAAAGAAAACCAGGAGAAGAAATATAACAATATGCCTGGCAGTTTTTTTTAAAATCCAGGTAGTCTTTGACTTATGACCATAATTGAGGCCCAGGTTTTTGTTGCTAAGTGAGACATTTGCTAAGTGAATTTTTGCTCCATTTTAACCACCTTTCTGGCCCCCGTTGTTAAGGGACTCACTGCAGTTGTTAAGTGAGTCACACAATTGTTAAGTGAACCTGGCATCCCCCTTGTCAGGAGGTTACAAAAAGGGATCATGTGACCCTCCCCCCCGACACTACAATAGTCATAAATGTGAGTCAGTTACCAAGCAATCTGAATTTTGACCATGTGACTATAAGGTAAAGGTTCCTCTTGCATGTATGTGCTAGTCGTTCCTGACTCTAGGGGACGGTGCTCATCTCTGTTTCAAAGCCAAAGAGCCAGCGCTGTCCGAAGACGTCTCCGTAGTCATTTGGCCCCGGCATGACTAAACACCGAAGGTGCATGGAACACTGTTCCCTTCCCACCAAAGGTGGTTCCTATTTTTCTACTTGCATTTTTTACGTGCTTTCGAACTGCTAGGTTGGCAGAAGCTGGGACAAGTCACGGGAGCTCACTCCATTACGCAGCGTCTAGGGATTCGAACCGCCGAACTGTGACTATAGGGATGTGACTATAGGGATGCTGAAATGGTGATAGCTGTGAAAACCAGTCAAAAGTGACTTTTTCTGCTGCTGTTGTAAAAAAATGAACTGATGTAAGTCTAGGACTATCTCTGTAGATTCCTTTCACTTGTAGCTTCAGAGAAATCGAAGATTGTCCCCCTCCAGATTTTTCTTTCAGTGGGTCAGTTCACTTTTCCCCGACGCCAGGAATTAAATTCAGGAGGAAGAACAATTTTGATTCACGCATGGCCCACGCCTGTCCCTGTCCGAGCAGGAGTTGGACGCGATGAAAATAAAAAAAACCCCACAAAGGCATCATGTACTTCCTTAATTTTATCGCCCTTATTCACTTCATGTCATGCCAGGAAGCCTTGATTCAGGAAACTGAAATCATAAAGCGCTGATGTATTTTTAATGCTCTTTCCCCAAAGTTTGCCAAGGTCTCTGAAATCTATCCCTAGGCAGTTTAGCCTGGAACACTGAAGAAAAAAAAGAAATTAGAATAGATTCTCTTCATCTCCCTGAACTGTAGATTGGCTGGCATTTCTTTTTCTTTTTGTCATTGTGTCCTTTTTCTTTTTCTTTTGGTGAAACCATAAACACGATTAGTCTTTGTTTATAAAGCATTAAATACCTTTTTTGTCATTTTAACAATCTGTTTCCTTTCTGTTTCGGGGGACTCGGGTAGCCTGCTTTTGTAAATCAGATTATCCACTGATAATAAACACGTCTCCATAATGAGCTCTCTTGCCATATATGACCCGTAAGAAGCCGTGTGCCCAAACAATCATTTTATTTCCTTCAATATTTTTCTTTTTTTTTTTTAATGCAAACGTCTCTGAAATTCCCATCAGCCAGACTTTCCTGGACCTGCAGTAAAGCCAAATATGAAATTTAATTCCTATTGTAATCCTGCAATATTTACCCAGGCGCAGATCCCAGAGAAGTGAAAGCAGATCACATATGGTCATAAGCCTTTTTTTTTTTGTACAAAACGGTACAAAAAATGACCTATGAACGTTTTTCACACTTATGACCGTTTGAACATCCCTAGGGGTCATGTGATCAAAATTCGGATACTTGGCAACTGATTCATATTTATGACGGTTGCAGTGCCTCGGGGTGATGGGATTCCCATTATATGACCAGCAAAGTCAATGGGAAGCCATATTCACTTAACAATCATGTCACTAATTTAAGAACTGCAGTGATTCGCTTAACAACTGCGACCAAAAAGGTAGTAAAACGGAGCAAAATTCACTTTTAGAAAAATGTTTCATTTAGCAACAAAGATTTTCTGGTCCTGGTGATCGACCCAGATTGGATCCTGCAACACTACAATGGCTCGGGTTAGTTGAGAAGATGACCTAATGGAGGATTAGAACTCGCCAGCCAATAGCTCTAACCACTACACCAGGCTGCTCCTTGGTACATCATTAAAATTATTAAAACCCCTTCTGCAATTGCAATGCCATTTTATCTAATAAGACGATATGAAATGGTATATATATAATATTTCCTGCCTAAGCAGGGGCTGGTCTAGAAGACCTCTAAGGTTTCTTTCAACTCCTGTTTATTTTATTCTATATGCAAATTAAAGTTAAACATCATTATGTGTGGCCATATCAGGATTTCTTCATATGGAATCATCCAAAGAGGGCTGTCTTCGTTTTGTGGAAACCTTTTGGGAAAAGTGTACAGTATTTTTGAGGTTTGATGGCTAATAACTTTTTTTTAGAGTAGTACCATGAAATTATATATCAGTGGAAAGATAATTTAATCAGTAATGTAATGCAGTAACTTTTATGAAGGATTTACCATTAGAATAATAGTTATAAAGAAGAAAAGTGAAACATGTAGAAAAAATGAGATATACAAAAATTATCACCATGTCAGTTAATACTTAGTTGGGTAACCTTTAACCTTACAACATCTTCCCATGGAGTGAACCAAGTCTTTTAATTCTGCAGTTCTTATAATGTGAAACCAAGATTGCTCCTATTAACTGGATTTTATTGCTGGCTAAATTTGGCTATATATTTTCATAGAATACAGATAATTGAACAAACCTTGTTGCATTACATTCTTGATTAAATTATATTTCCATCGATGTATAATTTTATGGTATTACTCAAACACAAAGTGATGTTATCAGCCATCAAACCTCAAAAATACATTTTTGAGGCCATTTTGAGATTCATAAAGTAATGGAAGAAGAATCTTTGTACAGAAATTTGTAGGTTTTCCAATCCTGGAGGTATTTAAAAAGTTTTTCAAACTTTATCCAAACTACCTGGAGAAGCTGAACTGGCTGAACCAAAGCTCTCCACAAAGTTTTCTAATCAAGCAGGAACGTCAAGAATCTGTCTCTTCAGGGAAGGGGATGAAGCCGTAAATAATTGCACAATATTTAAGACGGTATAATACACCACCTAAAATAGAGAATGGAAGGGAGATAAAGAGGGGGAAAGAGGGAGAAAGGAGACAGGAGAGAGGGAAGTAGAAGGGAAGGAAAGAACAGGAGAGAGGGAAGGTGTGGAAAGAGAGGAGAGGAGAGGGAGAAAGCAAGGGGAAGTAGAGAAGAAAGGGCAGAGGGAAAAAGAAGGTAGGGAGGAGAAGAGAAGGAGAGCTGAAGATGAAATAGACTATAATATGGTGCATAGAAAGCAGAAGAGCAAATAAAATTGAAGAGGCTTAATGGCAAAAGGAATTGATATACTATTGAATACTCGAAAAATGCTTTTTCAGATGTATAGGTATGCTTTGGATTATATTATATGTATCATAAAAAAAATTTAAAAAAACTTTTGACCAACCCCACCCACCCACCCCCCCAAAAAAACAAGGAAAGCAGAGGAAGAGCTTTAAGCCTAGGACAAAGAATAGGAAAACTAACAATTAAAACATTATTTAAACATACCGAGAGTAATAAGGCCAGACTGGGTGTTGGCTGGACTTTTAAGATAAGAGGATTGTTTAAAATGTGTATAGGAAGGATAAGGAAATTTTAAGGAGAAGGTCGATGAGTTTTTTACGTGTTTTCACAATGAATGATGTGACAGGACTGCTTGTAGTGCCTTTTCTCAAGTTCCAAATAAATTGTGGTTTTGTTATGCCTGTCAACATCTCAGCTTTGGAATCTTTTAGCTGTTATTCAAACCCAAATAACCAGGACCAAATACATGTTTTATGCGCTTGGATGCGTACAAAGTTTAGGCGGGGACAGAACAAGCTTGTCCTGTACGTTCTCCCGTGCATTTTATGAATTCCTTGCGGCTTCTTTAAAAGCAGGGCAGAGAAAATCCAGCGTGTTTTCTTGCTAATGATCAAGGGGTCTGGTGCCAGGAAGGATTTTTTTTTTCAAAATTTGGAATGGAGCCTAAATCCACACAAAGACAGACGAACACGTTCCCGTGTTTTAAAGTTTGGGGGGGGTGAAAAAGAGCCTCGCCTTCAAACATTGCAAGAAGCAGCTTTTTGGCACAAAAGAAGGACTCCGTTTGCAGACTGCTTGCCAAAGGTTATCATTTTTAGCCAGATGCTTGTTCTTTTTCAAGGCTGTTTTAATTTTTATGACCTGGTCTTGGACCTTAATAAATTATTCACTGCTTCATCTCTCCTCTGAAGAGACAAATTCTTGAGATCCCTGCTTGACTGGAAAAATTCGCGGGAGAGTTTTCGTTTAAGCCAGTGCAATCTCCTCCGGGAAGTTTTGATAAAGATTGAAGACAGTGAAAGGAAAAACAACAACAACAACAAACAATTTGGAGTTGAAGAACGAGGACCAAATGAGATTTGGAGGCAGCCATGACAAGGTTCTAGTCCACAATGCTGTTGCAGTGGAGATTTCTAAATTATATCAGCAACGAAATCTGCATATCTAGAGGCAGCATATATACCATGCTTCCCCAAAAATAAGACAGGGTCTTATTTTCTTTTGATCCCTGAAACAAGTGCTTGGTCTTATTTTCGGGGAGGTCTTATTATTTTTGAGGTGCAGGAGATGGTGAACGTGGTCACCTCATGGCTGCTGCTGTGTTGCAATATTTTCAGGGAGGGCTTATTTTGGCACATGCGCTCAAAACATGGTAGGTAGTCCTCAACTTACGACTGTTGTTTAGTGACTATTTGAACTTCCAATGGATACCCTGAAAGGTACCTATTTCCCAGTTCCAAAGTTCACCCCTCTCGGTCATGTGATTATATTTTGGGGCACTTAGAAACTGGTCTCAATGTCTGTGATTTATATTTTTGCTTTTCTGGTTCCCATCAAAAACAATCCATGGTGAATGATGGGGTCTTTTGGGGGTGTGTGCGTTTTGCTTAATGGCCATGGATTCATTTAATAATGAACTGCATTCACCTAACATCCTGCTGTAAAAAAAAGGGCCATAAATACAGGTCCAGTTATCTAGTGACAGACTTATGACTGATGTGACTTATAAGCATAATGTGTAGGCCACGTTATGGTCGTAAGCCAGGGACTACCTGTATGTATAAATTGAGGGTGACCAGATTAATTGATTATGAACCATCCAGTTGTTTTCAACTCCTAGCAGTCCCATAAATTTATTTTTCCCCATGATGATTTACTCCAGGGATCCCCAAACTTGGCAACTTTAAGACTTGTGGACTTCAACTCCCAGAATTCTCCAGCTGGCTGGAGAATTCTGGGAGTTGAAGTCCACAAGTCTTAAAGTTGCCAAGTTTGAAGACCTCTGATCTAAGTGGAGAAATTGCAGAGGAAGGGGTTGCAAGAGAGTAAGTTATGCTGGCTGGAGAATTCTGGGAGTTGAAGTCCACAAGTCTTAAAGTTGCCAAGTTTAAAGACCTCTGATCTATTCCTATCTTGCTCTTTCTGGTCTCTCAACAGATACTTACCGATATTTGTTCGCTTAATAACCAAAGCCAAAAAAAGAGAGAACCAGCCAAAGTCATAACTCTACCTCTGTCACATAATGGCTCACTTCATGACTTAGGATCATAATAGGCACGCCCTATGGTTGTCATAAACCAAAGATCTGTACTTAAAAGGATGAGGTATCTTAAGTTGATTCTTTAGCACTTCCAACAATGTTGTCATTGCCACTGTAGCTGAGTCCATCCACCGAGTTTCTATTCTTCTCCTATTCTTCTCTTTCCTTCCGCCTTTCCCGCCATATTATGGACTTTTCAAGAGATCTGGGCAATTGATTGATTATTGGCCATCATCTTGGTGTCAAGTCTTGGATAGCCCCGATAGACCTTCTCCAGGCTGACCTGTCCCCAATCTGGTCCACTTCTGGTCCATTTCCAATCATGGATGCACCACCTTGTAACTGAGTCTCTCCATCTTGTTCCTCTTCTTCTCTGTCCTTCCGTCTTTTCTACCATTGTGATTCTCCTCGGAGGGCTAAGTTTTTGCATTGAAAGATTTTACCTGCCATCCAATGTGTGAGGAATCCAGCGTAGATCGAACTTCCACATGACAATCTGCCTTGGTCCTTCAAGACTTCCAATGATGCACTTACTGCTACGGTAACTGAGTTTGGTTGTCCTCTTCTGCTGGTCGTCTTCTTCTCCTCTTTCTTTCCATCTTTCCCAGCATTATGGACTTCTTAAGGGATCTGGTTTTTTTCCTAATTGATGAGTTGGAAAGTACCTTGGAGGTCATCTAGTCCATCCCCCTACTCAAGCAGGAAACCCTACACCCTTCTGGACAAGTGGTGGTCCCATCTCTTCTTGAAAACCTCCAGCGATGGAGCACCAAACACCATGAAATCAAACTGAGGTTTACTTTCTAATTCCTGCACGGATTGTAAATTGTTTTCTATGTTTACCAATTGCCTGGTAATCTTTTTTTTTTTTTTTAAATCACAAGGTATATAAAAACAGCTGCTACTACATAGGGTGTCAGTTTAAGCAGATGCCAATGGGAACATCCTCTTCCAGTGTGTATAGCAAACAGGAACTTGGTATTGTGTTTTAGCAGTTAGGGGAAGGATTGTTCTCCTACGGGTGGCCTTGGCCCTGGCCTTGACAATGCATGCAACAGAACAATTATAATATAGACCGATTCACATCATTAACTCAGAAAACAGACTAAGAGGAGAGGTCATTTGGTGGTGTGAAAACTTGCAAAGGTTTGTCTTGATGATGCAGTCAAAGAGGAGATCAAAAAGTGTCCAAGAATGCCCAAGTAAATGAGATGAAGAGTGTGAAGTAGAGGAGAGAGGTAAGGGAAGAAGAGAGGGATAGGAGAGAGAAGAGGGGAAGAGGAGAGAAGGGAGGAGTGGCAAGGGGAGAGAGGAGAAGGAGAGAGGTAAGGGAAGAAAAGAGGGATAGGAGAGAACATAGGGGGGAAGAGGAGGAGAGAAAGGATGAGTGGAAAGAGGAGAGAGGAGAAGGAGAGAGGAATGGGAAGTAGAAAGAGGACAACAGAGGGAAGAAAGGAAGAAGAAAGTGATGGATAAGGTAAAAAATATGGTGTATGGAGAGCAGAAGAGCCAATAATTGGTTTTTGGGAGTTGATGGTAAGATGAACTGATGTAAACATTTAATAATACAATGCAGTGTTGGCTATGTAATAGCATACATGTGATTTGTATGTTATGAAAATGAAAAAATAAAAAAAACCCTTTATAACAAAAAAAAGTGCAAAAATGATTTTAAGGATCAGTCATGCCAATGGTGCTGAGGACCACCGAGTTTTCAACTCAGTCTCTGCCATTTAACAGAGTTGGAAGGGACCTCAGGGGGGGCAGGAATGGGTTTCAAATTTTTTTACCTGTTCTGTGGGCTGGCTAGATGTGTGGGGGGAGCATGGGACTCAGTGGGCGTGGCCAACTTGACATCACTCACGCACACTCAGTCACATGACCCCCTCACCAAGCCACGCCCACCGAAACGGTGGTGAAAAGTTTTGACTGCATGGGAGGAGGGATGTCTCCAGCCTAATTGGAGCTAATGGAGCGTCTGCAAACTACCCAGTAAGAAAATAAAAGTTTTTGTCCTCCCCAGCCCCCAGGAACACTCTGCAGGCCTCTGCAGGGCTGGGAGAAAGGAACCCCCCCTCCTTATTGTAAAAAATGGGCAGAAAATTGGCCGTTTTTCGCAAAAACAGAGGCATTTTTGCCTTTCCCTGGCCCTGCTGAAGCCTGCAAAGTGCTGCTGGAGGCTGGGGGAAGGCAAAAACTCCTCAGTTTTTGCAAAAAATGGCCCATCTCTGGGGCTTCTCTGGTACTGGCATACACATGCCATTAAAAAAGTGGAAAAATTACTTTTTTCCCCCATGAAGTTTGTTCTGCGCATGTGCAGAACAGAAAATAAAGATGACGGTGCCCAGGATAGAACTGGTAACAGTCACGTGTCTGGCTGAGTTACTACCTATTTGGCCGAACCGGTTCAAACCAGTAGGAACCCACCTCTGCTTGGGGATCTTCTAGCCCAACCCCATCCCATCAATTCTTGAAAAGCTCTGGTGTTTTGAGATTTAATTCAACAGTTGATTCAGTCAACGTGCTCACACTGAAGTGCATTAGAGAAATAACAGCTGTGCATCGCAGATGTAAACTAGAAAGCAAGGGGTTTCTGATTGTGCAAGCTGTCAGCCAGTGAAACAGACTGCCACATGACATGAAAGAGGATTAGAAAGTCCTCTGTTTGAAGGGCTCTAACCCAATTTTATTCCAACAGGTCCAGCTTTCTGCTATAGCTACCAGCAGCTCACTTGAGAGACCGCCTGCTGCCAATTACCTCCCAAAGACCCATTAGATCACACAGGGTTGGCCTCCTCCGGGTTCCGTCTACCAGCCAATGCCATCTGGCTACCACCCGGGGGAGGGCCTTCTCTGTGGCAGCTCCGGCCCTTTGGAACAAACTCCCCGCAGAGATCCGGACCCTCACCTCTCTCCAGGCCTTCCGAAAAGCCGTTAAAACCTGGCTGTGTCGGCAGGCCTGGGGTTGATGAGTTCCCTCCCCCTCTCGACTTGTGTGGCTGTGTGACTCTTGGCTATTTTAACTACTTGTATTGTACTTTTGTGTTCCCTATCCCCCTTGAGTTGTTTGCCACCCTGAGTCCCGCTGGGAATAGGGCGGCATATAAATAAAACAAACTTCAAATCTCAAATCTCACTTAACACGTTTGTTATGTGAATCTGGGTTCTCCTTCTGACTTTGCATGTCAGAAAGTCACAAAAGGTGATTACATAACCACAGGTCATTAATTGAGTCAGCTGCCAACTGACTGAATTTTGATCATATGATCATGGGAATCCTGCAATAGTTGTAAATGTGAAAAACGGTCATATCACTTTTTCAATGATGAAACTTGATAAAACTGCTGCGGTAAACTTGAATGGTCACTAAGTGAAATGTTGTAAATCGAGGACTATCTGTACCACTCTGTAATGCCTTGGTAAGCCCACACTTGGAATATAGTCATCACTATATAAAAGAGATATTGATATTCTAAAAAGAGTGCAGAGAAGAGCAACAGAGAGGATTAGGGGACTGGAGGCTGAAACACATGAAGAACGGTTGCAGGAACTGGGTATTTCTAGTTTTATGAAATGAAGGACCAGGGGAGACATGATAGCAGCCTTCCAATGTCTCAGGAGTTGCCACAAAGAAGAGGGAGTCAAGCTATTCTCCAAGGCACCTGAGGGCAGAACAAGAAGCAATGGGTGGAAACTAATAAAGGAGAGAAGCAACTTAGAACTAAGGAGAAATGTCCTAACAGTTAGAACAATTAACCAGAAGTTAATTGCGTCCAGAAGTTGTGAATGCTCCAACATTGGAAGTTTCTAAGAAGAGACTGGATGGCCACATGCCTGGAATGATATAGGATCTCATACTTGAGCCGGGGGTTGGACTAGAAGACCTCCAAGTTCCCTTCCAACTCTGTTATTCTGTAAACTTTGTGGGCATTTGAGACCAGTAATCCAAATAGCATTTTTCAAACAGGATTTTCCTAAACAGGCAAAAGTTCTCTGTTAGGATTTTATGAATCAACTCTAGGAATAGCCTGAAAAAAGTTTTTTCTGGGCACTCTAAAACTGGGCTGGATGGATTTTAATCTCAGCCTTCAGAATGTTGGGGGAGCCCAGGGTGTATTTCGTGTCAAAACAGTCAAGATGGCAGCCATGACTACAGAGATGAAGCCCCTCCCCTCTTCCCCTGGGCTTCAGTTGTGCAGATGTAGCAGCCATCTTGACTTTTTTGACCTTGCTCCCCTCTACAGCCACCTCTAATCGGGTTTGGGATTTGTTTTGTGTGAGAAAAAGAAAAAGAGAATTTTTTTTTCCATATTAAGCCTTCTCTTTTTATTTACTCCGTGACACATAATAATCCTTACATTCGTTTTAAGTCTACAATAATGGGGAGGGAAGGAAGATCCAGGAAGCACCACTTACATCCGTGTTTCTCAACCTTGGCAACTTGAAGATGTCCGGATTTCAACTCCCAGAATTCCCCTGTCAGCGAATGCCAAGGTTGAAAAACACTGACTTACATTATACACAACAGTCTTGCAATCTGTTTAACATGCTCATGACAGCTGATGGGGGAAAAAAGAATTTTAATCTTACTGAAATAAGAAGTTCAAGACAAAATCTGATTGGAAAAAAAGAATCCAGAGGCAACCCTACTTATTGTGGTTCTGAAACTTAAGGCACAGAAAGGAGCATAAAATCTAGTTTTTTCCTATCTTGTCCCTTCTCGAAATCAAATTAGGTCTCCAATCATGGGCCCCAAAATTCCTAGCATTTTTTCGGGCTATCAGTTGATTGATCTGCGAAATATGTCAACATTTGCATGGTGACGAAGGAAAATTGGTAGTTTGTGGCATAATTTCCATTATCAACTTCATCACTTCAATGGGGAATGGATTATCCTGGATAGTGTTTCTCAAAACTTTGGGAATTTTTAAGATGGGTGGACTTCAGCTCCCAGAATTCCCCAGCCAGCATGACTAGACTACAATTCCCAGAATTCCCCAGTCAGCATGAGTCGGCTTCATTATTTGAACTGGTGAATTCTGGGAGTTGAAGTCCACACATCCTTGAGAAACACTGCCTAAATAGTGCAAACTCATGTAACAGAGAGAAACTCAGTATGATATATTCAAATAGAAACCACTGTTTCTCCACAGAGATAAAATAATAAACAGACGGCAGGCCTTTTATTTCTAGAACACAGAACTATAGGTCCAGAATTGTCTTGGCAAACTAGATTTTGAGTCTAAAAACCCAAGCTTCGGTTACAGAAATTAAAAGAAGAGATAGCCCTACCGGTTCAGTTCTCTGGTAGCCGAGAGTTCCAAGGACTGAATTAAAAACAGATGACAATTCAATTTTTTAAAACAAAATTTTTTTTAAAAAGGAAAGGAAAGAATCGGCAGTGATGTTTTTGGTCCCAAACTATTTTGGGAGACCCAAAAGAAATGTCCTTGGGAACCAGAGCTTAATTGCTCTCTTTTTGTTGTTGTTGTTGTTGTTGTTCTGTTTTTTGCTTTAATTTTGGCTTTCTAGCTTTAAAATGGACCCAGGGATTGTTATCATCACTTGTTTTGGTTTTTTTTTTTAAAACAAGAAAGGGGGCTGCCATCGGTATTGTTCAACTAATATAATCACAGGATGTGGCAGGGATTCAGCAACGGAATTTGATGGGATGTCGACAGATTTACTATTCTCTCTTTTTTTCCCCCCTTCTTGGTTCGGGGGTGAACCTTCCCATTTCCAAATGTTGGAAGCTCCACGGAGAAATCGAGCCGTCTTCGGATAAGCCTCAAGGAAGGGTGTGAGGAGTCACGATGAAGGTGGGTTTTGCATCCAATCGGGCCAGGGGACGAGAAACGCCCGGGGCTCCCTCTCCGGGGGTGAAACCTGGCTTTGCTGGGAGAAATCGGTCACAAGATGGGTTCTGTGCCATTCCAGCTGACCACGGCTCCTTTCCACCTGGAACACCCAAAGAGGCAGAGTTTCATTTTTTGGTGGTTTCCCCAAAAGAACAATCCCTTTAAAGCTAGAATCAAGAAAGTCTTAAAAGCGGGCAGGAGTTTGTAAGAGGCTGCTGGCTGTAGTCAAGAAAGTAGAAGGGAGATACGGGCAGCCCCTTGACTTTCGACCACAACTGGGCCCAAAATGTACGCCGCTAAACGAGGCAGTTGTTAAGTGAGCTCTGCCCTGTTTCTTGCCACAGTTGTTAAGTGAATCATTGCCAATTGTGAAGTCAGAAGCACGGAGGTTTCCCCTTTGACTTTGCTCATCAGAAGGTCACAAAAAGGGGACCACGTGACACACACACACACCCCCGCCCAGACACTGCAACCGGCATAAATATGAGTCAGTTGCCAAGCCTCTGAATTTTGATCACGTGATCATGGGAAATGCTGCGATGGTGGTAAAACGGTCATAAGTCACTTTTTTTCAGTGCCCATTGTAACTTTGGTCACTAAATGAACTGTTGTAGGTCGAGAACTACCTGCATACTGTAATATCATTTAAAAAAAAAAAAACACAAGAAAATCACCCAGTTGTTGGGGAAGGTTGTGTGCACCACAGGCTGTTTCTTGTGGGCAGTAATTTTTGGACTGCCTATGGGACTCCCCTGCACTCTGTCATCCCAAGGTCACTCCCAAGAAGGGCAACAATGCGCCCTCTAAATCAGCCCTCGTAGACAAGTAGTCCTCAACTTACAGCGATCGCTTAGCGGCTGTTCCAATGCGCCCGCCTGCAGTCTAGAGACATGGATTTGAAGCTACGACAAATCGGGATCTCCCCTGCAGTCACATGACCAAACCCCAGACGCTCAGCACTTGGACCGCCCTTAGAGACGTCCGCAGCAGTCACATTTCGCGCCAGTTTTACCAAAACCCAGCATTTATTCCCAGTTTTCGGCAAAACGAGTAAATAACTGGTTCGCTTAACAACCGTGGCATTTGCTTTACAACTGCATTATTCACTTAGTGGCCATTACAAAAAACTTCATAGAGATGAGCTGGTCTGTTTCCTGACCACCACGACATAGAATAGAATATAGAATAGAATAGAATATAGAATAGCATAGAATTACAATAGAATTAGAATAGAATAAAATATCAAATCGAATCAAATATAGAATATAGAATAGAATTACAATAGAATATAAAATATAAATAGAAAATAGAATAGTAGAATAGAATATAGAATACAATAGAATAGAATATAGCATAGAATAACATATAATATAGAATAGAATAGAATATAGAATAGGATAGAATTACAATAGAATTAGAATAGAATAAAATATAGAATCAAATAGAATAGAATATAGAACAGAATATAGAATAGAATATAGAATAGGATAGAATATAGAATATAGCAGTGTTTTTCAACCTTTTTTGTGCAAAGGCACACTTTTTTCATGAAAAAAATCACGAGGCACACCACCATTAGAAAATGTTAAAAAAATTTAACTCTGTGCCTATATTGACTATAGGCGGGTGTTTTTCCCACGGCACACCTTACACTATGTCACGGCACACTAGTGTGCCGCGGCACAGTGGTTGAAAAACACTGGAATATAGAATATAATTAGAATAGTATAGTATAGAATAGAATATAGAATCGAATATAGAATAGAATTACAATAGAATAGAATAGAATATAGAATAGTAGAGTAGAATAGAATTACAATAGAATAGAATAGAATATAGAATAGAATAGAATATAGAATATAGAATAGAATTATAATAGAATAGAATATAGAATAGAATATAGAATAGTAGAGTAGAATAGAATTACAGAATAGTAGAATAGAATATAGTAGAATAGAATTACAATAGAATATAAATAGAAAATAGATTAGTAGAATAGAATAGAATAGAATTCTTTATTCTTTATTGGCCAAGTGTGATTGGACACACAAGGAATTTGTCTTTGGTTCATAAGCTCACAGTGTACATAAAGAAAAATAAAATAAAATACATTTATCAAGAATCATAAGATACAATCCTTAGTGATAGGTTAGTAATAAGCAATCAAATCATACTAGAAAACAAATATAAATTGTAGAGATACAAGCAACATGGTTATAGTTATAAGCGGGAGGAGATAGGTAATAGGAAGAATGAGAAGAATAATAGTAATACAGTCTTAGTACGTAATATGACAATGTTCTGGGAATTAGTTATTAAGCAGACTGATGACATTCGGGGGGGGGGGGAAACTGCCCTTGTGTCTAGTTGTTCTTATGATCCTGATGGGCAGTTTTTGTTACAGTCATAAATCGAGGACTACCTGTAATTTTCAACACACACACACACACACACACACACACACACACACACATGGTGGGTTGCTCCGGATCGGCCGAACAGGTCGTAGCGGTGGCAGGAGGCTCCGCACATCCACCCGAATGCTTCTGCGCATGTGCAAGAAGCGTTCTGAGAGAGACAGCGAACCCGAAGTAAAAAAAAAAATTGGAAATCCTCCACGGACACACACACACACACCCCTAGATGTTTCTTCTGAGCAAGGAAAGATCCTCACAGGGCTTGTTCTTTGGACAAACAGACGTGATATAAATCTTGCACACTGTGTTCCTGGCTGGCCCTTCCTCTCTTCCATGGACCGGGAGTGAAAACTCACGGTTGGCCTCCGCAGAATCCATGATGGCGTCTGCAACTCTCAGCAAGCCTGTTTTTTTTAATGATTTTTGTAAGGCAACCAGGCCTCTGGAAGGAACAACTAGCAGCCGTTTAACAGCCCAGCTTCTGTGTCTCGGGCCGGGACAATGGGGCTTAGTTGGCATCTCCTAATTGGCGCCCTTCGCCTGCAGGATGGAGGCTCCTAACAGCCCCGACTGGCTGTTCTCTTAACAAGCCCACCATTCATGCTTATTTATGGCCCCAGCTTCAAGCAGAGCCAAATTGACGAGAGCTATTGAAATCTTTCTTGGGAAGCAGAGAAAAGAGGAAGAAAGCAGGGCAGGAGAACGCAGTTCTCCGGAACAATATTGCTTGCCACCTTAACTGAACTCTAAGGGACCCCTCCGAAGGGGGGTCAGCAGTGGCCGTTTCCCCCTCCCCACTTGCTCCCTCCTAATTTTAAAAAGTCAAGGAAAGCCACGAAAAAGTTCAGGCCTCTTCCTGAACCCTCAGGACGGTTGCAAGGAGGGGCCGTACGCAATGATGGTGGTGTTTGTATCGGAAGGTGATTTATTTCTCCTGGAAAAAAATAGGAGTTTTAGAAGAAATGCAGAAATAATTCGGTTCCACGGCACAGATGGTTTCTTTTTTTTCTTTTTTAAACTAAAGCCAAATATATCAGTCTTATAAAGCATGCCATTCTTGGTTTTTATTTTAAAAAAAACAAAACCCTAGCCAATAACCCGGCATTGCCTGGTATTTATTTATAGGGGGAAAATGTCTGGACCAAATGTAATTTCTACTGTTGGATTTTCCCCCTTACCAGAAGGAGCCCCCTTGTGGAGTACTGTGAAGCCGCTACCATGACAACTCCACTGCACTGTACAGTAGAAGCCATTTTACGGCAGTATGGTAAAAGCCGTTTTAAGGCACAACTGGCTGTATATTAACAGAACACGGACCCTGAGGGGTTTTAGGGTGTCACGCCCACAAAAAATCATCATCTGTGTACCCCCACACACACACACTAATAGTAATAATAATAATAATAATAATAATAATGGCACAAACCAGCAGTGATAATTCCAGTGGTAATCGGCACACTGGGTGCTATTCCAAAAGCACTGGAATTACATTTAAAACAGTTAAAAATTGACAAAATCACCATCAGTCAAATGCAAAAAGCTGCACTGCTTGGATCTGCACGCATATTACGAAAATACGTTACGACGTCCGAGACCCCTGGGTGGGGCCCGACTAGTAACCAATTGCCAAATCCGGCGAAACAACTGGCCGCTGTGATACAATTGTATAATAATAATAATTAATTGAAAGCACAAAAGAATTCAGCCAAGACATTGGTATGCGGTTTGGAATTGACAAATGTGCAGCAATGGCAACCAAAGCAGGCAAGAGGATAGAAGATGATGGAACAGAACTTGAGAATGAAGAAATGATAAAGGCAATAAAACCAGAAGAAGGCTACAAGTAGTTGGGGATTTTAGAGGCCTCTGACTTAATGCATAATAAAGTCAAGGAATTAACTTCACCCAAGTACATTCGACAAATTCGCAAGATATTAAAGACCCAATTGAATGGAGGAAACATCATAAAAGCCATAAATACCGGGGCTATACCTGTGATTCGATACTCTGCAGGAATAATTGACTGGACCCAGATGGAGTTGGACAATTTGGACAGAAAAACAAGGAAGCTTATGACAATGAATCATGCTTTGCACCCTAAAAGTGATGTTGACCGATTATACCTGCCAAGAGCAGAGGGTGGTCGAGGACTCCTACAAGTAAAACAGACTGTGGAAGAAGAAAACACAGCTTGAATGATTACATCCAGAAAAGTGAAGAACCAATGATTAAGGAAGTAAATAAAGGAGGCCTTTTAAAGACAACTAAGTCAAAAGCTGAATATAAGAAAGAAGTAATTGAGAAACGAGCTGAAAATTGGAAAAACAAAGCTATGCATAGCCAATACGTGAAAAGTATTGAAGGCAAAGCTGACCAAAAGCTAACTTGGAACTGGTTAAGATCAGGAGCACTGAAAAAAGAAACAGAAGGCTTTATTTTGGCAGCTCAAGAACAAGCCTTAGCCACAAACTGCATGAAGGCAAAAATTCAACATGTTACCACCAACAGCAAATGTCGCCTCTGTAATGAGAAAGACGAGACAGTCGACCACTTGATCAGTGGGTGCAGCAAATTTTCACAAACTGACTACCTACAATGCCATAACTGCGTAGCTAAGATCATTCACTGGAAATTGTGCCAAAAGTTTGCATTTGAGTGTACAGCAAAAACCACTGGGACCATCAGGTTGAAAAGGTTTTAGAGACTGAGAAAGTCAAGATCTTGTGGGACTTCAGAATCCAGACCGACAAGCACTTGGCCCACAACACACCTGACATAATAATAGTTGAAAAGAAGAAAGTATAGTTCATTGACATTGTAATATCTGGAGACGCACGAATTGAAGATAAACAGCAAGAAAAAAGTCACAAAGTACCAGGACTTGCAAATTGAAGTTGAGCGACTGTGGAAAAAGAAATTGTGTGTTGTCCCGATTCTAATTGGAGCCCTTGGAGCAATATCTAAAGGCCTACCTCTCTATTTGGAAATTCTAAATTTATCAGACTTGAATATTCTGGTTCTACAAAAAACCACCCTACTTGGAACAGCTTATATCCTCCGATGTTACCTTAACAGTTCCTAGGTCCTTGGTTAGGACTCGAGCTGTTGAGCTACCAACCAGCCCCAAAGGCTGTGAATCTCACCAAAGATTAACCACATAATAATAGTAGAATTTTAAAGCAAAAGATAAAAACTAACAAATGCTGAGAATGAAAAAGAAAAGGAAAAGAACAAAAGTTCAGAAATCAAAGAGAAAGGGAACATTAAAAAATGATGTCTGGTTTTCTTTTGGAGAAACCAGTGGAAGAGAATTTGCCTTTGAAGGTTGTGGGAGCTTCATCCCTGGAAGCTTCTAGACTGTGTTGAAATATTCATGATTGGGAGAGACATGGGAACAAGGTCAGCCAATGAATAGGCATAGCAGCTAAGTTAGCCAAAGGGAGCTTAAGCAGATCTGTGTCTATGCAGAGAATTGAAACAGAAACTTAAATCTGCTGCTCTGAGAAGTAAACTAGCAGTCAGTCTGAGCTTGTCTGCTGAAATGAAACTAACTGCTCATGTTTCCTGTAGCTCTCCTGCCTTGTGTTTACTTGGAAGAATCACCTGTTGGTATTGTACATTTATTCATCTATTCTTATGTAGATAAAGAAGTTAATGAATCCAGTTGAAACAGTTATCTGTGTGTGCTTTCTGGATTTGATTTTTCTGCAACAAACTCTGGACTGCCATCTGTCAGAAATGGTGTAGGATCTCCTGCTCGGATCTCCGAAGGGGTTGGATTAGATGACCTACAAGGTCCCTTCCAACTCTGTTAATCTCATCTGATCTTTTACAGCAGCCATAAGTATAAATATAAATTCATACAAATCTCTGTGGCTACAACATCGTTTAAGTCTTTTCTACAATCTCTTTTTTTCCTAATCATGAAAACCATGTATAATTTCATTTTTTTTCTATTTTGTGCAAAAAGATCAATACGTGAGCATGCATAAATTCCCAGAATTCCCCAGCCAGAATATGTGGACATCAATCCCAGAATTCCCAAGGCATCGTGTATAGACCAACTCCTAGAATTCCCTGGACAGAATGTGTGAACATCAATTCCCAAACTGATCCTTTTAACTCCCTAAATTCCCTGGGCAGCAAATGAGGACTTCAACATCCAGAATTTCCCAGTGTTCTTGAAATTCCCTAGCTAGCATGTTCAAACTTCGATTCCCAGAATTCCCCAAAGGTTACCTGAAGGGAGAGAATAAAAATACGCAAAGTGTAATTTATTTAGGTGCTATTGATCATCCATAAAGCCCTACATGGCAGTGGATCTGGATACTTGAGAGACCGCCTTCTGCCAATTACCTCCCTACGACCTATAAGATCCCATAGATTAGGCCTCCTCCGCATTCCATCGGCCAGCCAGTGTCGGCTGGCAACCACAAGGAGGAGGGCCTTCTCAGCAGTGGCCCCGACCCTTTGGAACGAGCTCCCCGTAGAGATTCGTACCCTCTCCACCGTCCAAGCCTTCCGCACAGCCTTGAAGAACTGGCTCGCCCGTCAGGCCTGGGGATAAGGATTCCTACCCCGCCCGAATGTTGTATGCATGTTGCCCATTATTTTATTATGTGTTGTTGTCTCAATGTTGTATTTCCCCCTTCCCTGGTTTTCTGTGAGCCGCCCTGAGTCCCCTCAGGGAAAAGGGCGGCCTACAAATGCAAATAAAACCTATTAAACCTAAACCTATCTGGTTTTATTAAACACTGCTAGGAAGCATCAGCCATCAAATATATATTTTATTTCATTTTATCTTTATTTATTTTTTCCCTTTAAGGTCTGTGAACTTTGGTGGGAATTTTTTTATGGAAGATAACATGTATTGTCCCTGAAAACAAATCTTTGCATCGAACAGATTTGAATTCAAGCAGAGTGGATAAAAATCGGATTTTTAATTTTTAAATGGGATTTTTTTTAAAAAAAAACTTTTTATCACATTTATTTTAATAAAATGCCTTTGGAGTAAAAAAAAAATCTAAAGATAGTTTTCTATTTAAGATATATTAATAATTTAGTTTATTGGGCATGAAATGGAGCTTAGTTATGTAGCACGAGGCTGCAGATTCTGCAATATTTACATTTTGGTTAAACCCATTCAATGACTCCAAGCTCTGCAAACTGAGATAACATGCATTGCATTGATGAATTCACACAATTTCACAGTAATCATCAGATAAATCATAAAACAAAATCCAGGAATATTCCTTCATCCCGTTGCTTTGCAAATCTATGCACACTACAAACTCTGTGATTGTTTGAAGAGAAACGCATCTGTTACCACCACAGGCTCTTAAGAGTGAGGAGGAAGGGAAAGCAGTAAAAATGAAAGTGAAACCTTCTCAGCAGCTTATAAATATAATCTTAAAGAGCACCTGTCATTTCAGGTCCATCATGGGCAGCCCCTGTTAGCGGACATCCACTCACCTGCTGCCTGCCACGCAGGGGTGGGCTTCAAAAATTTCAGCAACGAGTTCTCCGCCCAGTTGCTGGGTGAACATGACCATGGGGGGGGGGGGGCATTTTCACCTTCCCCAGGCTCCAAAGGCTTTCTCCGAGCCCCTGGGAGAGCGAAAACTGCCTCTCCCATGCTTTGGAGGCCTTGCGGGAGGCCTGTTTTTCCCTGGGAGAGGCGGGACGGACGGGGTAGGATGGGATTTGGAGGTTCTCTGAATCTGCCCTAATGTTAGCTACGGGTTCTCCCGAACTTTTGCAACCCGTAGCAGCCTACTCCTGCTGCTACGTCCCTCACCGTGTGGTGTCACTGCCACATCACCAGCCGTCCCTTCAAAGTGAATGGGTCTGTCGGTGAGTCAAAGGAGGTCAAGGGAGGAGCCAGTGTGGGACAGAGATGACAGCCGCTCTTTAAAAATTATGATTTAATACAATACAACACAATAGCAGAGTTGGAAGGGACCTTGGAGGTCTTCTAGTCCAACCCCCTGCCTAGGCAGGAAACCTCTAAGATTTCAGACAAATGGCTATCCAGCATCTTCTTAAAGACTTCCAGTGTTGGGGCATCCACAACTTCTGGAGGCAACTTCTATTCCACTGATTAATTGTTCTCCCTGTCAGGAAATTTCTCCTCAGTTCTAAGTTGCTTCTCTCCTTGATTAGTTTCCACCCATTGTGCCCTCAGGTGCCTTGGAGAATAGCTTGACTCCCTCTTATTTGTGGCAGCCCCTGAGATATTGGAAGACTGCTATCATGTCTCCCCTAGTCCTTCTTTTCATTGAACTAGACATACCTAGTTCCTGCAACCGTTCTTCATATGTTTTAGCCTCCAGTCCCCTAATCCTCTTTGTTGCTCTTCTCTGTGCTCTTTCCAGAGTCTCCACATCTTTTCTACATCGTGGTGACCCAAACTGAAAGCTGTATTCCAAGTGTGGCCTTTCCAAGACCTTATAAAGTGGTATTAAGCCTTCACATGATCTTGATTCTATCCCTCTGTTTATGCAGCCTAGAACTGTGTTGGCTTTTTTGGCAGCTGCTGCCCACGGCTGGCTCCTATTTAAATGGTTCTCCACTAGGACTCCAAGATCCCACTCACAGTTCCTATTGTTGAGCAAGGTACCACCTATACTGTACCTGTGCATTTCGTTAAATCAACTTAAATCAAGCCTTTTTACCAGTGATTTAAATCGTGATTTAAATTGACTTGATTTAAAATCAAACCCACCTTGAGTTCAAGGCAAGATAAATGCTAACAGAGGCAGGTCTTCATTTTGGGAGTGGGGGAGTGGGAGGGCTGGCGCTTTTCGAATGCAAGATTGAGAAAAATAAGCAAAAAAAAACCCTCTGTCTGGAGAGGGTAGGGTTAACCCAAGTTATTTCCTCCACCGGAGACAGAAAACAAGGAAGGATTAAGAGGGCAAGACAAGTCTTCCTTCGGGGCAACGAAATGTATTCGCCCGACCAAAAAAAATAATAAAAAAATAAAAAGATCAAGGAAACCCACATTCCATTTCCCCTTCGATCTTAATTCAACTTCTTAACGCATATTTTGGAGACTTGAGTTAAGAGGGGCAGCCGAGAATCTTAAGCCAAGCAGCCTTAAAGGAATGTGAAGGTGCTAAATGACCTCGCCATGGTGAGCCCAGGAGCCCAGGGGAAATGTTTCTGAAAGGTTATCAATCACAAGGAGAACAAAAATTAAAAGTTTCTCCAGGCAAAGGTGCCGCAGACATTCCAAAGTAGTGTTGGGAAAGAAAAACACCCCTGTTTTAAAAAAACATAAAAATGCATTCTGCAATCTGTAAGCTCCGGAGGCCGTTAGGAAATTTATGACATCCCCACCACCACCCAAAAAAAAATCAGCCGCAATTGCTAAACGGGCCAGCAATTTCCACCCCTTTGTAGGATTTTAAGTAAACAAAAAACAGGAAATAATTGGTAATAGAGGTGAATGGAGCCATGCAGCTTCTCAGTTGTCATAGAAGCCTTTTTTTTTTTTTTAATGGTAGCTATAGTGTCGGATGTATATATCTTTAATGTATATGGGGATTTACAATGAGGGAAAAAGATCTATTTATCTGCACCCACGTTTGCAAGGGAGGGAGGGTGGGGGGGGTTTGGCCTGGAAAGCAAGAAGGGACTTGCGATTGTGTGACCTACATCGATGCTGCGCGCTGGTACAAAGGGACAGGGCTTTAACTGAATAGATGCAACAGTGTAGTAATTGCATAGTAGTAGGCTGCAGAGCAGAATAGATATTCTGCAGAAGGGCACTTTTGGAAGAAGAAAAAAAAAAAAGGAAAAAAATATGCCCTCGACTTAACCACCACAATTTAACCTAAAATTTCTGTTGCTAAATGAGACATTTGTTCTATGGATTTTGCCCCATTTTACGACCTTAAGAAAACAAACTGTTGTAAGTCAAGGACTACCTATAGTAGACTACAGAACAGAAGAGAAATTCTGTATAAGGCCATGGAATACACACATACACACACAGAGAGAAACACACATATAGGAACACACACACACGCACACACAGGGAGGGAGGGAGGGAGGGAGGGAGGGAGGGGGAGAGAGAGAGATATATTATTCAAGCAAAGAAGAGGGGCAGAGAAGAGCAACGAAGGTGATTAGGGGACTTGTTGTGGCCCAGCAGGAGCCGTTGGAGCTGCCGCCAGACTCCGACAGCGAGGGGACTTATGAATCGGCCCTGGAGGAGGTGGAGGACCCTGGACAGGGTTCCGACTCCGAGCAGGGCAAGGAGAGACTGGTTGGCCACCAGGTGACGTCTGAGCCTTGGATCAGTGGAGACAAGAGAGAGTGATCCAGAAACCACCTGTGAGTTGTTCCGGGATGCACGCCGTCGAAGGGCTACTCGGCGTCAAGAACAACGGCGTAATTACAAGAGGTGATTACGCTCAGCTGATGCTCATTAAGATCCTCTCCTGATTATAAAAGAGACTGCTTGTGCCACGCCTCTCTGCAGAAGTCAACGTTAGGGATTAACAAGAAACAAACCTGGCAGGCTGGATTGCTGCCAGAGTTTGTTTGCATTGCTGCCAAGTTTTGTAGGACTTGCTGCCAGAGTGCTTATCTCCTTGTTTGTGTGGCTTGCAGCCAACGAGAGTCTGGACTGATTAAAAGGAACATTCTCGTTTACGTTGGTTTCGGCTTTCGTTCCTGGACGGAGGGGGGGGGGTCAGAACAGGGACTGGAGGCTAAAATATGTATATAATGAACGGTTGAGGGCACTAGGAGAAGGACTAGGAGTTGACACCGTAGCAGTCTTCCAACATTTGAAGGCTTTTCACAAAAAAAGAAGGGGTCAAATTATTCTCCAAAGCCCCTGAAGAAGGCAGGAGAAAAACCAACGGATGGGAACTAATCAAGGAGAGAAGCAATCTAGAACTAGGAATTTCCCGAACACTGAGAACAATTAACCAGGGAAACAGAAGTTGCCTCCGGAAGTTGTGGGTCACTGGAGGTTTCTAAGAAGGTTTCTAAGAAGAGACAGACTGGGCCGCCATTTGCCTAAAAGGATGGATGGCTAACTTTTTTGTCCTTGCATGACGAAAGCCGGTATGTGCGCGACCACACCCATAATGCAATGCGCACATGGAACACACACCCATGTTCCCCCCTCCCCCATGCCTGCACGTGTGATGCCTCCCCCCAATTCTGGACCCAGCAGGCCTCCCTGCAGCCCCGTGGGACAAAAACAGGGTGTGGGAAGTGCACCACACACATACACCCCCACATATGCGTAGGCAACCTCCCGCGGATGCACGCATGACCACCCGACCCCACGCATGCACGCACATCTCCCGCATGCGCACCAGAGACCCAAAGATCAGCTGGCTGGTGGGAGGCATGCAGTCATGTGGGGTGGAGCTGAAGGTTGGACTAGAAGACTTCTAATGTCCCTCCCAGCTCTGTTGTTCTCTTAAGCTAAAGCGGGGGGCGGGCACTTACTTCGTGCGAATGCAATGCTCCAAAGGGGAAACGAGGTCATTCTCTGGGTTTCCCACGTACAGCTGCGAGGTGTCTGTGGAGAGAAGGAAGGTCAGCATTCATTCCCATCAATTAACGATCCTATTTTGACCCATCTGCCCACAACGACATGGAGATGGACGACGGAATTCACTTCACGGCCATTTAAAAGGAAACTTGGGGGGGGGGGGACGACTGGAATGTCAGCGGTTATAAACCTGGATAGATATACCGGTAATCCTTGACTTAACAACAGCTCCTCTGGTGACGGTTCAAAGTTACGGCACTGAAGAAAGTCACTTATGACCGTTTTTTCACACTTACGACCGTTGCAGCATCCCCATGGGCACACGATTGAAATTCAGGCGCTTGGCAACTCACTTGTATTTATGGCGGTTGCAAGTGTTCCCGGGGCGGGGTGGGTGGGATGGGGGGTGTCGGTTTCGCGTAATCCCCTTTTGCGACCTTCTGACACGCAAACTCAGTGGGGAAGCCAGATCCGTTTAACGACCGCGTGACTAACTTCACAACTGCAGGGTTCAATTAACACGTGTGTGGGGGGAAAGTCTTAAAATGGGGGCAAAACTCACTTAACAAATGTCTCACTTAGGACATAAATGTTGGGCTCAGTCGTGGTCACAAGTCAAGACTCTAGAAAGAGTGCAGAGAAGAGCAACCAGGATGATTAGGGGACTGGAGGCTAGAACATATGAAGAACGGTTGCAGGAACTGGGGATGTCTAGTACAGAAGTCGGCAAACTTAAACACTCAAAGAACCATTTGGACCCGTTTCCCACAGAAAAGAAAACTCCGGGAGCCACAAAGGTCCTAACCGGAAGCCCCCTGTTCAATTCTGGAGCTGACAGGAAGTTCGGTTCCCCCACCATAGAGTCTCCTCCTAGCGCGGCGTACTTTTTCCTCTACCTGTCCTAACCGGAAGCCCTATCAATTGTGGAGACAACTGGAAAACCCTCCCCTTGCCATAGAGTCTTCTCCTGGCGCACTCTGCTTCTCTCCCCCCCTCACCCCACCGGAAGCTACTCTCAAAATTGTGGCGCCGACCGGTGACGGAGCCGCAGCAGAGGGAGGAAAGAGCCACATGCGGCTCCAGAGCCACAGTTTGCTGACCCCTGGTCTAATTTAATGAAATGGAGGAGTAAGGGAGACATGATAGCAGTGTTCCAATATCTCAGGGGTTGCCACAAAGAAGAGGGAGTCAAACTATTCTCCAAGGCACCTGAGGGTAGAACAAGAAACAATGGGTGGAAACTAATCAAGGAGAGAAGCAACTTAGAACCGAGGAGAACTTTCCTGATAGTTAGAACAATTAATCAGTGTAGGATGGATCCTGAAGTTGAAGCTCAAATATTTTGGTCACCAAATGAAAAAGAGGATTCCTTGGAGAAGACCCTGAGTTGGGAAAGATGGAAGGTGAAAGGAGAAGGGGCTGGCAGAAGATGAGATGAGAGACAGTGGAAGACACTGGCATGTCCTGGCATGAAAAGATGGTCACCTTTTTCATAAGACACTTTTCAGGAACTTTGACTGGTCACCTGTTGTAAACTGAGGATTACCTGTAGTCTGTCGTAACTTTTGACCCTCACTCAGCGGTTATTAAGTGAGGACTTCCTGTACTTTTCATTAACTTCAGCTGCTCTGTCTCCCCCCACCCTCGCCGTACAATCTTCGCGTTGTGCATAACCAAAGGTGAGTTTGGCCAAGAAAGCATCTTTTAAGAGTCGCGGTGGCGCAGTGGTCAGAGTGCAGTACTGCAGGATACTTCTGCTGATCACCAGCTACCAGCAGTTTGGCAGTTCGATTCTTACCAGGCTCAAGGTTGACTCAGCCTTCCATCCTTCCGAGGTGGGTAAAATGAGAACCCAGATTATTGGGGCAAATAGGCTGACTCTGAAAACCACTTAGAGAGGGCTGTAAAGCACTGTGAAGCGGTATATAAGTCTAAATGTTAGTCCTTCCTTCTTTCCTCCTTCCCCCCTTCTTTCCTTCCTTCCTTCTGTGGTGGCGCAGTGGTTAGAACGCAGTATTGCAGGCTAATTCTGCTGACTGCCAGCAGTTCGATTCTCACCAGGCTCAAGGGTGACTCAGCCTTCCATCCTTCCGAGGTGGGTAAAATGAGAACCCAGATTGTTGGGGGCAAATAGGATGACTCTGTAAACCGCTTAGAGAGGGTTGTAAAGCTCTGTGAAGTGGTATATAAGTCTAAGTGTTAGTCCTTTCTTCCTTCTTTCCTTCCTTCCCCTTCCTTCTTTCCTCCCTTCCTTCTGTGGTGGCGCAGTGGTTAGAATGCAGTATTGCAAGCTAATTCTGCTGACTGCCAGCAGTTCGATTCTCACCAGGCTCAAGGGTGACTCAGCCTTCCATCCTTCCGAGGTGGGTAAAATGAGGACCCAGATTGTTGGGGGCAAATAGGATGACTCTGTAAACCGCTTAGAGAGGGTTGTAAAGCTCTGTGAAGTGGTATATAAGTCTAAGTGTTAGTCCTTTCTTCCTTCTTTCCTTCCTTCCCCTTCCTTCTTTCCTCCCTTCCTTCTGTGGTGGCGCAGTGGTTAGAATGCAGTATTGCAAGCTAATTCTGCTGACTGCCAGCAGTTCGATTCTCACCAGGCTCAAGGGTGACTCAGCCTTCCATCCTTCCGAGGTGGGTAAAATGAGGACCCAGATTGTTGTGGGCAAATAGGCTGACTCTGTAAACCGCTTAGAGAGGGCAGTAGAAGCACTGTGAAGCGGTTTATAAGTCTAAGTGTTATTGCTATTGCTATCTTTTGAGGGACAGGAGATGCTGGGAAAAGATGAATCACACAACTTCTGGCCCGAAGGTTGCCCCAAATCCAGGAAGGAGGAGAACCAATTGCAGCAGCAAAAAGCAGCAAATTCCACCCCCATTTATTTCAAAACAAGTTAATGCCACACACACACACACGTATATCAGGAAGTTGTGGGGAGAGGAGGGAGACATAAGGCATGGTTAGGTCTGTGAGTATCCTGGGAAAACAAAACTTTTAAGCTGTCACAGATGACAATAGGCTAACCAAGTGGGGGGGGGGTGCTCAGGGGCGCAAGGAAGATGAAAATGTCAGGCCTCTCCCCAGCTCTGCAATTACACCGCGGAGGGTGAGAAATAAACAGGAGGGCCAGGAAGGAAAATAAGAGGGGGAAAACGGGGCAAGAAAGACTTGATGGCGTCCCGCATTGTAAATGTGGCGGTTTTTGATAAAAGGGCCTTTCAAACAGAGCTCCTGCCTCTTTGGAATTGAGAGCTAATGGACAGCGGAGGTTAAAGAAATAAAAATAAAACTGCCCGAAATTTACTACAATGGGCATTTCTTTTGAAAATTTAATGGCGTGCCATTTTCCTGCAATTTCCGTAAGTTCTTGAGTTAGCGGCCGTGGCTTGCAAATTGGCAGAACTTCCAGAAAGCGATGGCCCGGTCCGATTCCGTTCGTTCTATTTATTTATTAAATGTTTATGAACCCCCCCACCCCGCCTCCGCTGTAAGGAGACTACAGGGCTCCATTTTATGACTTCTTTTTTTTTTTTTTGCCACGGTGGTTGAGCAACCCATTGCAGTCGCTAAGTGAATTAATTCCCTGGTGTTTAAATGAAGGGGGTCGCAAAATTGTGTGGTGGAATTGTGAGAGTAGCGTTTGCGACCCTAACCCAGCTGATTTCTCACACGTTGGTGAGGAAGTCAGGAGGGAATTCACCCGTTGCCATCATGCAGTGTCTTGCTTAATGACTCTGGCGACTCGCTTAACAACTGTGCTTAAAAAGAAGCTGGTAAAACTGCAGGACAGCTCACTTAATTACCACACAATTATAAAGTTTTGGTCCCAACTGTACTCCTCGACTTACGACCACAGCTGAGCCAAACATTTCTCTTGTTGAGGGAGTTTTGCCCCATTTTACGACCTTTCTTGCCTCAGCTGTTAAAGTGAACCATTGCAGTTGTTAAGTTGATAACACGGTTGTTAAGCGAATCTGGATTCCCTCACAGACTTTGCTTGTCAGAAGGTCGTAAAAAGGGATCACGTGACCCTTTTTACACTAAAATTGTCACAGGTATGAAAAGGTTGCCAAGCATCTAAATTTTGATCATGTGATAACAGGAATGCTGCAACGGGCATAGGTGTGAAAAACAGTCATAAGTCCTTTTTTCAGTATTGTAATTTCAAACAGTTGCTATACGAATAGTTCTAAATTGAGGAATAGTTATATTGATAACTTGCACCTGTTGACACTCATATACATAAACAGGAGAGAGAGAGAGAGAGAGAGATGGAGAGACAGAGACAGAAAGAAGAATAGATACAGAGAGAGATTAGAGAGAGAGAGAAAGAAACAGAGAAGAGATGATAGATAGACAGACAGACAGACAGACAGACAGAAGGATACAGAGATGAGAGAGAGAGACAGAGACAGAGAGAGACAGAAGGAAGAGAAAGATACAGAGAGAGATGGAGAGACAGAGACAGAAAGAAGAATAGATACAGAGAGATATTAGAGAGAGGGAGAGAGAGAGAGAGAGAGAGAAAGAAAGAAAGAGGATAAAGACGGAGAGAGACAGAGAAATAGAAGATAGACAGAACGAGAAGATAGAAAAATGATAGAGAGAGAGAGAGAGACAGAAAGAAACAAAAGATAGATACAGAGGGAAAAGAGAGAGAGAGAAATAGAGAGATTCACTTAACAATTGTGGCAGGAAACATTGTAAAATGGGGTAAAATTTAGGTAGGCGTGTTTGTGTATTGATTTGACTGAAGTAAAAGGATGAAATGAAATTAAGACTTGTTGGGGTGTTGTTATTGTTATCCCCCCCCCCCCCCTGGCTCGCTCCTTTTTCTTCATTTTCTTTAGAAAAATGCCCCTGGCATTTCATTCGAAGGCTGAGTGTTCTAGATAAAAATGCAGATCGCAGCATAACCGGATTTTGCCCTCCCCCCAAATATTTCACCTGGAATGACCTGTAATTTTGGTGACCTGTAGTTTTGTTTTCATAACTGTCCCAGGGAGTGAAGATGTATTATTATGATTAATGAAACGTAGAGAGTACTCTAAACAACTCTGGGTGGCTTACACTTAAAAAGTTAGTGCAGAAATAAACTGGCTAAGGGGAAGAGAAAGAAAGTAGGCAAAAATCATTTCTCTGTCTAAAGACTCCGGAAGCTAATTAAATGCCTTCCTATCAGTAGAAGTGTGAGGTCCTCGGTGCTTTGTGAGTTCAGCGGTTTTCTTGCAGACATTTCATGACCCAACTAGGTAACATTATCAATGCTGGAAGGGAGGGAAATTTGCAGAGAGGAGGAAGATGAGGACTGTGGAGTCCTTGGTGCTCTCGTTTGCTTTCCTGTAGACATCTCAGGACCCAACTAGATAACATCATCAGTGCTAGAAGGAGGTGGCATTTGCTCTATGCTTATATACCAGTGAGTTGCCTCTCAGTGTTGGTGGGAATATTTCGTTCTTGGTGATCCTTGATTAGGCTTTTGTTTACTGTTATCTTGTTTATCTGAATTGGTAGTTTCTTTATTGGGGTATTGTTTACTTTTTGCTTGTTAGCCAATATTAATCTCTAGATTGTTCCATTACCCCTAGTTGGATCATTGTCTGCAAGAAAACCACCACCAAGGATCTCACAATCCTCCTCCTCCTCCTCTCTCCAACTTTTTCTTCTCCTCCTTCTCCCTTTCTTCTTCTCTTCCTTCTCCTGCTCCTCCTCTTTCTTCGCCTTCTCCCTCTCTTTCTTATCCTCTTCCTCTTTCTCTTTCTTCTCCTTCTCCCTCTTTCTTCTCTTCCTTCTCTTCCTCCCTTTCTTCTCCTTCTCCCTTTCTTTCCTTGTCTTCCTCCTCCTTTCTTCTCCTTCTCCCTCTTTCTTCTCCTCTTCCTCCTGTTTCTCCTCCTCCTTCTTCTTTCTCCTCTTCCCTCTCTTCCTCCCTTTCTTCTCCTCCCTGTCTTTCTTGTCTTCCTCCTGTCTTCTCCTCCTCCCTCTCTTTCTTCCCCTCTTCCTCCTTCCCTCTCCTTTTTCTTCTCCTCCTTCTCCCTCTCTTCCTTCTCCTCTTCCTCCTCTTCTTTCATCTCTTTCTCCCTCTGTTTCTTCTCCTCCTCCTCCTCCCACCCTGTAGCACTGATGATATTACCTAGCTTGGTAATGAAATGTCTGCAAGAAAACCCTCACGCTTAGAAAGTACCCAGGGGACCCACAGTTCATTCCCAAACTACAAATATTTTGTTTTATCCATATGAATAATATCTGTGGAAACCACAACTTCCAGAATTCCTGACTAGCACGGATGAAATCTGAGAAGCCTGTAAGTCAGTGGTTCCCAAACTTGGCAACTTTAAGACTTGTGGACTTCAACTCCCAGAATTCTCCAGCCAGCTCCAGCTGGCTGGAGAATTCTGGGAGTTGAAGTCCACAAGTCTTAAAGTTGCCAAGTTTGGGAACCACTGCTGTAAGTGATGCTACTAATAAGGAGGAAGAAAATTATGGATTATGACCTGCCAAGCACACAGGGAAGGCTACATTGGTCACATGTTCAACACTCCCTGGACCTGGTCCATCTTTCTTGAAAGGTTTTTTTTTAATCTCCTACCGATGGTTAGGCGGATCTCCTCTTGCTGATTGGCTAAACCGTCGTAATAATAGAGGTCGAACCGCCGCTCCGTCCTCCAATCCCCCAGCAAATCCTTCCGCAAGCAGAAGAGGACGCTGAAGTGGCTCTCACTGCACACCACCCAAATTGGAAACCGGGGGGTCTTCAGGTAACAGCCCACCTGAGCAAAACGAAAAGAGGAGGATGGGGGAAAAGTGTGCTTCTTTAATTGTCTGTGGAGATTCTCAGCCATCCAGTTGTTTCATAGGTGCACAACATGGGACAGTGATGATGTAACCTTTTTGCCATCGCATGCCAAAAGCGGGGGGAGCATGGTGTGTGTGTCATGTGCATGCGTGCCCACACCCATAATTTTATGCGTCCTCTTCCTGCGTATGCGCAGAACCCCCCACACCATGTGTGCAGAACCCCGGCGCATGCGCATGCAATTCCCCCAACCCTCCAACCAGTCCCCACAGCACTCTATAAGCCTCCATAAGGCCATGCGTGGAATTTTGTTTATAACAAACGGGCCAGTTTTTGCGAAAAAAGGGCTGTGTTTGCTCATTTTTGCGGGGGGGAGGGGCAGAAGCACTCTGCAAGCCCCCCCCCCCCCCCGGCAAGGCTATTCATGCCTTTTTTTGGGAAAAAAGCAGGCTCGTTTTTGCGAAAAACGGACCATTTTTGGGAGGTTTTCAGAGTGCAAAAAAAAAAATCCTTTTGGAAAGCTTTTTAAGTGATTGATGAGAATTATATTGATCAAGCGCTGTGCCAGCAGAAAAAAGAGGTGGTGCAGATTGTCAGCTATTTCCTTCTCCATCACATGGATAAATACACCTGGAAGCATCTACCTACCTATCTATTGACTCTCTCTCTCTCCCTACCTACCTACAATATTTCTCTCTCTTTCTTTCTCCCTCTATCTACCTACCTACATACTCTCACTCTCCCTACCTACCTACTGTATTTCTCTCTCTCTCTCTCTCTCTCTCTCTCTCTCTCTATCTATCTATCTATCTATCTATCTATCTATCTATCTATCTATCTATCTACTCTCCCTCTCTCCCCCTCTATCTACTTATATACCTACCTATCTACCTAACTACTCTTTCTCTCTCTTTACCAACCTACTGTATTTTTCTATCTTTCTCTCCCTCTCTATCCCTCTACCTACCTACCTATTTTTTTAAAAAATTGCCCCTTCAAAACCTTGGTGCATCTTATACTCCGGTGCGTCTTATACTCTGAAAAATACGGTATTTTAAAAGCCATTATTCAACTCTCCCCAATTATTCTAGTTTGTTTCCTGGGTTGCATAAATTCTTGGTGAAGAGAGATCCCAGTTTAGAGTGATGCTCTCCAAAGGGGGAAAAAGGGGCTTGTTCAGCTGGGGAAGATAAAATCGGACGGATTTCCTTTCTAAGCGCTGGCAGGGGGTAACACTTTGCAAGGCGAAGGTGGCCTTCTGGCTCCCTTGTGCCCCAACCTCAGATTCTCTTTGATGTCCAATTAGAAACACACTGGGGCATTTCTTTGGAGGGAAGCCAAACTCTGCATGCCCCATTTTTCACGAAAAACGAGATGTGCAGAGGGTTTGGGAGGCCTGCAGAGTGCAAAAACTTTTCTTATTTTATTTACCTCTTCAAAATCTTGGTGCGTCTTATAGTCTGAAAAATACGGTATATGTTACATATGGGCCACTTGGAAACATCTAAATCTTCCTCCAGGAAGTGTTGACAGGTGAGTCTTATGTCCACAACTGAGCTGAACGTTTCCAATGCCAAGCAAAGCAGTTATTAAGTATTATCCCATTTCACAACCCTTTTTTGTCATGGTAGTTAAGTGAGTCATTACATGAATCAGGTGGTTGTTAAGCGGATCTGGCTTTCCACGGTGACTTTGCTTGTCAGGAGCAGCCTAGCGGTATTGGTTTATACCCGTGTTTTTCATCCTCAGCTACTTTAAGATTTGTGGACTTCAACTCTTAGTATTCCCCAGCTGGCTTCTTGAGTTTTGGGGTGTTTTGTGGGTTTTTTAAGAGAAACCGGCCCTAAAACCAACATTCGTTTTGATCCCCAAAGGGTTACAATTCTAGAGAGAAGATCCAGAGAGCGATATGCGTGTCAGGCGCCGAGAAGAGGGGGAAAAATAGGATACGGATGGAAATCAGATCACGGCAGAACAAAATGTACACTAAGGAATAAACTAGAGTAAAGTAAATTGTAAAGTATAAATTAAAAGTAAAAAGTAAAAACTCAGCAAAGGGTAAAGTAAAGAATAACATAAACAGTGAAGGAAAGAATAATGTAAAGAGTAAAAAGTAAAGTAAAATAAAGAGTAATATAAACAGTAAAGTAAAAAAGAAAGTATAAAGTAAAAGGAAAGTAAAAAAGGAAAGTAAGAAATAAAGAGTAAAATAAAGAGTAAAATAGAGTAAAGAGTAAAATGAAGAGTAAAATAGAATAAAGAGTAAAATGAAGAGTAAAATAGAATAAAGAGTAAAATGAAGAGTAAAATAGAGTAAAGAGTAAAATGAAGAGTAAAATAGAATAAAGAGTAAAATGAAGAGTAAAATAGAGTAAAGAGTAAAATGAAGAGTAAAATAGAGTAAAGAGTAAAATGAAGAGTAAAATAGAGTAAAGAGTAAAGTGAAGAGTAAAATAGAGTAAAGAGTAAAGTGAAGAGTAAAATAGAGTAAAGAGTAAAATGAAGAGTAAAATAGAGTAAAGAGTAAAATGAAGAGTAAAATAGAGTAAAGAGTAAAATGAAGAGTAAAATAGAGTAAAGAGTAAAATGAAGAGTAAAATAGAGTAAAGAGTAAAATGAAGAGTAAAATAGAGTAAAGAGTAAAATGAAGAGTAAAATAGAGTAAAGAGTAAAATGAAGAGTAAAATAGAGTAAAGAGTAAAATGAAGAGTAAAATAGAGTAAAGAGTAAAATGAAGAGTAAAATAGAGTAAAGAGTAAAATGAAGAGTAAAATAGAGTAAAGAGTAAAATGAAGAGTAAAATAAAGAGTAAAGTGAAGAGTAAAATAGAGTAAAGAGTAAAGTGAAGAGTAAAATAGAGTAAAGAGTAAAATGAAGAGTAAAATAGAGTAAAGAGTAAAATGAAGAGTAAAATAGAGTAAAGAGTAAAATGAAGAGTAAAATAGAGTAAAGAGTAAAATGAAGAGTAAAATAGAGTAAAGAGTAAAATGAAGAGTAAAATAGAGTAAAGAGTAAAATGAAGAGTAAAATAGAGTAAAGAGTAAAATAAAGAGTAAAATGAAGAGTAAAATAAAGTAAAGAGTAAAATAAAGAGTAAGTAAAAAGCAAAGTATAAAGTAAAAGTAAAGAATTAAGTAAAAAGCAAAGTAAATAAAGAAGTAAAGAGTAAAGCAAAGAGTAAGATAAAGCAAAGTATAAAGTAAAATAAAGAGTAAAGAGCAAAGAAAGGAGCAAAGATTAAAGTAATGTAAAGCATAAAGTTAAGAGAAAAGCAAAGAGTAAAGTAGAAGAGGAGCGTTATGGAGGCCGCCTATTGTTGCACAAAGTAAGAAACACGCAAAGTGGAGGAGAAATGATTCACCTCAGGGGTTTTCCACTTTCTAGAACCTGCAGTATTTCTCTGGGGATTTAATCTCTTTTAGCTTTGGACAAGAGGAATGTCTGCATTTCTGGGTGGATAATTGCGAGGGATTGGATTCCACCTTGGCTTCTGGCCGTGCCAACATCAACACAAAACAGCTCAAAAAGGGTATTTCCGAGATTTTTTTTTCCATGCTCCTCCAGCAAATAGAGTTGCCCTCCCTCACTTCAAAACCCATCAAAATACAGGCAAAGCCCTTAATTTTTTTTAAAAAAAATATTTTGTTATCTCTTCTGTGTACAGAGGTACATTTCAAACCAAGTCCTATTAAGAATACTGGCATGCTTTCAGTTACATTTTGTGTTTGTGTGTGTGTGTGTGTGTGTGTGTGTGTATTTCCGTCTGTCTGTCGGTCTGTCTCAGCATAACTCTAGAACGCCTTGAGCAATTTCAACCAAACTTGGTACACAGATAACTTACTATGTGGAGAAAAACACTGTGGGAGTAAGACACCCCTAAAACCCCTTGGTGTGTGTGTTCTGTTAAGATAGAGCCTGTTGTGCCTTAAAATGACTTCTACCGTACCGCCATAAAATGGCTTCTACCGTACAAGTGCAGTGGAGTTGCCATGATAATAATGGCTTCACAGTACTCCACAAGGGGGCTCCCTCTGGTAAGGGGGAAAATCCAACATTAGAAATTACGTTTGTTCCGGACATTTCCCCCCTATAAATAAATATCTGGGCAATGCTGGGTTATCAGCTAATTAATTATAAAGTTCTCATTTAGGGAGAGAAAGAAACCGGAATGACTGACAAACAATTCCCCGAAGACTCAAGCCTTCAAAATCAATGTTTCTTTGGCAACTTGAAGATGTGTGGACTTCAATTCCCAGAATTCCCAGTAAAGCTGGCTGGAGAATTCTGGGAATTGAAGTCCACACACCTCCAAGGTAAGAAGGCTGGGAATCGTTGCTGTCGAATACAGATTGACGTAGGAACCGTTTTGATTCCAATTTTGCAATTTATAAGTAATCTTCGACTTCCAACAATTCGTTTACCGATTGTTCGAAACTATGACAGCACTAAAAAAAAAGTGATTTATGACCATTTTTTCACACTTACGACCGCTGCACCATCTCCATGGTCACGTGGTCAGAATCCAAATGCTAACCATCTGGCTCATATTTATGACGGTTGCAGTGTCTTTGGAGGGGGTGGGGGGTCACGTGATCCTCTTTTGCGACTTACTTGCAAGCAAAGTCAATGGGGGAAGCCAGATTCACTTAACAACTGTGTTACTAACTTAACAACTGCAGTGATTTACTTAGCAACTGCGGCAAGGAAGGTCGTAAAATGAGGCAAAACCCATTTACAAGTGTCTTGTTTAGCAACATAAATTTTGGGGCTCAGTTATGGTTGTTATAGCGAGGATTAGCTTTTATTAGAAAACAGTTAAGTTAGTTCAAATGGAATTAAGGGAAAAACTGGCATACAGAACAAGGTAAAAAGACAGAGAGAAATGTTGGCCAGGAGAACCGATGTTTGTGTTGACTTCAGCGGCAACCGAAATCTTGTTCGCTCGACTCAAATGAAGTCCTCCTTTTGAATTCCCTGATGGATTGATTTGCTTGGGATAACAGAATAACAGAGCTGGAAGGAACCCTGGAGATCTTCTAGTCCAACCCCATTGCTTAGGCAAGAGTGCATGGGCGCACTGGGCCAACTGGTCTTCGGGTTTCTGGCATGCACATGCACGCTGGCCAGCTCGTCTTTGGGGAGCACCAGAAAGTCAAAGACTAGCTGGCCAATGTGGACATGCCTATTTTTGGGGCTGTTATAGGTTCACCTTCAGGCCCTATTCAATTCCAGACATATGGCTATCCAACATCTTCTTAAGGACTTCCAGTGTTGGAGCATTCACAACTTCTGGAGGCAACTTCTGTTCCACTGATTCATTGTTCTCCCTGTCAGGAAATTTCTCCTCAGTTCTAAGTTGCTTCTCTCCTTGATTAGTTTCCATCCATTGCTTCTTGTTCCGCTCTCAGGTGCCTTGGAGAATAGTTTGACTCCCTCTTCCTTGTGGCAGCCCCTGAGATATTGGAATAGCAATAGCAGTAGACTTATATACCGCTTCATAGGGCTTTCAGCCCTCTCTAAGCGGTTTACAGAGAGTCAGCATATTGCCCCCAACAATCTGGGTCCTCATTTTACCCACCTCGGAAGGATGGAAGGCTGAGTCAACCCTGAGCCGGTGAGATTTGAACCGCTGAACTGCTGATCTAGCAGTAGCCTGCAGTGCTGCATTTAACCACTGCGCCACCTTGGAAGACTATTATGTCTCCCCTAGTCCTTCTTTCTATTAAATTAGACATCCCCAGTTCCTGCAACCGTTCTTCATATGTCTTAGCCTCCAGTCCCCTAATCCTCTTTGTTGCTCTTCTCTGCAGTCTTTCTAGAGTCTCCACATCTTTTCTACATTGTGGCGACCAAAACTGAATGCCATATTCCAAGTGTGGCCTTGTCAAGGCCTTATAAAGTGGTATTAACACTTCACGTAATCTTGATTCTATCCCTCTGTTTATGTAGCCTAGAACTGTGTTGGCTTTTTTGGCAGCTGCTGCACATGGCTGGCTCCTATTTAAATGGTTGCCCACTGGGATTCCAAGATCCCTATAAACTAGACATACCCAGTTCCTGAAACTGTTCTTCAACTCCTGATCGTCTTTGTTGCTCTTCCCTGCACTCTTTCTAGAGTCCTTTTTTATGTCATGGCGGCCAAAACTGGTTGCAGTATCCCAAGTTTGGTCTTGCCAGGGCCTTATAGAGCTGTAACATCCCTTCACAAGATTGCAGGCAAAGGGGCGTTAATACCAACTTTCCCCCAAGCCTTCTCCATACCTGGCAGACGTCATAATGCTCAAAGAGGGACAGTAAGCCGATGTTGCTGCGGCCAGCAATGCCTTTCAGGATGGTGATGTTTCCGTTTCCTGAGTCCAGCTCCATCACATCGTTGAAGACGTTGGAGGCGGCCTTGCCAGTCAGTAGCAAGTTGACCAGTTCCTAGTTTCAGGAGAACAAAAGGGTGGATGGATTAGGTCAGTGATGGCATGTTGGTTTTGTTTTTAATATGTTGTCTTTGTCTCGTTTTCCCCCTTTCCCTTGTCTTTTGTGAGCCGCCCGGAGTCCTCCGGGAGTGGGCGGCATACAAGACAAATAAATAAATAAATAAACATTTCTTGTCCTCGCATGCCGAAATCGCGCATGCGCATGGGCTAGCACATACGTGCCCACACTCATAATGTAATTTGCCCCACAACCCCCCCATTCTCCCCCCACCCTGTGCATGTGCATGCCACCCCTGCATTCCCCCACGCATGTTCGTGATTTCCCCCCCCACCGTGCTTCGTTTTGGGCTAACAGGCCTCCCTGAAGCCTCCTGAAACCAAAAATGGGACATGGGGGGCGCCACACCCCCATGCCTGTTTCCAGCCTCCGGAGCCCAGGGGAGACTGTTTTCGCCCTCCCAGAGGTGCAAGGAAACCCTCCGGAGCCTGTGGAGACCAAAAGCGTCATCGCGCTACCCTGCCATGGTGCAGGAGTCCGACTAGGCCACGCCCACCATGGCCACACCCAGCCAGCCACCAGGTGTCAGGCCGGCTGCAGCCATCTTTTCTTTTAAGTATTTGGTCTGCCACACTGTTATGCATTTTCTATTGTGGGAAAATGGGAGGGGTGATTGTATGGAGTTAGATGATATGCAGCCATAACAAAATCCTTTCTAGAAAGCCAAGGTCATCCTTTGTCTCTGCACCTCTGCACTTGACTGGAATTGGATGGGTGGAAGCTGCCAGCGTGGCAGTGGGAGATTGGACTATATCAGTGTTTCTCAACGTTGGCAACTTGAAGATGTCCCGACTTCAACTCCCAGAATTCCCCAGCCAGCGAATGCTGGCTGGGGAATTCTGGGAGTTGAAGTCCGGACATCTTCAAGTTGCCAACGTTGAGAAACACTGGACTATATGATGGACTTGTGGGTGTGGGGGGCAAGATCTTGAACTTTCAACTGGGTGGGGAAAACCAGGAAGCTTTCAGATTTGGGTTCTCCCAGATGTGCCAACATGGCTCTCTTAATAAATTGGAACGTTGAGCAAAATTTTGCCTTGGACTCTGATTTAATTTTGGATACTATTCGGAACCCTGAACACCGGGCAGAGAACTGAAAGAGTTGCTGAAATTTTTGAAGCTCACCCCTGGTTCTGATTCAGAAAAGAAGTATTAAAAATAGTGACATCCAACTTTCATCACAGCAGATACACACAACCCCCCCCCCCCTAAACCTTAGTAATCCTATATTCCTAAAAGCTACAAGCATCTTCTTCCCATAATCCACCCCACATCAAAATCCACACATTTTTTTCTTTTCCTCTTTCTCATTTTTTACTTTTCTCTTCCCCTTTTCTTTCTTTCTTTTTCCCTTTCCTTCCTCCCTACCTCCCTTTTCCTTCTTAATTAACTTCATGTTGCATTTTAAAAATGTTTTTAATTCAATTGAATTATTCAATTGATCAATTGATTCAAGTGATCTCCAGGCTGGAATACTGTAATGTGCTCTACATGGGGCTGCCCTTGAAGAGCATCCGAAGACTTCAGCTAGTCCAGAATGCGGCCGCGCGAGTGATCGTGGGCGCACCACGGTTCGCCCACATAACACCGATCCTCCGTGAGCTGCACTGGCTACCTGTTGATCTCCGGGTGCACTTCAAGGTCCTACTCACCACCTATAAAGCGCTCCATGGTAGTGGATCTGGCTATTTGAGAGACCGCCTTCTACCAATTACCTCCCTGCGTCCCATCAGATCGCATAGAGTTGGCCTCCTCCGTATTCCATCCGCCAGTCAGTGCCGACTGGCGACTACTCGGAGGAGAGCCTTCTCTGTTGCGGCTCCGACACTATGGAACAATCTCCCCGTGGAGATTCGTACCCTCACCACCGTCCAGGCCTTCCGCACAGCCCTCAAGAACTGGCTAGCCCGTCAGGCCTGGGGATAATCTTATTTTTGCCCCTCCCGAATGCTGAGTGAATGTTGAGTTTTACTGTCTAATTTACTTTGTGCACATTTCTTTTTTTGTATTGTCCTACACTCCCCTTCCTTTTTTGATTGTAAGCCGCCCTGAGTCCCCTCAGGAAAAAGGGCGACCTATAAATAAATAAATCCAAATCCAAATCCAATTCTTTTGAAAGAAAGAAAAAAGTTATGTCTGCTTCTATTCATGTAACAAGTAAATCAAAATGTATCAAAAGGCATGATTGATGTAATTGTTGATGTGTGAAAGACAGAAGGTATTAGCGAAAGACAAAAGCGTGCTGAAAAGTTACAAATCTGCGACAAATTGATTGATTGATTGATTGGCTGATTGCAGGGGGTGGATGCATCAAGACCAGATTTTGGATTTTGGGTTTTCTACCAAGAAAGCAATTATAACACAAATACTACAGATAAAAGATTGTACTACTACTGGATGGATACAGGATGATGTAATGAAATGCTATAATAAAAAAATAATTTAAATTTACTTAAAACGTGGAATACACATAAAATGAAGTAATAATAGTTATAGTGAAATAAATGATTAACAATAATAATAATGTATACATATACATATACATATATACATATACTAGATTGATAATATGAGATTTTATATAAATTGTGAGGACTATGGAAAGGATGCACAAAAGTTTTGTAACGATAAACAATTTTATACAGAATATAATGTAAACATGTATTCTACTATTGAATGGTTTTAGGATGATGTAATGAAATGCCATAATATAAATTTATTCCAAATTTAGAATATCTCACATAAAAGGAAGTAGTAATAGTTATAGTCAATTAAAGGCTTAACAATGATAATAATTGTACACATATATAGCAGATTGATAATATGAGATTCTATATAAATTGTAAATGAAGACTATCAGAGCACAAAAGTTTTGAAACCAATCGACACACTATATGTAACTGGAAGATGGTTTTATGTTTTATGTTTGTCTGTGCTTGTTTGTTTAAAAATTAAAAAATATAATATAATATATAATATAATATAATAAATATAATATAATAAATATAATATAATATAATATAATATAATATAATATAATATAATATAATATAATAATATAATAATATAATAATATAATAATATAATAATATAATAATATAATAATATAATAATATAATAATATAATAATATAATATAATATGTGTGTGTGTTGCATTTGTGCTGATAAATAAATAAAGGGAGACTAGTATAGATCTATTTCAAGCTATTTAGCTCTCATCAGCTAGCCATACCCTTACTGGGATTCGAACCTGGGCTGTATTACATATTAGGCAGCTGCATTAGCCACTAGGCCACAGGTTCCTCCTTTATCAGCTGTGTATATACATACATAGATACATACATAGATACACACACACACAATATATATATATATATATATATTGTCAGGCCTGCAATTATATTCCTTTTAGAATTTTGGCCTCCTACACTCTCTCTTATTTCATTATGCTGTTTCATTAGTGTAGTAATTGGGAGGGAGGAATAGAAAGGAGTAGGATTGTGGAATGTGTTGTTGTCATTCTTTTCTAGAAGACCAAGGTCATCTTTTGTCTCCGCACTTTTACACTTGATGGGAAGCAGCTGGGTGTAGATACCAGCATGGAAGATTGGACCATGTGATGGATTGTGGGGGTGGGGACAAGATCATGAACTTTTAACTGGGTGGGATTCTGATGTCATTTCCAGAATTGGGATTAACACAGATGTGCAAAGATGTCTGCTTTATTACATTGGAACTTTAAGGATCGTTTTGCCTTGGACTCTGATTTAATTCTACTTGATACTTGGAACGCTAACACACACACACACATATGTGTATGTGTATGTGTATGTGTATGTGTATGTATATGTATATGTATATGTATATGTATATGATGTATATGTAAAGACCAGATCTTGGGTGATAAAATGGAAGAAAAGCATAGAAGAAATTAAAATGAAAGTGGAATTACAGGTATTCCTTATAGCAATAGCAATAGCAGTAGACTTATATACCGCTTCATAGGGCTTTCAGCCCTCTCTAAGCGGTTTACAGAGAGTCAGCATATTGCCCCCAACAATCTGGGTCCTCATTTTACCCACCTCGGAAGGATGGAAGGCTGAGTCAACCCTGAGCCGGTGAGATTTGAACTGCTGAACTGCTGATCTAGCAGTAGCCTGCAGTGCTGCATTTAACCACTGCGCCACCTTGGCTCTTTCCTTGACTTACGATCACAATTGACCTCCAAAATTTCTGTTGCTAAGTGAAACATTTATTAAGTGAATTTTGCCCAATTTTACGACCTTTCTTGCCACAGTTGCTGAGTGAATCCCTGCGGTTGATTAATAATTAACCCGATTTCTATCTGAATCTGGCTTCCCCATTCACTTGGCTTGTCAGAAGGTTGCAAAAGGGGACCACATTATTTCAGGACATTGCAATCATCATAAAAGTGAGTCAGCTGCAATGGATGAAACTCTGAAAAATAGTCATAAGTCACTTTTTTTCAGTGCCCTTCTTATGCTGAACGGTCGCTCAATGAGTCACTGTTGCAAAATGACCTGTTCTGCAGGATGGGTAAAGCTGACTTTAATCACTCTCCCTTAGCCTGACCAACCTTAAAGGGTTAGTTGTTGTGGGGAAAATTAAGAGGAAAGTGTGTTGGATATGTTTATCACCTTAAACTATTCCTAAAATGCTAAAGTGGAATATAAAATGTTTAATGTGAAAAATAATAAAATAAAATGGAAGGTAATATAAAATAAAATATTAAATGAAATAATAAAATGAAATAAAATGTTAAGCAAGAAAATAAAATAAAAAATAGGAAGATAAAGTAAAATGTAAAATAAATAAAATATAAAATAAATTATAAAAGGAAATAATAAAAGGAAATATTAAAATAAAATTTAAATAATAAAAAAAATAAAAAAAAATGTAAAATAAAATAAAAGGCAGGTCAGACCTTAAGTTCCTAAAAATGTGCCACAAAGAAGCCATATTTGAAACTTTCGGCAAGTAGGAAGGCGGCTGACTGACATGTTCCACAGAAAAGGGCCACCACCGAGAAGGCTGCGTTATGGGCCCCTATGGGCTTAATCGCCTCGAGGACAGCTCAGTGAGTTGATGACCCTTCCAGAGTGACACTGATCAGGTAATTTACCCTCATGTGGGACCTGGGACCTTGACTTGACCCCTTGGTAACTACCGTGTTTCCCCCAAAATAAGACAGGGTCTTATTTTCTTTTGAACCCCACAATAAGCACTTTTGCCTTATTTTCGGGGAGGTCTTATTATTTTTGAGGTGGCTAGTGTGGTCACCACATGGCGGCTGCTGTGTTGGAATATTTTCAGGGAGGGCTTATTTTGGGGGGAGGGCTTATTTTAGCGCATGCGCTCAAAAGCCCGATTGGGCTTATTATCCGGGGAAGTCTTATTTTCAGGGAAACAGGGTAACAACTCCGGAGGGACAGGTTCTTTAGTTGCACCTTCCAACTCATGGTCCCTGCTCCGCTGTGTACCTGCGTGCAGTATCCGTGCGCCCCGATCAGTGTGTTTGTGGTGACGTCCACATCTCCACGGACTCTGTTGGGGAGAAAAACAAGATCCTCATCAAAATTAAATTGACGAAACTGGTGTGCCTTTCTCCTTTCCCTGCTTGAAATCTGGTTATCTCCCTCGGAAGGTGAACAGAGCACAGAACAATGAAACAGTGAAAACGAAATGCCAGGGGAAGGATAGAAGGAGAAAGATGCTGTATCAACACAGAGAGTCCTCGACTTATGACCGCAATTGAGGCCAACGTTTCTGTTGATAACCAAGCCAGCTGTTAAGTGAGTTTTGCCCTCTTTCACGACCAAGCAATCAGATTTTGATCACATGACCACGGGGAATGCTGCAACGGTCGTTAAGTGGGAAAACAGTCCTAAGTCCCTTTTCTTCAGTGCCATTGTAACTTCGAATGGTCAATAAACGAATGGTTGTAAGTTGAGGACTGCCTGTAATGATGGATGACCTTGAGGGATGTGGGAAGGAGATACTGCAGAGAAAACAATCAGGTAAAGAGCCTGCAGTCACTAAACCGTGAGAGGAAAAAACTTGGGAGATCTCACCCCAAGCAGTTAAAATGGCGGAGGGAAGTTTGCATTATCAGACCTCCAAGATTTTTGTTAATGTAGCCTTGCAATGAAACAGATTATTATAAATTACCAGCCGATAACTCAGGATTGCTTCAGGTATTTATTTATAGGGGGGAAATGTCCGGACCAAACATAATTTCTAATGTTAGGAGCCGCCTGGTGGAGTGCTGTGAAGACGTTACCATGGCAACTCCACTGAGCTGCATAATAGAAGCAGTACAGTAGAAGCCATTTTATGGCAGTACAGTAGAAGCCATTTTAAGGCACAACAGGCTGTATCTTAACAGAACAAACACCCCAAGGGGTGTTAGGGGTGTCTTACCCCCCACAATATTTTTTTCCAGAGAGTAAGTCATCTTGTGTACCAAGTTTGGTGGAAATTGCTCCAGGCGTTCTAGAGTTATGCTGCAACATACAGAGAGAGAGGGAGAGAGAGGGAGGGGGAGAGAGAGAGACAGCCATTTATATATATATATATATATATATATATATATAGATATAGATATAGATATAGATATAGATATAGATATAGATATAGATATAGATATAGATATAGATATAGATAGATAGATAGATAGATAGATAGATAGAGCTAGAGCTAGAGCTAGAGCTAGAGCTAGAGCTAGAGCTAGAGATATATAGATATTTAATCCCAGGGATTTGGGTTTTACTTGTGAGAGGGCAGATTCCTGTTAACAGCATCTTGTTAGTTCTGCCATCATATCAAACAATCAATTCCTGCTTAAATTGCAAGGAAGTATTTTGGGGTTTTTTTGGCTTGGATGTCAGGAAGAAGGTAAGCAACTATCATAGTTCTCAGGTTATGATTGCCCCATGCGGAAAGCCCTTTCGTTATTTTTTTTTTAAAAAGAAATTAAATATTTAAACCTTTTCACTCAAAAAGAAAAATGAATCCAGACCACAGGATCCATTTTCAAAAGTCAACTGGACTTCCTGGGAGTTTTTTTTTTCCCCTTCCCTGAAGACATTTCTCTTCTCATCCGAGAAGCTTCTTCAGTTCTGACCGAATGGTGGAAGTTGAAGCTGCAACAACTCTCAGAGAGAGCGCTAATGACCAGGTGACTGCAAGGAGTATAAATCCCCCCCCCGCAATCCTCCACCATTCAGTCAGAACTGAAGAATCCTCTTGGATGAGCAGCGAAACGTCTTCAAGAAATAAAAACAAGAATGTCCAGCTGACTTTTGAAAAGCAACTTTGAGGCTAACGGAGTAGACTGCAGTTTTTGTTCAAATTTGGCAACTTTAAAATGGATGCATTCCAACTGCTGGTTGGGGAATTCTGGGAGTTGAAGTCTACCCGTCTTAAAATTGCCAAGATTGGGAAACATCTCATAAAAGTATTCCCAACCAGCGCTGAATGTACATACACACCAGAGGTGGGTTCCTACTGGTTTGGACCGGTACAGCCGAACCGGTAGCAACTTGGCGGCCTGGATCACTGGAACCGGCAGCGACCCTGGCAGGCCTGCCACGCCCCCAAACCAGTTCTCCTACGGCGGCGCCATCTTGATTTTCAGTTCTGCACATTCACAGAACATTTTTCCCTACAGAAATGTAATTTTTCCTCTTTTTCTAACTTTTGCGCATGCGCATATCTTTTGAATTGCAAGTGTGCACGCACCCAATTTTTTTTTTGGCGTGCCGAACCGGCAGTAATGCCAGCAGCAACGCACTCCTGATATACACAGAAGTCCCACATCAAATCCCATCAAATTTCTGAATAATTCTCACAATGCAGTGAAATCTTATCCAATCCTTTTGACTTCGGCCCGCTGCAGCTCATGTTCACAAAATGAAATAGAGGTAACTTGGGACCACGACTGAGCCCAAGATTTCTGTTGCTAATTGAGACATTTGTTGTTTTGCCCCATTTTACGGCCTGCCTTGCCACAGTTGTTAAGTGAATCACTGCAATTGTTAAAGTTAGTAACACAGTTGTTAAGTGAATTTGGCTTCCCCCATTGACTTTGCTCGTCAGAAGGTTAGAAAAGGGAATCACATCACCCGGGACACTGCATTGTCATAAATATGAGTCAGTGGCCAAGCGTCTGAATTTTGATCATGTGACCACATGGGGATGTGGGGGGGGGGGTTGATACTGCAATGGTTGAAAATGTAAAGAACGATATGTCACTTTTTTCAATTTCCATTGTAACTTCGAATGAGCCCGGAACAAACTGTTCTAAGAACTACTTGTAATAACGTTACGGAAAGCTTTCAGTACATTTTGATCCTCTGGCTGCTGCAAGTCCTTTTGTTATTTTTTTAAAAAAAAGAAATTAAATATTTAAACCTTTTAACTGAAAAAGAAAAAAAAATGAATCCAAACCACAGGATACATTTTCAGCGGCCATATAGGTCTCCCCCTAAAATCGAAGGAGTTTAACTAGTATTTGAGCTAAAAGAGAGAGAAAAAAAATAACATCTTAAAGTTAAATAGTAATATATATATATATATATATATATATATATATATATATATATATATATATATATATATATATATATATATATATATATATATATATATATATATATATATATATATATGACTCCTTTATCAGCCAGCCAGGGTGGGAGGTATATACTTAAAGTCACAACCCCTGGTATGCCCAAGTATGGGAGGAAGGTCACACTTCCACCCTGGAAGTATATACCTCCCACCCTGGCTGGCTGATAAGGAGTCGTTCTCTGTAGCTCAAATGGTTAACTCCCTGCCTGGGAGGCAATGGAGCACAGGTTCGATTCCCAAACTTGGGTATGGCTAGCTGATGAGAGCTAAATAGCTTGAAATAGATCTATACTAGTCTCCCTTTATTTATCAGCATAAATATAACAAAAATGTAACAAAAAGGCAACAGTAAAAAATATTGGGTTTCTGTCTGGATGGTCTCTTGTGACGAGCCTAATGACAGAGAGTGGAAGTGTGACCTTCCTCCCATACTTGGGCATACCAGGGGTTGTGACTTTAAGTATATATATATATATATATATATATATATATATATATATATATATATAGATAGATAGATAGATAGATAGATAGATAGATAGATAGATAGATAGATATAGATATAGATATAGATATAGATATAGATATAGATATAGATAGATAGAGATAGAGATAGAGATAGAGATAGAGATATAGAGATATAGATATAGATATAGATATAGATATAGATATAGATATATAGATATATAGATATATAGATATATATATTTAGTGTCACAATCCCTGGTAAGCCCCAATTATGGGAGGAAGCTAACTGCTTCCATCATCTGTCAATCGGCTTGTCACAAGAGTCCATCACGACAGAAACCCAATATTTTTACTGTTGCCTTTGTTATATTTGTGTTTTATTTGTGCTGATAAATAAATAAAGGGAGACTAGTATAGATCTATTTCAAGCTATTTAGCTCTCATCAGCTAGCCATACCCTTACTGGGATTCGAACCTGTGATGTATTGCATCTTAGGCAAACGTCTTAGCCATTATGCCACAGGTCTCCTCCTTATCAGCTGAAGCCAGATCTATACTAGTCTATACTAGATCTATACTAGTCTCCCTTTATTTATTTATCAGCACAAATAAAACATATATATAGGCTGATAAGGAGTCGAGCTCTGTAGCTCAATGGTTAACACATCTGCCTAAGAGGCAATAGAGCACAGGTTCGATTCCCAACAAGGGTGTGGCTAGCTGATGAGAGCTAAATAGCTTGAAATAGATCTATTCTAGTCTCCCTTTATTTATTTATCAGCATAAATATAACATATATATATATATATGTATAAAAACATATATATATATATATAAACATATATATATATATATATATAAACATATATATATATATATATATATATATATATATATATATATAAACATATATATATATAAACATATATATATATATATATATATATGTTTTTATATATATATATATATTTGATTGCTTTAAAAAAAACTTGATTCTAAAAATAAAAGCAAGGAATAATTGTGATTGTTCCCTGGAATGCTTAACTCGGCATATCAAGGAAGTATTTGGACTAAAAAAAGCTTTTTAACTGTGGCCGTGAAAAGCAAGTTGATCTCACTAAAAAGGGTTTTATATTAATAAACTGCCATCTTCAAAGAACAATTCCAAGAGTTGATTTATATTAGGGACTCTTTCAAAGAATGTCAAGTCCCGAACATGACCGGAAGAAGAAGAAGAAAATGGAAAGTTGGTGAGATAATATTGAGTATCGGTCGGCCACTGGCCATTTTTTTCCCTGAATGACCGGCACTGTGGAATTCCCATGGCTTTGCTTGAAGCCAAATCACGGATGAAATAGACGTCAGACGGGAGCTCAGGGACATCCAGTGTGGACAATAGAAGGAAGTTCTAATTCCATCCATGGTTGCGAACGTTCTGGGAACGCCGAGTTGAGGCTAAGATATTGCAGGAGGAGCAACATCTGTGTTTCCCATCATTTTTCCTAGAGAGGAAATAACCTGCATTTCCAGAGGTTAGAAAGCCTCTTTCCAAAGGAGGTCAACCAGTGCATTTGAATGAGGAGGACCTCAAGAGTTTTGGACCAGAGCGGGGCCAATGGGAATTGTTGTTGGAAGACGTTGAGAAGAAAATGGAGGAACACATGAGCTACAGAAACTTGCAGAAGCTCGGTGTGACAATCTAATCGATTGATTGATCGATTAGGATAGAGCTGGAAGGGACATTGGAGGTCTTCTAGTCCAAACCTCTGCTCGAGCAGGAGGCTCTATACCATTTCAGACAAATGTCTGTCCTGTCTCTACTTAAAGACGCATTGTTCCCATCATCCATCTCCTCCCACTTATGACTGCAGGACTGTGACTCTGCCTGTATCCTTACGGTTTATATTGATATTGTTTCCTGGTTGCTTATTTGTACCCTACGACTATCATTAAGTGTTGCACCTTATGATTCTTGATGAATGTTATTTTATGTACACTGAGAGCATCAAAAGAGAAATTCCTTGTGTCCCCAATCACACTTGGCCAATAAAGAATTCTATTCTATTCTATTCTATTCTATTCTATTCTACCCTATCCTACACTTCTCTACTCTACTCTACCTAATCCATGTTTTCTATTCTATTCTATTCTACCGTATCCTACACTTCTCTACTCTACTCTACTCTACCTAATCCATGTTTCCTATTCTATTCTATTCTATTCTATTCTACCATATCCTACACTTCTCTACTCTACTCTACTCTACCTAATCCATGTTTCCTATTCTATTCTATTCTATTCTATTCTACCATATCCTACACTTCTCTACTCTACTCTACTCTACCTAATCCATGTTTCCTATTCTATTCTATTCTACCATATCCTACACTTCTCTACTCTACTCTACCTAATCCATGTTTCCTATTCTATTCTATTCTATTCTATTCTATTCTACCCTATCCTACACTTCTCTACTCTACTCTACCTAATCCATGTTTTCTATTCTATTCTATTCTATTCTATTCTATTCTATTCTACCATATCCTACACTTCTCTACTCTACTCTACCTAATCCATGTTTACTATTCTATTCTATTCTACTCTACCTAATCCATGTTTACTATTCTATTCTATTCTACCCTATCCTACACTTCTCTACTCTACTCTACCTAATCCATGTTTCCTATTCTATTTTATTCTATTCTATTCTACTCTACCTAATCCATGTTTCCTATTCTATTCTATTCTACCCTATCCTACACTTCTCTACTCTACTCTACCTAACCCATGTTTTCTATTCTATTCTATTCTATTCTACCATATCCTACACTTCTCTACTCTACTCTACTCTACCTAATCCATGTTTACTATTCTATTCTATTCTACTCTACCTAATCCATGTTTACTATTCTATTCTATTCTACCCTATCCTACACTTCTCTACTCTACCTAATCCATGTTTTCTATTCTATTCTATTCTATTCTATTCTACCATATCCTACACTTCTCTACTCTACTCTACCTAATCCATGTTTCCTATTCTATTCTATTCTATTCTACCATATCCTACACTTCTCTACTCTACTCTACCTAATCCATGTTTCCTATTCTATTCTATTCTACCATATCCTACACTTCTCTACTCTACTCTACCTAATCCATGTTTCCTATTCTATTCTATTCTATTCTACCATATCCTACACTTCTCTACTCTACTCTACCTAATCCATGTTTCCTATTCTATTCTATTCTATTCTATTCTATTCTATTCTACCCTATCCTACACTTCTCTACTCTACTCTACCTAATCCATGTTTTCTATTCTATTCTATTCTATTCTACCATATCCTACACTTCTCTACTCTACTCTACCTAATCCATGTTTACTATTCTATTCTATTCTACTCTACCTAATCCATGTTTACTATTCTATTCTATTCTATTCTACCCTATCCTACACTTCTCTACTCTACTCTACTCTACCTAATCCATGTTTCCTATTCTATTTTATTCTATTCTATTCTACTCTACCTAATCCATGTTTCCTATTCTATTCTATTCTACCCTATCCTACACTTCTCTACTCTACTCTACCTAACCCATGTTTTCTATTCTATTCTATTCTATTCTATTCTATTCTACCATATCCTACACTTCTCTACTCTACTCTACTTTACCTAATCCATGTTTCCTATTCTATTCTATTCTATTCTACCGTATCCTACACTTCTCTACTCTACTCTACTCTACCTAATCCATGTTTCCTATTCTATTCTATTCTACTCTACTCTACCTAATCCATGTTTCCTATTCTATTCTATTCTATTCTATTCTATTCTACCGTATCCTACACTTCTCTACTCTACTTTACTCTACTCTACTCTACCTAATCCATGTTTACTATTCTATTCTATTCTACCCTATCCTACACTTCTCTACTCTACTCTACCTAATCCATGTTTCCTATTCTATTCTATTCTACTCTACCTAATCCATGTTTCCTATTCTATTCTATTCTATTCTATTCTACCGTATCCTACACTTCTCTACTCTACTTTACTCTACTCTACTCTACCTAATCCATGTTTACTATTCTATTCTATTCTACCCTATCCTACACTTCTCTACTCTACTCTACCTAATCCATGTTTACTATTCTATTCTATTCTATTCTATTCTACCATATCCTACACTTCTCTACTCTACTCTACCTAATCCATGTTTACTATTCTATTCTACTCTACTCTTTCTAATCCATGTTTTCTATTCTATTCTATTCTACTCTATCCTACTCTACTCTATTAAAAACCTCCATAGATGGAGCACCCCGAACTTCTGAAGACAAGTTGTTCCACGGGTTAATTGTCACTGTTAATAAATTTCTCCTTCATTTCAGGTTGCTTCTCTCCTTGGTTAATTTCCTTCCATTGTTTTTTGTCCAACCTTGTGTTGCTTTGGAGAACAGATTGAACCCCCCTCTTCTTTGTGGCAGCCCCTCAAATACTGAAATGCTGCTATCATGTCTCACTCAGTCCTTCTTTTCCCTAGACTAGCCAGGCCCAGTTCCTGCAACTGCTCTTCCTATATTTCCGTCTCAAGGCCTTTGATCATCTTAGTTGATCCTCTCTGCCCTTTTTCCAAAGTCTCAAAGCCCTTTTTTCCCCCCTAACGTGGTGACCAAAACTGGATGCCGTATTTCCAGGTTTTGCCTTTCATCCAAGATGGTTCTACTTTCAAGCCACCAACTCTGGAGAGATTTAACCAGAAGAAACAAATTTTGGAACTGGCTGAGAACTTCCCAGCCATGTCTGTCTCTTGACCTGCTTGAAACGCTGACCCCCCCCCCTCCCTTTCACAGGAGAATCTCAGGCTCTTCACCAAAGAGGCCTCTTAAAATCTGGATGACTACTTGTGGCGGGAAGCTCCTTTCCTTATCATCACCTGGAGTTCAACAACCCAAATCTATCCAGCCCTGATTAAAAAAGGGGGAGGAAGGGAATGTATTATGAGAATGTGTCTCTTTCATTTGTGGTGAAGCCATAAATACCTGAGGCTATGACATAAACGACGTTGGTGTTGCAAGCCGCCCAGAATTGCCTCCCAGCGAGATGGGCAGCAAACAAATCTAATTAATTAATCAATTTATAAAGTAGGAGCCAATTTGGTATCATGGTTCAAGGGGGCAGAGTGTCAACTCACAAAGCATCCCTGGTCTGCTCTGGAGTTACAATAGGCAGGAGGGAGGATAACTGACAGAGCAGCACAGCAGCCACAACAAGGTAGCACATTCCACGCACACCTCTCTCAAGGCTGTCTCCCAGGATACCTGCAATAGTCAGAGGGGAGTAATCTCTACAGACCATGGAAGTGCTCCATTGGAGAATGTGATTTATGACACACCCTGGGAGGAGTGGGGGGGGGGGGGAAACAGGGTCATAGTTGGGCAGAGCTGGCTTCACTTGGGTACCTGCTGGCATGTTGCTCCGAATAAATAACTTGATTTCCTTTGAAGCCTGACTCAGGACTCATGATTTAATTAGGGCATCCATAGGAACCCTGACACAGAGACCAAGAGACCTTTGAATTCTAGTACTGACTTAAGCATGGATGCTAGCTGGATAACTTTGGACTTGTCCCTTCTCTTAGCCTTTAACTAGGCAACATAGTGGTTAGAGATGGTGAGTAAAAAGCCAAGAAAGCATGAGTTCTACTTCATCCTTAGGCACAGATGTTCCAGAGGTGATGATCTGCTGGCTCAAGAGTTGACCAGGAATTGGGAGATCTGGATTTTAGTCTCTCCTCAACAATGATAGCTCCGTGGGAGTGACTTAGGGCCAGCCCCTCCTTCACAGAGGTTACTTGGTGCAGTGGTTAAGGTACCAGGAGAAGCCAAGAACTTGTGAGTTGTCCTGCCTTGCCACAAAAGCTTTCTGGATGACCTTGGGCCAATTACCAGGAGACGTAGAACATAGATTCGTAAGCAGGAAGGGAACTCAGAGATCTTCTAGTCCAGCCCCCTGCTCAAGGTCAAATAGTTCTAATCTACTTTGTTCTTGAAAACTTCCACTGATGAAGTGACTTCTAGTCCCGCCTTAAGCATAAAAAACCAACTGAGTGACTTTGGACCAATCACCAGGAGGCAGTGAGTTCTAGTCCTGACTCAGGCATGAAAGCCAACTGGATGGCTTTGGGCCAATCACCAGGAGATGGTGAGTTCTAGTCCCACCTTGGCCATGAAAGCTGACTGTGTAAACTTTTGGCCAATCACCAGAAGACAGTGAGTTCTAGTCCTAGCTTAGGCATGAAAGACGATTGTGTGACTCTGGGCCAGTCACCAGGGGACAATGAGTTCTAGTCCCAACTTAGGCATGAAAACTGGCTGACTAACTTTGGGCCAATCAGCAGGAGACGGGTGAGTTCTAGTCCTGCCTTACACACAAAATCGACTTGGGGCCAGTTCTTCTCTCTTAGCCCTTAGGGCACCGATGGTAAACCTTTTTGGCTGCCGTGCCAATAGCGGGGGGAGCACAGGGGGGTCATGTGTCGGCGTGCCAAACCCATAATGCTATGTATGTGTGTCCCCCCAGTCTGCACGCATGCGTGTGATCAGTGACAACCCCCCCTGCTTTTAACACGTTTTTTTCCTCCTTTCTCAGGCTCCAGAGTCTTTCTAGGAGCCTGGGGATGGTGACTTCCGGCTTGTCCGTAGGGCCAATTTTCGACCTCCACAGCCTTCAGGAGGCTTCCCTGAAGGCTCTGGAAGTCAAAAATCAGCCCTACAGACAAACTGGAAGTCACCATTCCCGAACTTCTGGGTTCCCCATAGGGCCAATTTTTGACCTCCGGAGCATTCAGGGGCCTTCAGAAGGCTTCCCTAAAGGCTCCGGAGGGCAAAAAACGGCCCTACGAGCAAACCAGAAGTTTGTTCCAGTTTGTCTGTAGGGCCGATTTTCAACCTCCGGAACCTCTTCAGGAGGCTTCCCTAAAGGCTCCGGAGGGCAAAAACGGTCCTACAAGCAAACCAGAAGTTTGTTCTAGTTTGCCCATAGGACCATTTTTTTTTGTGCTTTGGAGGCTTCAGGGAAGCCTCCGGGGAGCGAAAAACAGTGCGCGCTGGCCAGCTGACAGGGCATCGCCTCGTGTGCCCTGAGAAATGGCTCTATGTGCCACCTGTGGAACGCATGCCATAGGTTCTCCATCGCGGCCCTAGGGAGAAGAAAGCTAGAGCAAACCACTTCCAAACATATTGCCAAGAAAACGGTAAGGCCTTATCCAGACTGACTCAAAGATTTGGGAGGGAAGAGGGAGAGGAGTTAAGAATGAACAAAAAAGAAAAGTCTATAGAACTTTTCTCTGACTGTTAGCAGAATGCAGTGTGAGTCAGAAACGGAAGTTAAATCTAACTTGGGAATGAAAGAAAAAAGTATACCAACTGATTAGAAAATATTTTTTTTGAATAGAAAGCCACTGTGGATATGAAGGGATGGGGGGAGAAGGACCCTGACTTAGCATTTGGGCATCTCTATATATATATTCTAAAGCTTATTAGTCATATATTTTCACCCACCTCCTTCTTATAAAAGAGTCCGAGCAGCTTTTCAAAATCCATCTCCGGATCCTTAACCTTTCAAACGTCTGTCTTAATATCCTCAATAATTCTCCTTCTTTGTTGGGTTAGTTTAATTTTCTAAATTTTGCTGTGCGATTATTTGGAGGACTGCAATCAAATGTCCATCTGGCTGGCTTTCTATTTCCTCCTCTATTTTATTAGGCAGCTTAGAAGTTACTTTTTTTAAAGTTCAATATTTTTTTCTGTTATTGTGTGACTTTATATAACTCCCGAGTTACATAAAGGTTTTACAAAAAAAAAAAAATGTTGATAAACACATGAGGTTTATCTGGGAAGGACTTTGATGAAGTTGAACAGATTTCAAGAGAGAGAGAAAAGATTTTTTTTTAAAAAACAACTCCATTAAAATAGTTTTCTAAAAGTTTTATTTAAATCACCAAGTTATTCAGGAGAGTTGGAACTGTATTCCAATACATAATGCTTTCCTGTGCTGGTTTTCTATTTGCATTAAGTATTGATTAAAGAACTTAATCAAGGCTTAATTGGATCTGGCACTGTTTATTTTATCACCAAATTTTTACTGCATGATATCTGCACTTTTCTGCAAAATTTGCAAGATGCAACCTCCCATCTTTGGTATGACTTGTGATAAAGCAAAGAAATACTGAGGCCAGATTTTTGCTTTAATTCCAAAGATTCTTAAAGCAAAAATAAAACTGGAAACCAGAATATTTTTCTTTTAGGACTATTGGACAAACTAGAAAAAATAAATAAATCTGAACATTACCTGTGGGGACTGCAGTGAGAATCATATATGCACAAAAATGGAAAGACAAATTGCCTATGAAGATTCTCAGTCATGGTTGTCCCAAAGGTGCTTTTTCAAAAGGCAACTGGACTTCCTTTGTTTTTCCTCGAAGACATTTCACTTCTCATCCAAGAGGCTTCCTCGGTTCTGACTGAATGGTGGAGGATGGAAGGATTTGTGTTCCTTGCAGTCATCTGGTTGTTAGTGCTATCTCTGAGGTTCGTTGAGGCCACTTCCATCCTCCATCATTCAGTCACGACTAAAGAAGTTTCTTAGATGAGAAGTGAAATGCCTTCAAGGAAAATTCAGAAAGTCCAGTTGCCTCTTGGGAAAAAAAAAAAAAACACCTTTGGGAAAGACAAATTTGAAGATTAGATGGAAAAAGTGACGAATGACCTGCTTTAATTCAAGAAAAGAATTCATCCTGTTTTGTTTCCACTTAGATACCACTTCTGGACTTTAAACTTGGAGCAGAAAAAAAATGAAACTTTGATTTTAGGTTTAGACGATTAAGCTAACTTTGCTGTTATAGAAATGAATAGTACTCTCTAAATGTCTAAAAAGCAAAAAAAAGTTTGAGGTTATAACTATGATTTGTATTCTACTGCACCAAAAAAACAATTGGAAGTCACTATTTTTCCTCTCTTTTCTTTACTTTTCCCTATTCCCTTTGCTTCTATTTGTATAATAAACTTGAATAAATCAATAAAAACCTCACACTTTGCAGGGAAGTTCTCAGAAAAAGGTAGCAAAGAGATCTAACATTTCTGAAATATCAAAATGGTCACAGAAGGATGGTGTTAGTGACAAGGAGATGGCACAGAATAACAAGGTTGGAAGGGGCCTTGGAGGTCTTCTAGTCCAACCCCCTGCTCAAGCAGGAGATCCTACACCATTTCGGACAAATAGATGTCCAATCAATCTCTTCTTAAAAGCCTCTAATGACAGAGCATGCACAACTTCTGGAGGCAAGTTGTTCCGCTCATTCATTGTTCTAAGTGTAAGGAAATTTGTCCTCATTTCTAGGTTGCTTCTCTCCTTGATTAGTTTCCATCCATTGCTCCTTCTCCTGCCTTTAGGTGCTTTGGAGAAAGACTCTTTTTGTGACAAGCCTTCAAATATTGGAAGACCACTATCGAATCCCTCCTAGTCCTTCTCTTAGTTAGACATATCTAGTTCTCTCAACCCTTCATCATATATTTTAGCCTCCAGTCCCCTAATCATCATTATTGCTCTTCTCTGCTCTTTCTAGAATCTCAACATATTTTTTTTAATTATGTTGACATTCGGATATTCTAAGATAGCCTTGCTGGAGTAGAACAGAATAACTGAGGTGGAAGGGACCTTGGAGGTCTTCTAGTCCAACCCTCTGCTCAGGCAGGAAACCCTATATACCATTTCAGACAAATGGATATCCAACATCTTCTTAAAAACTTCCAGTGCTGGAGCATTCACAATTTCTGAAGAAAAGTTGTTCCATTGATTAATTGTTCTAACTGTCAGGAAATTTCTCCTTAGTTCTAAGTTGCTTCTCTCCTTGATTAGTTTCCACCCATTGCTTCCTGTCCTGCCCTCAGGTGCCTTGGAGAATAGTTTGACTCCCTCTTCTTTGTGGCAGCCCCTGAGATACTGGAAGACTGCTATCATATCCCTCCCCAGCCCTTCTTTTCGTTAAACTAGACATACCCAGTTCCTGCAACCGTTCTTCATCTGTTTTAGCCTCCAGTTATGTTGTTAGTGCTATATAAAACAATACTATTGTGATCTTAGTGCTATCCCTCTGTTAATGCAGCCTAGGACTGAATTGAATTGTGGCTCGGCGTTCAAGTTTGTTAGAATCAATGGCTGGTTAGAGAAGGAAGGACAAGACATCACAAGACTTTGCAAGAGGGACAAAGCTGAAGTTTGTTCTTCAGCTGAGGGAGACAGATGGGCCGTGTGACTTAAAGGTAACGAGGTCCGTGAGAAATGTGGCATCTGGAGCTTGTAATCTCAAGGTAGAGAGGTTGATTAGGCTGAATTGCTTTTTCCATAGATTTGAATAGATTGATTTTAATGGCGCAAACAGCCTCCTCTTTGACCTTCGGTATTCCCTAAACTAGGTTGTTTTTTCAGTACTGTTGTTTTTTTCCCTTTTCCAAAAAAAAGGGGGGGGGAGGGGAATGGGATTTTAAAAAAAGCCAACATTGTTTCCTTCAACTATTAACAAAATAAAAGCACAAGTTTAAAACCTTTGGGGGGGGGGGAAAGCACAAGTTTAAAAACTTTTGAGAGTTTTTGAGACACTGATCGGAGATCTATATCTTTATTTAAAACCTTCACCGAGGTTGCTGGCGGCCAATTTCCTAGCTGAAAATTATTATCCCCTTCGCTGTCATATACTGAGCACTTTTTGCTCCAGAAATACTTTAGGGTTGCTCCTGGGTGGTTAGAGTTTAGGATCCTACACTTAGGTGCAACTAGCTGGTGGTGTTCCCTGTTGGACAGTGAGCAGAATGTTTTAGAATGTGGTGGCCTCACCAAATGGAGTTGGTTATTAGGTGTCCGCGTGAGTTAGCCTTTCCCAATTGTGCAACTTTTTAGAATTGTGGACTCCAACTCCCAGAATTCCTTAGCCAAGATGTCTCTTGTCGAATAGCTCCCTTGTCACTGAACGCATGGCAGAATGTTTGGGGAGATAATCATGGTTTCCTGAAAGATGCTTTTGGAGGCAACTGGATTTTCTTGGGCTGTCTTTTGAAAACGTTTCGCTTCTCATCCAGGAAACTTCCTCGGTTCTAATCTCAATTCTTCATTTCCCAAATTCTTCATTTTGAACTGAAGAAGCGGCTTGGGTGAGAAGCGAAAAGTTTTCGAAGAAAAAGAAAAAAAACCAAGGAAGTCCATCTGCCTTCCTGGAAAAAGCATTTTCAGGCGAGGGAATAGCCATTACTCAAGGGCTACTGACAGCTCTTTCCATTCCAAGATCATTTCAAAATACGTACTCAGTAGTGGTGGGTTGCAAATATTTTCACTACCTGTTTGGGCACGTTCTTGCACACATGTGCAACATTTCTGCGCATGTGCAGAAGCATCCGGGCGGGGCCTCCCACCACCGCTACTACTGGTTCAGCCGAACTGGGCCAAACTGGGAGCAACCCACCGCTGCTACTCAGGGAAGAGTTACAAGCAATCCGTGACCCAAGGCCACAACTGAGCCAAAAATTCTGTTGTTAAAGGGAGACATTTGTTAACCAAGCTTCGCCCCATCTTATGACCCCTTTTTTTGGCCACAGCTGTTAAGCGAATCGCTGAGCTGATAAGTTACCAATTCAGTTGTTCTGCGAAACTGCCTTCCTCATTGACTTTATAGCAATAGCAATAGCAGTTAGACTTATATACCGCTTCATAGGGCTTTCAGCCCTCTCTAAGCGCTTTACAGAGTCAGCATATCGCCCCCACAGTCTGGGTCCTCATTTCACCCACCTTGGAAAGATGGAAGGCTGAGTCAACCTTGAGCCGGTGAGATTTGAACCGCCGAACTGCAGATAACAGTGGCTGCAGTACAGCACTCTAACCAGTGCGCCACCTCGGCTCTTCTAAGACTTTGCTTGTCTGAAGGGGATCATGTGACACCCCCCCCCCCCAAGATACAGCAACCGTTGTAAGTATGAACCAGTTGCCAAATGTCTGGATTTTGATCCCATAACCATGGGGATGCTTCAAAGGTTGTAACTATGGGGAGCGGTCCTAAGTCACTTTTTTCAGCACCGTTGTTACTTAGAACGGTCTCTAAACTGAAGGTTGTAAGTCAAGGACCACCTGTAGAATGGAAAGTGTCTATGATTAGACTCTCAGTCGCTCAGGTTTTATTTGTCGAGCCGAGGTGGCGCAGTGGTTAGAGTGCAGTACTGCAGGCCACTTCAGCTGACTGCTATCTGCAGTTCAGCTGTTCAAATCTCACCGGCTCAAGGTTGACTCAGCCTTCCATCCTTCCGAGGTGGGTAAAATGAGGACCCGGATTGTTGTTGGGGGCAATATGCTGACTCTGTAAACCACTTAGAGAGGGCTGAACGCCCTATGAAGCGGCATATAAGTCTAACTGCTGTTGCTATTGTTTTTTCAAGAAGCAACTGCACTTCCTTCGTTTTCCCTTGAAGACGTTTTCCTTCTCACCCAAGAAGCTTCTTCAGTTCTAATGGGACGGTGGAGGGTGACAGTGGCTTCAACGACTCTCAAGAGAGAGTCTAATCTCACCGGCTCAAGGTTGACTCAGCCTTCCATCCTTCCGAGGTGGGTGAAATGAGGACCCAGACTGTGGGGGCGATACTGATGACCAGATGGCACTAAACAGTTGTAAGTCGAGGACTACCCCGTACAGTGTGACCCCCCTCCACATATTTTGAGGCTTCCCCCGCAACTGACTTGACTTAATGTGCCATCAATCTGGTTTTGTTTTTTTTAGCAAATCGCACCCAGAGACTTTCTCTGGGATGGAGATGTTTCCAACCTGCCTTTCAGAAATATTTTCCCATCCAGGGCAGATGACGGAATTCATCCACCCTTTCTGGCCTTTTTTGACTGACGGGAAAGGTTAGGTTAGCCTGACATTTGGATCTTGGAGGCTTTAAGGAAGAACAGAGTATTCTCTCCCCCCCCCCCCCTTGCCTCTGCTGGCGTTTCCTTCTCCTGAGCGATAAGGTAGATATTCAGAGCTGCTGTTGCTGAACATAAACAGAAGATAAGAACCGGGCCAAATTAGTTCCGGTGTTTGTTCCCTCTTGTTGAGGGGCTCAGGGGTTTTGAGCTAACAGGTTCAGGTTTTGTTTTGTTTTTTAAATTTGCTACTCTAAAAAAATAATAATAATCCACTTGGCATATGGTTCCTTAGTCCCTTTAGTCGTAATTTCCAGTAAAGCCAGAGGTAAAGGTAATCCTTGACTTACAACGGTATGTTTAGCAATCTTTAAAAGTTACAACAGAGGGACGCAGTAGTGGCTCAGGGGCTAAGATGCTGAGCTTGTCGATCAGAAAGGTCAGCAGTTCGGCGGTTCGAATCCCTAGCGCCGCATAACAGGGTGAGCTCCTGTTACTTGTCCCCAACTTCTGCCAACTTAGCAGTTCGAAAGCACGTAAAAAATGCAAGTAGAACAATATGAACCATCTTTGGTGGGAAGGTAACAGCATTCCGTGCGCCTTCAGTGTTTAATCATGCCGGCCACATGATCACGGAGACATCTTTGGACAGGGCTGGCTCTTTGGCTTTGAAACGGAAATGAGCACTGTCCCCTAGAGTCGGGAACGATTAGGAAGCATGTGCGAAGGGAACCTTTACCTAAAAGTTACAGAGGCATTTTAGGAAAGTGATTTATGACCCTTTTTCACAGTTACGATTGCATCTCTCATGGTCATGTGGTTAAAATTCAGACACTTGGCAACTGATTCATATTTATGACGGCTGCAGTGTCCTGGGAGGGTCACGTGATCCCCTTTTGTGACCTTCTGACCCGCAAATTCACTTCTGCAGCCGTGTTATTAGCAATTGCAGTGGTTCACTTAACAACTGTGGCAAGAGAGGCTGTAAAATGTGGGACGCAGATGTGGGGACAGAGTGCCCTTAAAACAGCACATGAAATAGGCTTCAAGATTTAGCACCATGGATTTTTGCTTGATGTCTCGGAGTTTACATGCTCCAGAATCAGGTACCAGAAGACACTGAAATGGTCTCAATGTTTGCCAAGATGCCAGCTGCATAATTTTCTTCACACAATGATGTCACAATGGCTACAAGTACCCAATTGACACTAGACCAGTGTTTCTCAACCTTGGCAACTTGAAGATGTCCGGACTTCAACTCCCAGAATTCCCCAGCCAGCATTCAGGAGGCCAAAGCAGACCCCAAATCAGAATTTCTGCCCTCCTCCGACCCCTACAAAAAGACCCCAAAGGGGGAGACTCTCTGCAGCAACACAAGCGTTCATTGCACATATCCTGCCCAGGGGCCATAGTTTGAAGACCCCTGATTTAGTGCAATATAAAAAATGCAAATAATTTTTGTGAGGACCACCAGAATTTTCTCAAGGACCCCCCCCCCCAGTTGGTGACCGCTGGTTTACAGAGTATGCTCCAGTGGTAGGTTGCAGGCGGTACGCCCCGGTACGGACGTACCGGATCCTGCCTGGAGCACCCGGTACCATTCCAGTATAGTGCTCCAGAGGGCCCATCCGCCTGCCCGCGCTCCTTACCGATGCTTTATGCTGCCGGTACTTCCGCGCATGCGCATGGCACGTAGGGCGCCTGTGCGATGCTCCCAGGAGCAGCTGGAGCGTCACAGAGGTTTGCGGAAGCGTCATTTGACGTTAGAACACATGTGCGCGCCACGAGCATACATGTGGTTAACTCCGGGGCCGTTCCAACCGTACCGGTTGGAACGGAATCCGGAACCCACCACTGGTATGATCCCATGCTCCACGGCATTGAAATTTTGCTGAAGATGCATTCCTCTAGATGTGAATGCATACGTGTTTAGGGCTAAGAATCAGCCTGGATGTTTCCCCGAGAAGCCCAAAGAATTCCATCTCTCGTAAGCAGAAACATTCTTTGAAGCTTTGGCCTTTAGGTGCTTCTTTCAAATGTATATACCAGGGGCTTAAGCGCTAATTTACGACGTTCTGAGAAAAATACAAACATACTCACCGGTGGATGGATCTTGACAAGATCACTGACAAAGTCAGAAGAATGCAGCCATGGGGACCAGCCTCAAACTGAAAGGCAGGAGAAGAGGGGAGGTGGAAAAAAATATTGGAGTCATGACTAAAATAGGGACTTCCCCAAGTTCCCCCCAAAAGTTTTTGGTTGACCAAAAAAAAAAAAAAAAAAAATGTGTGTGTTGGTTGTTCATCATTTCTGGAATATTTTAGATGTTTCAGCTATTTAGAGAGGCAGTTTGGTCTAGTGGTTAAGGAGATGGTGAGTTCTAGTCCCACCTTAGGCATGAAAACCAAGTGGAAGACTTTGGCCAATCACCAGGAGATGGTGAGTTTTAGTCCCACTTTAAGCATGAAAGCCAGATTGAAGTCTTTGACCAATCACCAGTAGACGGTGAGTTCTAGTCCCACCTTAGGCATGAAAGCTGACTTTGGACCAATCACCAGGAGGCACTGAATTCTAATCCCACTTTAGACGGTTGTAATTTATGACAGTTTAGACACTTATGACTAAATTGAGTCATTTTGGAACAAGCCTAATTTTACAATCTTTTTGCAGAACCCGTTAATAGAAGGCCACGTTTTTTAAGCAAACCAATAGTTCGTTACAGATACAGTTGCTGGTTTTCAGGCAAATTTGTCGTAAAAATGAGGTCATGTTGATTGTAGGGTGCTACAAACAGCCACAAGTGTTGCCTGGTTGTTGAGTTCCTGAGTTGTGATCACACAACTGCAATTGTGTTTGTGTGTGATTAGCAGAACTTTGAATCCAGATCCTAAGTGTCTCCAGGAAAGTCTGCCGCAACTTCGAACAGTTGCTAAGCACCCGGTCCTAAGTCAAGAATTACCTGTTCAACATATTTAATGAGAGTACTATGGTTTTATTCTTAATTTTTAGACACTGTCCAGAAATTACCGTATTTTTCAGAGTATAAGACGCACCAAGGTTTTGAAGAGGCAAATTTTTAAAAAAGTAGGTAGGTAGATAGAGGGAGAGAGAGGGGAAATACAGTAGGTAGATAGGGAGAGAGAGTAGGTAGGTAGATAGAGGGAGAGAGAGGGAGAAATACAGTAGGTAGGTAGGTAGGGAGAGAGAGAGTGAGTAGGTATGTAGGTAGGTAGGTAGGTAGGTAGGTAGGTAGGTAGGTAGGTAGGCAGATAGAGGTAGGGAGAGAGAAATACAGTAGGAAGGGAGGGAGGGAGAGAGTAGGTAGGTAGGTAGAGGGAGGGAGGGAGGGAGAGCGAGAGAAATACAGTAGGGAGGGAGGGAGAGAGTAGGTAGGTAGGTGGAGAGAGAGGGAGAGAGAGAAATACAGTAGGGAGGGAGGGAGAGAGTAGGTAGATAGGTAGATAGAGGGAAAAAGAGAGAGAGAGAGAAATACAGTAGGTAGGTAGGGGGAGTGAGTGGGTAGATAGGTAGGTAGAGGGAGGGAGAGAGAAATACAGTAGGTAGATAGGGAGAGAGAGTAGGTAGGTAGATAGAGGGAGAGAGAGGGAGAAATACAGTAGGTAGGTAGGTAGGGAGAGAGAGAGTGAGTGAGTAGGTAGGTAGGTAGGTAGGCAGATAGAGGTAGGGAGAGAGAAATACAGTAGAAAAGGAGGGAGGGAGAGAGTAGGTAGGTAGGTAGGTAGAGGGAGGGAGGGAGGGAGGGAGAGCGAGAGAAATACAGTAGGTAGGTAGGTAGGGAGAGAGAGAGTGAGTAGGTAGGTAGGTAGGGAGAGAGAGAGTGAGTAGGTAGGTAGGGAGGGAGGGAGGCAGATAGAGGTAGGGAGAGAGAAATACAGTAGGAAAGGAGGGAGGGAGAGAGTAGGTAGGTAGGTAGGTAGGTAGGTAGAGGGAGGGAGGGAGGGAGGGAAGGAGAGCGAGAGAAATACAGTAGGTAGGTAGGTAGGGAGAGAGAGAGTGAGTAGGTAGGTAGGTAGGGAGGCAGGTAGAGGTAGGGAGAGAGAAATACAGTAGGAAAGGAGGGAGGGAGAGAGTAGGTAGGTAGGTAGGTAGGTAGGTAGGTAGAGGGAGGGAGGGAGGGAGAGCGAAAGAAATACAGTAGGTAGGTAGGTAGGGAGAGAGAGAGTGAGTAGGTAGGTAGGTAGGGAGAGAGAGAGTGAGTAGGTAGGTAGGGAGGGAGGGAGGGAGGCAGATAGAGGTAGGGAGAGAGAAATACAGTAGGAAAGGAGGGAGGGAGAGAGTAGGTAGGTAGGTAGGTAGGTAGAGGGAGGGAGGGAGGGAGAGCGAGAGAATTACAGTAGGGAGGGAGGGAGAGAGTAGGTAGATAGGTAGATAGAGGGAGAAAGAGAGAGAGAGAGAAATACAGTAGGTAGGTAGGGGGAGTGAGTGGGTAGATAGGTAGATAGAGGGAGAGAGAGGGAGAAATACAGTAGGTAGGTAGGGAGAGAGAGTGAGTAGGTAGGTAGGCAGGTAGAGGGAGGGAGAGAAAAATACAGTAGGGAGGGAGGGAGAGAGTAGGTAGGTAGGTAGGTAGAGGGAGGGAGAGAGAGAGGCTGATGTTCCCACCAATTTGTTGCTGTTTTAATATTATAATTTTTGCACAAATTCCAATGGATCATTTGTGCTACTGAATTGTGCCGCAATTTATAATCAGTCTGCGCGATTTTTTTACAGCAGCTGAGTATGTGATCAACAGTTTCGTCAGCTTCTTTGCAAAGTCTGCATTTGGCATCATCAGAGGATTTTTCGATTTTGGCCTTAATGGCATTTGTGCAGATAGCTTGTTCTTGCGCAGCCAGGATTAGTGACTCTGTTTCTTTCTTTAATGTACCTGTTGTTAACCATAACCAAGTTTGTTCACTGTCCACTTTATCTTTTATTTTTTCCAGAAATTGGCCATCCAGTGCTTTGTTCTGCCAACTCTCCATTCTTGATTTTATCACATCTTTTCTGTATTCTTGTTTCGTCTGTTGGGCCTTCAGTAGATTTTTGTTCTTTACTTCGATTAATAGATGTTCTTGACTTTCTTTTAAATAATCAGCCAGTGCATGTTTTTCTTCTTCAACTGTTTGCTTCCCTTGTAATAATCCTCTGCCACCTGATTTTCGGGGCAGGTACAGTCTATCAGTATCACCACGTGGATGTAAACTGTAGTGCATTGTCATTAGTTTCCTGGTTTTTCGGTCCAAAATGTCCAAATCAGCTTGTGTCCAGTTAACTATGCCAGCTGTGTATCTTATAACTGGTATTGCCCAGGTATTTATGGCCTTGATTGTATTTCCACCATTCAATTTAGATTTCAAAATTTTCCTAACTCTGTTGGTGTACTCTCGCCTGACAATAGTTTTTACTTCTCCATGCTTGATGTTATCCAACTGCAGAATGCCTAAGTATTTGTAGGCTTCATTTTCGTTGCATTTAATTAGTTGGCCATTGGGCATTTCAATTCCCTCACATGCAGTGATTTTGCTCCTTTTTATGGATACAGTGGCGCATTTTTCCATGCCAAACTGCATTGAAATATCGGTGCTGAATACTCGGACTGTGTTTGTCAGTGATTGGATTTCTATTTCTGACTTTCCATAGAGTTACAAATCATCCATATATAGTATTATTATTATTATTATTATTATTATTAATAATAATAATAATAATAATAATACATTTATATTGTGTGTGAACATAGTTGATTCTGGGTATCATTTATATTAATCCAATTCACAATAACAATATTAGTAATCTCTATCACATTTCTCAAATATAAGTAATAGGTTTATATTGTTCAAACATATACGTATATTCAAAAAAATGCCTAACTCCTCATCTTTATCTCTATCTTCATCAATATCTTTCTTCTTCATCTAAATATTTCTCTATTATATATAAACAAATTTAACTAAGTTTCATTTATACTGATCCAGTTTATCCTAACATTGTTAGTAATCTCTATCACATTTACCAAGTTTATAAATTTAAATTTTGGGCTCCGTTGTGACTGTATTTTTTTGAGGACAACTTGTTTCTTTGCATTGCAACTTGTGTGTGTTTTTGTGCTGGAGAAGAAGTCTGTCCAACTTTGCTCTCCACTTTTTAAAAGCAAATAAGCAGGTTGGCTTCGCAAGAGAATGGCAATTTTGCAACGGCATAAACGCAATCCAGCCCCTTTCTGGCCTACAGCGGGAGCCAACCGGGAAAATCTCCCTCCTTCCCACCCACCCTCGGTCCTAATTAGCCTGCCCTTTCTTAATTTTCAAATCAAAATAAGTTCGGCGAATGCCGTTCAGGTCAGGAAAAGCCATTAAAAACTCATTCATCCTGTTCCATAAACATCATTCTTTAAGTACCACTCGAAACAAATTCTCAGTTAGGGAGAAAAAAAAAAGACTTACCAAAAAAAAATAAGGCCATAGAAATCTTAGATGGGCTTTTTTTTTTTTTTTTTTTTGATGAAGAAAAAGATTGGTTTGGTGATTTATGCATTTGGATTTTTAAAAAAAAAAGTTTCTGGGGGAAATGGAAAAAGTGAGATGTCAAGTGTTCGGTTCTATTATTCCGTTATTTAGCAGAACGAAGGGACGAAGGCATAATTTTGTGCTTTCCGTCTTTTTTTCCACTTTTTCCCCCCCCCACTTTCCTGACTTCTTCGTTTGCCTTAGTTTTTCTTTATTATTTTAAATAAATATTCCCCCTCGTATGTATGGGCTGGTCGTTCCTGACTCTAGGGGGCGTTGCTCATGTCCGTTTCAAAGCCGAAGAGCCAGCGCTGTCCGAAGCCGTCTCCCTGGTCATGTGGCCGGCATGACTAAACGCTGAAGGCGCATGGAACGCTGTTAACCTTCCCACCAAAGGTGGTCCCTATTTTTCTACCTGCATTTTTACATGCTTTCGAACTGCTAGGTTGGCAGAAGCTGAGACAAGTCACGGGAGCTCATTCCATTACACGGCGCTAGGGATTCGAACCGCCGACCTTTCTGATTGACAAGCTCAGGATCTTAGCTACTAAGTTACCTTTCCATTATAATACCTAATGTTAAATCTTAATCGTAATAAAGGCAGGATTTTTTTTTTTAATCTAAATAAAATAAAGCAAGCCGGAGGGCAGTTAAGAGCCGCATCTAATCCACACACACACCCTCTCTGTTGTGTCTTTCCTACACAACATGGCAGCGGTGCTTTTAAACGCACAAGGAAAAACGGCGTTAAGAAGTGAAGTATAATTGGAGAGCCCCGACCAGAAGTGACAGCTCCCTTCCCAGCCTTGTTACCTGATGGATATTTTGTTGTAGGAAGATCAGCAGGTCTTTGAAGTTTGTGATAGTGTGCAACAAGAGCTGCAACGAAGCAAGAAAGAGAGGAAAAATGAGATCCTGCAGGCAAATGGAAGACGTTGATATCTAGGCGACAAAATCACCCACAGGACAGACTTTTGAAGAAGTGAGTCCCAAATTCTGCTGGGTTGGAAGAGAAACACGGGGCTGGCTTAGGAATTCTGGGAGTTGAAGTCCACCTCTCTTAGTCTTGGCGAACCTTTTCAGCACACGTGGGGGGGGGGAAACAGGAACCGGAAGGGCAGCTCCTTGGAGCGTATGCGCGCACTGGGAAGCTGAGCTTCCAGTTTCTAGCATGCACATACGTGCTGGTCACCTCGTCTTCCGGTTTTTGGTGCACACATGCACATTCAAAGATCAGCTGGGCAGCACACATGTGTGCTCCAGGACCCGGAAGAACAATAGGCAACGGCTGGCGTGCCCAGAGAGACGGCTCTGCGTGCCACTTCCGGCACGCGTGGAGATAGGTTCTCCGTCACCGGCCTATCTTAAAGTGGCCAAAATTGGCATGCACACTGGATTACAGTGTCACGTACTGCAAACCAGGTTTCTGAATCCAGGAGGGCTTTTTTCCTTTCTCACCAGTGTTCAGATATATGATTTTTTTTTCTTTTTAAAATTAATGAAACAGCCACTTCGCACTGGCTGTGTCTGCTTCTTTAGGCTACCCGTCTGCCAGGGACATCTGGACTTAACATCATCCAGGAGTAAAGAAAGGGAAAAATTCAGAGCATCTGAAAGGGTGTCCCCCCCCCCCCCCGAAAACTGGGATGAAGGGAAACAGGGAGCGTTTCTCATACACGTACCAACTCCAAACGGCCAGTCCCAAAGGGTTTAAGTTACTAAGAGGATAAGCCTAAAGATTTATTTATGCTTATCTGGCTACTCGCTGACTTCCAGACATAGAACATTATCTTTTTCATTTCGTTTCTCTTTTTCGCTCCTCTCCTCTCTCTTTTCCTTCCTCTTTCTTTCCCCCTCTCTCCCTCTCCCTATTTCTCTCTTTCTCTCTCCCCTCCTTTTCCTTCTCTCTCTCTCTCCCTCCTCCCTCTCTTTCTCTCTCTCCTCTCCCTCTTTCTCTCCCTCTTCTCCCCTTCCTTCTCTCTCTCCCCCTCCTCTCTCTCCTTCTCCCTTTCTCTCTCCCCTCCCTTTCCTTCTCTCTCTCTCCCCTCCTCCCTCTCTCCCTTCCTCTTTCTTCTCCCCCTCTCGCCTCTCCTTCTCCCTCTTCCTCCTCTCTTTCTATCCCACTCTCTCCCTCTCCCTCTTTCTCTCCCCCTCCCTTTCCTTCTCTCTCTCTCCCTCCTCCCTATCTCTCTCTCCTCTCCCTCTCTTCCTCTCTCTTTCTGTCCCTCTTTCTCTCTTTCTCTCTCTTCTCCCCTTCCTTCTCTCTCTCTCTCCCCCTCCCCTCTTTTTCTCTCCCTATTTCTTTCTCTTGCCCCCCCTTTCTTCTCATCTCTCTCCTCTCTCTCCTTCTCCCTCTTTCTCTCTTTCTCTCTCCTCTCCCCTTCCTTCTCTTTCTCCCCCTCCTCACTCTCTTTCTCCCCCCTCCCCCCTCTCCTCTCTCTGTCTCTCTCTCTCCCTCTTTCTCTTTCTATCGTTGTCTCAATGGGGGGGGCAGAATAATGTCTTCCTTTGAAAAAACTTCAAATCTTAATTAAGATTTGAAGCAGTCAGGGACATCTCATAGATTGGAAAACATTTGTTCAAATTTGGATATAGTATAAAAATATAATAATTATACCTCTACCAAGGAGGGAAGGAATGGAGGGAGGGAGGAAGGAAGGAAGGAAGGAAGGAAGGAAGGAAGGAGAAGATAAGAAAGTCAGAGAGGGGGCAGGGAGAGAGGGAAGTGGGGAGGGAAGGGAAAGGAAGGGAAGCAGAAAGGAAGTTGCCTCTGGGGATGTGGACAAGGCCATCCGAGCTGTGCCTCCACTTGTATTCTGGACCCGTGTCCCTCCTGGCTGGTGGCTAACAGCAGGGAGGTGACACATGGCTGGATCCAGGCGGTTGTCACCGCCTCCCTTCGGGAGGGGCACTTCCCCGCCGTACTCAAAACGGCGGTGGTGAGACCCCTCCTAAAGAAACCATCGTTAGATCCAGCCATCTTAAACAACTTTCGTCCTGTCTCCAACCTTCCCTTTATCGGGAAGGTTGTTGAGAAGGTGGTGGCCTTTCAGCTTCGACGGGCCTTGGAGGAAGCTAGCTATCTTGACCCCTTCCAGTCCGGCTTCAGACCTGGTTACAGCACAGAAACCGCTTTGGTCGCATTGACCGATGATCTCTGGAGGGCCAGAGATGGAGGCTATGCGTCCATCCTGGTTCTCCTTGACCTCTCAGCGGCTTTCGATACCATCGACCATGGTATCCTTCTGCGACGACTGCGGGAGGTGGGAGTGGGAGGCACTGTTCTGCGGTGGTTCTCCTCCTACCTCTCGGACAGGTCGCAGTCGGTGTTAGTCGGGGGGCAGAGATCGTCCCTGAGGCCCCTAACATGTGGGGTACCCCAGGGTTCGGTCTTATCCCCCCTACTATTTAACATATACATGAAACCGCTGGGCGAGATCATTCGGAGGCACGGGATAAAATACCATCAATATGCGGACGATACGCAATTGTATCTGTCCGCCCCGTGCCAACTCAATGAAGCGGTGGACGTGATGAACCAGGGTCTGGAGGCCGTTAAGGACTGGATGAGTGCTAACAAACTGGTGCTCAACCCGGATAAAACCGAGTGGCTGTTGTGTTTCCCCCCCAATAATTTGGCTAATACACCAACGCTTAGGCTGGGGGGTCAAATTTTATACCCCTCAGATAGGGTCCGCAACTTAGGAGTCCTCCTGGATCCACAGCTGACTTTTGACCACCAGCTGTCAGCTGTGACCAGGGGGGCATTTGCCCAGGTTCGCCTGGTCCGCCAGTTGCGGCCCTACCTAGATCGGGGGGCCCTCACAACAGTCACTCGAGCCCTTGTGATCTCCAGACTGGAATACTGCAATGGGCTCTACATGGGGCTGCCCCTGAAGTGCATCCGGCGACTACAGCTAGTCCAAAATGCAGCCGCGCGAGTGATAGTGGGCGCACCTCGGTTCGCCCACGTTACACCTGTCCTCCGCGAGCTGCACTGGCTACCTGTTGGTCTCCGGGTGCGCTTCAGGATACTAATGACCACCTTTAAAGCACTCCATGGTAGTGGATCTGGGTACTTGAGAGACCGCCTTCTGCCGATTACCTCCCTAAACCGACCAATTAGATCGCACAGACTAGGCCTCCTCCGAATTCCATCAGCCGGTCAATGCCGACTGGCGACCACACGGAGGAGAGCCTTCTCTGCTGCTGCCCCGACCCTATGGAACGAGCTCCCCATGGAGATCCGCACCCTCACCACGATCCAGACCTTCCGCGCAGCCCTCAAGATCTGGCTCTCCCAGCAGGCCTGGGAATAGGTTTCCAATCACCCGCCCGAGTGTTTGATTGCTGAATGAAAGTTGTGTTTTATCATTTTTCTTTTGTTCACTAATTGTTTGTTTTGACCTTGCACTTCCCCTCCCCTGTGGTTGTAAGCCGCCCTGAGTCCCCTCAGGGAAAAGGGCGGCATATAAATCCCAATAAACCTCAAACCTCAAAGAATTGATGATGAAGAGAAACACAGGGGAAAGGCAGGGAAGGAGGGAGGGAGGGAGGGAGAAGTCTAAATGAAAATGTACCATTTCTAAGATCCCATCTGGCTTATATTTTCCTGCAGGCATGAACTGCTGTGTTCCTGTAGCCCTGAAAAGGTCAGGAAAACAAAACATTCTGATTTTCTTGAATGCAGGGGCAAAAAAGCAATAACTTGTGGGTGATTCAGCAGACCTAGTTAGTGTACTCTTGCTATTTTGAAGTTTTCACTATTTTCATATTTCCTGAGGGCTGGCTGATAGGAGTTGCAGTTTAATATGAGCTCCCCACACCCCCAAACCCCCTGCCCCTCCAAAGCCTTCAGATGACCTCAATGAACACAGTATTAAGTTAGTACTGATTAGATATGGGACGTGTGTGTGTGTATGTGTAAGTAAGTGGGGATACAACATCAGTAGCAAACAGAGACCATGGTCAAACTGTCCAAATTAAACTTTGAATGGGCACGCTGGAACACAGAGCTCATTCTCAACATATAACCAATTGTGTAGTGCAGGGGTCACCAAACTTTCGGACCTCAGGGACCCTTAATTTCATCATTTTAAATCCTGCGGACCAGTAATAGAGATCTGCCTAATGACCGGCTGGGTGGGCGTGGCTAGCTGGTCATGTGACTGGGTGGGCGTGGCCAACTCGATGTCACTCATATCAAGGAGCGCTCAACGGCCCCTATTAGCCCCTCCCCTCCCAGCCCCTCCTCAGCTGTCCGCCCGGGCTCCTTAGGGCCCCAACAGGAAGCAGTTGCTGGAGCTAAGCAGCCACCAGGAGGAAGAGTTGGCAAAACAGGTCAGTTCAAATTGGATCTGACCGAGGAGGAGGCTCAGTAGAAGCACCTTACTGAGGACTAGGAGCATGGGCTTTCCAAGCAGAGGGAAGACCTGCAGGAGCGCAAGGCCAGGTCCTGGCGACTGGAGGCTCCGTGGGCTGAGATGGTCAGCCAGTTCCAGGCCATGATGCAGTCCCACTGGAACGAGGCCCTCTGGCTCTTCACCCAGCCTCCGCCCAAAGCCCCCCACCAGGAGGCCGAAGCAGACCCCAGGTCGGAATTTCTGACCCTCCTCTGACCCACACAAAAAGACCCCAAAGGGGGAGACTCTCTGCAGCAACACAAGCGTTCATTGCACGTATTTTGCCATAGTTTGAGGACCCCTGATTTAGTGCAATATAAAAAAATGCAAATAATAAAATAAAATAAACCAACATTTTCTAATGGACCACCAGTAGTCCACGGACCACCAGTTGATGAACGCTGGTTTAATGACTGTTTGAAGTTACAACCGAGCTGGAAAAAAGTGACTTATGACTGTTTTCACACTTACGACTGTTGCAACATCCCCATGGTCACGTGATCAAAACTGGCAACTGGCATGTATTTAACGATGGTTTCCGTGACACCCACCCCCCCTTTTGCAACCTTCTGACAAGCAAAGTCAATGGAGTAATTAATTCACTTAAAAACCGTGTGACTGACTTAAACAACCGGAGTGGAAAGAAAAGTCGTAAAATGGGGCAAAACCCACGTAACAAATTTCCCGCTTAGCAACATTCATCTTGGGCTCCACTGTGGTCATAGGCTGAGGACCGGTGGGGATGAATGAGGGTGGAGCCTGCAATTTTGGGGGTGCTTTCTGCAGTTCCAAGGTCTCCCATCGGAGAAGGAGAAAATAGGATTAGATGGGGGAGACGGCAGGAAGAGCCTGTTCCATGGACATTGTGATAAGATTTATTATCTTTTTTTTAAAAAAAAAGATGTACCTCTCACTTACAAAGTCAACACCACTTTCTCGCTGCCCCCTGCACGCCATAAAATACCGGCGAGAGCCAGAATAAGGCACTGGATCCTTTCGGTGTCAGACGGCCGAAGGCACCTGCAGGTTATAGAGAAAAAGAGAGAGATGAAAACAACACTGTAATATAAACAGAGAACAAACCCCCTTCTCTTCTGGCATTGATGACGTTCCCTAGTTGGGTCACGAAATGTGTGCAAGAAAACAACCAAGCTCAGAGAGCACCAAGGACCCCACAGTCGTCCTCCTCCTCCTCCTCTTCTTCCTCCTCCTCCTCCTCTCTTCAAACCCAATCCCTTCTTACAGTGATGATGTTACCTAATGGGGTCATAAAACACCTGTAAGAAAGCAGCCAAACTCAGGGAGCACCAACCCTGAGGTGGTATATATAAACTGCTATATATAAACCTAGAGCAGAGTCCAATACAATACAATAGCAGAGTTGGAAGGGACCTTGGAGGTCTTCTAGTCCAACCCCCTGCCTAGGCAGGAAACCCGATACCGTTTCAGGCAAATGGCTATCCAACATCTTCTTAAAGACTTCCAATGTTGGGGCATTCACAACCTCTGGAGGCAAATTCTGTCCAACTGATTCAGTGTTCTAACTGTCAGGAAATTTCTCCTCAGTTCTAAGTTGCTTCTCTCCTTGATTAGTTTCCACCCATTGCTTCTCGTTCTACCCTCAGGTGCCTTGGGGAATAGTTTGACTCCCTCTTCTTGGTGGCAACCCCTGAGATATTGGAAGACTGATATCCTGTCTCCCCTGGTCCTTCTTTTCATTAAACTAGACATACCCAGTTCCTGCAACCGTCATAGAATCAAAATCAAGTGAAGTATTAGCACCGCTTTATAAATCTCTCCCTCCCTCTGGGGGGCTGGGGGAGACCATTTTCACCCTCCCCGGGCTTCAGGAAAGCCTCCGGAGTCAGGGGAGGGGTCATGTGGGCAGGGCGGATTAAGTGGGCATGTGTGCATGTGCAACAGAGCACGTGCCCGCAATTTTGGCAGGGCATTAAGAAAAAGGTTCCCCATCACTGGTATAGGGCCTCTGGCTTGAGGTTGGACTAGAAGGCCTCCCGGGTCCCTTCCAGCTCTATTCTGGACTGAACTGAAATCCGCATGACTTCCACGGGTTGCCCTTTCCGACCCCACCAAGGAGGTCAAAAGTGGGATCACCCCCGTTTCCCCCCCACAACAATAGAGGGGGGGGGGCGGAATTTCCCTTGAAGGAGAATGGAAAACCATTGGAGCCCCTCGGGGAACGTAGACGACTTACCCAACTGCGTTGTTCCGGCTACTGTCACCGAAGATAAGATGTTGGAGGACGTGGGCTTGAACGGCTGCCAGGACCCCGCACGGCCCACCCTGGAAGAGGCCAGGAAAGAACGGAGGGAAACAATACGTGTGAAAAAAATATATATTCCTCTGCAGCCTGGATCTCTTTCACCTGGCTGACGGCCCCCCGCCCCTGGCCACGGCTGTCCTTGGATGTTCCTCCGGTGACCCTCGTAGATACAATGAGTTCTGACCCTGCCAGGTTCTTAATTAAAACTTCAGGTCCCTGGACCTTTTCCTGAAGAGGCCGAGCCAGGGTGGTGGTGATACGTGGTGGCTTTGTCTTGCATCCAAAACTGAAAACATTGACGTTTTCTAGCGGTCGAAATATTAAGGGGGAGAGAAATAGCCACAGAGGATGGGGTCCCCCCACCCATGTTTCATTTACTGCATTTTTTGGAGTATAAGATGCCCCATTTCCCCCCCTCCCAAAAAAGAGCATGGAAATGTTGGTGTGTCTTATACACCGAATACAGCCATTTTTGGCCTCCTTGAGCCCCGTCCCCGCATCCTTTTTTTTTTTTTTTTGCAAAAACTGAGGTGTTTTTGCCTGCCTCCAGTCCACTCTGGGGCACTCTGCAGCCTTCAGCAGGGCTGAGGGAAGGGGAAAATGACGTTTTTGTGAAATATGGGTGAAAAAGAGGCCTTTTTTTTTTTTTTTTTGGTGCAAAAACTGAGGCATTTTTGCTTTCCCCCAGCCTCCAGAAGCACTCTGCAGGCCTCAGCAGGGCTGGGGGAAGGCAAAAATCCCCCTGTTTATGGAAAAAATGCCCATTTTCTACTCGATTTTCGTAAAAATGGAAGCGTTTTTGCCTGCCTCAAGTCCCCAGGAGCATTTTGCAGCCTTCAAGAGGGCTGAGGGAAAGAGAAAATGACGTTTTTGTGAAATATGGGTGAAAAAGAGGCCTTTTTTTTTTTTTTTTTGCAAAAACTGAGGCATTTTTGCTTTCCCCCAACCTCCAGAAGCATTCTGCAGGCCTCAGCAGGGCTGGGGGAAGGCAAAAATGCCCCCGTTTATGGAAAAAAATGTCCCATTTTCTACTTGTTTTTCATAAAAACGGAAGCATTTTTGCTTTCCCCCAGCCCTGCTGAAGCCTGCAGAGTGCTCCTGGGGGTGGGGGGCAAAAACTTTTTTTTCTTACTTATCTCTTTGAAATCTTGGTGCGTCTTATTCACTGGTGCGTCTTATAGTACGAAAAATACGGTATTTTATTTATATTACCTTTCATTTCCAACAAACAGTGGGAAATATGGTTCCACCTATTTGTTATAATATTCACCCCAACACTATTAATAATATAACTATATATCAATACAATTACAATAGCACTTAACATCTTCATCATCAAATTCTCTCCACGTTTGGTTGATGGTCTTAAAATCCTGTTAAAATGGGGTCAGGTTGTACAGTAAAACTCGGTTAGAATTTGGAAGGTTTGGGGAGGGGAGAGAAGGGGAGGGGGTTGGAAGGGTTCCTCCACCCAATCTCCCACCCCTCCTGGCAGGGCATTTATTGGTCCATTAAAAATGCTTTTGGATGGAAAAAAAAATGGATGTGCAGGTATACATCCTCGACTTACAATTGAGCCCAACATTTGTTAGGCGGGACAGTTGTTAAATGAGTTTTGACCCACTTTATGACCTTTCTTGCTGGTGTTGTTAAGTGAATCACTGGAATCAGTCACAGGGTTGTTAAGTGAATCTGGCTTCCCCAGAAGATCGTTAAAAAGGGGATTGCGTGCAATGCCGGGTTTCACATTTTGTTACCTCCGGTTCGCCACGCATGCGCCTGGCCTCCCACGCATGCGCTTTGCTTACACACGTGACCCCGGGATGCTGCAACCGTCATAAATATGAGCCAGTTGCCAGGTTTCTGAATTTGGACCACGTGACCACGGGGGGCGCCGCAATGTTCATTAAGTGCGTGGAGCAGACATAAGTCACTTTTTCCAGTGCCATTTTAACTTTAAATGGTCACTTAAAGTAAATGGTTGTAAGTCAAGGACCACCTGTGCAATGGAAAGCGTCTATGGTTAGATTCTCAGTCGTCCAGGTTGTACTTGTTGCAAAGGTGTTTTTTAAAGAGGCAATTGCACTTTCTTTGTTTTTCCTTGAAGACGTTTTAATTCTCGCCCAAGAAGCTTCTTCAGTTCTGACAGAATGGTGGAAGTTGACAGTGGCCTCAACGACTCTCAGAGAGAATACTAATGACCAGATGATTGCAAGGAGTATAAATTATTCCGTCTTCCACCATGTGGATCTGAGGATGCAGATAAGCCTCCAGGTGGCCTCAATGACTCTCTAAAAGGATGCAAATGACCAAGATGACTGCAAGGAGTATAAATCCTTCCATCCCCCATTATCCAGTCAGAACTGAGGAAGCTTCTTGGATGAGAAGCGAAACGTCTTCAAAGAAAAAAAAACAAGAAAGTCCACTTGAATTTGTACAATGGAAACTCTCTTGCAGGTGACTTTTATCAGCTCCGCTCGGCAAATTCGGGAAGGAACTGATAGGAACTGGTTACCTTTTTCTGCACGATCCCATATTTCAGCTCCGGGTTTTCACTGAACGTGAAACTCTGGATTTTCCATTCTTCGTTGAAGCATCCAAGACTAGAGCCGAAAAGCAGAGTTTTTAGGTCCTGTATTAACAGAAAAAAGAAAAAAAAATGGGTGAGGCAATAAGAGGAACGGCAAAGATGGAGGAAGAAACTGCTATTTTAATTTGGGAAATACATAAAATGACATGACAGAGACTGAGGTACGCCATTTTAAATCAGGGTGTCCACTCCCAACATTGTCATAGAGAGAGAAGGGGGGAGAGTGCTTTCCACGCATACTGTCAGTTGAAGTCGGATCTCAGATTACTGCAGAAGGCTTGGGAGGTGTGCACCTCATAGAGGAATGTGATTAATGACACAGACTGAGGGGAAGGAAGGAACAGGGGTGAAGTTCAGCCATAAATCAAACAAAGCTTAGACCTGGCTGTCTATAAGGTTTCCTAAAAATGCCCTAATTGATTCATGAGTCTCGAGCCAAGTTTCAATACAAAACTAGTCAGTTATTAGGAGCATCATAGGCAAGGTCTTTTCGCAGTCAGGTCTGAGCTTTGTTTGATTTATGGCTGAACTTTACTCCTGTTCCTTCCTTCCCCTCAGTCTGTGTCATAAATCACATTCCCCATTGAGTTGCACCCCCTCCCAAGCCTTCTGCAGCAATCTGAGATCCGACTTCATCCAACAATCTGCGTGGAATGCACTCTCCCCCTTCTTCTCTTACTATGACAACATTGGGGGTTGAACACAGGGAAGATAAAGCTGGAGAACATACATCTTGACTTACATTAATTCATTCAAAGTTACAACGGGACTGAAAAAAGTGACTAGCCACTTTTCACACTTACGACCGTTGCAGTGTCCCCATGGTCACGTGATCCAAATTCAAACACTTGGCCACTGACTCGTACTTGCGACGGTTGCAATGTCCTCAGGTCACGTGATTCCCTCTGACAAGCAAAGTCAACAGGGAAGAAGACAGACTCGCCTAACACCTGGGTTACTGATTCAACAACTTTGGTGATTCATTTAACAACTGTGGCAAGGAAGGTCATAACTGACTCGTATGTATGACTCATATGTATGACGGTTGCAGCGTTCCCAGGGTTAGGTCATCACCTTTGGCAACCTCCTGGAGAGCATAGTCAACAGAGAAGCCAGATTCACTTAACGACCAAGTTACTAACTTATCAACTGCAGTGATTCACTTAACAACAGCGACAAGAAAAATGGGGTAAAACTCACTTAACAAACGTCTCACTTAACAACAGAAATTTTGGGGTCCATTGTGGTTATAAGTCGAGGACTACCTGTAGCTCGATTTTTCAGAACTCAGGCTGTCCTCAACCTACAACCACCATCGAGCCCAGAATTCATGTTGCTAAGTGAGAAATGTATTAAGTGAGTTTTGCCCATTGCACGACTTTTCTCAGGAATGCTGCAACCGTCATAAATATGAGACAATTGCCAAGCGTCTGAATATCGATCACATGACTATGGGGATGCTGCAACGGTCATAAGAATGAAAAATGGTGATGTCACTTTTTTTCATGGCCTTTATAACTTTGACCCGTCACTAAACAAACTGTTGTAACTCAAGGTTGCAACTATCTGTATTAGCTTCAACAGTGGCGCCAAATTTTAATTTGCTGAATAGCCCCCATGGATGAGCTCCCATGAAACTCTCTGATTTAGAAGGTAGTCCTTAGCTTATGGCTACAATTGAGCCCAAAATATCCGTTGATAAGCAAGGCAGTCCTTAACTGAGTTGTGCCTCACTTTGCAATTATTTTCTGATATGGTTGCTAAGTGAATCACTGCAGTGGTTAAGTAAGTCATGCACTCAGCAGATCCGGCTTGTGGGAATCCAGTTGGGAAGGTTGCGAAGGGTGATCCCTGGGGACAACGCAACTGTCATAAGTACATGCCAGTTGCCAAGCGCCTGAATTTAGATCACATGATTGTGGGAGTGCACCAGTGGTGGGATTCAAATAATTTAACAACTAGTTCTATGCCCTAATGACCAGCTGGGTAGGGGTGGCTCGGTGGTCATGTGGCTGGGTGGGTGTGGCCAACTCAACGTCACTCACGTCGATGGGCGCTTCGCCTTAGCTGTTGCAATGTAATAAGGGTTAACCGGAGAGGCAGTTTCTGTAAGCAGGGCAATAAAGATTAGGCTAGAAACAACACCAGAATGTTTCCTTCCTGCCTTCTTTCCTTACCCTGTAAAGTGGGGAAAAAAATAAACTAAGATTTCTTCCAACAACCGGTTCTCCGAACTGCTTAGAAAGTTACCAACCGGTTCTCCCAAATAGGTGCGAACCGGCTGAATCCCATCACTGGAATGCAGCTATGGTTTATAAGTGTGAAAACTAGTCAACACTCGCCTTACCCTCCCCGCCCCCCGGCGCCGTTGTGACTTTGAATGCTCGCTAAAGAATATAATTTTAAGTCGCGGACTGTCTATAAAGGCAATTTGTCAACTGGTATTTACAGGCCAATTTTAGTCAGGAAGAAAAAATTAGAACCACATTCAGTTCCAGTTAACATGACTTATTTGATCGTTCCTATTCACAAGAACCACAAGGGTCAATCAGTGGTCAGAAATTCGTCACTGGATAAAAGTCAACGGAATTCAAGAGGGATTAGCGGCGGCGGGGTTAAAAAAATGTTAGCAACCGGTTCTCCGCCCTGGTTGCTGGGTGGGCGTGGCCATGGTAGGCGTGGCCTACTCCGCCTCCTGAACCACGGGGGTGAGGGAGGGCGTTTTCGCCTTCCCCCAAGCTCTGGGGGCTTTCCCTGAGACTCCTGGAGGGCGAAAACGGCCTCCCTGGGCTCCGGATATCCGGAACTTCCAGAAGGCCCATTTTGTGTCATCCCAGACCCTCTGCTGGGCCTTGTACTTACCCAGCAGGATTAACGGGGCACATGGAGAGATTCCTGGGGTCGGTGGAGCCAGCTTGTCCTTCCAACAACTGGTTCGGCGAACCAGATGCAAAATTAGCATACGGTTCGCTCGAACCGGTCCAAACTGGTTGAATCCCACCCCTGGGGATTAGGCTTAAACCTTTTGTGATAACGTAATGATTCTAGACTGATGAGTTGCTTGACTCCTCCCCCAGGGTCTGCTTGCTCTTCTCCTATAATTTGGCACATAATTTAGCAGATGTTTGCAGATGTTTCATGACCCAGCTAGATAACATCATCCGATTAGTGAGTTTGTGGCTGCTCATTGTTTGTATACAATAGCTTGCCCTGGTAGTGTTGGCAAGGGAGAGGCTTTCTCCTTGATATTAATTAGGGTATTGCTTTCTGCATGACTGTTTGTCTGGTATTAATCCCTGCTTATCTGTTGTTAGATGCTAGAGAAGCTAGGTTTTTTTTCTTTTTGTCTTTTTGTTTCCTTCTTGGCTTTTTATTCTTTCTTTTGAATGGTGTGTAAATATTATTTACATCTATGTGTCCGTTGATAGTTGATGGGTGTTAAGTGCCTAACTTCCAGAAATCCCCTATTCCCCTCCCCACATTCAAATTCTGTCCTGTCCTCTGCCAAACTTAATGCACAGCTCACCTTTGCAAGATTGAAATCAATGGGCCTGGTTGTCACTTGGCAGGTATATAGAGTCAATGATTCAGGGCCCTCCCCAACATCCTCCCAGCTTTCTTCATCCTCGATATCAACTAGTAGGTGAAAATAAGAGGTCAACAGTAATCTAGTAGCATCTTATGGCCTATTAAGAGCATGAAATTCTACTTGTACTCTGTACATTAAAACCACTCCATAATTGAAACGCCTTCAATATCCAAGGGTTTGCATTTTAATATTCAAAGTTAAAAATAGCCTTTTTTTTAAAAAAAACTAAAACTTGATTTTCTTTATCTCCTTGAGATGAAACACACTTGGGTAAAATGGGTAAAATGAAACAGGTTATGACATCCTTAGCTGCCTTAGTTAATATACCAACAGCAGAGTTCCAGCAACACGGATAGCCATAAGCTATCCCTTATATGTCATTTGCACAATAGACTAGGCCCGTGATGGCAAACCTATGGCACGCATGCCAGAGGTGGCACTCAGAGCCCTCGCGGTGGGCATGCGCACTGTTGCCAGCTGCTCTCCTGTTTCCGGTGCATCTGTGCAGGCACCGGAGTGCCTGAAAACAGGCCAGAAAAGAGCCTGAAAATGGCCCGAAGAACAGCCGAGAAAATGGCCTGAAAACAAGCCAAAATGGCCTTTTAAAAGGGCCAAAGAAGAGCCTGAAAACAGCCTGAAAAACAGCCTGAAAACAGCCCTGAAAAAATGGCCTGAAAACAGCCTGAAAAAAGAGACTAATAACAGCCTGAAAACAGCTCGAAAAATGGCCTGAAATCAGCCCAGAAAATGGGCCGAAGACAGCCTGAAAAAGAGCCTGAAAACAGCCTGAAAACAGCCCAAAAAGGGCCTTAAAAAAGGCCCGAAAGAGGCTGAAAATGCCCTGAGAACAGTCCCAAAAAATGGCCAAAAAACCAGGCCTCCACATGCGGGACAACTGGTCTTCAGATTTCTGGCACTCCGGCACACGCACACACATTCACGCACCTTCCAATTTGGGTGCTCAGTGCCGAAAAAATTCGCCATCCCTGGACTAGGCTGAAAACGAGAATATAGTCTGGTTCAAAAGGCCCATGGAAATAATGCAAATATGGGAGTTTGCTTCTGAAAGAATTTCACCTGGTCATTAACTGAATGGTTGCAGGTCGAAGACGTACCTACTACAGATCCTTTTATCTGAATTTATCTACGGTGTTTTCCCCAAAATATGACAGGGTCTTATTTTTTATTTATCTACAAAACATGGCTTTGGCTTTATTATGGGGGGGGAGGGGGGTTTATTGTTTTGGGGTTGCCGGGCGGCTGCTCTCTTGCGAGTGGGCTCCCAAAGAGCCGGGCACAGCCTCATGGGCGAAGGTCTGTGTTGCGCTGTCGCAGCAGCGCAACACAACAGCCATGAAGTGACCACGCTCACGAGGAGCCACCCGGAAAACTCCCTTTGCAGCCGGGCACAGCGCCATTCACTGACCTAGGGGTATCGCCAAGCCACGTGAGTGCCTATTCACCGCCACCTGGTTCCTGCGGCTTGGCACCTTCCAAATGCCAGTGAATGGCGCTCTGCACGGCTGGAGAGGGGGTTGCACAAGGGGCTGTTCTGCTCTCGCTCACCTGCCTCCCAGCCTCACGATGCATGGCCCAGCTCTCATTACGGAGTCAGGGCACCTCCACCACTGCCGCCATCCAAGCCTGGCTTTTTCCGCAGCTTCCAACCCGAGTCTTTTGGCAGTGGCCCCTCTGGGCACAAGCTCTATGGTTGTGGACCAGCTGCCTGCAGAGCGTACAACCATAGAGCATGCGCCCAGAGCAGCCACTGCCGAAAGACTCGGTTTTACCTTCCTTCTTTCTTCCCTCCCTTTCACCTTCCCTTCCCTTCCCCCTTCTCCCTTCCTTGTACCTCTTTCCTCCCTCCCTCCTTCTTCTCCCTCGCTCCTCCCTCCCTCTCTGTCTTCTTCCTAAAACCCTGCTTTTTCTTCCTCCCTCCCTCCCTTCTTCTTCCTCCACACTTGTTTTCCCTTCCTTCTTCCCTCCCCTCCCTTTCACCTTCCTCGTACCTCTTTCCTCCCTCCATCCTTCTTTCCTCTTTCTTCTCCCTCCCTCTTCCCTCCCTCTCTATCTTCTTCTTCCTCCACCCTTGCTTTTCCTTCCTTCCTTCTTCCTTCCCTTTCCACCTTCTGTCTTCCTTATACCTCTTTCCTCCCTCCCTCCTTCTTCTTCCTTGCTCCTCCCTCCCTGTCTTCTTCTTCCTCCACCCTTGCTTTCCCTTCCTTCTTCCCTCCCCCTTCTTCCTCCACCCTTGCTTTTCCTTCCTTCCTTCTTCCCTCCCTTTCCACCTTCTGCCTTCCTTGTACCTCTTTCCTCCCTCCATCCTTCTTTCCTCTTTCTTCTCCCTCCCTCCTTCCTCCCTCCCTGTCTTCTTCTTCCTCCATCCCTGCTTTTCCTTCCGTCCTTCTTCCTTCCCTTTCCACCTTCTGTCTTCCTTATACCTCTTTCCTCCCTCCCTCCTTCTTCTTCCTTGCTCCTCCCTCCCTCTCTTCTTCTTCCTCCACCCTTGCTTTCCCTTCCTTCTTCCCTCCCTCTCTATCTTCTTCTTCCTCCACCCTTGCTTTTCCTTCCTTCCTTCTTCCCTCCCTTTCCACCTTCTGCCTTACTTATACCTCTTTCCTCCCTCCATCCTTCTTTCCTCTTTCTTCTCCCTCCCTCTTCCCTCCCTCTCTATCTTCTTCTTCCTCCACCCTTGCTTTTCCTTCCTTCCTTCTTCCTTCCCTTTCCACCTTCTGTCTTCCTTATACCTCTTTCCTCCCTCCCTCCTTCTTCTTCCTTGCTCCTCCCTCCCTCTCTTCTTCTTCCTCCACCCTTGCTTTCCCTTCCTTCTTCCCTCCCTCTCTATCTTCTTCTTCCTCCACCCTTGCTTTTCCTTCCTTCCTTCTTCCCTCCCTTTCCACCTTCTGCCTTACTTATACCTCTTTCCTCCCTCCATCCTTCTTTCCTCTTTCTTCTCCCTCCCTCTTCCCTCCCTCTCTATCTTCTTCTTCCTCCACCCTTGCTTTTCCTTCCTTCCTTCTTCCTTCCCTTTCCACCTTCTGTCTTCCTTATACCTCTTTCCTCCCTCCCTCCTTCTTCTCCCTTGCTCCTCCCTCCCTCTCTTCTTCTTCCTTCACCCTTGCTTTCCCTTCCTTCTTCCCTCCCTATCTTCTTCTTCCTCCACCCTTGCTTTTCCTTCTTCCTTCTTCCCTCCCTTTCCATCTTCTGCCATCCTTATACATCTTTCCTCCCTCCCTCCTTCTTCTCCCTTGCTCCTCCCTCCCTCTCTGTCTTCTTCCTCCACCCTTGCTTTCCCTTCCTTCTTCCCTCCCCTCCCTTCCACCTTCCTCGTACCTCTTTCCTCCTTCTTTCCTCTTTCTTTCTTCTCCCTCGCTCCTCCCTTCCTCCCTGTCTTCTTCCTCCATCCTTGCTTTTCCTTCCTTCCCTCCTTTCGGAGATGGAATGCCCCATACTCAGAGGGGCATTCTAGGAATTGAAGTCCACCATCTTAAATTTGCCATGGGAGAGCAAAAAAGCAGCAACAGATATTTTATCAAAGCAGAACTGACCTAGTTCCAGAATGTCCTTGGGCAAATTTTCTCTCCTGGAGGCGGTGGTGGGAGATCTTCTGAAATGAAACAAGATGGAACAACCATATGGTCAAATGTGATCACAGGCTTGGGTAGATTTAGGTGAATTTAATCAAAAACAAATGGAGGCTCAAAAACTAAAACTCAAAACATCCGGTGAGCCAATTTCAGAGACTGGGACTTTCGATGTTGAAGGCAGGAGTGAGAAAACCTAATTCCCAGAACTTCATACTCACTGTATAATGAAACGTCAACCAGGTGGACCTCAGCCCATGGGCAACTACTAATGTAGCAGTTACTCCTAGAAAATCTCTTTGGAAGAAGGCGATTGGGTTTTTTGGGGGGATGTTAAAGTGTTCCAACTTTCCAAAACTTTCCAAATCAATTCTGTCTGTACATTTGCAATTCGTATTTTAACCTTTGTGAAAAAGTTGCCAGTCCTTGTTGACTTTTGTTGTTCTTAGGCTGTCTGAGCCACTTCCAAATATGATCTGGTGGATATCGGCTCCCATTGCCTTAGTAACTAATCTCGTGTGTCTCGAAGTCAAAATGATCTTCCTTAAGGCTCTCTATTCAACGTGCCCGGAGGTTGAGTCATGGCAAATGAGCTTATTTCTTTGTGGAACTGAGAGGTTTCGCTGCCCCTTCAAACAACTTCCTCGGTCAGAACAGATTAGCTAGCTAGGGAGTTGTTGGGACATATCAACTCCAAAAATCAAGTCCAAAAGCAGAGATACATCACCCTGCCAACAAAAGTGCCTATAGTCAAGGCGATGGCTTTCCCTGTTGCAATGGATGGCTGTGAAAGTTGGACCATAAGGAAGGCTGAGCACCAATGGAGGCCTTTGAACTCTGGTGCTGGAGATGAAGACTCCTGCATTGAGCCCCTTGGATCTCATCCTCTGTCATCCCCTTCTCCTTTCACCTTCTTTCCCAACCTCAGGGTCTTCTCCAAGGAATCCTCCCTTCTCGTTTGGTGGCCAAAGTATTTGAGCTTTAGTGTCTGTCCTTCCAAAGATCAAAAATCAGAGCTGATTTTCTTCAGGATTGACTGATATGATGTCCTTGGAGCGCTTCAAGGTGCTACTTACCACCCATAAAGCCCTCCATGGTAGTGGATCTGAGTACTTGAGAGACTGCCTCCTGCCAATCACCTCCTCTCGACCCATAAGATCTCACAGATTAGGCCTCCTCCGAGTCCCATCCGCCAGTCAGTGTCGACTGGCAACTACGCGGAGGAGAGCCTTTTCAGTAGTAGCTCCGACCCTTTGGAACGATCTCCCCGTGGAGATTCGTACCCTCACCACCCTCCAGACCTTCCGCACAGCCCTTAAGACCTGGCTATCCCGTCAGGCCTGGGGATAAAGATTGTAATCCGTCCCCACCTGAATGATGAATGAATGTTGTATTCTATTTTTACTTATGTATTGTTTATGTCTTACTGTCTTGTATTCCCCTCCCCATAAATTGTAAGCCGCCCTGAGTCCCCTCAGGGAAAAGGGCGGCCTATAAACAATAAATAATAATAATAATAAACCAAGGGACTCCCAAGAGTCTTCAACAACACCACAATTTGAAAGCATCATTTTTATTTTTATTTTATTGTATTTGCTATCTAAGGATGGATGGCTGTGAAGGTTGGACCCTAAGGAAGGCTGAGGGCCAAAGAATGGAGGCCTCTGAACTCTGGTGCTGGAGAAGACTCCTGCACTGAGTCCCTTGGACTGCAAGGCCATCCAACAGGTCAGTCCTGGAGGAGATCAACCCTGGCTGCTCTTTAGAAGGCCGGATCCTGAAGATGAAACTCAAATACTTTGGCCACCTGATGAGAAGGAAGAAGGACTCCCTGGAGAAGAGCCTCATGCTGGGAAGAAGAGAAGGAGGTGGCTGAATGGAGTCACTGAAGCAGCAGGAGTGAGCTTCAATGGACTCCAGAGGATGGAAGAAGACAGAAAGGCCTGGAGGAACGTTATCCATGGGGTGGCAATGGGTCAGACACAACTTTGCAACTAACAACAACAACCAACTCCCCCTACACAAAACATGTTGTTTTTCGCCAAAGTACAACACCTGTACAATGTGGTTCCACCACAAAACCGCGGTAGACAAAAGCGCGCTCGACGAAAGCGCGTACGTGATGTCATCACAGCGCGACGAAAACATCACGCGAAAACATCGACGAAAACATAGAGCCAAGGTGCCGCAGTGGTTAAATGCAGCACTGCAGGCTACTGCTAGATCAGCAGGTCAGCGGTTCAAATCTCACCGGCTCAGGGTTGACTCAGCCTTCCATCCTTCCGAGGTGGGTAAAATGAGGACCCAGATTGTTGGGGGCAATATGCTGACTCTCTGTAAACCGCTTAGAGAGGCCTGAAAGGCCTATGAAGCGGTATATAAGTCTACTGCTATCGCTATATTGCTATCGCGCTGTGAGCGGTAAATTTAAAATTAAAGTGAAAACCTTACCCTAACCCCTCCAAACCTAACCCTAAACCTAACCCTAAACCTAACCCTTAACCTAACCCTAAACCTAACCCTAAGCCTAACCCTTAACCTAACGCTAAACCTAACACTAACCCTTAACCTAACGCTAACCCTAACCCTAACGCTTAACGTAACCCTAAACCTAACCCTAACCCTAACCCTTAACCTAACCCTAACCCTAACCCTTACCTTTATGTGAATCGGCTTGCTTTAATTTTATTTTATTTTAATTTCAATTTAATTTATTTTTATTTTTTTTCGTCGCGCTGCTGATGACGTCAGGTACGCGCTTTCGTCGAGCGCGCTTTTGTCTACCGCGGTTTTGACGGGTCACGGTACAATGTTTCTTCATTATCCTGGAGAAACACAGCCGACTTCTTCATGCTAGCCCTAACGTCCTCGGATGCTGGACTGGTTCAAAGCATATTTCGGAATGGGAGTTACAGCAAGTCCTCGACTTACAACAGTTCGTTTAGTGACTGTTCAAAGTTGCAACAGCACCAAACATAAAATGGTTTGTGACCATTTTTCACACTTACAACCAACACCGCACCCTTGCAAGTTATCTGATCAAGATTCAGATGTTTGGCAACTGACTCACACTTATGACGGTTGCAGTGTCCCCTTTTGCGACCTTCCGACAAGCAAAGTCAATGGGGAAGCCCAGATTCATTTAATGACCGTGTGACTTGCTTAACAAACCGCATTGATTCACTACTTAATAAATGGGGCAAAATTCACCTAACAAATGTCTCGCTTAGCAACATAAATTTTGGGATCATTGGGTTCAAAGGTCAAATGGCTACCTGTACAGGTACTCGACTAACAATCACAATAAGGGCCTGAATTTTCATGGCTAAACAAGGCGGTTGCTAAGTGAGTTGCGCCCAGTGTTATGACTTTTTTTTTTGTTTTAGCCATGGTTGGTAAGCAAATCCAACTTCTCCCACTGTGTTTGCTGGCTGGAAGCCAGCAGAGAAGAAGGTTGCGAATGGAGATCACGTGACTTCGGGGTATTGCAAATGTTGTAAACTGAGGTCAGGAGCCAAGCGCCCGAATTTTGATCACGTGACCATGCAGGGAGGCTGTGACAGCGGTTAAGTAAGGAAACAGTCCTAAGCCACTTTTATTTTCAGTGCTGTTGCAACTTCAAATGGCCACTAAGTGAACCGTTGTAGGTCGAGGACTTGCAGTAACTCCCATTCCGATATATGCTTTGGACCAGTGAGGAAAACAATCCGGCCTGTAGTTGTAAGTCACTTTTGTCAGCGTCATTCTCACTTTGGTCACTAAGCAAGTAAGTGATTGTAAGTCAGCGACTACTTGGTATCCTGGGCAGTTCAAATTTGGACACTGTTTACCCAAATTATAATCGTTCTAGCTCCATCAGGGAGGGAGGGTGATAGAAAGGAAGGAAGGAAGGAAGGAAGGAAGGAGGGAAGGAAGGAAGGAAGGAAGATGAGAGAGGGAAGGGAAAGAAGATAACATACAAACACACACAGAGAGAAAATAAGATAATGAGGAAGGAAGGAAGGAAAGAAAGAAGGAACAAAGGAACAAATGAAGGAAGATGAGAGAGAGAAAGAAAGGGAAGGAGGGAGGGTGAGAGAGAGGAAGTTAAGAAGAGTGAGAGAGGAAGGGAGGGAGGAAGGAAGATGAAAGAGAGAGGAAGGAAGATAAGAGAGAAATGAAGGAAGGGAGGATGAGAGACAGGAAGGAAGGAAGGAAGGAAGGAAGGAAGGAAGGAAGGAAGGAAGGAGGGAAGATGAGAGAGGGAAGGGAAGGAAGATAACAGACACACACACAGAGAGAGAAAATAAGATAAGAAAGAGAAAGGAAGGAAGGAAAGAAAGAAGGAACAAAGGAACAAATGAAGGAAGATGAGAGGGGGAAAGGAAGGGAGGGAGGGTGAGAGAGAGGAAGGAAAGAAGAGTGATAGAGGAAGGAAGGGAGGAAGGAAGATGAAAGAGAGGAAGGAAGAAAGATAAGAAAGAGAGATGAAGGAAGGGAGGGTGAGAGACAGGAATGAAGGAAGATAAGAGAGAGGGAAAGGAAGATAAGAGAGAAAAAGGAAGAAGGATAGATGAAGAGAGAGAGGGAAGGAAGGAAGGAAGGAAGGAAGGAAAGAGAATTAGAAAGAAAGAGGAAGGGAAGGGGAGCAAAGGGGAGCAGTAGATGATGAAGAGAAGGGGAAAAACAAGGACGGAGGGAGGGGAAAGTTTAAAAGAAAATGTGCCATTTCTAAGATCCCATCAAGGTAACCTACTTTGCTGACAGCCAGGAAAATATAAGGAAAAGAGTCAAGAAAAAATGACTCAGATTGAAAATAACTCCATGTACAGCCCAGGATGGAGACTGACTCACTGGTATTATGGGATGACTCAGGGCTGAAGGAACAGCCCAACATGGTGTGGAAAAGCCCCATCATGATGAGCTGGAGGTAAGATGATTGACACCCAAGTTTCGCTGTGAGATGCCACCCATTTCTAATCCTGGCGCTGTGGGCCGTAATCTAGAAATTCAGACTTCCCTTGGGGATGCCTGTTTCTTAGCCAGCTGTTCATTTCCACAGTTCTGTTTTTGTCCTTGCTGCTTCACTACAAGGACAAAAATAGGAATGGCGTTCAAGAAAAGAAAGATTCAGACCACCAGAATAGAGCTGGAAGGGACCTTGGAGGTCATCTAGTCCAACCTCCAGCATTGAAGGATCCACAGCTTCCGGGGGCAGCTTCTGTTCCACCGGTTAATTGTCCTCACTGTTAGGAAGCTCCTCCTTAATTCCAGCCTCCTTCTCTCCTTGATTAGTTTCCATCCGTTGCTTCTTGCCCTGACAGGCCTCATTGTGAAATAGAAATAAATATATCCGGAACTCCACTTTGATCACCGTTGGCATTGACAAAATTCCCATCCGTCAATTGCAAAACGCAGCTTGTTTCGGCAGAATGACAGAGCGGAAGGGACCTTGGAGGTCTTCTAGTCCAATCCATGCTCGGGCAGGAAACCCTAAACCTGTGACAGCAAACTGTTCCTGAACTTCCAGTTTGCGTGTTAGGCCATCTTTCGCCCTAGAAAGCCTCTGGAGCCTGGGGAGGGTGAAAAACAGACTTACTGGGCCCACTGGAAGTCGGAAAACGGGCCGTTTCTGGCCTCTAGGGAGTGGGGGAGGCCATTTTCGCCCTCCCCAGGGTCCAAGAAAGCCGTGCGCGCATGTGTGAGGCAGTGGGGTGTATGTGTCATGGGTGCATGTGCAGGGGCATGGTGCGTGGGGCATTAAATTATGGGGATGGGCACGCGAGCAAGCGCAATAGCACATGCGCGGGGCTTTTTGGACACCCAAAAAGTTCGCCATCATTGCCCTGACCCAATTTAGACAAATGGTTGCCCAACTTCTTCTTAAAAATGTCCAGTGTTGGGGGTTCCGGATTGGGCGTGGTCTGAGAGGGGTTGTTCTTTTTAACAGCTCCGGATCCTTGGCTACGTTGAGCTGTCTAAACAGTATCCATCAACTGTTTGACAGTTTGATTACCTCTTCTCAGGGGATAGGAGGAGGAGGCGAGTAAGCTATGTTTGGGCAGCGCTCCATTTAACCCCCCCCAGAACATAAATCTGGGGGTGGAAAGAGGGAGCCGCCCAGTAACACAGTGGATTCTCCGCGTCAAGGACTTCTGCCTTTTTTGCAGAATGAAGGCATACGTTCACCCTCAGCTCAAGGATTGATTTATTACTGATTCCAATACGGGCAGAGATGATACTGGAGAACTTCAATGTCCAGTGTTGGGAGCACAGCTTACATCCTGCGATAAAACCTTTAATCCACCAAACAATAATGTTTGCCTAACATATAAGTCCTTTTGAAAGACTCAATAGGTGGACAAAAAAAAAAAAGGCCAAATCCAGTCTTAACTGTGGCTGGGCTACCAAGCTGTGGGTAGCTCAGACCATCCCTGGAGTTTTCAAGAAAAGATTGGACAGCTGTTTGACCTGAATGCTATAAAGTCCAGGGAGCTGGACTAGAAGACCTCTGGAGTCCCCTCCAGCCCTGGGATTCTATATTTTATGCTCTGTCTGAACTAACCCACATTAGAAGACGACAGCCTTCTAAGCTTGAAAGTATGATTCTGCCACGCAAAGAGACTAGAGAGGATCTATTCCAAGATGATGGAGGAGGAGCGGGGAGAGGAGAAGGAGGACGAGGAAGAAGAAGGAAGAAGTAGATAGAAAGAGGGAGGAGAAGGGAAGGAGAAGAGGAGGAGGAAGAGGAGGAGGAAGAGGAGGAGGAGGAAGAGGAAGAGAAAGAAGAAGAAGAAAAGAAGAACAACAACAACAGCTAGTAGTAGTAGTAATGTTTCAAAGAAAAAGTGCAAACAAGAGAAACTTCCTAACAGTGAGGACAATTAACCAGTGGAACAGCTGGCCTCCAGAAGTTGTAGGTCCTTCAACGCTGGAGGTTTATAAGAAGAGACTGGACCTATCTGAAATGGTAAATACTTGAGCAAGGGGTTGGACTAGAAGACCTCCAAGGTTCCTTCCAGCTGTCTTCTGATTAATTGATGTTTGCCCTGACTCCATTTCTCCAATAGGCTTAGCTGCCCCTTATTCCAACATTTCCGGGGCTCAACCCCTTCCCCAAGTCGTTCCCACGTGCGACCACTACGATCTTTTGAGCCCTTCAAGTGATGCTATTCTTTGTCTGCCTTTTGCTAACTATTGTTCTCTTCCACCACCTCCTCCTCCTCCTCCTCTTCTTCCTCCTTCACCTCCTCTTCCTCCTCCCCCTCCTCTTCCTCCTTCTTCTTCCTCCTTCCCCTCCTCCTCTTCTTCCTCCTCCTCCTCTTCTTCTTCCTCCTCCTCCTTCTTTCTCCTCCACCTCCTCTTCCATCTCCTCTTCCTCTTCCTCTTTCTCCTCCTCCTCCTTCCTCCTCCCCCTCCTCTTCCTCCTTCACCTCCTCTTCCTCCTCCCCCTCCTCTTCCTCCTTCTCCTCCTTCTTCCTCCTTCCCCTCCTCCTCTTCTTCTTCCTCCTCTTCTTCCTCCTCCTCCTTCTTTCTCCTCCACCTCCTCCTCTTCCATCTCCTCTTTCTCCTCCTCCTTCTTCTTCCTCCTCCCCCTCCTCTTCCTCCTTCTCCTTCTTTTTCTTCCTCGTTCCCCTCCTCCTCCTCTTCTTCCTCCTTCTTCTTCCTTCTCTTCCTTCTTTCTCCTCCACCTCCTCCTCTTCCTCTTTCTCCTCCTTCTCCTGCACCTCTTCTTCCTCCTCCTCCTTTCTCTTCCTCCTCCTCTTCTTCCTCCTCCTCCTCTTCCTCCTCCACCTCCTCTTCCTCCTTCTCCTCTTCCTCCTCTTTCTTCCTCTTCTTCCTCCTCCTCCTCCTTCTCCTTCTAGGCCTGCTTGCCTGCAAGGAAAGGGACTATTGGCTTCCCTTCACTAGAGGGTACCCAATTACCGTACACGCCGCAGACCCTGCCATGCTGTGAGAAGGAAGCAATCCATCATCCTAGCTGAAAGGGACCGGAAAAAATAAGGCCGCATTGTATAAGCAACCCCAACTGTGCTCCCTCCGATTGTCCAGTCCTGCCTTTGATCTCGAGATATACCAGGGAGGCCGCCTTTACTGGAAGCGCAGGGCTGGGTGGCGGAGAAACTCCTCCGTTTCATTCACAAAGGGACATTTCCTCCATGGCTCCTGCAGACAATAGTCCCATCTTGCCGAATGAGGACACGAAGGGAATCCCAAAATAAGCCGCGGTGGCTAGCCAACGTTCAGCTGAAGGCGAGGGGGATGGCTCGGACTTTCCCAACTGAGGGGCAGAAGGACTGGACGAAGATGGTTGAGGATGCTTTCCAACACTGGAAGATTTTTTAAGAAGAGGTTGGAAAAGAGCAGGAGGTGGAAGGAAGAGAAAGAAAAAAAGAACGAAAGAAGAAAAAGAGGGGAGCGGGAGGGAAAGGAAGGAAGGAAAGGAAAGGAAAGGAGGGAGGGAGGGAAGAAAGGAAGAAAGAAAGAGAAAGGGAAAAATAAAGAAAGATAGATGGATAGAAAGAAAGAAAGAAAGAAAGAAAGAAAGAAAGAAAGAAAGAAAGAAAGGGGAATAAGGAGGGCTTTGAATCTTCTTATAGATAACCTTTATTGTAATTTTTCACTGTGAACACAAAGTCACGCATTAAATATGAAATTCTGTTGCCTTTCCAGAGTTTCTCAGCCAGGACAACTTAAAGGCACATGGGCTTCAACTGCCCCCCAAAATCCGTGTTGATTCTTCCTTTTTAAATCTGCAGCACTAAAACTAAGTTTTATCTTAAAGATCAGGAGGATCCAGGAAACAATAGGAAGCATCAGAGGAAGGAAATGCATAGGATGCCTATCTCGTGTCGAGGCCATGATCCTGGACCAATCCAAGGACAATGGGTTTAAGACCTCCGGACTTCTTCCGAGAAACCTCGGAGTCAAAGAGGAAGAAATAAAACCTATCTAGCCAAGGAAGAGAAAACGAGGCTGGGGAACATGAAGATGTGTCTGCTGTTCTCACATGCTCTGGTTACATGCCTTGCAAATGGTTTTTGAGACCTTGATTTCAAACACCGACTTTTCCCCTGAAACTGGGAAGGCCTGGGGTTTTTTTCTTTCCTCCAGATTTTCACAAGGAACCAATCAATCAATAAAAATATTCCTGACTCAGCCCTACCTTCGAAAATTGGGGAAAGGGAGCGGGAAGAATTATTTCCAGACCCTGGGAGTTTCCCCCCCCCCCCCCCCAGCCCTTGTCTAAATAAAAATCCAGCAGGATTTATGTATGTATGTATGTATGTGTGTGTGTGTGTGTGTATGTGTGTGTATATGTGTATATGTGTATATGTGTGTATGTGTGTATGTATGTATGTATATATATATACACACATACATACATACATACATACATACATACATACATACATACATACATATATACATATATTCCTGAAATGTGATTATTTTTGCAATGAAGTCCTTTGTAGACACAGAGAACGATGGAACAACTATTCAAGTACACTGAATGGAACAGATTAAGAAGACAATATTTCACAAATATTAATATAGCCAGTCCTCAACATAACGACCACAATTGCACATAGAAGTTATGTTGTTAAGTGAGACATTTGTTAAGCGGGTTGAACTGTATCCTGTTTTCCTTGTGCAAATAAGGCAAGGGGCACAGCTGGAAGGGGAATTCTGGGAGATGAAGTCCAACCGCCTTAAAGCTGACAGATCTTCCTCCCTCCTCTACACTATACAGGAAAGCTCCCGATGTACATCAGATTCATTTAGTGACCGTTCGAAGTTACAGCATTGGAAAAAAGTGAATCTGGGAAAAGCTGCAGGGTCTCTGCGGTCACATGGCAGAGGTGGGTTCCTACCAGTTCGCACCAATTCGGTAGAACCGGTTCGTCAAATCTACTGAACTGGTTAGAAGAGGTTCCACCAGAAAGCAGGCCACACCTACAGAAGAGGTCCCAAAATTTTTTGAAACCCACCACTCACACACACACATACACACACACACACACACACACAAACACACACAGACTCACACAGAGAAAGAGAAAGAGAAAGAGAAAGAAAGGAAGAAGAAAATGAAGAAGAAAAGAAAGAAAAAGTGAGAGATGAAAGAAAAAAAGGAAAAAGGGACAGAGAGACAAAAGGAAGGAAAGAGAGAGAGAGAGAGAGAGAGAGAGACAAAGAGAGAGAGAAAACACATGGCTGGCAAGCCACTCCCACCAGGTCACATGGCCGGCAAGCCACTCCCACAAAGGAGGCCACACCCACAGAGTAGGTTCGAAATTTTTTTGAAACCCACCACTGTCATATGGTCAATGCCAAGAATGCTTGGCAACTGGCATGTACTTGTGCCGGTTGCAGTGTTCCGGTTGGGTCACGTGATTCCCTTTTGGCGACCTTCTGACAAGTGAAATCGATGGGGAAGCCGGATTCATTGAACAACCGGGTGACAAACTTAAAAACTGCGGTGATTCACTTAACAACCACGGGCAAGAACGTCATAAAATGGGACAAAACTCACTTAACAAATGCCTCACTTGGAAACTTGAATTCTGGGTTCTGTTGTGGTCATAAGTTCAGGACTACATGTATAGTGCCAAGGTAAATCTCTGACTTAATGTTGTTTTGTCAGCATATTTCTTTTTAAAAACAGAAAATTCCACAGCCTCCCATTATTTTATATATTCAGGCCCCTACTTGTGTGTTTTCCTTCCAATTTGTTCCACACGGAGAGGAAGAATGATTGCCCAAAGTCTTCGGCTTTGAGCAGTATCAAAATGCAGGATGTGGCTGTTGTTGTTGTTGTTGTTGTTGTTTTTAAGGGGAAAACAGGAGCGAAGAAATAAAGGAGTCTTGAATGGGGCTTACGAAAGGGAAATTCAGAAATCCCAGCGAAGGGGAACAACCTGGAAGCCGATAACAAAAGCCCCTGAGCCCCAGGGGATCCTTTCTGGAAATACAAAACGGATTTGGGGGGGGGGGTAGCTTTAATTGGGCTCTTTATCTTGTACAGATGGTCCTCAACTTACAACCGCAATTGAGCCCAGCGTTTCTGATGTGAAGTGAGGCATTTTTAAAGTGCGTTTTGCCCCCCATTTTACGACCTCTCTTGCCAAAGTTGTTAAGTGATTTGCTGCATTTGTTAAGTTAGTAACATGGTTGTTAAGTGAATCACTGGAATAGTATAGTATAGTGTAGTGTAGTGTAGTGTAGGGTAGGGTAGGGTAGGGTAGGGTAGGGTAGGATAAATGGAACAGAACAGAATCTAACAGAACAGATTAGAATAAAAAGAACATGTAATGGAATGGGACGAAGCAGAGTGAAACAGAAGGGAATGGAATGGAATGGAGTAGAACAGAATGGAATGGAACAGAGCAAAATGTAGAATAGAATAGAACAGAACCACAGAATAGAATAGAATAATAGAATGGAATAGAATAGAATAAGAATACAATACAATAGAATGGAATGGAGCAGAATGGAACGGAATGTAGAATAGAATAGAATTACAGAATGGAATGGAATAGAATAGAATAATAGAATGGAATGGAATGGAGTAGAACAGAATGGAATGGAACAAAGCAGAATGTAGAATAGAATAGAACAGAATTACAGAATAGAATAATAGAATGGAATGGAATGGAATAGATAGCAATAGCAATAGCAGTTAGACTTATATACCGCTTCATAGGGCTTTCAGCCCTCTCTAAGTGGTTTACAGAGTCAGCATATTGCCCCCAACAACAATCCGGGTCCTCATTTTACCCAACTTGGAAGGATGGAAGGCTGAGTCAACTCTGAGCCAGTGAGATTTGAACCACTGAACTGCAGAATTGCAGTCAGCTGAAGTAGCTTGCAGTGCTGTATTTAACCACTGTGCCACCTCGGCTCTATATTGTATTCTATTCTATAAGAATAGAATACAATAGAATAGAATGGAATGGAGCGGAATGTAGAATAGAATAGAATAGAATTACAGAATGGAATGGAATAGAATAGAACAGAATAATAGAGTTGGAGGAGACCCTGGAGGTCTTCTAGTCCAGCACCCCAGCTCAGGTAGGAAATCCTATACCATTTCAGACAAATGGCTATCCAACATCTTCTAAAAGACTTCCAGTATTGGAGCATCCATAACTTCTGTTCCACTGATTCATTGTTCTCACTGTCAGGAAGTTTCTCCTTTGTTCTAGGTTGCTTCTCTCCCTGATTAGTTTCCACCCATTGCTTCTTCTCCTGCCCTCAGGTGCCCCGGAGAACAGCTCGACTCCCTTTTCTTTGGGGCAGCCCCTGAGGTATTGGAAGCCAAGGTGGCGCAGTGGTTAAATGCAGCACTGCAGGCTACTTCAGCTGACTGCAGTTCTGCAGTTCAGCTGTTCAAATCTCACCGGCTCAAGGTTGACTCAGCCTTCCATCTTTCCGAGGTGGGTAAAATGAGGACCGGATTGTTGTTGAGGGCAATATGCTGACTCTGTAAACCGCTTAGAGAGGGCTGAAAGCCCTATGAAGCGGTATATAAGTCTAACTGCTATTGCTAACCGGTAGTAAAAATAAATAAATCTGAATCCCACCACTGGCCGGTTACCAAGCATCCAAAATGTAATGTTGTGATGCTGGGAAGGGTCATTGGAACTTTGAACCCGGGTCTAAAGTAGCTCTGGTAAAGTCCAGGATCAACTTTGAATAGTTGCTAAGCAACTGGTCATAGGTTAAGGACTATCTATAATCCTCCCTTTTTTTCCTTATAACTTTGCAAATCCTCTGTCCTGCTGTTATCTTGTTTTTTGTGTGAAGTTCTTGATCCTTCAGATCTTCTGTGGTTTACAGGAAAAGGTTTATTGCCGTTTATTACAATTTTAAGAGGAGCTTTTGCCCCACATTGGATGCACGATTTTGGGCCATAAATCTCAGTTGCTACCGACTCAGACAAACTTCCAAGAAAAAAGAGGAAATTATTGTGAGAAGACTGCCCTCTGGTGGTCCTCCTAATACACGGCATCCCCTCAAATATCCTGTGTTAGGAATGCAGGTAGTTCTCGGTTTATGACTACCGTTGAGCCCAAAATGTATATTGCTTCTTGAAAAAAAGCACCTTTGGGCCAACCATGACCTGGATGGCTGAGAATCTCCATAGACATTCAGGCCCAAAATTTCTGTTGCTAAGCGAGACAGTTGTTAAATGGGTTTTGCTCTCTTTTACGACTTTTCTTGCCACAGTTGTTAAGTGAATCCCTGCAGTTGTTAAATTAGTCACATGGTTGTTATGGGAATCCAGCTTCCCCATTGACTTTGCTTGTGAAGACAGTCGCGAAAATCACGTGACTCCAAGACAATGCAACCGTCATAAATGTGAGTCAGTTGTCAAGCACCTTAATTTTTGACCAGGTGGCCACGAGGAACGGCCAGATGTCATCTAGGTGGAGGGGGGTGTCATGTGGTCACCTTTTGCAGCCTCCCCAGCTGGCTTCTGACAAACAAGGTCGATGGGAGAAATGCTGGGTTCAGTTAACGACCATGAGTTTCACTTAACAACTGCAGTGATTCGCTTAACATCGATGGCAACAAAAAAAAGATCAAATGAAACTCTCATAACCACTATCTTGCTTAAAAATGGAAGGTACCGTATTTTTCAGAGTGTAAGACGCACCAAGATTTTGAAGAGGCAAAAAAAAAGGGGTTTGCACTCTGCAGACCTCCCAAAAATGGCTTGTTTTTTGCAACAACAGACCTATTTTTGTCAAAAAAAGAGAAGCATGCATAGCCTTTAGGAAGCTTCCAACGTGCTCCTGGAGTCTTGGGGTGGGGGGACAAAAACGAGCAAAAAACGGCCTGTTTTTCACTCATTTCTGCCCTCCCCAGCCCCCAGGAGCAGTCTGGAAGCCTCCTAAAGGCTCTGCACAGCCATTTTTGTGAAGGGGGTGGGGTTTTATGAGGCCATAAATGCTGTGTTCAGTGTATAAGACGCACCCAGATTTTCACCCTCTTTTTGGGGGGAAAAAGGTGCGTCTTATACTCCGAAAAACACAGTATATCCCAATTATGGAAAACTACCTATATTCCCTCTCAGCCTTCCCAGGCACTTGCAGGATTCGGCCCGTGATGCAGCCAGCTGCATTGTCCAGTAGCACCCAACTGACCCTGTTGGTGTTTTGCATAGGGTTTTTTGGTCCATGCAGTGCAAGGGTCAGCTTCCTCTTAGAGGAGGGGGTGTGAAACTCAAAGCTTGCCGGCCGGATCTCATCTGTAGAATGTTTAGATCTTGCCCGCGTTGCCTCTGGCAGTGAAAATGGAGCTGGGGGGGCGGATGTGTGCCCCCAGCTCCATTTTCAGTGGCAGAGGACTGCAGGAGGCTGTCCCGGATGAAAGTGGAGTCCAGGGCAGGCCACGCACGAGTGCCCCCTCGAGCTCCGTTTTCACTGGCAGAAGGCTAGCAAAACAATCTGAAAGCAAAACAAAAGGAGAAATGTTTCCCCTTTGGCATTTGAGCGTCCAAGAAGGGTTAGATTTATTAACATTTATTAACATAGGAAAGGAGAAAGGGAAAGAGGAAAGACAAAGGAAAAGAAGGAAAGATGGGAAGAGAGGAAGGAAGGAAAGAGGGAGGAAAGAGGGGAAGGAAGGAAGGGTTGGTTCCTCCCCTCGCGCATATGTGTATAGTGAAGGCTAATCTTTTTCCCCCTCACTTGCCAAAAATGGGGGGAGTGCAGGGGGATTGTGCGCGGGTGTGCCCACACCCATAATTCTATGTGCGTGACCCCTGCCCTCCCCCCCCCCCGCACTTTTGGTGTGGGATGGACCTGTTTTTCGCTCTCCCCAGGCTCCAGAGGCTTTCTAGGAGCCGGGGGGGGGGCAGGGGGAAGCCTCCTGAAGGCTCTGGAGGGCGAAAAACAGCCCTACGGGCAAACCGGAAGTCACTTCCTGAACTTCCCTACTGATATCCGACTCCGAAGGCAGCTGATAACTGGCATACAACTCTGGCCCCCTCTCTGCCTCCGACACGGAGCCCTCATCAGAGCCTTCCCCAGACTCCAGGACTGGCCCAGGTTTCCCCTCAACCTCCTCACTGCCCGAATCTGCTGCCAGCTCCGTTGGCCACTGGTGGGCCACAACAATGCCACTGTAACTTCAAACCGTCAATAAATGAACAGTTGTTAAGTCGAGGACCTGTATTCCTTATGGGAAAAATTTGTTTGGTACTCATTGTTTTTGGTACTCATTGCTCTCCTTAAATAATAGGTTCGCTGGAAGCCCTACCTCGACTTTCACCTATTCATTCAGTGACCATTCAAACTTACAACAGCACTGAAAGAATGACTTATGACCATTATTCACACTTATGACCGTTGCAATGTCCCGGGGTCACGCGATCCCCTTTTGCAGCCTTCGTACAAGCAGGACTCACTTAACAGCCATCTTGCTTAGCAGCAGAAACTTTGGGGCTCAATTGTGGTCGTAAGTCAAGGACTACCTCTGCTTGCTTGCAGAAAAACTGGTGGCAGCCAACTATGGCAATTTTACAACTTCAAGAATTTTGTACACAAATGTTTCACGCGCACAGCCCCGTGTGAGTTCTCGGCCAGGTGTGTTACATGCATGCCTACATTTAAAAAAAACAAAAACGCTTCACTTAACAGAAATCTCACTGGGAGCTGACCTGATGTCTGTAAACGAGGAATCATTTTTCTGCGAGGACTTCACAACACTCTGATTTCCCGCCGCCGTTTCCTTCCGGAAAACCTCCACTGGGCGCCTTTTTTCATCGCCAGACGCATTTTTCTTTCCTTCAGCCGGCCTTTCCAGGACCGTCTTGGTCAAGGGGTCATCTCCAGAACTGGCTGCATTTCGGATTGTTGAATCGTCTTTCTTGGCACACCGAGTGGAGGGGGAGTTGGGAGAACCGTTCTGACGAAGGTTGAGTGGACACTCCGCGAGGGCAGACAGGAGTTCGTCCCACTGTCTGGGAGTTGTGGTTTTCTCGAAGGAGTGAGCTGGAAGGACTGTAGAACTCTTAAAAGTGGCTTCCTGGCCAGGTTCGGCCGGGCTGCAAATTCCAGATAGCCGCCTCTGGTGCCTTCTTTTTAAGGAATCCTGTAGGAAACACCAAAGTCTCATGGAAGGTACCAGCTCAAAACATTATGTTCGAGTACAAAAAGACGGACAGCAATTGGTTGGAGGTGTAATAAGGGTAGTGCTTCTTTAAAACATATGCTTTTAAAAGGTACGTCAGCGCAAAAGAGGTCGTGACTTGGAAGAGACATGGTAACAAGATCAGCCAATGAATAGACGTGGCAACTGCGTCAGCCAATGAGGGCTGTTTGGAAACTGAAACAGTATTTGCTGTCTGAGCGGTTCCACCACAAAACCGCGGTAGACTAAAGCGCGTGTGACTAAAGCGCGGTGACAAAACTGCACCATCAAAACCGCGCGACAACAGCGCGCCGACAACAGCGCGCCGACAGAAGCGCACTGTAACATAACCCTAAACCTAACCCTAACCTAACCCTAACCCTAACCCTAACCCTAAACCTAACCCTAAACCTAAGTCTAAACCTAACCCTAAACCTTACCTTAAGTTAAATCTCGCTTCTGTCGGCGCGCTGTTGTCGGCGCGCTTTTGACATCGCGGTTTTAGCGCCGCGGTGTTGTCGGCGCGCTTTTGACGTTCGCGGTTATGTCGTGCCACGGTGTGAGCAACAAGGAGACAGCAAGGAGCCTGGGCATGGCTTAGCTCTGCAGTTCTGAGTCTGTGCTGAGCTCTAAACAGGTCTGCTGCTCTGAAGTGAAACTGAAAACTGTTCTCTCCTCTGCCTGTGTCTGCTTGTATTTACTACCATATTGGAAAAACCTGCTTTTGATATTGTATATTTACTTCAAGTGTCATATTATATAGAGAGAGACTGAATCCTGCTGAATCAGTTACGTGTGTGTGCTTTCTGGATGTGATTGCTGCAGCAAACTCTGACAAGGTAGTCCTCCACTTACAACGGTTTCTTTAGAGACCGAAGTTACTAGGATACAGGTAGTCCTCAAATTACAACAGTTCATTTAATGAACTGTTCGCTAAAGTTGAAGTTACAATGGCACTGAAAAAAAGTGACTTAGGACCATTTTTGCACTTATGACAGTTGAAGCATCCCCAAGGTCACGTGATTTACATTTTGATGCTTGACAACTGGTTCATGTTTATGACGGTGGCAGTGTCCCAGGGTCACATGATCATCTTTTGTAACCTTCTGATAAGCAAAGTCAAAGGGGGAAGCTAGATTCACTTAAGGACTGGTTAGAAATTTAACGAGGGCAGTGTTTAATGTAAATGTATGGCCCCTTTTACCCAATGGATTGAAGAGAGCCAATCTGTTGTATTGTAGGGCTGGCCCAGAAACCAGGAGTTGGTGAGTTCTAGTTCTGCATTAAGCATGAAAGCTGGCTGGGTGATTTAGGGCCAATCACTGGGAGATGGTGAGTTCTAATCTCGCATTAGGGAGTAAAAGCCAACTCCTGGTGATTGGCCCAAAAATCACCCACCCGGCTTTCATACTTAAGGCAGGACTAGAACTCATAGACACCTGGTGACTGGCCCAAAGTTACCCAGCTAACCTTTGTCCCTCTGGCAGGGCTAGAATTTAGCATCTCCTTGTGTCTTGTTCCAGATCAAATCAATCTTTATTATAGTCAAAGACTAGCCTAAGGATAGTGGCGTACAGAAAAAAAAAAAAATATAAAAAATGTAAGTATTAAATTGGATTAAACCGTAAAAAAATCTAAAACAAACAAATGCGGATTAAAAACAAAAAATGGACATATAAAAAAATACGATGAACTAGGGGGAAAAGGAGCTAATGTCACGCAGGTACGACGTGCGATCTCAGAGCTCTGAGATTGCAGTCAGCATTTTTGCCGCTGGATGGTCCATTCGGACCTAAACCGTCCCGAAGAAATGGTGACAGGGAAGAGTATGTCTTGCTGATCTCAGGTAAACCAAAAAGTCCCTGATTGATCCAAGAGAATCTCTTCTTGCTGGCGGCAATAAGCATAGCCTCAAGCTGCTGAAGTCGGGACAGCTCCGCAACGGGAGGAAAGCGGAATGAGAAAGTGTGTCCATCTGGTGAGGAAATCTTATTTTTATAAAAGACTGCCCAAAAAAGATTGAACTTAAATTAAACTGATAAAGAAAAGGAAATAAGCGGCGAAATTAAGCATTATTGGACAGTGTGTTATCTTTTTTTTTTTTCTATGGATGGAAGTTTTGTAAACATTTTTTACTTTTCAAAGTGAAAGTATCGGATTGTTTTCTTCTATTTCTTTTTTTACCTATGGATTAAATCTTTTCCTTTATTTCTACAATACTGGTTGTGATAGATTTTTTCTTTTTATTTTGTTTCATTTAAGAATTTTGTTTCTTCTAAGCCTGAAACATAAAGAAGATATAAAAGGAATATAAAAAGGGCAGTAATCTTAGAGGGAAAAGAAGTTACACTGCCACTTGGAGGTTGGAGGTTGAGACCTGGAAACATTGCTTTTTCTTTTTTCCCTTTGATCATTTTGACCTTGCACTTCAAAGTCTTCAGCTTGTTTATAGAAGAAATAAGGAGAAGAGCATGGGTTGTTTACACAGGTGCTCTTTGGATGCTTGTTGGTAACTGGAAAGAAGTGAAAACAAAGATTTGTTTTTAAACTAGAGTGGCAGTGTTTACTAATTGGAAGGATGGCACGACATCAGAAAGAAACCATAACATTACAACAGATCAGAGACGTGCAGTCACTGGAGGCAGGGGAGGCGGGGCCTCACCAGTCTCATGAGGAAAAGGGAAGATTTTTTTAAAATAATTAAAAAGGCCAAGGTAGTTGCTGCCAGACTCCAAGTCACAGTGACTCTGAGTCTGCTTAGTGCTAACTGTAGGGGGAGGCGAGAGAACTATGGGCCTCCTTTGCATAAGGAATTTTTCGCCTTTTAAGAGTTAAGCAAGGGTTAAGAAGCGAAAAATTCCTTATGCAAATGAGGCACGTGATTCTATCGCCTCCTCCTGCAGAGGGCACTTTTTTTAGAGGCTTTTTTAAAACATTTAAGCAGAGTCATCCACATGGTGACTCTAGCAGCAATTATCCTAGCCTGTCTGGGCCTGGCTAGACCAAATTTTGCATTTTTGACGCAGCTGGAAGGTATGTGGGTCAGAGGGAGGGGGCAGGGGGGAAGTGTGTGTGTGTGTATGTGTGTGTGCGTTATTTTTTAAAGTGCCTTCCGGGCCGAGTGAAGCAACAACCTTCGGACAGAAAAGCATACAGCTTGTTAGAGAGGTAGATTTTAAGGGGGGTTTGAAACAATAGCAATCTTACAAGCTCAAAGTTGGCACATTAATACAAAGTTTCTTTGGCTCCAAGCCATCTTGTTTCATTTCCATATTCAACATAATCAGCTAGGGAAAGTTGTTAGATCAAATCAGAGAAAAGAACAGACTTTCTGTGGTCTGAATGGATTTGTACTTGATGAAACGCCTGTTAATAAAGGATCGTGATGTGCATTTTGAAGGCAAAACTGCTTCAGATCAGCTGCAGCTTGGGGAAAGCCAGGGCTTGTGAGTTTGCCAATCGTGTGTGTGTGTGTGTGTGTGTGTGGCGTCGGGACAGAGTCTGACCCTCTGAAAACCTAGTTGGAAAAGGGTGGGGGGGAGTGGAAAAACAAGAAGCGGTTTGAGCCCAATCTAACGGGTTGTGGGGACGAGGAGGAGAGTCGCCTCTTCCTTTAATTTGCTCTGTTTCCTCCCCACTCCATAATTGGCAAACCGCATCTTCACAAGCCAGGACCGCGTGGTTCTCTCAGGGAGAGAGAGAGACGGAGAGAGAGGAGGGCGCCTTTGGAAAGGGGGCTGCTGACGCAGAAATCCTCCCTCCCATCTCTCAGGTCTCTTTCCCCACCCCATTTCATTTCATTTCATTTTATTATATTTATATGCCGCCCTTTTCCCCCGAAGGGGATTCAGGGCAGCTAACAAATCAAATCAGAGAAGGGGGGGTACAGACAAAAAATAAAAAAACGAAACATAACAATACATAATTTAAAAACACACAACAGTCATACCATTTGAAACGGGGGCAGCAGCTCTTTAGCCCCCGGCCTGTCGGAACAGCCAGATTTTAACGGCTTTGCGGAAGGCTTGGAGGGTGGTGAGGGTTCGAATCTCCACGGGGAGTTCGTTCCAAAGGGTCAGAGCAGCCACAGAGAAGGCTCTCCTCCGGGTAGTCGCCAGTCGACACTGGCCGGCGGATGGAATTCGGAGGAGGCCTAATCTGTGGGATCTAATCGGTCTAGTGGAGGTGATTGGCAGCAGGCGGTCTCTCAAGTACCCAGGTCCAATACCATGAAGGGCTTTATAAGTGATGACTAGCGCCTTGAAGCGTATCCAGAGACCAACAGGCAGCCAGTGCAGCTCGCGGAGGATAGGTGTTACGTGGGTGAACCGAGGTGCACCCACAATCGCTCGCGCGGCTGCATTCTGGACAAGCTGAAGTCTCCGAATGCTCTTCAAGGGCTGCCCCATGTAGAGCACGTTGCATCCATCCCTCCGCTCCCTACAAAATCCACCCTCCGCCTTGCCAAGCTGCCGCGATGTCCTCGGAGAAAACAGGTGAAGAAGCGCCCTGGAGGCATGGGGGGGGGGGAAGAGTGGGAAAAAACACGCGGGGGAGGGAATTGCACGTGTGTGCGTGTGCCACGGAAGTCCCTCATCTCCATCCACCCTCTCCAAACCCGGGAGGGGGGTGGGGTAAACCAGCCGGAGTGCGCGGGGCTAGCAAAAATGCCACGCGTGTAATTCCCACGCAAGTCCGGAGATGCATTGGCGAGGGAGGAGAGGAGAGAGAGCATGCACAAGGGGAAAGAGGCGATGCTGAGTTGCAAAAGGGTGCATTTGAAGTGGGATTGGGAAGAGGGGGGCCATCTGCTAAATGCCCCATAAAGGGAAGGGATCGACTCTCGGTCCCGCAGATGGTTTGGGATGCAGCTACGTTGCATCTCGGCAAGGATTGCATCTCTGCAAGGATGTGCCGCATGTGGCCGTGCAGGGATGTCACTCCAGGGAAAGCGACTTGGGGGGTGTGTATGTGGAGTACAGAATATCGGCCAGCCGCCTCCACCCCCCTCCTCCGAAAAACCAGGATCTGCGAAATGGATAAGGCCCGACCAAGTGGAGAGGGGCAAGGCGTGTTTTGGCCAGATCTGGAGCAGGAAAGTTTATGTGTGGTGCGAGGGGCAAAGTTGAAGTCTTTGGGAAGGGGGTGGGTTGGGGTGAGGGAGGGAGGGAAAGAAGAGCCGCGTTTTTTCTTTCTCGTTCTCTCTGCCTCACCAGCCATGAAACTCACCGCACATCACTGTAACAGATTATGTTTGGAATTCAAAAATTATTAGAAACAACAGAGAGAATTGAGAAGAGATGGGAAAATATTGAAAATATAAATTGTAATGTGATAAAAGCTGATGGAAAAATGGAAGATATCCAGCAAATGGAAAAAGTGGAGGCTGGAGTCCTAAAAACCCAAGGGAAAAATGAACAAAGAGGCAAGATAATCATGGATATTGACAGTGAACTGAGTGTGGTTGGAGAAGGAAAGAATGGAACAAGGAAAGGGGAGATAGATGGAAAGGTGCTTTACTCCAGATTTCAAGGTATAGAAGAAGAAAAAAGAGAAGAATTGATGGACTTAAGGAGAGAAACTTTGACAAAAACACTACTGATAACTAAAGATAAGCTGATTAAAGAAGCTGATGGAGGATTTCGAGATTTTACAAGATATGTAACAAGCAACAAGTTGCGAAGAGAAGTCCAAACAAATTTGATTAAGGAAATAACCAGAGTAATTCCACAAATGGCAAAAGAAATAGGACTACACTATTACGTGTATATAAGACACAGGTTGAGATATGAAAATTAATAATAAAACACTAGTTAAATTTAGTTAAAATTAGAGCAATATATTAAAAATGTAGTGATAATGGATAGATAAATAATTGATAATGATAACAATGTATACATATGTATTGGTTTGATAAGAGGAAATTTGGTATAAATTTTAAATGGTGAAAAAAGGGGGGAAAGTAAGTTAAACTTAGTCAAACTATTGTTAAATAAGTGATTGATAAGGATAATAATGTAATAATTTGTATTGAGTTGATAAAAGGGAAACTGGGTATAAATTGTAAGCAATGATTAAAAAAAGAGGTCTAAAAATTTTGTTATTAAACATAATTAATTTTTATTTTGAATGTGTTATAAAGATACAATGTGGCTGGATGATATTGAAAATAGATAAGGGAATGCCATTATGTTGTTTTGTTTTAAATTTTGGAATGTTTGTTATAAAGGGACGTTAAAACAACTATGGTCATGTGAAGGGTGAGGTATGATGATAGCAATATATATAAATATATTTGATGTAAAATATATAACTTGATATGAATCATAGGTGATGACTGTGGAAGGGATGCACGAAAGTTCTTTGTAACCAATTGACACACTTTCTACAATTTGTAATGGAAGATGATTTTAAGGTGTTTGTGTTTATTCAAAAAATTATATATATATTTAAAGTCACAACCCCTGGTATGCCCAAATATGGGAGGAAGGTCACACTTCCACTCTCTGTCTTCGGCTCGTCACAAGAGACCATCCAGACAGAAACCCAATATTTTTTACTGTTGCCTTTTTGTTACATTTGTTACATTTGTTATATTTATGCTGTTACATTTGTTATATTTATGCTCCCTTTATTTATTTATCAGCATAAATATAACATATATATGTGTGTGTGTGTGTGTGTGTGTGTGTGTGTTGCATTTGTGCTGATAAACTATATATATATATATGTGTATGTGTATGTGTATGTGTATCTGTATCTGTATATCTGTATCTGTATCTATATCATCTATATATCTATATCTATCTATCCATCCATCCATCCATCCATCCATCCATCCATCCATCCATCCGTATCTGTATCTATATCTATATCATCTATATCTATATCCTCTATCTATCTATCTATCTATCTATCTATCTATCTATCTATCTATCTACGGCAAAATAAATCTATCTAATACAGTAACAATAACAGTAATACAGTTGGAAGGGACCCTGGGGATCATCTAGTCCAACCCCTGTCCTCACAGAAGACTGATACTATTTCTGACAGATGGCTGTCCAGTCTCTTCTTAAAAGCCTCTATTGTGAATACGAATCAGTTCCCAAGTGTCAGAATTTTGATCAGGTGAAATTTGCCGCAAATTTCAGGTGAAATTTGCCGCAATGGTTGTTATGTGGGGAAAAAATGGTCACCGTGTCCCTTTTTCCACTTCTATTGCAACTCTGAACAGCACCTCTGAGCTATTGTTAAGTCGAGGACTTAATAAAGTTTTTAAACAAATGGATTTAAGAGGGGAGAAGAGTTACAACGGCAGTGAAAAATGACAATTTTTCACACTTACAACTGCACTTACAACGAACTGTTGTACGCCGAGGACTACCTGTAAAATAAAGTTTTTGAAAAAATAGATTTAAGAGGAGGGAAGGGGGAGAAGAGGAGGAAGGAAGGAAGCGAAAGCAGTTTAGGCGAAAAGTCAAAAACCTCTTGAGATGCGTCGGTGAAAGCGGCCATCCTTCCGTGAGATGGAAGATTAGGCTGGCCTCGCGATTTCTCCCTCGAAGTCATTTTGCTCTCCGTAGACAATTCTCCCGGAATCTGTACCCCATCCAGGAGGTCGCATAGTTTCTTCTCTCCTTCGACCTGAGCATCCAACATGGTCCTGGCCTTGCCCTTCTCACTTGGCTTGTGACAATGCCTTCTGGATTGGCAGCTTACTCCCTCGTTGATCTCGTAGCTAAAAAACCCAACGACGACAAAGTTGGAAGGATCAGTGGAGAAAAAAATAATAAGCCACGCATCTCCAGAAAAGCTCAAGGCAATGAAGTTTCAAGAAAGGTTTGCTTTAGATAAAGAAATTAATTCAAAATTGTAAAGGTAACATGTGCTAGTCATTCCTGACACTAGGGGACGGTGCTCATCTCTGTTTCAAAGAGCCAGCGCTGTCCGAAGACGTCTCGGTGGACATGTGGCTGGCAGGACTAAACGCCAAAGGCACACGGAACGCTGTTCCCTTCCCTATTTTTCTACTTGAATTTTTTACATGCTTTCAAACTGCTAGGTTGGCAGAAGCTGGAAGAAGTAACGGGAGCTCACTCCATTATGCGGCGCTAGGGATTCGAACCACCAAACTGCCGATCTTTCGGATTGACAAGCTCAGCGTCTTAGCCACTGAGCCTTCATGTCTCTATCAGTGGTGGGTTCCAGCTCTCGTTGTAACCGTACCGGGCTCGGTGTGCACCCCATGAAGGCGGCCAGCACACTCATGTGTACTTACTTCTCGCAATGCCTCTGCTAGCCTCCGTGATGCTCCAGCTGCTTGGGGGAGTGTCGCACAGGCGCCATGCGCGTGCGCGGAAGCCCCAAAGAGCTCAAATACAGGTAAGGAGCTCGGGCGGGCGGGTGGGCCCTCCGGAACACCATATCGGAACGGTATCTGGTGCTCCGGGCAGGCACTGGTATGCCCGTACTGGGGCATACCGCCTGCAACTCACCACTGATCTTTATAATGAAAATTATAATTAAAATATACTCTTAAAATAACCTAACTAACACCTAACATGTGGTATTCAGGATATAAACTGTATTGAGTTATAATGTAAACACTAAATTGCCTTAAATATGACATCTAAAATTACAGTAAAGCATTTAATAGGCATCCATGCTGGCTGAGGAATTTTGCGAGTTGAACCCCACAAGCTGTGAAGTTGCCGTAGCTGCTGGTGTACAGGTAATTCTTACAAGTGTTCACTTAGTGACCGTTCGAAGTGACAATGGTACTGAAAAAAGTGACCTATGACCATTTTTCACACTTACAAGCGTTCCAGCATCCCTGCGATGACATCATCATGATACTTGGCAAGTGGCATGCACGTATGACGGTTTCTGTGTCCTGGGTCATGTGATCTGACAAGCAAAGTCAATGTGGGAAGCCAGTTTCAATTAAGAAATTTCTTACTTTTGAGCCGCGGTGGCGCAGTGGTTAGAACGCAGTACTGTAAGTTAGCTCTGCCGATTGCCAAGGGTTCGATCCTGGCCAGCTCAAGGTTGACTCAGCCTCCCATCCTTCCGAGTTGGGTAAAATGAGGACCCAGATTGTTGGGGGCAAGAGGCTGATTCTATAAACCTCTCAGAGAGGGCTATAAAGCCTTCTATCCTTCCTTCCTGTCCTCCCAGTGGTTAAAATGCAGTATTGTAGGCTAATTCTGCCCATTGCCAGCAGTTCGGTCCTGTCCAGCTCAAGGTTGACTCAGCCTTCCATCCTTCTGAGGTCGGTAAAATGGGGACTCTGATTGTTGGGGGCAAGAGCCTGACTCTATAAACCTCTTAGAGAGGGCTATAAAGCAGTGCAAAGCAGTATATAAGCCCAAGTGCTAATGCTACTTTTAACAGTTGATTCGCTTAACAACTGTGCAAAAAAAGTGGAGCAAATCTCTTTTAACAACTGTCTCACTCAGCAACAGAAAGGTTGTGCTCCATTGTGGCCAGTTGACAAGTACCTACAAAAGATGTTAATTGATGTCCAACTCTATTATTAAACTATTTCTCAAAAAGATGTAGTTGCCTAGATTCTGCCTGTCAAGCAGAAGTTCAACAGGGAGAACCTCCTCTATAATATTTTGAGTTGGAACAAAACTTCCACCTGTAGCTTCTCCACTTGCAAAAATTTTAAACATCAAGGTGAAAAGGGTTAGAACAGGGCTGCAATGCTACACAAAAGCCTCAAGGCGGCAGTAAAGAGCCCAAGGAATCATCATTCGCGTTTGCGCAGAGAAAAAAAATCTCTTCACTTCCCAAAGCTCTCACCATAAACAAACCAGAGCGTCCCACCTTCGGCGCTTCCCATTGGCTGCGCTGAGGAGGGTGGGGCAGGAGAGGAAATCTACTGTATTTACCCTCACGTTCTTCTGGGGAGGCACCCAGAATTCGGAGGGGAATGCGCATGCTCGGCCGAGGACTATAAATACGAAGCGCCTGAAGATGGACGCTCCATTCCGTGCCGCCCTCTGGTCGCGGCAAGAGGAGGGTGGGGAGGAGGGGCGAGCGAGGCTGCGTCAGAAAGGGGTGGGGCTGTCTCTGTTTATGAAGCTATTCCGCCTTTTTTACAAGCCTCCCTGGGTGGCTGAAACTCGAAAGGGCTTTCCTTTGCATCTTTGATGTTGTTTTTTTAATTTGCAACCGCGAGGTCGCTTTAAAAGACTTCCTTCTCTCCAAAGGGAGACTCTTTGCTTGCAGAGGCAAAAAAAAAAAAAAAAAAGCATGCATTTGCACTCTAGACAAAAGCCCCCAGCCCTTAAATGCTACATAATAATAAATGTGTGAATAATCATAATCACCATTTAACAGTGATACCCATTGTCATCGGGGCACTTGGCACCATGTCCATGACTTTTACAAGATATATCCACAAATTGCAGCTTCCTGCAATAACACCAGCGGAACTGCAAAAAACTCTGCAACTCAGAACATCTTATATTTTAAGAAGATCCTTGGTTGATACCTAGGAAGCTGGCAGCAAACCGTATCAACGGTATCGTTGGCACCAATCAATAAAATTTGTGACACATCTTTAAATGTTCACTTGACTGAGTTTCATGCTTAATGAATAAAAGAAATAATAACAACAACAACAACACCCATTGTCATCGGGGCACTTGGCACCATGTCCAAGAATTTCACAAGATACATCAAGAAATTGCAGCTTCCTGCAATAACACCAGCGGAACTGCAAAAAACTGCCCTACTCGAAACATCTTATATTTTAAGAAGATCCTTGTCTGATACCTAGGACGCTGGCAGCAAACCATATCAACCATTAGCACCAGTCAATGAAATTTGTGACACATCTTTAAATGTTCACTTGACTGAGTTTCATGCTTAATGAATAAAAGACAATAATAATAATAATCGTCATTTGGAACATTACACGCCAGATATCACAGTTGTCAAAAACCGAAACGTCCAATTTCTTGACATCGCTGTACCAGGAGATGCCAGAGTTGAAGAAAAAGAACTGGGGGAAAAAATCATGAAATACCGCAACTTGTCCATCCAAACTGCGTGATTATGAATGAAACATGTAACAGTGATACCCATTGTCATCGGGGCACATGGTACCATGTCCAAGAATACATCAACAAATTGCAGCTTCCTGCAATAACACCAGCTGCAAAAAACTGCGCTACTCAGAACATTGTACACTAAGAAGGTCCTTGGTTGATACCTAGGACATTGGCAGCAACTCGTACCAACCATTAGCACCAGTCAAATATCACCAGGCTCAGGGTTGACTCAGCCTTCCATCCTTCCGAGGTGGGTAAAATAAGGACCCGGATTGTTGTTGGGGGCAATATGCTGACTTCTGTAAACCGCTTAGAGAGGGCTGAAAGCCCTATGAAGCGGTATATAAGTCTAACTATTGCTATTGCTATATGTGATGCATTTTTAATATAAATAAGGCATATAATAATTAATAATAATAATAAATGTGTGCATAAGTGCACCAACTTGCCTACCATCCCTGTCCTACTGTCCCCACTTACTCGTATCCATTTCCTGTATTCATAATCGTGTTTATACTTATATCTGTTATCTTATACATGCTTGACAAAATAAATAAATTAAAAATTAAAACCATGCAAGGCCATTCATAAAATACCATTCATAAACTGGGGCAGACAAACTTGGAATCTAGGACTGTCTTTTCTGTTCCCAAGGGGGTATAGCGTTCAGAAGGTGGCGTTACGTAGACTTAAAATCGGAAACATTCCTCTTGGGGATTTTACCAGAAACATATAGTAAAGAAAATGTATATTTGTTTATCCATGTTATAACAGCAGCTAGGATTGTATTTGCATAAAATTGGAAAAGCGAAGAGATTCCTGGAGAGGAGAATGCGATTAGGAAAATATTAGAATGTGCAGAAATGTACAGATTGACATTGGCAATTAAAGAGAAAGAAGAAACTGGTTATTATACTATATGGGAAGCATTTCATTGATGGTTAGAGGGTAAATATAAAAATTAGAAGTTAAATTAGCTGTGTTAAAATATTAGAGTTAGTATAACTAAAAGAGCTAAGTAAATTAAGAGGATTGTTATGGTAGGAATAGATAAAATAATCAACATGATTGTAAAATTTAATTGTTATTGCACAAAATATTTGTACCCAGACGACGCACTGCTTAATGGACTGTTTGTACTTTGTATTAAGGTAAAATAAAAACTTTACCAAAAAAAAAAAAAAGATGGCATTATCCCCAAAACAACCCTGTGAGGTAGACTAGGCAGAAACAGAGATCTTAGAACCTCTGCTGTTGAGGGGGATCTTGAATCCAGGTCTCTCCGTAGTCTGAAAAGGCTAGAGAGGAGTTTGCTTGGAATAATGTGGGGATTCCTTTACAGTACTGGGGAAGGGTTGGACTAGAGGACCTCTCGGGTCCCTTCCAGTCCTATGATTCCATGATCTACTGCAGGACTTATACTGGTGTTTCTCAACCTCATGAAACTTAAGATGCGTGGACTTCAATTCCCAGAATTCTCCAGCCAATCATGCTGGCTGGGGAATTCTGGGAGCTGAAGGCCATGCCGCTGATTGGAGAATTCCTGGAGTGGAAGCCCACATATTTTAAACCTGCAGAAGTTGAGAAACGACATTCACATTAAGGATCAGGCGATGGATCTCAGTTCTGAGTATTTACATGACCATCTAAGTTGTTCAGACTTAATCCGCAAAGAATGAAGTAGTTTAGAGCAATCGGTATTTGAAAAATATACCACAGGCATCGCCTTATATCCCACCTCCCATTCCTTTCCTATAATAACAGCATCTTATAATCTTTTAATTGGCGATCACACATTTTAAGCTTCAGGAATGCCATTTCATGTATCATTAACCTTGTAGAAATAACAGGAAAAGTTCCATAGCGCATCATCTGACATTTTATTAAAACGCAGGTTTCCAGAAGGTTCTGGAAACATGCCTCTAGCTTTTCAGGGGCTGCAAAAAAAAATGGTTTTAATACATGTCTGAATACACGCGGTCCTCGACTTACAACTGTTCATTTAGTGACCAAAGTTACAACGGGGCTGAAAAAAAGTTACTTATTTTTCATACTTATGACTATGACAGCATCCCCGCGGTCATATGATCAAAATTCAGGCGTTTGACAACTGACAGGTACGTATGACGGTGTCCCGGATCACGTGATCCCCTTTTGCGACCTCCTGACAAGCAAAGTCCATGGGGGGGGAAGCCAGATTCACTTAACAACTGTTACTAACTTAACAACTGCAATGATTCACTTAACAACTGTGGCAAGAAAAGCCGTAAAAATGGGGCAAAACTTGCTTAACTAATTTCTCACTAACTTCAATTTTGGGCTCAATTCAGTGGTGGGTTTCAAAAAAAATTTAAATCCTCTTCTGTAGGTGTGGCCTGCTTTGTGGGAGTGGCTTGCCGGCCATGTGACCGAGTAGGAGTGGCTTGCCGGCCATGTGACCGAGTGGGAGTAGCTTGGCAGTCATGTCACTGGTGGGCGTGGCCAAATTGTAAAATGTGGTGAAACTCACTTAACAATGCTCTTGCTTAGCAACCAAAATGTTGGCTCAGAAACTCTGGCATTTGAAGCACGCAAGTCTTGAAGCTGCCAAGTTACAAGACCCCTTTGCACCTCTAACCCTTTAGAAAAAAAAAACCCCAGGGGTGTTCAAACTTGACAGCTTTAAGACTTGTGGACTTCAATTCCCAGAATTCCTTCTCCAATCATGTTGGCTCAGGAACTCTGGCACTGAAGTATGCAAGTCTTAAAGCTGTCAAGTTACAAGACCCTTTTGCACCCCTAACCCTTTAGAAAAAAAAAAAAACCAGGGATGTTCAAACTTGACAGCTTTAAGACCTTAAGGTTTAGATAGGACTCTCAAGAGGCGGACGGGGCGATTGATGAGCCAGCCAATCAGTGAACGGCAGGCGGGGCAAGAGTGGAGCGTTCAGGCAGGGGGAGGGAGTTGGAACCGGTTCTAAATGGCATGGTAGATTTGTGGAGGAGGTTAGAACTGGCAGGAACCCACCCCTGGCTCAATTGTGGTCGTAACCCAAGGACTATTTGTATGCCTGCTCTCGGGTGAACTGCCTGGATACAAGAAGATATTTTTTATAGCTGACAAAGAGGAAATGAACCATTTCTGTATCACCTAGTTTTGATTAATTTTCTCTATCCTGGACAGTCCTGTCCCTGTCGGTGAATAACCACAACAAACCACAGGTCTTTTGAAGTTTGAACGCTGTATTCTTTTGGCGTTTCAGGAGAGGAAGCAACAGATATGTTTATCTCTTACCCATCTCCGTTTCAAAGCCGAAGACCCAGCGCTGTCCGAAGACATCTCTGTGGTCATGTGGCTGGCATGACTAAAAACCCTGAAGGCGCACGTGGAACGCTGTTGCCTTCCCACCAAAGGTGGTCCCTATTTTTCTACTTTACATTTTTTAAGTGCAGATGTTGGGCAACTGGCATGTACTTATGACGGCTGCAGTGTTCCCGGGGTCACACGGTCCCCTTCGGCGACCTTCTGGCAAGCAAAGCCAATGGGGAAGCCAGATTCATTTAACAACCCATGAGAACTAACTCAACCATGGCAGTCCTTCACTTAACAACTGGGAAAGGAAGAATAGCAATAGCCATAGCAGTTAGACTTATATACCGCTTCATAGGGCTTTCAGCCCTCTCTAAGCGGTTTACAGAGTCAGCATATTGCCCCCAACAACAATCCGGGTCCTCATTTTACCCACCTCGGAAGGATGGAAGGCTGAGTCAACCCTGAGCCGGTGAGATTAGAACAGCCGAACTGCAGAACTGCAGTCAGCTGAAGCAGCCTGCAGTGTTGCATTTAACCACTGCGCCACCTTGGCTCTAGTAGGGTTGGGTTGGTCAATATTTAGTTTAGAGACAACTTGGCAATACAGAATTGGAATCTGGATTTAGAAGTTTAAAATTCAAGACTAAGACGTGGAAAGCAAAGATGATGACAATCTGTTTCTGCACTCTTGCTTTTGTCCCCCTCCCCTAAAAAAACACCTATAAGACCCAAAGCCAACCAGAAACATATTGAAATAAGTCCAGATCTCCTAGCTACCTTCTGTGCTTTGACATCATCCTCTTCTTAGTAGCCATGAGGTCAGTCAGTCAATCAATTTCCAATTCCCAAATCAAGAGATGTTTTTTTTAAATAACAGATTTCTAATTTTCTAATAATAAGAACAAAAGAAATGGGGCCAAAAACTCACTTAAAAACCATCTCACTTAGCAAAAAACGAATTTGGGGTTTGATTGTGTTTGTAAGTCGAGGACCACTTGTACTTCCGTTTTCCAGCCCAAAAACAAAACAAAATCAGCCATTGCAGACCGTGGATTCACTTTATGGCAAGAGTGTTTGTTTAATTACCACCGTATGCACTGTATGACTTTCTCTATGCAGTCAATGACTGGTTAAGATTCAGGATCAAATTCGGAAAAGTCATATATACCTGGGAGTTCCTTTTCTAGATTTTTCAGCTGCTGTCTGCCTTCGAGTGGCTTCCCCAGAGAGGAAATTCTTGGGAGGTAAACTCTCCGTACTTCTTGTGGGGCAAGCTTTATTTTCCAGAAACGAGGAATTTCCCAGGAAGGTTTGGTTACCCTGGAGCTCCAGGAAGTAGCTCACCATGATTTCCAGAATGGTTTTTAAAGGCGTCTCTTTGGCCTGCAGTAGAAAAAGTAAGATAAAGGGGCCATTAGAATTAGGCTGACTCGATTTTACGGTTTGCAAAAGACAGAGAGAGTTGGAATTGGAATTGGAATTTATTGCATTTATATGCCGCCCTTTTCCCCGAAGGGGACTCAGGGCGGCTCACAATCCAAGTCAGGGAAGGGGGTACAGACAAGGGATAAAAAAGACGAACAGAACAATACACAATTTAAAAGCACACAACAACCATACCATTAGGGGGGGGGGGGCAAAAGCTCTTTAGCCCCAGGCCTGTCGGAACAGCCAGGTTTTAAGGGCTTTGCGGAAGGCCTGGAGGGTGGTGAGGGTACAAATCTCCACGGGGAGCTCGTTCCAGAGGGTCGGAGCAGCCACAGAGAAGGCTCTCCTCCGGGTAGTCGCCAGTCGACACTGGCCGGCGGATGGAATTCGGAGGAGGCCTAATCTGTGGGATCTAATCAGTCTATTGGAGACAATTGGCAGCAGGCGGTCTCTCACGTACCCAGGTCCAATACCATGAAGGGCTTTATAAGTGACGAAGTTGATTTCTAGCCTACATGTTCTAGGCTCAAGTCTCCTGCTTTGTGATATTTTAAAACAATATTTAAATTAAAGGTTCCCCTCGCACAATCAGTATATGCTAGTCGTTTCCAACTCTAGGGGGCGGTGCTCATCTCCCTTTCAAAGCCGAAGAGCCAGCACTATCCAAAGAAATCTCCATGGTCATGTGGTCATGTAGGGACGCAGTGGCTAAGACGCTGAGCTTGTCTATCAAAAAGGTCGACAGTTGGAATCCCTAGCACCGCATAATGGAGGGAGCTCCCGTGACTTGTCCCAGCTTCTGCCAACCTAGCAGTTCGAAAGCACGTAAAAATGCAAGTAGAAAAATAGGAACCACCTGTGGTGGGAAGGTAACAGCATTCCATGCGCCTTTGGCGTTGAGTCATGCTGGCCACAAATATATGTACTATTAGAGCAGTGCATTTATGAGCATTTATGCATTCTTTTTTCTTCTTTTCTCTCTTTCCTTTTTCCTTTCTTTTTCGCTTTCTTTCTCTCTTTCTTTCTTTCTTCCTTCCTTCCTTCCTTCCTTCCTTCCTTCCTTACTTACTTACTTACTTACTTACTTACTTACTTACTTACTTACTTCCTCGTTATGTACAGGTAGTCCTTGACTTACGACCACAATTGAGCCCAAAATTTTTGTTGCTAAACGAGACATTTGTTAAGTGAATTTCGCCCCCATCTTATGACCTTTCTTGTTACAGTTGTCAAGTGAATCACTGCAGTTGACAAATTAGTGACATGGTTCTTAAGTGAATCTGGCTTCCCAATTGTCTTTTGCTTGTGAAAAGGTCACAAAAGGGGATCACATGACTCCCTGGGACACTACAACCATCATAAATATGGTGGACAAGCGTCTGAAATTTGGTCACATGATTATGGGGATATTACAAAGGTTGTATCTCTGGAAAATGGCCGTAAGTCATTTTTTCCCCAGTGCCGTTGTAACTTTGAATGGTCACTATGTGAACTTTTATAAGTTGAGGACTATCTGTACTAAATAACAGAGTCAGATCTTGAAGTTCTTCTAGTCAAGCCCCCACCTCAGGCAGGAGACCTTATACCAGTGGTGGTGAACCTGTGGCACGTATGCCGGAAGTGGCACGCAGAGCCATCTTTCTGGGCACGCGAGCTGTCTCCCGTTACTCTTCCGGGTTACAGTTTGCCAGCCAGTTGGTCTTCACATGGGCGGGAATAACGGAAACTGGAAGATCAGCCACCCGGTGCGCATGCACACGACGGGAAGATGACCTCCCAGTATACGCGTGCTCACCAGCCCCCTGGTCTTCTGGATTCTGACATGCATGCATGCACAAAGATCAGCTGGGCGATGCGCATACGCGCACCACAAACCAGAACATCATCTTCCTATCACAGATGGCTGGCGCACCGGGACCCATAAAAGCATGGCCAGAATGCATGGCTCGCGTGCCCAGCTTCCCTCCCTCCCTGCCCGAGCGGGCTTCTTGCCCGGCCCCGGCCCTCTAGCCTGCGACACCAACACGCACCTGCGGTCTGGAGCGCCTGCCCTTCTTGGGTGCTCCAGAATACGAGTAGCAGGGCTGCGTAGGAGCTAAGTCCGTCGGAGAAATATCTGTCTGGCACCAGAGTAAGTGGCGCTCCAGCCGAGAAGCGGCCCCGCGCCCTTGGCAGAAGCGGCAGGAGGAGGGGCGCTGTGGTGGCTTGTTCTTGGTGGCGGGCTGGTGGGGGCTTCATTGACTCTTCCAGTTTCCGGTGTGCATGCGTGCTCTGGAAACCGGAAGGTTGTTTTCCCGGTGCTTGGATGCGTGCCAGATGGCTGCTCTTCTGGTTTCCAGCACATGAAAAGGTTCACCAACCTTACACCATTTCAGGCAGTATTTTCTTAAGAGCCTCCAGTGATGAAACAGCTACAACTTTTAAAGCACCCATTGATTGATTGTCCCTGAGATCGTGAAACGCTCATTTTAAAGAAGAAACCGAAAATCCACCAATTATGAAAGTAGTTGCTTGTGCCCCCTGCAGGGGATTAGCCTAGATGACCTTTACAGGCCCCTTCCAATTATATAATTCTATGACTCTAGCTCGAACGGGTTTGTCCCCGCAAGACTTATAACTTCCTAGAAACCTTGTGCAAAAATGCAGGAATGTCTGTCCAGTTTTTACCTTGTTTTGTTTGTATAAAGACTGGAGGTGCAAAACGCTTCGGAGTTCGTTCCTGTTGTTGATGCTGAGCGCGGTACGGGGAAATTCTTCGTCCATCATGATACTTGTCTTCTTTAAGCCCTGGGTAGGAAAGAGATAATGCTATGAATCAGTATTAAAAAATAACCTCAGTCTTCACACCGCTGGTTAACTTAGAAGTCGGTGTAATAATAATATTCAGAGAAGCTGTCGGCACTGTGTTTCTCAAGCTTCATAACTCTTAAAGAGGTTTAAGATGTGTGGACTTCAATGCCCAGAATTCCCCAGCCAGCATGCTTTAACATAATTGACTTCAACTCCCAGAATTGCTCAGCCGGCATGGTTGAAAATGCACAGTCCAATTCCCAGAATTCTCCTGCAGGGTCATTGCTGAGAATTTCCGGGAATTGGAGTCCCTGTACAAGTCATAGTTGCTGAGACTGGGGAATACTGGGACCTCTTTATGGACTTTTGCTGAAAACAGGGGGGGAAATGAACTTGTGATTTATGGATAGGATGCTTAGAAAGGATAGAATAAGGAAAGAAGCGGGGACAATATACCGTTTAGAGAGAAAGGGTAAGATATTAATACAATTATCACTGCTGTAAAGGCAACCGGATTTCATATTTAATGTGTGCCTTTGTGCTCACGGTAAAAAATGACAATAAAGGTTATATCTGTAAAAAAGATTCAAAGCCCTCCTTGTTCCCTCTTTTTCTTTCATTTTTCTTTCTTCTTTCTTTCTCACTTTCCTTTTTATTTCTTTCCTTCCATGATTTCCTCCCTCCATCTCCCTCTCTCTCTCTTTTTTCTTTCTTTCTGTCTCTACTCATCCCTTTTCTTTTACTTCTCCAAGTTCTTTTTTCTTTCTTTTCTTTCTTTTTTCTTTTTTTCTTTCTTTTTTCTTTCTTCTTTCTTTCCTTCCCTGATTTCCTTCCTCCCTGTCTGACTTCTCTTTCTTTCTTGTTCTTTCTGTCTCTACTTATCCCTTTTCTTTTACTTCTCTAAGTTCTTTTTTATTTCTTTTCTTTCTTTTCTTTTCCTCTCTTTTTTCTTTCTTTCTTCCCTGATTTCCTCCCTCCCTCTTTCTTTCTTTTTCGTTCTTTCTATCTCTACTTATCCCTTTACTTATCTACGCTTCCTTTTTTCTTTCTTCTTTCCTTTCTTCTTTCTTTCCTTCCCTGATTTACTCCCTCCTTCTCTCTTTTTCTTTTTCTTTCTTTCTTTCTTTCTGTCTCTACTTATCCCTTTTACTTATCTACGCTTACCTTTTTCTTTAAATTTGTATTGTTTTTGCTCTGAAAAAAAAACTTCTTTAACTAAAAGTTAATTGCAAACATATTTAACAGTTTGCCTATGGGAAGGAGGAAAATCTTTCTCCGCCTCGCCATCCCCCCCCCCAAATGCATTGTGGGAAATGTAGTCCCCGGAGGGGATCCGGGGCTCTTCTCCAGGTTGGGCACCAGAGGGAGGGGCGCCCCGAGGCTTTTTCCTCCCCCCTCCCATCCTTTTCCTCTCCCAACCCCCCACTCACCTTTTTGCTCAGGAACTCTCGCACTAAAGATGCAGCCACCTCTTCCACGAAAGACGTTTCCATGGGTGGTCCTGCAGCATGCAACGAGGTCTGATTAGCAAATAAAACAAAATGCAAAATTTAAAATATATGTATATATTTTCTGCTTGGTCTCTCCGCCCTCCAACCCGTCGCGGGGGGCTTTTTGCTCAAATTGCAGCTGGCGGGCAAGGCGGTTGCATTACAGTTGGCGGGTTGTCATGGCGATGACGTCACGCGCCGGGAATTCTTTCTCCGCCTCCAGGGTGATCCCAGATGAGGATGCAGAGTGCAGACCTATGGGGGGGGGGGCTTAGAACGGGGAGGACCGGGGAATTCTGGGAGTTGAAGTCCACGCTTCTTGGACAAGGATTGGGGAAGTGGGAAGGAAGTTGGCGGAGTGGCTGCAAGAAACAGTGCTTGCAAATTTCTTTTTATATCGGCTTGTAAGCGATTTGATGTTTTTTTTGTAGTAAATATTTTCTCTCTTTTTTAAAAAAAAAAGTTATTTTTGAGAAAGAAGGGAGGAGGGAAGGAAGATGAGAGAGGAGGAATAGAGGAGGGAGGAAGGAAAGAAGGAAAGGCAGGGAAAGAGAAATAATAGAGAGGAAAGGGGAGGAAGGAAGGAATAGGAGGAGAGAAAGAGGAAGAATAGAGAAGGTGGGAGAGGAGGAAGGAAGGAAGGAAAGAAGGAAGGACAGAGAAAGGAAGAATAGCCTGCAGAGGAGGAGGAGAAAGAAAAGGAAGGAAAGAAGGAAGGGCAGAGAAAGAGGAAGAATAGAGGAGTAAAGAGGAGGAAAGAATAGGAGGAGAGAAAGAGGAATAATAGACGGAGGGGGGAGAGGAGGAAGGAAGGAGAGACAGAGAAAGAATAGAGGGAGAGGAAAGAGGAGGAAGGAATAGGAGAGAAAGAGGAAGAATAGTGGTGAGGAGAAGAGGAACGAAGGAAAGAAAGAAGGAAGATGAGAGAAGAAGAATAGAGGAAGGGGGAGGAGAGGAAGAAGGAAGGGAGAAAGATAAGAGAAAGAAAAAATAGAGGGAGGAAGGGGAGAAGTGGAAAGGAAGTAAAGAAGATGAGAGAAAGAGGAAAAATAGAGGGAGGGGGACAAGCAGGAAGGAAGGAAGATGCATCAAAATGAAAGAAAGAGGGAAGAAATGAAGGGAAGGATGTGAAAAAGGAATGAAGGACAATTAACACTATCCACAATAATGCACCCATTTGGCATTCTTCCCGCAAAAACCAGCAAATTCCTTGCACACTAAGCTAGGAATGATTAAGTCAGTTGTGCCAGATTTTACCATCTTTTTTGGCTAAATCCCTGAAATCGTCAAGTTAATCATGTGGCCATTAAGTCCGGCTTGCCCCATGACTTTGCTTGTTGGGAGCTGACTGAGGAGTCACCAGTGGCTGTGCAGTTTTTACACACCATTATAAGCTTTTCTTTCAAAAGGGAATTTCAGAAGCGTTTATGAAAACTTGCAGGGCAATGTATTCTTTATAAGGGATGCGGTGGTAGTTCAGTGGCTAAGCTTGTCGATCAGAAACGTTGGCAGTTCGAATCCCTCGTGCCGCGTAACAGGGTGAGCTCCTGTGACTTGTCCCAGCAGCTTCTGCCAACCTAGCAGTTTGAAAGCATGTAAAAAATGCAAGTAGAAAAATAGGAAACACCTTTGGTGGGAAGATCACAGTGTTCCGTGCGCCTTCCGGCGTTGAGTCATGCTGGCCACAAAAAATATGTACTATTAAATTAGAGCAGTGCATTTATGAGCATTTATGCATTCTTTTCTCTTCTTTTCTCTTTCCTTTTTCCTTTCTTTTTCTCTTTCTTTCTCCCTCTTTATCTTTCTTTTTCTTTCCCTCTTTCTTTCTTCCTTCCTTCCTCATTATGTACAGGGAGTCCTTGACTTAATGACCACAATTTAGCCCAAAATTTCTGTTGCTAAACGAGACACTTGTTAAGTGATATTTTGCCCCCTTCTTATGACCTTTCTTGTTACAGTTGTCAAGTGAATCACTGCAGTTGACAAAATTAGTGACATGGTTCTTAAGTGAATCTGGCTTCTGCAAGTAGAAAAATAGGAAACACCTTTGGTGGGAAGGTCACAGCATTCTGTGTGGCTTTAGTGTTCAGTCATGCTGGCCACGTGAGTACAGAGACGTCTTCAGACAACGCTGGCTCTTCGGCTTTGAAATGGAGATGAGCACCGCCCCCTAGAGTTGGGAACGACTCTAGCACATATGTGAGAGGGGAACCTTTGCCTTTATATTCTTTATGAAAAATGATTTTCCATTGTTTAAAGAGTACAGTAGTCCTTGACGTATGACCACGATTGAGTCCAAAATTTCTGTTGCTAAGTGAGACTGCCGATTTTACAACTTTTCTTGCCACTGTTGCTAAGTGAAACACTGCAGTTGTTAAGCTAGTAACACGGTTGTAAAGTGAATCTGGCTTCCCTATTGACTCTGCTTGTCAGAAAGTCGTGAAAGGGGAATCACGTGACACTGCAACCGTCGTAAGGCCGAACCAGTTGCCAAGCATCCGGATTCTGATCACGTTGAGCGTGAGGATGCTGTAACAATCATAAGCGTGAAAAACGGGCGTAAGTCACTTTTTTCAGCACCATTGTAATCTGTCACTAAATGAACTGTCGTAAATCGAGGACTAGATGAACTATTCCCAATCACAAAAGCAAACCTTGGAGAAAGGAATGAAAGGCATGTAGAAATATGAAAGTTAAGATATACCTGATGAAACTGGGCATTTTTGTTGCAATAAAATAAGGCATTTGCACCAAATCACAACTTTCTGCTTTTTCATAACAATCTCTACAAGCCATTTCTATAAAGACCCATCAATCTACTCAGTAAAACCCAAAATCAAAGTTCCATTCTTTTCCACTTCAAGCAGGAAGTTCAGAAACGGTATCTGCATGTAAATAAAAGTACTTACCGTTCAGTGGTGGGTTTCAAAAATTTTTGGAACCTACTCTGTGGGTGTGGCCTCCTTTGTGGGAGTGGCTTGCCAGCCATGTGACCTGGTGGGAGTGGCTTGCCAGCCATGTGTTTTCTCTCTCTCTCTCTCTCTCCTTCCTTTTGTCTCTGTCCCTTTTTCTTTTTTTCTTTCAACTCTCACTTTTTCTTTCTTTCTTTTTATTTATTTATTTATTTCTCTCTCTCTCTCTCTCTCTCTCTCTCTCTCTCTCTCTCTCTCTCTCTCTCTCTCTCTGTGTGTGTATCAATGGTGGGTTTCAAAAATTTTTGGAACCGCTTTAGGTGTGGCCAGCTTTCCGAGTCCATTGGTGGAACCTCTTCTAACCGGTTCGGTAGATTTGACGAACCGGTTCTACCAAAAAGGTGCGAACTGGCAGGAACCCACTTCTGTAACCGTTAATATTCTTTTCTTTAATCAAAATAGCCAATTTTGCCATTTGAGCCAACGCCATCAACTTCTGCAACTATTTGTCCATAGTAGAAATCAAAGTGGAACTCAATGCCATTTTTTTTCTTACCCTTCCACACTTCTCCCCCCCCCCTTCTTCTTTCCTCACTGCTTTTCTATTTACTATTGTATATCTTATAGTGTTTTTATAACTCAATAAAAATGTTAAACGGATGAAACCGGGCATTTTTTAAAATTTCGTTTCATTTTCATTTCAAGTGCCGCGGTAGTTAGACTGCAGTATTGCAAGCTAATTTGACTGCCCACCGCCAGCAATTTGGCTGTCTCCTGACCGGGTCAAGGTCGACTCAGCCTTCCATCCTTCCGAGGTCGGTAAAATGAGGACCCCGATTGTTGGGGGCAATAGGTTGACTCTGTAAACCGCTTAGAACACCGTGAAGTGGTGTGTAAGTGCTATTGCTATTTTTGAATGGCATTATAAGACAGCAAATCATACAATGTGTCAAATGCAATCAAAAGCCTTTTGGGAGTTTTCTGGTGGTTGGCAGGTTGTAGCATCTTCACCCGCGTGAAACTTTCTTGAAACTTAGGGAGACTCAAGGTTAAAACACATAAAGAATGGTTGCAGGAATTGGGTATGTCTAATCCGCCTACTGCCAATTACCTCCACTAGGCCAATAAGATCCCATAGATTAGGCCTCCTCCGAATTCCATCAGCCGGCCAATGTCGGCTGGCAACTACCCGGAGGAGAGCCTTCTCGGTAGCTGCTCCGACCCTCTGGAACGAACTCCCCGTGGAGATTCGTACCCTCACCACCCTCCAGACCTTCCGCAAAGCCCTTAAGTCCTGGCTGTCCCGACAGGCCTGGGGCTAAAGATTTCAACCCCACTCGAATAGTATGACTGTTGTGCTCTTTTAATGATGTATTGTTTTCGTGTTTGTAACTTGTTTGTCCTCCCTCCCCCTGAATTGTGAGCCGCCCTGAGTCCCCTCAGGGAAAAGGGCACATACAAATAAAGTATCTATCTATCTATCTATCTATCTATCTATCTAAAGAAAATAAGGACTAAGAGTGACATGATAGCAGTTTCCCAATACCTCGGGCTACCCCAAAGGAGTCAAAACACCTGAAGGCAGAACAAGAAGTGGTGGATGGAAACTAATCAAGGAGAGAAGCAACCTAGAACTAAGGAGAAACTTCCAGACAGTGAGAACAATTAATAAATCAATTCCTTCAACCAAATACACTCATACCTTCCTACTTGGCTGCTTCATAACTCATAGAATTCAGCACATTTTAATGTGAACATTTTGTACTTGTCTGGTATGTGACACGGAAGCTAGAACTTCTCAGCGTCGGCTGACTCATTACCCCGCAAAAAAGGGTGATGTGTTACATGGTTTGTTTGACACTTAATTATGTTTTAATGCTTATCATGCCTCCTGGAGCCAATTAATGACAAGTACTAAGATGCTAATAGACTTGGTGGCAGCTTTTCTGGCCTTTCACTTGGGTTGAGATTGCTTGATAAGCTAACAATGATGACTATTTAACTTCAAATGTCATTTAAACTCAGCCATCCATCTATCATTGGCCTAATTCCTAATTCACAAATATTTTGGCATTTCCCTCATTCTTTGGCCCTTCCTTCCTTCATTCCTCCCTCCCTCCCTGTCTTTGCTCCCTTCCCATTCCTATAAAGCTAAGGCTGCAACTAAATAATCATTGTTGTTGATGCCAAATGTTCATAGGTTATAAAATTACCTGTTCCAATAGCATATTCCATTACTCCAACATATCACTCATTCCAAAACGGTAGAAAAACCACAACAGAAAATACTTGCTGATATGTTTCCAGTTTATTTATTTGGTGATGCCAGTAATACTGGAAGCGGCAGATAGGAGGGACACATCTATACCATAGCAGTATTCACTTCTAGCTTTAGACCAAGAATTCAGACTGTCAATAGGCAGTAAGTCAATAGGTTGGAGGGCAGAGATCGACCCCTAGGCCCCTGAATTATGGGGTGCCACAGGGTTCGGTCCTGTCCCCCCTCCTGTTCAACATCTACATGAAGCCGCTGGGTGAGATCATTCGACGGCACGGGATAAAATATCATCAGTATGCGGACGATACACAATTGTATCTGTCCGCCCCGTGCCAACTCAGTGAAGCGGTTGACGTGATGTGTCAGTGCCTCGAGGCTGTTAGGGTCTGGATGGGGATTAACAAGCTTGCACTTAATCCGGATAAGACTGAGTGGCTGGTGTGTTTCCCTCCCACCAATTGGCCAAGTATTCCATCTCTCAGGCTGGGGGGTTAACCGTACGCCCCTCAGACAGGGTTCGCAATTTGGGAGTCCTCCTGGACCCACAGCTGACTTTTGAACATCATTTGTCGGCTGTGACCAGGGGGACATTTGCCCAGGTTCGCCTGGTGCACCAATTGCGTCCCTACCTGAACTGGGAGGCCCTCACCACAGTCACTCGTGCCCTTGTGACCTCTAGACTGGACTACTGCAACGTGCTCTACATGGGGCAGCCCCTGAAGAGCATTCGGAGACTTCAGCTTGTCCAGAATGCAGCCGCGCGAGCGATCGTGGGTGCACCTCGGTACACCCACGTCACACCTATCCTCCGCGAGCTGCACTGGCTGCCTATTGGTCTTCGGATACGCTTCAAGGTGCTAGTCGTCACTTATAAAGCCCTTCATGGTATTGGACTTGGGTACTTGAGAGACCGCCTCTTGCCAATTACCTCCCAAAGGCCCATTAGATCCCACAGATTAGGCCTCCTCCGAATTCCATCCACTGGCCAATGCCGATTGACTACCACCCGGAGGAGGGCCTTCTCTGTGGCTGCTCCAGCCCTCTGGAACGAGCTCCCCGTGGAGATTCGGACCCTCACCACCCTCCAGGCTTTCCGCAAAGCCCTTAAAACCTGGCTGTTCCAACAGGCCTGGGGCTGATGAGTTCTTGTCCCCGCTCGAATGGTGTGGCTGTTGATTGTTTTTAAATTGTGGTATTGTTTTGTCCGTGTCTTTTTTTATCCTGTCTGTATCCCCCCCCCCCCCCTGACTTGGTTTGTGAGCCGCCCTGAGTCCCTCTGGGAATAAGGCGGCATAGAAATACAATAAAATCGAAATCGGGAAAAAAAATCAGTACAATTGTTGAAAAAAATGAAATAGCACTATTAACTTAGCAAGTAGGAAACAATGTACAAAATATATTCTCCCCCCTTCCCGCATTTTTCTATTTGCAGGAGAATGTGGAATATAATATAATCACTGTGACTCAGGATTGAACGGTGGAGTCCTTTGGAGTTCTCTCCGAACTTAGTTCTTGCATGCGGATGTTTCATTATTTGACGGGGTAGTAGCATCAAGGGTGAGATAACAAAGAGAGCTTTTTCTTCCTCGCCCTGCAAAAAAGTTAGTAAGGTCTGAGGCCCAGCTCAGTCACCACGCAGTACAGCCTAAAATGTACATAGAGAGCAGAGAGGAGCACCGCCAGAAGGATGATGACTCCAACCGTCTTCAATATTTCTTCCCACTTTTTTCTGAAAAGGGCAGAGAAAAGAGAACAGCTTGCTAGGAGAACAATGGCTAGTTCACGATGCTCCCTAGCCTTTCATTAGCCGGGTGTTTTCGAAACTGTGTCATCTCTACTCAAACGAGCCCTGTTGCTTAAGGAATCCTTGGAACTGTCACCCAGCTTATCTAGCGGATATCAGGTGTAGCCTGTCCAAGAGATTCTCAAACAACTCCCATCCTACAGGGCACCAGAGGGGAAGGTTGCAGTGGTGGGTTCTGGATCCCGGTGCAACAGGTACAGGGCAACGGAGCCAAGCGTTCACCACATGCACGTGCGCAGCGCACACATGCTTACTTACCGCCTGCAACGCTCCAGATGCTCGGCGGAGCGTCGCGCAGGTGCTGTATACTTCGTGTGCATACACGGATGCCCCGATCGGCTCAAATACACGTAAGGGGCGTACCAGTCATATCCCACAACTGAAAGGTTGGCTCTCTTCAGATATATTTGGGGGCCCGCTGGGATAGGAAGTGACACATCGGGCTGCGAGGAGGCCTCAAGAGCAATAATCAGCTCATCTTCAGAAAGGGCACTTAGCATCAAGCAAGGAGTGGCATCACTCATGGGCAAAAGTGAGTTAAGGGGCAACAACACTTTCCTTTCCGATCCAGGCCTTTTAAGGGATACATCCATTTCCAAATACTTAAGAGGGAAAGGGAGGGAAATGAAGGGAACGGAAGGAAAGAATAATCACCTTGGGTGAATTAAATCTATCTACCGTGTCTCCTTGAAAATAAGTCAGGGTCTTATTTTCTTTTGACCCCTGAAACAAGTGATTGGCCTTATTTTCGGGGGGGTCTTGTTATTTTTGAGGTGCAGGAGGTGGCGAGCATGGTGGTTGCTGCTGTGTTGCAATATTTTTGGGAAGAGGGATTATTTTAGCGGATGCACTTAAAACCCTGATTGGCCTTATTATCTGGGGAGGTCTTATTTTCTGGAAACAGGGTACAAAAACTGCCTATGTTGATTAAAATAAGACATACCTGCATCTGCATCTCTCCTTTCCTAGATTCCTCCTTACAATCTGGAAGCCATGAGGGTCAAATAACAAAACAATATGTGAATAGGTTTCCAGGCACATCTCTGACATTAATAGGTTTATTGATTATGGAGTCATTGCCTAAACTGCACAATTGTAGGAAATAATTGAAATGCATCAGATTTTGATTAGCAAAACCCCTCCAAGTCACATGGGTGCCACTCATCTAATTCATCTTTTCCAGATATATTTTCTTTCTTTTTTAAAATAATAATAATAATCTGGTCCCATTTCTCCAACTAGTAAGTATTATTAAAAGGCTAGTTTTTTAAAATGCATTATTCGGAAAAGCTTGTTGCAGGGTCTGACACGGCTATTCTTCTACGGTCTCCAATAATTTTTTTGCAACTCTTTCCCAAGTAAAAGCAATATGCAAATTATATACATGCAGCTCTATTCTCTGAAATGCAAGACTTAAAATAAGAAATGCGAGATTTCGCTGATTTGCGAGCTGGCCTGTTTTACTTCTAATTCCTCAGATACGTTTTTTTGTATTATTAACCCAGTACCACTTTTCCAACAAGCAAATGTTATTAAAAAGCTAATTTTTTTTACAAAAATCTGTTATTCAGAAAAGCTGTTTCCAGACTCTTAACCCAGCTCTCCTTCTCTAATGTCCAATACTTTTTTGCAACTCTTGTGAATCTTCCCAGCTAAATACAATATGCAAATTATATACATAGAACACGATTCTCTGAAATGCGAGACTTCAAAAAAGAAAGAAAAGCTAGATTTCATTTATTCGCAAGAGGACCTGTGATAAACTTCAGATCCGTTCTAATTCCTCAGATACGTATCATAGAGTCTCTATAGTCAAAACGTTTTTATTTTATGATCAACCGATAATAGTTGAATTTCTCTCCACTTTCTCCCTCTCTCTAAATCAGCCTTTCTCAAGTTTTTTACCTGGAAGACACAATTTCCATAAAAATATTATATGTATAGTTGGCATTGCATGGTGCACAAAGTTTAAAAAATTATATATATTTTATGGACCCTGATGAAACCCTTAGCGATCCCGTTTGAGAAAGGCTGATCTAAATGATGGGCTGTAGGGCTACTGATTCTCCAGTGGGATTCAGGATGTCCTTCACAAGGTCTCTTTCCTGAGGGATGAAGCTCCAAAATACCCAGATGGAGCCACGTGAAAGTGGTGTTTCCATCACTCCTGGGGAAAAAGAGTACAGTATTTTTCAGATTATAAGACGCACCAGAGTATAAGATGCCCATTAGTTTTTGGTGAGGAAAATAAGAAGAAAGATATATTCTGCCTCTGCCTACCAGCATCCATGGTATTCATCTGGCTAGCGTCCTGTCAGTGTGTGAGAGAGTTGAGGGCTGTTGGGAAACAAACTGTATTTGCTGTGTGAGCAACAAGGAAGGAGACAGCAAGGAACCTGGGAGTGGCTTGTTCTGTATTAAAGCTGCATGCTGTGCTGATATCTGAAACTAAAACTGAAAGTGAAACTTCTCTCCTCTGCTGAACTACCACGTTGGAAAACCTGCTTTGGGTATTGTATATTTACTTAATGTGTTATATTATATATAGAGAAGCTATTGAATCCTGATGAATCAGTTACTTGTGTGTGCTTTCTGGATGTGATTGCTGCAAAAAACTGACACATCATTGCAGCAAATAGCGAACAGCCAGATCAGCTTCAGCACATTATTACAGTCTGATTCAGCATGAGCAGCTGATTGGCGGGTGGATTGGCTTCCCGGAATACCCCCATTCACCTGTTCCAAGCTGCAGGGATTGCCACAGACCATCACGTCCTCCGTGCCTCACGTTCGTTTTTGGCTACATTCTGTGTATAAGACACACCCAAATTTTTACCTTCTTTAAGTGGGGGGGAGTGCGTCTTATACTCTGAAAAATACAGTAACTTCTCTTCTTAAACGAAAGGTTTCCCACCCTGATTGAGCTCAGAGTTCAAAAGACAAAGGTGCAGCATTTATCCCTGAGACTTCTGGTGTGGAATACAGGTAGTCCTTGACTTACAACAGTTCATTTAGCGACCATTCAAAGTTACATCGGCCCTGAAAAAAACGACTTATGACTGCTTTTCATGATTACGAACCATCGCAGCATCCTCACGGTCATGTGATCTAAATTCAAACACTTGGCAACTGACTCGTATTTATGATGGTGGTGGTGTCCCAGGATGACGTGATCCCCTTTTTCTTTAAAAAGTCAGTGAGAAAACCGGATTCACTTAACAACTGTTTTACGAATTTGACAACTGCGGTGATTCACTTAACAACGGTTGCAGGGGAGGTTGTAAAACAGGGCAAATTCACAACAAATGTTTCACTTAGTAATGTTGGGCTCAATTATGGCGGTAAGTCGAGGACTACCTGTATATCAGGCATTCTTGCTCCTCACTTTGAGCATTAATTAGTTCATCCCCTAATATAAATATTTACATTACATTAAGTAACTATTATCTATTAAGCATTTATGCTCTTCATATACCTGTTTTCCTTGAGAAGGAGTTCCTTTGGAAAGCAATTCTCTGCTCCGCACTTCAGAATCTTCCCTTCCTGTCATCTCTTTAAATATTTCCTCCCGCAGACCTTGGATAGATGTTTCCAGCCACTCCTCCACGCTCAGATGGGGTGTTTCAGGCCCCACCTCTTGGAGGTGGTTTTGGGATATCTCAAGCCACTCCTTCACGTCTTGCCTGGATTCCTCCGGACATCCTTCCTGAACGTTTTGTATGGATTCTTGGAGCCATCCCTCCAGGTTTTTCCTAGATCCGTCCGAGGTCTCTCGTCTGAGTTTTCCCAGAGATGCTTGTAGCCATCCTTGCAATCCTGTTCTGGATGCAGTGGATCCATGGTCTCTGGAATTTGCTAAAGCAACCTGGAGCCATCCACTGCTTAAGGTTTTTTCAGAGGAGGCAGATATTATCCGAAGCACTCTCTCACTGCTCTCTTCCACACTTCTTCCTTTGGAGTATTGTTCGTTCAAATCCTGGATGCCCTTAATAGAGGCTTCCAGCCACTCTTGAACATCTAGATGGGATGCCTCGGGGCCTTCCTCTTCCAGGCTGCTTACACTTGCCTGAAGCCACACTTTGACATCTTGATTGTCTATTTCAGAGCTTTCCCCTTCCAGGTTGTTCAAGGAATCTTGAAGCCATTCCTCTAGAACTGGTCTAGTTTCAGTAGAAGACGAGAGTTTTTCTAAGGATCTTTGAAGCCAGGGCAGTACATTGTCCACAGGTCCTTCCGAATATTGCTTCCTGAGGTTCTCTATTGATTTTTCAAGCCATTCCTTCTTTAGGCTGCTTCGAGAACCCGACCTGGACTTTTGTAGATCCTGAATGCTTTGGATAGAGGCCTCAAGCCATTCCTGAACGTCTAGATGGGGTGCTTCCGATCCTTCCTCTTCTAGGTTGTTTATAGATGTTTGAAGCCATTCTTTGACATCTTGGTTGTCTACTTTAGAACTTTCCTCTTCCAGGCTTTTCAAGGACTCTTGAAGCCATTTCTCTAGAACCGGTTTCGATTCAGTAGATGCCGAGAGGCTTTCTAACGATTTTTGGAGCCACGGCAATATATTGTCCACAGGTCCCTCTGAATATTGCTTCTTGAGGTTCTCTATTGATTTTTCAAGCCATTCTTTCTTTAGGCTGCTTCGAGACTCCGCTTCGGGCTTTTGAAGGTTTTGAATGCCTTGGATAGAAGCCTCAAGCCATTCCTGCACCTTCAGAAGGGATGTTTCTGGACCTTCTTTCTGGAGTTGATTTAAGGACATATCCAGCCAATCGTTCACATCTTTCCTGGATGCTTCAGGAGATTCCTTCTGAAGATTTATCAGAGATTCTTTAAGCCATGGTTTCAGGCTGAGTCTCGATGCCTCTTTTAGGTTTTTCAAAGATTCCTGAAGCCATTCCAGGACGTTTTGAGTGGATTCTTTGGACTTTTGGGTTTTCAGGTTCTCTAGAGAAGCTTTAAGTATGTTTCCCAGGGACTGAGATTTCATCTTTTCCAGATTATCTTCTGGCTTTGTATCCTGTCCACTTGTTTGCCAGATACTCACAAAGCACCTTTTGTGCTCTCTATTCAGAAGTGATGTTAATTGGTCTCTGCACAATGACCTGGAGCAGTCCCTCCTCCGTTTTCTCTCTCTAGAAAAATCAGAATGTTAGATATGCATCTGAACAAAAAACAAAATAGTCTTAGCGAACTCTAATGGAGTTAATGAGACGCATCTCTAATTGGACGTGGTGGCTCAGTGGCTAAGACACTGAGCTTGTCAATCAGAAAGGTTGGTAGTTAGGTGGTTCGAATCCCTAGTGCCACATAACTGAGTGAGCTCCCGTTACTTGTTCCAGCTTCTGCCAACCTGGCAGTTCGAAAGCACGTAAAAAATGCAAGTAGAAAAATAGGGACCAGCTTTGGTAAGGTAACAGGGTTCTGTGCACCTTCGGCATTGAGTCATTCCGGCCACATGACCACAGAGACGTCTTCAGACAGCACTGGCTCTTCGGCTTTGAAACGGAGATGAGCACCGCCCCCTAGAGTCAGGAACGATTAGCACATATGTGCAAGGGGAACCTTTACCTTTACATAACTAATGAGAAGTGCTTGTTGTCAGGAAACTCTCAGTCTAAAAGAAAATCATTATTATTTTGACAGTGGAGAGGTGGAGAGTTTAAAAAACCTACCTTATACATATCTTTGGGAAAGTCCTATTCAGTTCCTTGAGACTTACTTATGCATACGGAGGATTACAACTGCAATGAATTGTAATTCATTAATTTTGTTCTCTCTTTTATCTTTCTTGTGGGAGAGGGCTATTACTTCAATATTGTGAATTTGCTGGAGTGGTGTATGTAACATTTAGATAATAAGAATGTTACATTGTCTTAAAACATCCATTGTAATTTTATCTAAATGTTCATAAGATGGAATTTATATTTAACTGTACACAAATGTCTATGGAGAGTCTCAGCTGTCCAGGTCACGGTTGTCCCAAAGGTGTTTTATCCAGAGGCAACTGGACTTTCTGGTTTTTCTTTGAAAATGTTTCACTTCTCGTCCAAGAAGCTTCTTCAGAGCTGAAGAAAAGGCTTTTGAAAAAGCATCTTTGGAACTGTACACAAACTTTTTAGTCTTACTAAATAGGTTTGTGTATAGAGGCACAACAATAGTAATAATGTCATTATACAAACTAACATTTTTTGGAATTTTTTTTTTACAGAATTACGGATGTTTACATTACAACAATATTTAATAATAACTGCTCATATGTAGCCACCAGAATAATGAATTGTCAGGCTCTGGATTACGGGAAGTGATGTTTAACCTACTGCAATAATCAGCTGGATTAGTGCCTAGTAATATGAATTAAAAACAGGAATTTTTTTTTCTGTTGTGAGATTGTGCTGTGGATGTGAAGTTTCAATTTCATTTATTTGTTTATAGCCTGATTGTCTATAATGCGAAGAAAACTATAGGAAAAGAAGAGGCAGAACTGGAAGGCAGAATTAAACGCATCATTAGTTTAGAGGCATTGCTGCAAGAGATCCAGAAGTAGCCTGCAGGACTGCACTCTAGCCACTGTGCCACCGCAGCTCATTATAGCTCTTATGATCCTGATGTTACAAGTAAAAAGGCCCTTGAAATGATATATTTGTGTAGCTGGTCTGTTTTGGCCAGTGGTCCCAAGATGAAGGTCCCTAAAAGAGAGAATAACTATGGAGGAAGATATAAGAGCAGCTAGGGGTCTGAATTAGGGGTGGATAACCACCAGACCACATACAGATGTTGGGAGAAATATCCATCTGGTTCAGTTCCAATCGGGGAGAAAGACACTGGAAACATGGAGGCTGGCTGGAAAGATAGTTTAATGAAGCAGAACCACCAAGCACATGGTCCTGGTGCAGCTGAGCACATGGAGTTATTTACAACTTCCCTTGAGCTTCCTGTTCCTGTGCAAGAACATGTACTCTATTGACTGTAGTCAGACTCCCATGGGACCATGTGGGGTCATGTTTGTCTGAAACAATTTTGGTTGAAGCCTGGAGGGTGATGCAGTGTCCCCAGGTGATTGAGCCAGGTGATGAGCCCTGCTCCTATAGATAATCTATTATCTCCTGGACAGTGGTGGATTGCCATTATTCTTACTATTGGTTCACTCCGTATTCCATCGGCCAGCCAGTGCCGGCTGGCAACTACAAGGAGGAGGGCCTTCTCAGTAGTAGCCCCGACCCTTTGGAACGAGCTCCCCGTGGAGATTCGTACCCTCACCACCGTCCAGGCCTTCCGCACAGCCCTTAAGAACTGGCTAGCCCGTCAGGCCTGGGGACAAGGATAGCCGCCCCTCCCGAATGATGAATGTATGTTGCTTATTACTTTTATTATATGTGTCTACGTTATTGTTTGTATTCCCCCTCCCTGATTTTATGTGAGCCGCCCTGAGTCCCCTCAGGGAAAAGGGCGGCCTACAAATGTTAATAAACATCTAAACATCTAAACACTCATGATTGCGTGCGTGTGACACTTCTGCACGTGCACAGAAGTGTCCGGGCAGGTGGGTGGAGCCTCCCGCTGCTGCTACTACTGGGCCGAACTGGGAGCAACCCACCTCTGGTCCTCGAGGGTCATGTCTTAATTCCATCACCCTGGAGTTGAAGGTCTTTTTGTCTTGTAGATAGGCCGGCCCAGTCCTGCTGGGGCTATTAACAAAGGTGGGGGCTGCTTTCCAAGAGAATGTTTCCCCTTTAGGGAACTATAATATTCTGCTTTTTATAATATTTCTCAAAGCATTTCATTCTTCTAGGAGAGGGGTGGACCCACCATTTTGCAACATGCACATCCACTGGGAATCATGTATGCTTTCCCCACCAATGATCTATATAAGGAGTGAAGGGGAGGTTAATTTATTTATTTTAAAATATATTTTATTTCCCTCCCAACAGTTTTTCCAGGCAATGGAATTCAACCCAGAAGATTGAATATCGTATATGTCCAGGAGAAGGAGCTAAATAGGATTTAATTTGAAAATCGGGGGGTGGGGGTGGGGGAAGAGGGGGAGTCACGATTGCTATTTCAATTTCAATTTCAATTTAATAAAATTTGTATGCCGCCCACTCCCTTGGGACTCTGGGCGGCTTACAGGCAAGATTAAAAAAAAACATTTAAAAATTAAGATAAAAGATACAATTATTCAAATTACACACCATCCATCTGTCTAAGTGGGGCTGGATATTGATCAACAGCCCCAGGCCTGCCGGAACAGCCAGGTCTTGGTGGCTTTATGGAAGGCCGGGAGAGTAGTAAAGGTCCGGATCTCTACGGGTAGATCGTTCCATAGGGCCGGCGCAGCTACAGAGAAGACCCTCCCCCGGGGGGTCGCCAGCTGCCATTGTCTGATCGACGGCACCCGGAGGAGGCCCAACCTGTGCGATCTTGTTGGTCATTGGGAGGTAAGTGGCAGGAGGCGGTCTCTCAGGTAGCCAGGTCCTAAACCATGTAGGGCTTTAAAAGTAACGACTAGCACCTTGAAGCGCGTCCGGAGACCAATGAGGAGCCAGTGCAACTCGCGGAGGATGGGTGTAACATGGGTGCATCTAGGTACACCCAATATCGCTCGCCCGGCTGCATTCTGGACCAACTGCAGTCTTCGAACACTCTTCAGGGGCAGCCCCATGTAGAGCGCGTTACCGTAATCCAGTCTTGAGGTGAAAAACAAAATGTCTAAAAATGTCTCACCTGCTTAATTCTTTGTCAAAATATTCGCAAAGTCGCTCTTTCTCTCCTCGCATTTGGAGACCAACTCCTACAAGCTCCTTGTTCTCACATGACAACAGGTCACAAATTATCATCTTCTGGCTGCAAAAATATCAAGACCTGACTAAAATTAGCCCCTTATTTTTTTTTCCCCTTGAATAATCAAACTTGTTTTAAAAATTTTTAAACATCCCCCGTTTCCCCTCAGCATTGTTCCAAGCAGTGGAGTTCAACACAGAACTATGCATAATATACGAGCAGGAGAGGGAGCTGAAGGGAATTTAATATGAAACTCTGGAAGAGAAAGTCAGGGTTGCTATCTACAAATTTCTCACGTGCTCAGTTCTTCCACAAAATGTTCACAGAGTCTCTGTTTTTCTCCACATCTTCTCACAAGCTCTTTGTTCTCACGGTTGAGCTTTTCTCTGACCAGCAAGAGATTTGAAATTATCGTCGTCTTTCTGCAAATTATGAAGATCACAGTGAAATTAGGTCTCTTTTTTTACTTAGATCAGCTACTTCTCAAATTTAAAATAAAAATAAAAATACCTTCATGTTTGTACATGTTTATATATTGATATATTTATCTGTACAATTTAATTCAGTTTTGCCTTTTCTCTTACAACAGCCAGCAATCTTTGCTAATAGGAAACATTGCTTTAATCAATTATTGTGTGCTAGCCGATAACCCGGTGTTACCTGGGTATTTATTTATAGGGGGGGGAATGTCCAGACCAAACATAATTTCTAAAGTTAGATTTTCACCAGAGGGAACCCGCTTGTGGATTACTCTGAAGCCGTTACCATGGCATCTCCACTGCGCTATAGTGTAGAAGCCATTTTACGGCAGTACAGTAGAAGCCAGTTTAAGGCGCAACAGGCTGTATCTTAACAGAATACACACCCCGGGCAGTGTTAGGGGTGTCTTGCCCCCACCAATATTTCTTTCCAGAGGGAAGTCATCTGTGTACCAAGTTTGGTTGAAATTGCTCAAGGTAATCCAGAGTTATGCTGGAACGAACACACACACACACACACACACCCCACACTTTTATTTATATAGATATCAGAATTCCTCAGTAAAAGTAACAAATCAGTAAATTTCCCCTGACTTCATTTATATCTCGATCGTATTGTTAAGGGATTTGATTAGCTACTTCAATATTATGGTGATGTCACTATATTTGTTGGATAATTTAAGAACAAATTAATAATTTTTAATTCAGTATTTAGCATTACTATTTATGTTACCAAGGGGTCTTTAGATGTAAACCAGAGGTGGGTTTCTCCTGGTTCACACCGGTACGCCAGAACAGGTTTGTGAAATTTAGCGTATCTTTTGGAACCCGTTCGTCCGGTGGGACAGTACCAGAACGCTCCCGTCCGCCTGCCCCCACTCACTCGCTGCCCGCCTGGTCGCTGCTGGATCTCTCTCTCTCTCTCCCCGCCTCACCATGCTTGCAAAGCGTGGCACGAGGGGCAGAAGCCCCCGAACCCAGCGGGAAGCCTAAGCAAAGGAGGAGATGGGCAAAAGAAGGGGTAAACCCTAGCGAGGGCTGCCTGTCGCCAACTTAACTCCACACAGAGCGGGCTGCAGAGCGTGCCATAAGGCAGGTTGATCAGGGCAGCGTGCTGCTGCAATAAGCCGTGCTGCTACTGCTGAAGCTGTGGTGCTTACAACTTTGGTTGTAAGTCAAGGACTTCTTGTACATTTTATAACACGCGTTATAGAGAATTTAATATGAAATTCTGTGGCAGAAAGTCAGGGTTGTTATCTAAACATTTCTCACCTGTTTAGTTCTTCCTCAAACTGTTTGCCGAGTTGTTTTTTCTCTCCACATATTATCACAAGCTCCTTGTTCTCACAGTTGAGCTTCTCTTTGTCCAACAACAGATTTGAAATTATTGTTGATTTCCTGTAAGTTATGAAGACACAATGAAATTACTTCCCTTATCTTTTTACTTGAATCAGCAAACCTTTTCCAATTACAAATATTAAAAAAAATACCTTCATATATGTGTGTTTATGCATTTGTCTGTGTTTGGGTGTCTACACTGAAATTTGATGAAATTAATTTTAATCTAACTCATTTCAGTATGATCTATATGAAACATTTAAACCTTCTCTTAAAACTCCTTGGACCGTGGTGATGAACGTCTGGCACACATACCCAAAGTGGCACATGGAGCTATGTTGCCTGGCATGTGCGGCATCAGCCGTTCCTCTTCCAGGTTTCTGGTGTGCATGCGTGTGTGTGACTATCAGCTTGCCTTTCTGCATACGGCAACTGGAAGAGCTGGTCTGTGACCATGTGCGCTGGCTAGCTGATCAGTGTGTGCACATACATGTCAGTAACCAGAAGACTTTCCGGCCAGTGCACAAAACCGGAAGTAGATTTTTCGGGACACGCATGCTCCTTGGGCAACTCCTCTTCCTGCCTGCGGCCCAGACGAGTGTGCACATTCGCCATCACTGTCCTAGGATATTCAATCATTCAGTTTGGATTTAATCTAGTTATCAGTATCGAAACTTGATGAAATTTCTTTTAATCTTAAATTATTTCAGTATGATTTATTTGAGGAAATTGGAGTTCCTTCCTTAAAACAACCAGGAGAGTCGATCATTCAGTTTGGATTTAATGTAGTTATCAGGCTAAAAAAATGGCTGCCATTCACTTAACTTTGGTACTTGATGGAGGTAAGGAATTTAATACAAAAACGGGGGAAATTTTGGGCGATTGAAAGTGCACCTTTGCAAGCTGAAAGTCCATCACATAAAGGCATTTATGACCATGCCATGACTTACTTAAAATCCAGGTCTTTTGTGTTCTTTAGCTCCTCTTGCAGCCACTTAATTTTCATCTGAAGGGTCTGGAAAAGTCAAAATACATCACAAGTGAAGTGTAAGTATATATGTGTGTATGTATATTCTCCAGTGCGCTGCTTAGAGAATCCAAACGAATGGTTAATTTCGGTCTGCTTGCCTAGAGACTGAATTGAAGAAACTTGGCCACGCCTCCTCTTTCACTTGCTAGTTCAGTTTTTTCAATTCAGTCTGCCTAAAGAGACGCGATCACAGTTCAATTTTTTTTTTTAGATTTCTTCTTCCTTTGGATTTTCTTTGCAGCACAACAGGTATTTTTCATTTATTTTTAGTCAGTTGTGTTTGTAAGGCTATGATTGCAGGCGAGCTGGTTTCCCCGGTCCACCGAAAAGAACCGCTTGCAGGGAATTCCCTCCTCATGGGAGAGGAGAAGCCTATAATGGGGCATCTTTGCCTGATTGCTCAGGCAAACATTTTTGCCGCGGATTTACTGGCTTGAGGGCTGTGAGTTCGGTGCGCCGTTCTTGAGTCCCTTTTTAGCGCACTTGGCGGCTTGGTTTGCCATCTTCCTGTCGCCTCCTTCTACTTTGCATTTTCTGGCAGCGGGCTGGGCCAAGAGCCACGCGTGGCTTGACCTATTGGCCACATTTTGAATTTCCCGACAGTTTATTTGGCCGCGAATCAAGCTGCTCAGTAGCACCAGCCATTTTCTTTGCGCAAGCCTCATTGTGAGCAAGATAGGAGATCAGCGGCGTGATTATGATCTTGCTGAGTCATCGCTTTTCTCGAGTTTTGGAGTGACTTTCTGTGTGCAGCTTTATTGCTGACTGATGCTTCTACTGAGCATCTAGGATCGCTGGGGTTCCTCGCAAGTTTGCCCTGAAATTCCCCCACTGTGTCACCTCGACGGGCTTCCAACTTTATTATGGCAGAACGTGCCACTGGCCCAACATCTAGGGAGGGGGCCTACCCTGGGAGTTTGCGCTTAGAAGCTTCCCCTTCCAGCAGAGTAGGAAGGACAGCCAGCAGGAGTGCAGCTAGCAGATCCAAGTCCAAGTCCAAATCAGCGGCAGCTGATAAGGATGCCCGTCGCAAGCATCGGGCTTTGGACAAGGTGTCCATCAAGACTACTAAGGCAGCGGGTGTTGTGTCCTCGGAGATACGACTGGTGGCTGCCGAGGGACACGGGAGAAGCCGATTAGATGAGATGCGCCTGCCGGCTGGCGGGAAAATTACAACCCTCTCATTGGTTCCCCGCTTGACAGCCACACATATAAATAGCTATCAGGCACGGCTTGCCTCTCCGTTCTATTCTGTTCTATTCCAACAGCTTTGTGTTAATAAATAGTTATTAGAACCTGTTGCCTCCTCAGTCATTGCGTGCGTCTGTAGAAACTATAAAACTGGCGATGAAGGTGTTTGATTTGGACCCGACTCAAGTGCCTGATATGGCCACCACGACTGTGTTTGCCGCTTTTCGCCCTAAGGCAGAATCCTAGGACACGTTCCTTGAGCGCTTCGAATGTTTCCTTCAGGCTCACGATCTCACCGGGCTCTCCCTTGAACGGAAGTGGCGAGTTTTGCTCAACTACTATGGCCCCGAAATGTTCGCCATGGCTCGGGCATTATCCTCGCCGACCCCAGTACACACAATGCCATGGGACTTGCTCCTCACTAAGCTAAAAACTCATTACGCTCCTACACCGTCCCGCTCGGCGACAGTTTTTCCGTAAATGTGTACAGGCTGAGGGGGAATCGATCAGCCACCACATCGCTTCCCTCAAAGTGGCTGCCATCCATTGCAAGTTCGCTGACTTGGATGAGATGCTCCTGGAACAATTCGTTTACGGCCTAAAAGATCTAAACCTCCACTGGCAAATTCTAGCCCGGTCAGAACTCTCTTTGAAAATCGCTGTGGATGAGGCTCGCGCCTCCGAGATGGCTGACCAGTCCACACCAGACCTCCACAGGTTCCACCAGGCAAATGCCTCACTTCCCCCTGCGTCCTTGGTTCACTACCAACCAGATCCTGATGACTTCAAATCTGAAGTGGACCTAGGCATAGACCGCCTCAAGCTATTGACTTACAATAACACGGCTACTCAAAAAGATGGAAGAAGCTGTCTGAGCTGCGGGGGGGAAGCATTTGCATTCCACCTGCAGGTTTAAATCCGCCGTTTGCCGAAAATGTGGAAAGAAGGGACATATCACATCTGTCTGCCTTTCTGGGGCTGCTGAGACTCAGAGGATACCCGTTCTGAGTCGGCCATTGACTCTGCCTCAACTCCCCTGGGAGGTCATGGTAAGCTGCACTCCAGATCTCCTTTGAAGGCTAGTCCAGCTCCATGGAACTGGACACAGGCTCCGCAAGGTACATCATGTCTTGGGATACCTTGCACAGCCTTCTAGCTCATCTCCATCGCCATCAGCTGCGTCCGTCCACCTGCCGCTTGAGAGACTATCAGGGGAACCCCATCCCTATAGTCGGCTGCAGCCGTTTCCTGATACAATATAGCAGTTTCAAGGGGTTTCTGTCCCTCATAGTCGTGCGGAACCCTCTCGCTTCCTTACTAGGACTTGATTGGTTCCGTGCTTTAGGGCTGTCTATCTCGGGTATTCATTTGACACTACTGGGGAATGAATTCGACTCCCTGATCCAAGAATTCGCTGATGTTTTTGACCCATCCTTAGGCACTTACAAGGGCACCAATGTTCCCTCTAAGCTGCACGGGTGCGCGGCCGCGCACGTGGCAACAAAACACCGCGCAGCAGTTTCCAACTGCCGCCCAGTGATTTTTGTGAGACGCCTTCCACGATAATAGGAGAGGAGAGCCAGCCTGGAGACAGCAATCTGTTCTAGGTCCACAAGGCAGAAAGTAGCTGAGAAAAGGGGTGTGGGGGTTGGGAGAAGGCATGGGACAGGCTCCCAGCAGCGGCTACTCAGATTTGCCATTTGAGAGAGAGAGAGGGAGGGAGGGAGGGGGAGAACGCTAGTGTGCGTATCCCTCTTTCCTTCAGCCCAGCACTCTTGCTGGCATTCTGGCCAGGCGAGAGGGACTGCAGAGGGTCTCCTCGAGTCTAGGGCAGCGAGTCATTTGATGGGAAAATTGCCTCTTGGAAGGAATGACCCGCTTGGCTCCCGCTTCGTCTCTCCTGCCTCTTCGATTCTCCGTTCGGTCGTTGGGCGGCAGATCGAAAGCGGGAGCCAAGTCAGGTCAGTCCTTCCAAGAGGCAAGTTTCCCATCGAATGACTCGCTGCCCTAGACTCGAGTAGACCCTCTGCAGTCCTTCTCATCTGGCCGGCGCAGCACCACCTCAGGGGCCACCATTCAAATTTTGGACAGCCTATTCACCACAGACAGCCTTCCGGACATTCTGGTCTCAGATAATGGCCCTCAGTTTACATCCAAGGCTTTCCAGACTTACTTAGCTGGCCTCGGCATTCGCCACGCTTCAGTCGCCCCATTTCACCCTGTGGGAAACGGCTTAGCCGAAAGCATTGTGCATTCGTCTAAGGAGGCTCTAAGCCGCATGGGTCCTCTGCCATGGTCCGCCAAAATTTTGACATACCTACAAGCTTGGCATTCCACGCTGTGTCCGATGTCTGGGAAAAGCGCAGCCAAGATCTTGATGGGCCGCCGACTCCACACAACATTAGATCGCTCCACCCCTCTTACTCCCGACTTTCACTTTATGGGAAGCCCCAGGTCATTCCTGGTGGGGGAGGGGGTGTTTGCCCATAACTTTGCAGGTAACCCCAAATGGCTACCAGGACACATTACGGAGATAACGGGGCCCTGTTCTTACAGGGTCCAACTCGCTGATGGGAGACATTGGCACTGCCATATAAACCAACTACGTTGCCGCAAGACAGAGAGGGTTCCTAACCTGCCGGCCGCACCAACTCCTGTTGACTTTCCTGACACCACCTGCCAGCCAGAAGTTCCAAAAACTACCGTAGCTAACCAAGTGTCACCCGTTGTGGCTGTCTTACTGTTTAAAGCTGGCCCAGTGTTCGGGGAAGGGCCTCCTGCCCGCGCCTCGTTGCCTATTCGACCGCACGACGAGACTGGCACTCCTCCTCAGTCGGTGGACACACCCATTGAAAGGCGATCTCAGCGCACGCGCCAACGGCCAGGGTACCTATGAGATTACGTGTGCGCAATCCGGGGGGAAGGAGTGTTGTGTCCTCGGATACGACCGGCGGCTGCCGAGGGACACAGGAGAAGCCCTGATTGGATGAGATGCGCCTGCCGGCTGGCGGGAAAATTACAACCCTCTCATTGGTTCCCCGCCTGACAGCCCTACATATAAATAGCTGTCAGGCGGGGCTTGCCTCTCCATTCTGTTCTGCTCTATTCCAACAGCTTCGTGTTAATAAATAGTTATTAGAACCAGTTGCTTCCTCAGTCATTGCGTGTGCCTGTAGAAACTATAAAAGCAGGGCGACCAGTTTGTCTCTACCAGTGAAGTTGGAAGGATTCCCCTCCCTTTCCATTCAGGGATCCCCTCCAGGGGCTGCTAGGGACTGGTCCCTGGACAAAATCCAGATGCAGGGCATCTCCGCTGAGGATGTAGGCCTAGGTCCGGGCTCAACCCTGAGCGCATCAGGCCTGAGCATGATACAACTCTCCCAAGCCAGGCATTCTACCCCTGAGGCTAGGCGATCTTCATTTGAAGCTACCTTCACCCCCACAGCTGCAGGGCTCTGTGGGGAGTATGGTCAGATCCTGAACCTCTCTAAGGAATTGCATGTCATTCACACATCCAGGCAGCCCTCCACCACACGGGTGTATAACACAATGTGGTTGGCATTCTGCAGGTCGAGCCAACCTCTAGGTATTACTCCCAAGAATGCCTCGGTCGCTCAGGTTCTGGAGTTTCTCCAGGATAAGGGACAGGCGCCAAACACCCTACGAAGGCACTTAGCAGTGCTCTCTACAGTACTACACGGTGGGGCCGGATGCTCTCTGACACATCACCCCAGGGTTCATTCTTTCCTGAGAGGAGCCGCCAACCTCAGGCCACTGACGGTCCATCATTACCTGTCTTGGGAGTTGCCCATCATCCTTGAGATGTTAATATTGGCTCCATTCGAACCCATTCGATCTATCAGCCTCTGTTTTTCTGACTTTTAAAGTGTCCTTTCTCATGGCCATTACTTTAGCCAGGAGGATCTCGGAGCTGGCAGCCCTATCTATCCGTAGCGACCTCTGTCTTTTCCATCCTGACAGGGTGATCCTCCGTCTCGACCCTTCATTTCTCATAAAAGTCAACTCCTGATTCCACAGAGCCCAGGAGTTTGTGCTACCAGGCTTTTGTCCCCATCCCACACATCCTGTCAAGAGAAAATGGCATCACTTCAATGTTCGACAAGCCCTTCGCTGCTACATCAATTCCGGAGATCGGAGGCCTTGTTTGTCGCCTTTAACCCTGGCTCCATGGGCCAAAAGGTGTCATCAACCACCATTGGTTGATGGTTAAAGGCCTGTATCATCACAGTATACGAGAACCAGGCCCGACCTTTGCCCCGGTACATCACGGCCCATTCTACCCACAGTGCAGCCACAATTGTGACCTGGGCCACCCAAGCTTCAATTGAGGAAATATGCAGGGCGGCAACGTGGTCATTTCCATTGCCCTTCATCAAACATAATAAACTGAACGTTTATGTATCAGCTGAAGCTTCCTTCGGGCGAAGGATGTTGCAGGCAGTTCACTCGGACTCTGACTCCCTGGACCGGTCGACAACCAGCCCTTAGGTCAGTATGCTTAAGCATATCCCATTCCTTTGGATTCTCTAAGCAGCGCAATGGAGAAAGACCATTGACTTACCTGAACGGTGGTTCTCGGTGCGCTGCGTGAGAATCCAAACACGCCCAAACACGCCTCGATCCAGGATCGCTCAGGTGCTTTCATCTCATGAAACTACCATGCCTTTCATTGAAAAAACTGAGCTACCGAGTGAAAGAGGAGGCATGGGCAAGTTTGTTCAATTCAGTCTCTGGGTAAGCAGATCGAAATTAACCCATTCCTTTGGATTCTCACGCAGCGCACCGAGAACCACTGTTCAGGTAAGTCAATGGTCTATTTAAATAACATGTACTGACAGTAGTTTGTGGCGGTGCATAGCAGTGGTGAGATTCAAAAAATTTTACTACCGGAAGTAATGCCAGCAGCAATACATCCCTGCCCCGCCCCCATCTATTCTCTGCCTCCTGAGTCCCAGCTGATCAGGAGGAAATGGAGATTTTACACTATCCTTCCCCTGCCCCACCCACCATATCACACCCATCAAGCCATGTTACATCCACCAAGCCATGCCCACAGAACTGGTAATAAAACTTTTTGAATCCCACCACTGCCCAAAAGGTGTTTTTTTAACAAGAGGCAACTGGACTTTCTGGTTTTTCTTTGAAAACATTTTGCTTCTCATCCAAGAACCTTTTTTAGCCCAACATTTGTCTGAAATGTTATAGGATTTCCAGCTTGAGCAAAGGGTTGGACTAGAAGACCTCCAAGGTCCTTTCCAACTCTGTTATTTATGGTTAATGTATATGGTATACCTCAATCAGTCTCTTTTGTTCTATCAAATCTCTTTGTATTACAAGGTGTTCTTCCTGCAAAGTGGACAAAATACACCATTTTAAAATGACAAGCTGTCCATCAGCAATTAAAGACACTGATTTTTTTTTCTAACAACTTGGATAGTGGGGTAGGCAATGTTTACCATTATGTATGTCTTCATCCTTCAATCTTAGGTGCCAACTAGTACCACTGGTATCTAAACTCTGCACACTTGCCTGGAAATACACATCACCTAATAAAATAAGATTTATTCTGATACTGCTCTGTCTGTACTGACACTGGAACTGCAATCCTTGCTGGCATCATTTATTTTCATCTCCTATTTTTTACATCCTGATGGGCTGGGAGAATTGGGCAGCCTGTTTACTATTTACTATTTTGTGGCATTGTGGGTTTTCTCAATAAAACCACTTATTCCTTAATTGGGAGGCGAGGGGGGGGCACGATGGCTCACTAGTTAAAATGCTGGGCTCGTTAGCTGGGTTCAAGACCTGAGAGCTGCGTGACTGGGTCAGCTCCTGTTACCCCAGCTCCTGCCGACCTAGCAGTACATAAGCATGCAAATGCAAGTAGATAAATAGGTATCATTTCAGCAGGAAAGTTACTGCATTCCATAATTTAATGCTGGCCATGATGGAAGTGTCTCTCAGACTGTGCAAGGTAACTTTGGCTGAGAATCAGGAGACTGGACAGAGGAAACCTTTAAACCATTACTCCTGAAATAATTATTGTTTTCCATTGCAGTCTTTTTCCCCCACAATCACAGAAGTAGAAAAGAGAAAATTTTATTTTTGACAAGTTCATTTGCAATCATAAAATGCATTAAGGATAAAATTACTCCAGATCTCATCAATAGTAGATCACATTGTTCCATTTTTAAACTTAGCTTCTAAAAATGAGTAAATCAGTATGATACTTTTGGTGTCAAATCCTACCAGGAAATGAAACGCAACTGATTTCAAAGGAAATTGGACAGTAAAAAATGAAAACCGGATTGCAGATCACATTCTTAATAAATTTGAATTGTTTTCTTAATTAAGAAGGCTTTCATTTATCAGATTTATGACACTATTCACTGATCTATCTATTTGTCTGTCTGTCTATCTACCTCCCTACCTCTCTATCTCATGATGTCATGAAATAGGTTGTATTATTTCCATCGTTTTATTAAAAAGAAATTGTTCTTGAAAGTGAATGTAGCTGGTTTAAAGCCTTATAATAAATCCAGGATAAAACTGCAAATCCATAACCCAACTCCAAATGGGATCGTTAACCATTTATTTTGGATCCAAATTCTGTGTGAAAAGCTATAGTAAGGGAATTACTATATGTTTAGATAAAGTCCCTTTTATAAAGTGGGCTTAATTAAGGAATATAATAAAGACACACAAACGTAGATTCACTATTCAGTCACAGACAATGCCAGATGGTTAAAGCAGCATTTTCATCTTATTTTTGTTGGCATTTCCAAGCTTCAACTCTAAAAACAAGAAGTAGATGCAGGTCTCCTATATAAGTCCTTGACTTCTGATCACAATTGAGCCCAAAATGTATGTTAAGAGAGACGTATTGCTTCATTTTATGACTTAACAGTTAAGTGATGTATATTAAGTATGTTTTAGTCCATTTTACAGCTTTTCTTATTACAGTTGTTAAGTGAAGCAATGCAGTTGATAATTTAATAACCCCATTGTTAAATAAATACATCTGGCTTTGCAAAGCCCCATCGGCTTTGCTTGTCCGGTCGCAAAAGGTGACCTTGGGACATAGCAATGGTAACCAAATGTTTTGGTTTGGGGTTAAAAAAATGGGTATTATTAGAATTCAGTTCTTATTAGTATATATAACAACCCTCTTCCCCTCCCCCGTGTATGGCTGTTCAGATGTCAATCGCATTGAGATATCTCTAATGCTACAGAATTAGTGAATATATCCTTATTATCTTATCATCACATTGATCTCTCTAAGAGATCATGGCAACCAAACATTCTGTGGGAATGTTTGCTTTCTCAGATGCTGGCAAACCACACTGAAGAATGCAACTGTCAGCACAATGCTCCTTAATGATTAATAAATGTGAGACATGAGATTTGGCACATAGGCACATTCCATCACTTGCAACAACAAACCATGAGCTTGTCCATTAACCTTCTCAACCATAGTTTGGACTTTGTCTAGCTAATCCAATCAGTGTACTTTGATCAATGAATCAGTTTCTGCCACGGTAGCTGTATATGACAATAAAAAGGGAGCTCTCACGAGCTGTTCGGAGTGCCTTCCCATTAACCTTCCTGTGCATCTTTCTTCATCGCAACAACACATTTCCTTTCTAAAAACCAGCCAGTCACGTATGAAACTCCTTTGCATTTCTTGAGAACATACACTCAACAGATTCCCCAGGTGACAGATTGCTTACCTGGTAGCGACGTATGGTGAAACGTAAATCATGATCTCCCTCTTCCTCACGGAGCACAGGTGCGGGGGTTTCTTCCAGGTGCTTGGAAAACTGACAGTGGTGTGATGTATAGAGCTGGAAAGCAATTACTTTAAGGATCAATAAAATATGTTGGTAAGTGTAATGAAAGATTCAGGATTTGTAAGTTGACTCTACCACAATTACCGATAATGCCACTAATAATTAAATATTAAACAATTCATTATTGGTTTTGACCTCTTTGTTGTCAGTAGAAACTGACATATCAGAGTTATCAAATGAGATTTCCTCTGTCACTTTCCCAACAGGTAGTAAGGGGGCACCAACCAGAATTGAGATCAGATTAACTCAGTGTACTCTGGAAGTTAAATATCTTTGATAAATGAGAATATATGAAGATGCTCAAACTGGTACGTGCCTTAGCAAATAACCACAGTAACAAAAACATTGGTGAAGGGGACCACACATTTTTTTTAAAAAATGTACTTTCCATTCTGGCACCTTAAGTATAGACTCTGATTTAATTTGTAAATCTGGTAATTTACAGGTAATCCTTGATTTACAATAGTTCATTTAGTGTCTGTTTGAAGTTATAACGGCATTGAAAAAAGTGACTTATCACTGTTTTTCACACTTACGACCATTGTAGCATCTCCATGATCACATGATCAAAATGGTCACAGATGCTTGGCAACTGACTTTATTTATGACATGTCATGGGGTCATGCGATCGACCTTCTGACAAGCAGAGTCAATGGGGAAGACAGGTTCGCTTAACAACTGTGTTGTTAATTCTCATTTGAGCCCAACAATCATGGTTGTAAGTTGAAAACTACCTGTAAAGATAATCAATCAAGGGGATCATATTTACTTTCATTGTTAATGTTTAGGTTACCTATTACAACCAGTGGTTCGCCGCATGCATGCATGCTCACCCTTCCACACATGCGCCAGGCCTTCTGCACATGTGCTTTGCTCATGCACACACCTTCCACCCGTGTGCCCAGCCTCAAAAATGTACCTAAAAAGGACGGCATGGAGTCGGGGGGGGCACCCCACCCGCGATTTCCGCTACCAGTTCAGGCGACCTAGTCCGAACCGCCTGAATACCATCTCTGATTACAACCATATATTCTATATACCTCAGCACGTCTCCTTTCTGCCACTGATGGTGTTACTTTGGGAAGTCTTAGTAGTTCTTCCTGCAACATTAACAAAATGCACTATTTTAAAAAGATAAACTTGATGTTAGCAATTAAAGACACAAATCTTTCTAACAATGATTTGTTTGGGAGGGAGGGGATGATCTTAATCATTGTTTCTCTCTCCTCAAATCTTTTTTTTCCCAACTTTTTTATTTTCCATTTTCATAACATACAATCACATGTATACTATTACATAGCCAGTATCCTATTGTATTAAGTAGTTATTACATCGGTTCCTCTTGTCATCAACGCCCCAAAAGATAAAAACCCATTATTAGCTCTTCTGCTCTCCATACACCTCTTTCTTCTACCTCCCTCCTACCTCCTTTCTTCCCGCCATCATCCTTTCCTACTCTACTTCCCCTTCCTTTCTCCTTCTCCTCTCTCTACATTCCACTTCTCCTTATCCTCATCTTCCCCCCTTACCCTCTCTCCTATCCCTCTCTTCCCATCTTTCTTCTCCCTTCTGTTTCCCATTCTTCCTCTCCTTAGTGTATTTCCGCTTCTGAGCAAACTCCAATCTATGTTGATGGTTATACTTCCATAACAATATACTTGACATATCCTAGTTTTAAAAATAAGAGAAAACAGTATACAAGTACAATCATAATACATTAAAACCTAACACCCCTCGTCATATCCCTCCCTCCCACCCTCCCCCCCCCCAACGCCCCTCAGCCTTCCCTCCCCGGACTTCCTAGAACCCATACACGGTATTAATCTTTAACAAAAACAATCTAAAATATATTGAAAAAAAGAATAAAAAATTGATAACATCTTTACATTGAACTTAGCTCCTCCTTGCTAAGCTAACTTTAAACAACTTATATCATTCTTGATCTTAATCATAAGCTATCTGGAATTTCTTAGTCCCGTATTTATTTTGTATATAATCAATCCATTTTTTCCAGTCTCGTTTATATCTCTCGTTTGAATGGTCCTTAAGATTGCAACTTTGTCTCTCTCCTCAAATCTTAAGTGCCATCTGATATCGCTGGCATCTAAACTCTGGACATTTGCCTTGAAATACACACCATTGAATAAAAGAAGTTCTATTTTGATATTCCTGTCTGTACTAGCATTTAATTCAGACTCTGTAGCTAAGTCTCTGATGGCATAATTTGTCTTTCCTCTCCTCACCTCTATTATTTTACAACCTGATGAGCTGGAGCATTAAACAGCCTGCTGTTTTGTGGCATTTTAGTCATGTTGATAAAATGATTTACTCCTTAAATTATCATTTCCCATTAAAGTTTTTTTAAACTCACAATCAACAAGTAGAACAGCATACTATAGAGCAGTGATGGCGAATGTTTTTCTTATGGTGTGCCAAAATTGCACCCGTGTGCTATTGTGCACATGCCCAATCTCCCCACCCACCTGCGCACGACACCCCATGCATGCACATGTGGGGAAAAAAAACCAGGCTCCGGGGACTTTCCTAAAGCCTGGGGAAGGCGAAAAATCATTTGGCCAGCGCATGCATGCACACCAGAGCTGGCAGCTGGCGTGCCACCAAATATGGCTCCATGTGCCACCTGTGGAATGCGTGCCATAGGTTCACCATCACGGCTATAGAGTCTCAGAGTCTCTCTCTTATTTTTCCTTCCATTCATTTCATTTGTGCCTGAACAAATCCCTGTTGTTGGTGGTGGTGGTTTTTTTCAGAAGCTGTTTGGCATTGTGTCCTTCCCAGGGCTAAAAGAAGTGACTGGTCCAAGGTTATCCAGCCAGCTTTATGCTATAGGAAGTTATCACCCAGCCCTCTCTCAGAAAAATGAAATATCGTAGGAAAAGAAAGAAACATGTTTTAAAAGACAGAATAGCTGCCTGTAGCTTCCTGCCCATCCCCACTTTGTTAATGGGCCATTAAGAAGGCCAAGCTAGTCCACTTTACATAATAAATGCCACCTCGGCTCTTACATAAGAGCCGAGGTGGCATAGTGGTTAAATGCAGCACTGCAGGCTACTTCAGCTGACTGCAGTTCTGCAGTTCGGCTGTTCAAATCTCACCGGCTCAAGGTTGACTCAGCCTTCCATCCTTCCGAGGTGGGTAAAATGAGGACCGAGATTGTTGTTGGGGGCAATATGCTGACTCTGTAAACCGCTTAGAGAGGGCTGAAAGCCCTATGAAGCGGTATATAAGTCTAACTGCTATTGCTATAATAAAGACTTCTCCATTTCAGCTACAGAAAAGCATGATAATATTGGCCCCAACTGACCACATGGCATCTGAGAACTCAACCAAACCTGGATTCAAAACACAGCCTGGAGAGTTGCCCCTGCATGGGAGTCTGACAACCAATCAGACAGAATAAGTTTCTTACACAGGAACAGGAAACAGAGAGGTGGGACTGAAAAGGTTATAAAAAGCTTAGCAAGCCCCTCCCTCAGCCCTTCACTTCTTCTCCACCAGCATTGAAGCATGTGATCACCTTTTCTGTTCAGGGCTCAAGCCATGTGGCCCTGTCCAACAATAAACCATCTTTCCAAGCAGCCTCCATGTCTCCAGTGTCTTTTTCCCCACTTGGAGCCGAACCCAGAAGGACATTTCTTTCATCAATGCCTAAAGCTAGACGAGAATTCCCAGTATCCCCATTTCCGGACAGCATGATTAAGGCAACTAACATAAGCTAAGAATGTATTTTAAAAAATAAAGCACAGAATCAAAATCTATAATGGCAAACACAAACCACAAGGAATGGATGGGCTGTCTACTTGGGTGACAGTAGCATTTAATGTGAGGGATGATTGAAGCATTTTCCCTACCTCTTCTTGGAGACGCTTCATAGCGTTTCTCATTCTTCGCTTGAAACTCGCTTCCATCATTCTATAACGATGATTAATGGCTAAAAGACACAATAGTAGGTGAGTGTAGGAAGTTAGCACCAATCCCTTTTCTAGGAAAATGAAATATTTTAGGAAATATTAAAAGGGCAGAATATTTCCCCTAAAATGGAGGCAGAAACTCACACACCCCATCTTTGTCAATGGGCTATTAAGGCCTGTCTATTCTACATAACAAAGATCTACCTCCTTCAGGCAGAGCCATAATAGGAATCCCAAAACCCTTTCATTACATCATCACTCAGCAAGAGTCAACCAAGCTTGGGACTCAGGACAGCCTCCAGAGTTGCCCCTGCATGGCCCCATGGGGAATCTGACAACCAAGGGGTGAACTGCTAACCGCAAAGCAAACCAGTAGCAGACTTAAGAGCATTTCACCGCTGCTGATAACAAATCAGAATACAAGCTTATATTCAGAGCCCAAAAGAGGGTATAAATCTACTTATCTATCTCTTACCCATGTGGCATTTTTCCTAGGAGCTCAAATCATGTGATCCTGTCCATTAAACCATCTTTTCAAGCAGTCTCCGTGTTTCCAGTGTCTTTTTACCCACTTGGAACTGAACCCAGATGGACATTTCTCCCAAACATGAGATAGTACAATAATATTAACATTTCTTTTGGAAAATCAGAACATAGGTTTTCGGAGACAGCACCCAGAATAGGGCATAACATTTTTTAATGTATTTGTCCTCCAGTTCTGAATGATCCTTCCCAACAGACCAGGCCAATTTATAAATTTCAAGTACCGTAAAAAGATAAGCAAATAAATAATTTCCCTTCCCTTAAGGAACTAGGGGAATAGTTACAATTGAATTTGGTAAATTAAAATCCAAACAATAAAACCATTGGCCCCCTAAAGCCCAGACTGTAAATAAGTGTTTTTAAATGTATTTTGTAAAGCTAGAGAGAGCAATAGGCAAAGACAACAAGAGTCCTCCAAACTCTGGGAATGATGCAGGAAAAGGCAATCTTCCACCTGCCTTATACCATCAGTCTCAAAAAGCCACACAGCTTCTGGGTTTCTCCTGCAGATTTCCTGCTGAAACACTTTATCCTGGGCAGTCAGGTTTTTTAAAAAAAGTCTGTTCCCCTTTACACCTCCCCAAATCAGCAAGGGAGAAATCCATCCAAGATTTCTGGACCGCTTCAGGCTGCCCATCCTTGTCCAGGACTTTTCACCTTCTTCTTTTGTTTTAGCTGAATATTTGGTATTTGTTTTCCAATTGATAGACCCCCGGGGAGCTCTGAGCTACTTTTCAATATCCTATAAGGGTCAGGAGATTTTTTTTCCCCCATGAAACCAGATGGGTAAGCCAAATACACCCCGTGGATGGGAGATATTCCTGTTTCCCCCCAAATGATTTTCACCAGCTAAATTAGGGGAAAGAAGCTACAACCTACATTTCCAATTGCAACAAAAGCACATCTAACCCCTACAGAATTAAACATCACTATTTAATTGTTTGGTTTTTTTTAACTTCTATCCCACCCATCTGTTTTAGATTCTAGGTAGCAGACAAAATTCCTTCGGGCCGGTTTGGCCGAATAGGAAGCAACTTGTCAGCCCATGGCCATGAACCGGTTCTATTGGTGGTGCCGTAGACACCGCCATCTTGTTTTTTGCTTCTGCGCATGCACAGAAGCCATTTTTTTCACGATTGCAATGCGCAAATAGCATGCATCGTGCTGTTGAAAGAAATGTCCTTTTGGGTTCAGCTCCAAGTGGGGGAAAAAAAGACACTGGAGACATGGAGGCTGCTTGGAAAGATGGTTTATTGTTGGACAGGGCCACATGGCTTGAGCCCTGACCAGAAAAGGTGATCACATGTTTCAATGTTGATGGAGAAGAAGAGAAGAAGGGCTGAGGAAGGGGCTTGCTAGGCTTTTTATACCCTGTTTAGTCCCACCTCTCTGTTTCCTGTTCCTGTGTAAGAAATGTATTCTGACTGGTTGTCAGACTCCCATGGTGCCATGCAGGGGGCTACTCTCTAGGCTGTGATGAGTTCTCAGTTGCCTTGTGGTCAGTTGAGTAATATCCCTTCCCACTACAGCTGCAGTGAGGAGAAGTCTTTATTATGTAAAGTGGGCTAGCCTGGCCATCTTAATGGCCCATTAGCTGGGGATGGGCAGAAAGCTATAGGCAACTATTCTGTCTTTTGAAACATGTTTCTTTTCACATCAAGAGAAATATTCTGCCTTTTCAATATTTCCTAGGATATTTCATTTTTCTGGGAAAGGGCTGGGTGATAACTTCCCACAGCGCACCCCAAGCAAGCAAGCGGCTGAAGCGCCGCCCTGAGAGAACCGGCAGTAAAAGGACCCACCTCTGGGTTGGGCGATACTAACATGGATCTCCTTAACTATTTGTAATGATTTATACAGTCATTAAGGTTTTTACAAAGTAAGAGTCTACATTTGGGCAAGAAAAATAAAATGCACAGGTACAGTATAGGTGGCACCTTGCTCAATAGTAGTAACTGTGAGAGGGATCTTGGAGTCCTAGTGGAGAACCATTTAAATAGGAGCCAGCCGTGGGCAGCAGCTGCCAAAAAAGCCAACACAGTTCTAGGCTGCATAAACAGAGGAATAGAATCAAGATCAGGTGAAGGGTTAATGCCACGTTATAAAGCTTTGGTAAGGCCACACTTGGAATACTGCATTCAGTTTTGGTCACCACGATGTAGAAAAGATGTGGAGACTCTAGAAAGAGTGCAGAGAAGAGCATCAAAGAGGATTAGGGGACTGGAGACTAAAACATATGAAGAACGGTTGCAGGAACTGGGTATGTCTAGTTTAATGAAAAGAAGGACTAGGGGAGACATGATAGCAGTTTTCCAATATCTCAGGGGTTTCCCCAAAGAAGAGGGAGTCAAACTATTCTCCAAAGCACCTGAGTGTAGAACAAGAAGCAATGGATGGAAACTAATCAAGGAGAGAAGCAACTTAGAACTGAGGAGAAATTTCCTGACAGTTAGAACAATTAATCAGTGGAAAAGAAGTTGCCTCCAGAAGTTGTGAATGCTCCAACACTGGAAGTTTTTAAGAACTGAAATGGTATAGAGTTTCCTGTCTAGGCAGGGGGTTGGACTAGAAGACCTCCAAGGTCCCTTCCAACTCTGTTATTCTATTCTATTCTATTCTATTCTATTCTAAACAATTGGCTATGAATATTCCCTGTGAAGTGTCTGTAGATCCAAAAGAAGTTTTTTTTTTCTCTTTCAGACCACAAAAGACACAAACAATTCCTAACACTTTTTAAAGCTAAAACTTTGGCTGTGTGGGAAACAGTCTCAGCTTCTTCCCAAATGCCAACCTGTAAAGATAGCTCAAGAGGCTGCTTTCTCACAGTTTAGGCAGTACCTTGTCTGTGAAGTCAGAGGTCACAACTGTATCCATAAAATCTGCAAATATCATGGGAGGCTTCATGTAGAAAAGAAACTCAATTGTTGCTGTTCCCAGTTTTTTCTTCCCCCAAAGTTTCATCAGAACAGGGGTCTCCTTAGTGTTCCACATCCCTTCTACAATTTATCTGCCTTGAAGATGGGGATCGGCAACCAGAGTTTTCCAGACACCCATCAAGGGATCTGCCACTCAATCTGGAATGTAAACACCAAATACCCAAAGCAAAAATGTAATAAAGACTTGGGGAGCTGCAAAGCAGAATTCCAGTCTCTGCTTCCTTTATTTCCATGAATGTTTCTGTGGCCTGTAGGAGCATTATTAGGAAACACAGGGTGGGGATTGCAGTTATCTCAGTGGTTTATTTAGAAGTGAGATTCCTGCTGCTTTTCCTCCTCCACACCAAGGCGGCAAAGGACCCATGGCTTAGGACAGTGGTAGCGAACAAAGTGCCGAAAAAGGAGCATGTGCACACACAGCACCGAGTCTTAAAAAGGAAACACTTTGCACACGTGTGCACAAGCTCATCTGGGCTGCGGCCAGGAAGAGGAGCTGCCCAGGGAGCATAAGCATGCCAGAAAATGAACTTCCGGTCAGCAAGACTTCCAGTTATTGCCGTGCATGCGCATGCGCTGATCAGCTGGCCAGCACGCATTCTCCCGCCGGAAGACAGAAGGCCAGCTCTTTCGGTTTCTGCAGGCACAAAGGCCAGCTGATGGTCACGCACACATGCGTGGAAGTAACCCAGAAGAGGAATGGGCAATGCTGTGCACGCCATGCACCTACAGCCGAGGTGGCGCAGTGGTTAGGGGTGCAGTACTGCAGGCCACTTTAGCTGACTGTGATCTGCAGTTCAGGGGTTCAAATCTCACCGGCTCAGGGTCGACTCAGCCTTCCATCCTTCCGAGGTGGGTGAAATGAGGACCCGGATTGCGGGTGCAAGTTGCTGACTCAATTTGCTAAAAAAAATTGTAAACCGCTTAGAGAGGGCTGAAAGCCCTATGAAGCGGTATATAAGTCAAATAAATAAATAAATAAATAAACAAACAAATAAATAAATAAATAAACAAACAAACATGGCTCCCTGTGCCATTTTGGGCATGCATGCCATAAGTTCATTATCACGGGCTTAGGAGACCTTCTGGGCAAAGAAGGATGGACTTGAATCTTTCCTGTTTTAAGTATTATGAACAAGCAGATTGGAAAAAAAACAATTGGAGATCTATTCCTTCACTTGATGACAGCTTCAATGATTGTACTTGCCAGGCATTGGAAAGAAGGCTGTTGAAGAATGGATTAAATGAAATTCAGAAGGACCAGGGAATAAAAGGTTTAAGACTCAAAAATGAAGAACATAAGGCCCAAGCCTATGCCGATGACTTAGTATTTGTTCTTGAGGACCCATTAGAATCCAGCCTGAAATTAATTCAAAAATTAGAAGAATATGGCCAAGTGGCAGGACTAAAGATCAATGAAGGCAAAACAAAAATGATAACCAAGAGCATGACAAAAAAGCAAGAAGAGGAACTGGAAGTAGCAACCAGAATGCAAATAACTAAGAAAGTGAAATACTTGGGGATTTGGGTGTCAGCAAAATGTTCCACAATTAAAGACAATAATTATAATAAATTAGTGATGGAAATAAAGATTTAGAAAATTGGAAAAATATTCAGTTAACACTCATGGGACGTATGGCGACAATTAAAATGAATATTTTACCAAGAATCTTATTCCTGTTATAAGCCGCACCTATTAATCCCGGATTTTAAAATTGATTGAATTAGCAGAGGTGGAGAAATTAACTGCTTTGATCAGAGATAATGGACTAGACAGCTTTATACGAGCCTGGAAACCCATCGTGGACTTTTTTATGTGCCAAATACAATAATAGATGTTTACCTGAGGGATCTGAAGAACAATATCATGTTTAGCTTAACCTGTTGACTGCTCTTTTCTTTCTTTTATTTTTTTCAGTGTGCAGCTGGGGTCGATTCTGTATGTTAAATGTTAAATTTATTTGGCATTTGAATCACCTTTTGCCCTCTTTTTTTTGTATAAGAATTTTTTTCCCTTCGTTGTTGTTAGTGCTGAATGTACTGAATTTAAGTATTTGTTTTGTTTTTCTTTTTGCATTTTACCTTTTATGATTGTAGGGAGTTAAAATCCATCCCTCTCTTAGAAGAATGAAATATCCTAGGAAATACTGAAAAGGCAGAATATTATATTTCCCTGAATGTGAAAAGGGAGAGAAACATGTTTTAAAGACAAAGTAGCTTCCTACCCATCCTCCTTTGTCAATGGGCCATTAAGATGCCCAAGCCAGTCTCTTTACATAATAAAGAGTTCTTCCCTTCAGGTCTAGGGTGATGGGATTAAGGCATGATTAGCCTTTACCCAACTCCCCTCATGGCATCTGAGAACTCAACCAAATCTGGATTCAAAACACAGCCTAGAGAGTAGCCCCTGCGTGGCCCCATGGGAGTCTGACAACCAATCAGAATACATTTCTTACACAGGAACAGGAAACAGAGAGATGGGGCTGAATAGAGAGTATAAAGCCAGGAACTTTCAGCCCTTCTTCCTCTCTTCTTCTTCACCCAACATTGAAGCATATGATCTTCCTTTTCTGTTCAGGACTCAATCCATGTGGCCCTGTCCAACAATAAACCATCTTTCCCATATCTTAAAGACCACTCAAATGAGAGATATAAACGAGACTGGAAAAAATGGATTGACTATACACAAAACAAATACGGGACTAAGAAATTCCAGATAGCCTATGCTTAAGATTAGGAATAATTTAAACTGCTTAAAGTTTGTGCAACAGCAAGAAGCTGAGTTCAACGCAGAGATGTTATTGACTTTCTTTTTTTTAAAATTTCCTTTGCCTTGATATATTTTAGACTTTGTTTGTTAAAAAGCTACACCGTGTACGGGCTCTGGGAAGTCGGGGGGGGTGAAGGGAGGTGGGGTCCTAGGGGGGAAGGGGGGAGGGGGAATATATAGTATGTGCTAGATACTAAAGTAACACGATTGCACTTGTATACTGTTGCTCTTTAATTCCACTGTAAAAATAGGACAAGCTGAATATATTAATAGATAGTAGAAATACACCGAAGGGAGGAGTAGAGGGATAGAAGAAAGAGGGGTAGAGAGGGTGGGAGAGAGGATGGGAGGGAGGGTGAGAAGGAAGGGAGGGAGTGTACTGGGAGAGCGGAGTGGCAGAGGGGGAAGGGAAGTAGGGTAGAGGGGAATGATGGAGGGAAGATGGAAAGTTGGAGGGGGGCGAAAGAAAGAGGTGTATGGAGGGTCGAAGAGGTACATTGGGTTTCTATTTTGGGGGGTATTATTGACAAGAGGAATGGCTGTGTTTATTGTTTAATGTTCAAATGTTTTATTTTCATTTTTTCATTTTCATTTCATACAGTCACATATATACTGTGCATGATTGGGGCCATATAACATTGGGCAATAAACACAGCCATCCTTGTACTCCCCAAAATACAAAACCAATATACCACTTCAACCCTCCATACACCCTTTCTTACTCCCCCCTCCAACTTTCCTTTCTCCCCTCCAACATTCCCCTCTCCTACTTCCCCTCCCCCTCTGTCACTCCTTTCTCCCCCTCCCTTCCATCTCACCCTCCTTCCGATCCTCTCTCCCACCCTCTCTACCCCTCCCTCTTCTTTCCCTCTGCTCCTCCCTTCGGTGTATTTCTACTATCTATCGATGTATTCAGCTTCTTATTTTTATACTAAAATTAAAAAAAACAACAGTATACAAGTACAATCATGTTACTTTAAAATCTGGCACATACTATATTTCCCCCCTCCCCCCTATGACCCCACCTCCCTTCCCCCCTCCCGACTTCCCAGAGCCCGTACACGGTATAGCTTTTTATCAAACACAGTCTAAGATGTATTAAAACCAAGAAAGTTGGGGGAAAAAAAATAATAAAGAGAAAAAAAAGGGGGGGAAAGAAAAAAGAAAGAGAAGAAAAAAAGTCAGTAAAATCTCTGCGTTGAACTCAGCTTCTTACCATTACACAAACTTTAAGCAGTTTACATTGTTCCTAATCTTAATTGTTTGATTACCTGCAGGATTTCTCCAGAAGTTATTTGTTGATTCAACTTTTGCCTGTACTCTTCTCTAGCTAGAGGCCTTATCTCTTTATCTAAGTATCTGCCTGTTTCTAAACCCTTAATTTTGTCCCCTTTGTGCCTCCTTCCTCTATAACACAATTTAGATACATTTCAAATTTTTCTTTTGGTATCCTCTTCCAACTCTTTTCGTTTTTACCCTTGTTTCTGTCTATATATTTTTTTTGTATTCATCAGTACTCCTCTCATATATGCTTTACTTACATCTCCTACAAATTCCCTGAATATACCCTTATTCGTATTCAGAAGAAAGTATTCAGATAGCAATTTTTTACAATCATTAATATACTTTTCATATCAAAATAAACTCCCATTCGACCTCCAAAACCTTCTTGCCTGCACTACCCTTCCCAATTCCGTCCAGACTGGGTTATGATCCAAGAGAACCCTCGCCGCAATCTTTGTCTTCTTCACCCTAGAAGATAAATCATTAGTGATTTGTATAAAATTCAAAGTTGTCCATCAAGTCTTTTTCCCTTCTAGAATTAGGTCTAATGCGATATATCTTCCAAAGGGATCTGCTTCAGTTCACTCAGCCTCAATGTCTTTTCTTAAGTATACAACTATACCATTTTTCTTTTGCGTAGCAGAGGTCACAAAATATTGACCAAGTTCGAGGTTGAACAGATATTTTGGATCAGTTAATTTAATATGAATTTCTTGCAGACAAGTTATATCGTTCTTGAACTATTTGAAATAGTAAAATATTTTCTTTCTCTTCTGTAAAGAGTTCAGACATAACTCCTTGATCAGTGGCCGATGATTATTGAGGTTGTTGCAATCTGCCTTGTTGCCTTTATTGTTTAATGTTATATGGCCCCAGTTCTGTACAGTATATGTGTGACTGTGAGAAAATGAAAATGGAAAATAAAACTATCTATGGAAAAAAGAAAAATAAATAAATAAATAAATAAACCATCTTTCCAAGCAGCCTCCATGTCTCCAGTGCATTCTTCCCTACTTGGAGCCTAACCCAGAAGGACATTTCTTTCAACATTTGGCACCGCAGATGGGACGGACCGGGACATTTCTCCCAACATGATAAAATATAGCGAAACAGAATATCTGCTGTCATTAACCTTCATGTTAAATGTCTTAAGAGAACTCGTGACCCATTGAATCTTCCCTTCAGAGCTGTTTCCTTACCGAGATCCTCGGGGCCTTTGCAAGGACAGACGCCTTCACTCCAGAAGCTGGCCTGCACTCAGAGATGTCCCCTCTTGAGTGACAGTATATATGGCACAGTCCAATGACAGCACAGGGCATGTTTCATGACATTTTGTATTATGACATGGTCTTTGATCTAGCTGAGGACATATGGTGGATGTGCACTCCCAGATCCCACCAGTGGTGTTGTTGAAAGAAATGTCCTTCTGGGTTCAGCTCCAAGTGGGGAAGAAGACACTGGAGACATGGAGGCTGCTTGGAAAGATGGTTTATTGTTGGACAGGGCCACATGGCTTGAGCCCTGTACAGAAAAGGGGATCACATGTTTCAATGTTGATGGAGAAGAAGAGAAGGGCTGAAGGAGGGGCTTGCTAGGCTTTTTATACCCTGTTCAGTCCCACCTCTCTGTTTCCTGTTCCTGTGTAAGAAATGTATTCTGACTGGTTATCAGACTCCCATGGTGCCATGCAGGGGGCTACTCTCTAGGCTGTGATGAGTTCTCAGTTGCCTTGTGGTCAGTTGAGTAATATTCCTTCCCCCTACAGCTGCAGTGAGGAGAAGTCTTTATTATGTAAAGTGGGCTAGCCGGGCCATCTTAATGGCCCATTAGCTGGGGATGGGCAGAAAGCTATAGGCAACTATTCTGTCTTTTGAAACATGTTTCTTTTCACATCCAGAGAAATATTTTGCCTTTTCAATATTTCCTAGGATATTTCATTTTTCTTGGAGAGGACTGGATGATAACTTCCCACAGTGTATTAACCATTAAGCAGACTAAGCAAGTGAGCACCACAAAGTTGAGGGGGAAAAAAACAAATGAAGATTTCTACAGTATGTAGACAGGGGGGGGGGGGGGGGAGACCAAGATTTGTCAGTGCTTAGGGCACCAGCAAGCCTTAATTCGCCACTGGATCCCACATAGTAGCTTTAGAATGAGAGGTTGCAATCTAAAAACAGAGAGTCTCCGATGGCATCTAAAGACTTTGTTTTCCAGATATTTGGTCGCAGGTTTTCAGGATCTGCCATTTTTCAAAAGCACTCAATCGGGGGGTGGGTTCCAGCTTCTGTTACTGTAAAGTCCTCGACTTGCGACCGGTCGGAAAGTCCTCAACTTACAACCAGGCGGCTGGCAACGAATGGACAGCTGTGATTGGCTACGGCGCACCTGGCTCAAAGAGGGACTTTTGCAGTTTTGCAGTGTCTGCTCTGCTTGAACAGTTCCTGTATAAACAGCTGTCAATCAGAGCGCGAGGCTGAATTACTTGTTTTCTTGTTAGCTTCCTGTTTAAAATAAAAGTTAACTTGTTCCACAGTTGCCTCACTTGTTAACTGCTTCACTACAGTTTCTATACCCTGACGAACATTTGCCAGCCTCCAAGCCACCAGAAAAAGACAGTGATGGTACTAGTTGGTAAGGTTAACCCTTTGCTTCCAGTACATAATAGTTTCTAGATCAGTGTTTCTCAACCTTGGCAACTTGAAGATGTCTGGACTTCAACTCCCAGAATTCCCCAGCCAGCATTTGCTGGCTGGGGAATTCTGGGACTTGAAGTCCAGACATCTTCAAGTTGCCAAGGTTGAGAAACACTGTTTTAGATTATTTCTTTAAAAGGAGCTGCTGATCTGGATTCTTTTGAACATGTCAAGGCTTCTACTGCTGCTGTTTTTTCTAGATTACTTTTCAGATTATTTTGAGTAGTGTTTTTGCTGCCAGTTTTTTTCACCCCCCCCCCGCACCGCCCCCCGAGCCTCTTTGGTTATGGTTTTCCATACAGGAGCCGAGGTGGCGCAGTGGTTAGGGTGCAGTACTGCAGGCCACTTCAGCTGACTGTTATCTGCAGTTCAGCGGTTCTAATCTCACCGGCTCAAGGTTGACTCAGCCTTCCATCCTTCCGAGGTGGGTGAAATGAGGACCCGGATTGTTGTTGGGGGCAATATGCTGACTCTGTAAACCGCTTAAAGAGGGCTGAAAGCCCTATGAAGCGGTATATAAGTCTAATTGCTATTGCTGACATTCAGAATAGGAATGCTAGAAAAAATAAATAATAATAAACGCTAAATATTACTAGAGATTTCTATATCTAGCAGATTGATGTAATCATTGAACATCGTTGCAAAAAAAGAGGCAGGAAGGTTTTGCTCCTATTTCTAAAATGTCTACAAAATCTTTTTAAGGGCAAATATTGTATATATATATCAGCTGTGTGGGTATATAGACGTCTCTACAGAGGCTTCTCCACTGAAAGTAATTTAGAGGACAATATTCTGCTTTGAGTTCAGCAATGAAAAAGAATTATCCACCATTATTAGAATAGCAAAAGACACAAGGCTCACTACATCGCACAGCTCCCTGGAGCATCTCAATCACAAAACCCCAGAACGCTATAAAAATCCATTCCTTCTCCCAGCCAATTTATCAGAAACATGTTGCTATTTACAAACGTTTCTGGCATCCAAATAAACAGATACCTTTTTTTTCTCTCATTCGCCCTCCATTTTATTTCCAGTATCTTTCTCCCAGCTTGGAACTGGACTGGATTTTTCTTCCAGCAAAAGAATATAATGATGTAAGCTATGTACATAGCAGAGAGTCTGATTTAAGAATTATTTTATGTTTTTATTATAATATTTATTGAACTATTTTCTTCATTTTGTATCTCAATCTTTTACAACATTCCAGTAGATAGGTACACACAAGTTATTTCCATTATTTTCCCTTTTCTTTTATGAACGTATCTATTTTCTATAGCATGCTATTATTATAATTACATCACTTTACATATATTACTTAGTTTACTTTAACATTCTCAATCTTTAGTTCTATTCTCTAACTAATTATACCACGTGCCCCAAATCAAATAGTATTGTTTCTCCTTTCTTTTATTTCCATTGTTAACCTATTCACTCTGCACATTCTAACAATAATTTTAGTGTTGTTATTGAACCTGTCTACCTGTATAGTTTGCATAACAAAACATACAAAGAACATTTTTTTTTCTTTTTCTTCGATTTTTTCTTTCCCCACTGGTGTGGGCATGTATTGTTTAAGAAACAAAAATTATTATTACCATTATCTTTTTAAAAAAATAATAATTATAGTCAAATGAAAATGGATATATGATGATGTATGAATATTTGAGTTAAAATGCTCGAGCTAACATGAACTATGTTTCTTGACTGTGGAAGAGATGCGCAAAAGTCTATTTGTAACCAACTGATACATTCTCTATAGCATGTAAAGAATGATGTTGTATTTGTTTTAAATTAAAAATTAAAAAACTTTAATAAAAAAAGAACATTTTTATTGTGTAAGAAAAGTCCCCTGTCCAGTTAAGGATTGTAAGAATTAAAACACCCAATAACGTCAGCATTTAGGGTTGGAAAGAGCACTTGAATTCTGAAAAGTAAAAGAAGCATTTGCAACAGAAAAAAAGGCCAGAATGGGCATGGATAAAATTGCAATTTCAGCATTTCCCAACTTGAGTTTATATACTGAGAAAACAAAACTTTTGATCTACAGAAGCTTTCTTGCCATGACTTGTTATTCTAAAAGGGGGGCTTTTCTTGAAAATTGAGGCTTATGGTGAATTATTAGCAATACATTTTTAAAAAGTCAAATTTAACATAAAGGAAACCCATGTTAATTAAGCAGTGCAGCTGTACTACAAAAACCATATTGCAAGGTACTACAGAGTCCATGCTGTGCGGCCCTGAATAGGCCATAAAAAATAGGAACCATTTTGAGTTTTATGCTTCGACATTTTCAGGGCCCTTTGGTGAGGTGGGAGGAGAAGGAGGAGGGGCCTGGACTTCCATGAGGGACAGGCCTGTTGCTCAATCAGAGGAAAGAGTGTAATCAGGCCACTCTTAGCCAGCCAATCATAGGAGAGGGTGGGGCGGAGAGATTTCCCCCCTCAGAATTTTCCTCAGTCGTTTCAGTCTTTTGTCTGGGGAGGTTGGGGGAGAATGTGGGGGAATTCCTGAAGCATTTTATTTCTTTTTCTGAATTCTTTAGGCTGCCCCCCCCCCCGGATTTATATAGTTATCAGTTCCTTGCCTTATCTGTTTTATTTGAGAGTCAGTCTTCATCCCTGGCAGGTTTTCAGAAGGGGCTTGCCAGGCCTTCTCCTTCCTGGGCCTGAGTCATTGGGCCTTCTCCATCTGAATTTCATGTTTTCCCTCTTCCTGCTCTAAAGCCCTTCACCCCTCACACCACCAAATTAAGGCAGGGCGTAAAGTGAGATTTGGACATAACATGAAACGGGCTCAGACCTCCTGGGAGCCCCGTCTATCCCTTCTATTTTGTTATACATTTATTGAATCTTGAACCAGAAACTTGAATTCTGGTAATACAAATGTCAAACCACAACATGTGTTCTAAGGAGGCCAAGTCAGCCAGAGGTCTCACCTATGAGTCAGGCATATAGCTTAACCATATATGTCAAAATGAAACCAGTGTTTCCTGTATGCTTTTCTGCCTAAAAATAAGGAAATTTAGCCAGTAGAAATGATTTAGCACATTTCCACATTTTAGCTGCTTTGAGGAAGTTACAAGAACACGCTTCTTAAGAACCTCGCTCAGATGTCAATTGTGGGTTTACACCATCTGAGCCATTTGGCCAAACAAAACTATTTCTTGATCTCGCAGTCCAAATCTGATTTTCTGCAACAAAATGGCTTCTTAAGGTGACTGCAAGGTCCATTTCTTGCTGGACCTTCATAAGACAGTGGCAGATTTAAAAGCTTGCCTAGGAAAAACACTGGCTGTTTCAGGCTGGCTAGCATATGCAGCCCTGAATAGCTGCCCAAAGACATTTTGCACAGTAAGATGGGCAGCATATCAATTTAATAAATATTTTCTCAGATTCCCCCCCCCCCTTTTAAAAAATAGTTTTGTGATTTGTCTTCCAGGAACATAACTGGAGTTAAGTGCTAAAATGTTTTCTTGCTTGTCCGAGGATTACGCCTTCTCCAACGCCATGACTCAAACCAGCCATTTTTCTTCCTGTCTTTCAAAATCCAGTTTTCACAACCATAATTAGCTATAGGGAACATCTTAGAGCGGATTAACCTACATTTGTACCAAATTTCTGCTATCAGTGTGCACTGTTATCCCTTAAGTGCAATAAGTAACTGCGAAAAGGAATGCAAGTTTAGGATTATTTTATTTTAAAAACTTCATTATTAGGGATGGTTATGACAATTGAAATGATAGTTCCACTTCTTTTTTCTTTTCTCTCTTTTTTTTAAAGTAAAACAAACTTTAAATATAGTAGTTGCAACCAAATAGGAAATTGAGGAACCATTTTGCGTTTAATGCCTTGAAATTTTCAGGGCTCTTTTGTGAGGTTGGAGGAGGAGAGTCCTGGACTTCCATGAGTGACAGGCCTGACGCTCAGTCAGAGGGAAGAATGTAATCAGGCCACTCATAGCCCCCCAATCACAGGCAACAATGGAGAAATTTTGGGGTATAGTTACTTTTACCCTCAGGATCACATATTTTATCTTTTTACTGGGTAGCTTGTGGAAGAACGAGAATTCCTAAACCATTTTTATTTATGTTTTTGAATGTTTAGGTGCCCTATTCCCTGCACTTAGGTACTTATATTTCAACCTTAAAAATTCTACAGTATACTCAAGCATGCCACCCCCCACCCGCCAATCTTGGGATCTCTCTCTTTTTCAAAGTGCAAGTTGGGAAACTCTTTAAGCTCCTTCTCATTCTTTTCTTTAGGGAAGGAAGAAGATTTAGAGAAAGAAGGAAGATGTGATTTGAATTCATTTAGAGTGAACAGGTGTTCTCTTACCATTTTCTTGCCTATTTTAATTTGTATTCCTAGTCAGTCTTTTATGGTTAGGTTTGCTAGCTGAACCAACTATTTAATTAACCATCAAACTGGTAAATATTTAGATATTTTGTGCTGTGTATTGGACTCAATGGAATTTGTCTATTGATTCATGGACAAGTTTTTTTACATTATTATTTTAGCTGGCCAATTGTTATTTTGATCGGACTAGCTAATGTTTCAAGATTGGTAGTAAATTGGTTTTAAAAAGGAATAATAGCTACGAGGGAAATCCCCTCTAGAATTTTTAAATCTTAGGTGAATTCATCAGCCATATTTTTAACAGTAATTGCTTTTCTCCAATTCTTTCTATTTAACATAAGATTATTTAGAAACATCCAGCTGTTTATGTTTAGGTCTTACATTTTGTGAAGAATTAATTTAGAATACCCATTTTGTAGCTATTTCTTAAAATGGGCCAATTTACTCCAAAGTTATGTTTGCTGGAAGTAAATTGCATTAACTCAAATCTGTCCTATTGAAAAGGAATAAATTAGTCTAACAGCATTTGTCCACTAGATGGTAGAAAAAGACCAGCAAATATCTGAAGAGTTTAGAGAAGAAATATGCCAGAAATGAAAGCGTTTAGAGGGCTGTGCAAAATATTTGAAAGACGTGGTTCACAAATCTGTTAGAAAGAACAGAGCGCACCTCATTCACTCATGAAATCATTTTCATATTTTGCAAGGCTTGTGCAGCTGCTTTGAAAACTGATCCCAATTGTGTGTGCTTTTTTTTCAATGCTGGTTCCAGATGAAATATTGTGAATGCACATTTGGTACCACAGTTTGGCAACCAAGTAAAGCTTTTGAAGCAGTAATGCAGTGCAATTCAGTCTTTTAAAGAGAGGTTTTTAATGCATTAATGTTTTTTTTTGCAAAGCACCTCCTTTATTGCTTTATACTCTCCTGTTACAAAAGGAGGGGTTGTGCCTATAGAATCAACAAGACTAGAAGGTATCTTGGAGGTCTTCTAGTCCAGCCCCCTGCCCAAGGCAGAAGTCCTTATATCATCCCAGATAAACTGATGTCCAATTCAGTGTTGACAAAAGTTCATTTCTCATGATAACGTTTCATATCTTCTGGATTTTTGCAGTAGGGTTGATCCAAATTTAATCATGAACAACTATTAAAATCAGTAGAATTTGGACATTTTTTTGCGGGGGGGGGGGAGCTTTCTTTTTCTTCAGTAGACATTTACAGGCTTACTATTATTACACTTACTACTTATAGGAAATTTTAAGGTCATTATGAAATCAAAATACGTTGAAAATAATGTGTACGCTCTAGCTATAATAATGATGGTAGCAAAGTGGATTGAATTAACGTTTGTTGGTATGGAATAAGTCTTCCTTTCATTCAAAATCCAGAAATATATCTAAATAATGAAAGCTATATTAATTGGAAACAATGTTGCCACCCTGAGAACAATGTTTGCTCCGACCAAATTGAAAAATATATGTAAATAACGAAAGAAACTTAACTAGCTCAAAAATGTTATTTTGCCTGTTAACATGGGCATCCTCAGAAGAAATGGAGATAAAATGTGTATTGTTAGGCAAACGATGTAATTTATGTTCTTGAACATGACATAAAGACACAATTACAAAAGGCCATGTCAATCCTGTTACAATTTTTTATTTTGTATCATTGCAATTTTCCTGAGCCATATATTTTGGGAACAGATCTGGGAACCATAAAAATGGTATTGGGGAGTGGTGGGTGTTGCCTACTCCTGGTCAGAAGACTGAGGGGAAAAATTACAGCAGTTTGGTGTAGTGGTTAATATGCTGGCCTGGAAACCAGGAGTTTAAGGACAAATTCTGCTTTAGACAAGAAAGCTGGCTAGTGACCTTAGGCCAGTTATTCTCTCTCAGTTCAGCCCACCTCACAGGGTTCTTGATGTCAAGAAAATAGTAGAAGTACTTGTGGAATCTTTTTATTATGGCTAAGGCAGCTAAAGCCTCTTTGTCCAGCTGGCTATAGTTTCTCTCAGCTGCTGACAATGTCCTGGAATAATACACAATTGGGGCCTCAGTCCAATTTGGAAGTCGATGGCTCAGGACAGCTCCTACTCCAAATGGGGGAGGCGTCACATGTGAGAACCAATGGGAGATTCTCACTATATTGGATCAACACGCTCTTGGATGACAGTAGATCTTTGACAGCTGCAAATGGGGTGGCTCCTTCCAGCCCCAGGTCCAGTAGCTGGTGCAATGGTTCGGCTACTGAAAACGTGGTAGAAAAATACTATAAAAGTTCAATAGGCCTAGAAATGCATGGAATTCTGTCTTTGTTTTTGGGGTAGGGGTAGGAGCTTCCTATATGGATCATACTTTTCCTCAGTGGGTGTAAGCCTGAGCAATCTATCAGGTAGTCCAGGAACTTGACCCGTGGCAGTGTTATTTGGCACTTTTCTTTTTTGACTTTCTTGCCCCACCTTCTGAAATCAGCTTAAAACTATTCTCAGTTGATGAGTTCTTCGATGTTATTTGCTGAGACTAATAGTCATCATAATCCAGAACACAATTATGGAGGACCCTGTGTCCACCACATAGCATGGGAAGCCCTTGATTAGTACAGTGACATGTATTCGAGTGGTCTTGGATGGTTTGCCCAATGATCTTCTGTGCCTGATATGTGCCCTTGGATACTGCAAAACATTCTTCTCCCCAACATTGCTGCTTATATTGTGCTTTCTTGGGCCCCGTCTGTGTGGCAGGTTGATTGGAGCAACAGGCCCTTGCTATGTGTCCTTTTCTATCACACCATTGACAAATTGCGTCTTTAAACCTGCACACTGATCTGCCACCGCAACCCATACACACGATTTGCCTTTTTTCCATTGGGTTTTGTCTTTTAGCTGAACGGAGTCAGCAGATCTCCCCCTCATCATCAGTGGATTCTTCTTGCTCCACATTGTCATGGTGGACTGCAACAGCTCTGCGTGAGGATGGTGGGCTAATTGCTTTTTGAATTGTCATTTTGGGTTGGTTTGATGTTTCTGCGGCTTGGGCTTCGTCTAGTAGTGTTATCTGCAAGTTTCAGTTCAGCTTGACCCAGGAGATGCCTTTGTAGATTAACGTGTGTCACACCACAGACGATCCTATCAAGTAGAATGTCATCAAGCTCTGAAGTCACAAAATAAAGCAACTTTCCGAAGAGCGGCAACATTCTCATTTATTGATTTGCCCTCTTAATTCCATCGTAATGCATGGTGCCAAGCAATTTTTGATGGTGTGGGCACATAGTGTGCTCTGAGTGTAGCCTGTAGTGTGATCCACAGTACGGTTTGCACTGCTGCTGGGGCGAAGTGGGCTCTGACTATCTAAAAGATGTCCAGGCCACAATAAGTCAGGAATAGTGCCCTTTTCCTGCTATCAGAAAGTTCTGTAAAATCATTTGCTTCTAGGAAGCACTTGAACTGGACAATATAGGTGCCCCATTTCTCTGATGCTGCGTTGTATGTGGTGAACGGAGCAATGACAGCCATCTTGAGTAGACCAAAACAAATCAGTGATTAGCGGATGCATTGATGGTCAAGGAGAATGGGCTGCAGCAAATGACAATTTGTCTTTGTGTTCCTCTCCAGCTGGGATTGCGATCAGCTCTTTTTTATTTTATTGTTCTTCTGATCCCACCTTCGTCGCCAGTGTTAGATAGTGAGTTGAATGGAAGAGATAGAGATCTGATGCAACACTCTATTAACAATCAATAGAGCCCAGCAATTAGTCTGGCTGACAGCTCGCCTTTTATAGGGAGCTGTCAGCCATTTCAGCCAATAGGAACAAACCATTTTTCTTTCCTTTGAAGCCTTATTTTTGAAGATGTCCGTAGCATTTGCACAAGCTTGATCCAGCCAGTGAAAATGATTTTTCTAGGGCATAGCAGGGGTGTAACCTGTCAAGGTTGGTCCTCAACCGTCAGTCCATTGAGAGCTTCGTCAAGGGGCAAGGCATGGCATGCTGTACTGACAGGTATTGAGCTATCTTTGCTTACCAGTCCCCTGGGTCCATTGTGGCTAGTGCCTCCTTAGTGGAGCGCATTTGCACCACCTGCACATTGCTGAAGGGGTGAAATGGAGCTATCAGGGCGTGCCTGATTCCATGACCATATAGAAATATTTTGAAAGGTGCCAATGTTAACTGAAATGCATTGTTGGACATCACGATGTCTGGTAGTCCATGGGTAGTGAGTAACTTTCAAAGGGCCATAACTGCGGCCTCACTGTTTGATAACATAAGTATTACTTATTACCATTTTGAATACACGTCTGCCACCACCAGAAAGGTCTACCCCTGGAATGGACCTTTAACTCTATTTGGGACCATGGTGTTTGGGAATTTTCCATTCGCATCCTGGAGTGCATTCAGTTGTGGTAGATGTCATAAATAGTTTTATCCAACGTGAATAGGCGTCTACGTCCACCAGGAAATTCTGACTATGGAAGGGACCCCAAGTGGATGCAAGACCAAGGACCCCTAGGAATGTCCCAGTCCTGGACAGGTGCAGCGGAGGGAGAGGGACGGGATACCTGGCAAGAGGTGCCGTGGCTCACCCATGATGTGATTTTCTCATCCATCCGGGGCCACCAAACATTGCTGCGAGCCAAAGCTTTCATGCGAGCTATGCCTGGGTGATCCCGATGAAGGCGGTCAAGTACCTGATGGTGGAGGGAGGGGGGAATGATGACCCGGTCACCCCAGAGTAAGCACCCCCTGTGGAGGGAGAGCTCCAGCTGGTGGGTCTTAAAAGGGTGGAACGCCTTGGACACCTTCCCCAAGGGCCAACCCCTCTACACCCAAGTGAAAACCTGGGAAAGGACGGTGTCTGCCAGGGAGGGGGCCGCTATATCAGTGGAGGTGAACAGCAGGCCCAGAGAGGCGATAGAATAGAAGTGGATGGGACAGGGTGAGGGTCAGTCACAGAGGGGGCAGCAGCTGAAGGCATCTGCATGCCCTAGCTGCTTGCCCTGACGGTACTGCAGCATATAAGAGTACAGCATGAGGAATTCCGTCCAGCAGGTCATTCTAGGAGAGCAAATAGGAGGTGTAGGATGGTCACTGGCCAGAAGTCCAAGGAGAGGCTTGTGGTATAGAGTAAAATGCCATCCGTACAGGTAGCCGTGAAACTTTAATTCCAGACACAGCAGCCAGAGCCTCCTTTTCGATCTGGCTGTAGTTCCTCTCAGCGGAGGAGAGTGTCCTGGAGTAAAAAGTTATGGGGGCTTCTGATGGAATACATGACTCAGAACCGCCCCCACACCAAAGGGGGAGGCATCACATGCTAATGTCAGGGGCAGCTTGTCACTGTATTGGACTAACAGCTGTTCACGTAAGCATGGTTTTGGCAGCCACAAATGCATGCGCCTTGCAGCTTCCCCAACACCAGACCACAGATCGGTCGAGTAACGATACAGCAGCTTGACTACTGATGCCTTGTGCGGAAGGAAAGGTGCATAGAAATTCTAAAGGCTGAGGAACGCCTGCAGCTCCGCCTTAGAGGTTGGCGTTGGGGTGTTCCTGACGGCAGCTACTTTGGCAAGAGTAGGATGGACCACTAAGAAGCCCAGGAACTCCACCCTGGACATAGCAAATGAACATTTGCTGCACTTTAATTTCAAGCCCGTGCCCCTGAAACATTCAAGGACCTTCCGGAGGACTTCGATGAGCCTGATCGACTGTAGTCAGCGATCAGGATGTCATCGAAGTAGGGAACTACGCCTGGGAGCCCATGGAGCAAGCGCTCCATGAGGCTCTGGAAGATCCTCGGGGCAACAGAAACGCTGAATTGTAAGCAGTGGCAGCGGAAAGCCCCTTGGTGGGTGATGATGGTCTGGGCAGCGGTGGCCTCTTCATCCACCAGGAGCTGCTGATAGGCCTGCGCCATATCCAGTTTGGCAAAGATGCAGTCCTGCCCCAAGGAGTTGAGCAGGTGCTGCACAACAGGGACTAGATATGGATTTGCCTGGAGGGCGAAGTAGTTAATGGTTGGCGCAGATCCTGATAGACCCGTCGGCCTTAACGGGCACCACTAAGGGGATCTCCCATTTTGAATGGTTGATGGGCTCCAGCACTCCCTGCACCAATAACTTGTACAGTTCGATATCAACCTTTGGCCTCAAGGCAAATGGCACCTCTGAGTCTTTAGCCGGATAGGGGCAACCTGGGGGTCTAGATTTAAAGAAATAGGGGAGCCCCTTTATTCCCCTAACTTACCGTCGAAGATGTCAATGAACTCAGATGATGTCCTCCACGGTAGGCGGACGGCCGAGGTTTGGTAGACCCCAAGAGTGACAGGCCCAGCAAGAGGAACCACTCAAGCCCCAATAGGGCGGGCAGGGGCTTCCCAACCACCAGGATGGGGAGTTTCCCATGGAAATTCCCATAGTCAACCCAAACGGCATAGCTGCCCAGGATGGGAATGTGAGTCTCCTGGTAATCCTTTAAAGGCATGTCAGGAGGCATCAGCTGGTACGGCACATTTTGGACAGGGCACTCCAGGAAAGAAGGGAGCGGGAGGATCCCGAGTCCACCTCCATAACGCACGGAACACCTTCAATGAGCAGGGACGCAGTAAATTTTTTTTGAGTCAGCTGAGGCCTTGCTGACCGAGACGGTGGGGACATCAGCAGGCTTTTGGTGACAGCGTAGCAGTTGTCCCTTAGGGGCAAATGTCAATGGTGGCGTCGGATGGGAGGCCGCTTGCAGTGGCAGATGGTAGTCGGCTGGCGGCAGGGTAGCCCAGCAAACGTGAGACAGGTGCCTTTTTTCGAGCAGCAGCGGCAAGTGGCTGCCCTGAATGGGCAAGTGGCTGCCCTGAATGGGCAAGTGGCATGAGCATAGTTGCCACGGAAGCCTTCTGGGCTGAGCTCTGAGGCGGTCAACCTGATCTTCCTCTAGGTCATCCAGGGAGACCAGTTCATCAATGAGGCAGGTTCTCTGTGGAGGGGCGATTAGTTGTTGGCAGTGCTGCATTTCTGCCATGGATTGTTCTGACAGCTCGGTGGCTCTGGCTTCTTCCACCGCCTGCTGAAAGGTGATGTTAGCCCGGGCGAGCAATCTCTGCTTGTGGTGGACATCATGAACACCACAGGCAAATTGCTCGACCAAGGAATAGTCAAGGTTGATGAACTCACATTGTATAGCCGCCGTTCTAAGAGACTGCAAGAATTTTTTGTGTTTTTTGGTTGAGGGAAGACGCAGGAGCCATGGAACAGAGAGCAATGATGTTTATTAGAAGATGTCAGCGATTCAGATTCCGTTACAAACGGTCACGGTATTTATACTCTCAGGCACCAACTGTCATTTAACTGTCACTTCAACATCCAATCACAGGCTGTGCTTCGTCCCAGCCAATCAGGGCGCAGCACAGGCTGTTGCTGGGTATACAATACTCCTTCCCCCCAGTTATTTGCATAATCACCATCTATTTGTGTGTTATCTACAGGGCGGGGCATAACCTTTTCCTAGGGGGTCACAGCAACACTTGTAATAACAACACAAATAATTCATACACCATTCGAAAGCCCATCAAAAACTGAGTTTATTGACACGATTTAATAGTCAGTATGACCACCATTAGCCCTTCGAACAGCATTCAAACGAGGTGGATAAGAACACAACAAATCTTCAAACAGTTCCGTTCGATTTTCCAGATTTTTCAACACAGTTTCCAAATTCATTCTCAAAGTTTCAACCGAATATCGATTTTGACCTTGCTCCTGAATCATCAGAGCTTCCACTTCATCCTTAATTATGGCCCCAATGTTCTCTGCCGGATTGAGATCTGGCGAATTTCCCGGCCAGACGTCATTGCCCCAAAATTCGACATTGTTTTCCTTTAACAATTGCTGAGTCGCATTTGCACGCATGCAAGGAGCTTTGTCATGAAGAAAGACAGCCTCACCAACCACCAAGACATTGTCTGGATCACTGAGAAATGGAATGACATTCTCCAATAAAATTTTCTCACGGAAATAACTGCCATCCCAGGATTCCCCTTTATCCTTCAAAACCCAATGCAGTTTCTTGGCTGTGAAAATGACGAAAATCCCGATGCAAGTCGGATTGCGAACGATTTGTCGATATCGTTCATGTTTGGCGATGTCATCGATGTCTTTAGCCCAAATTCGATCGTTCTGGAAATTCGGTTTTCGAATGGCATAAACGAAGAATTCATCAGATGGCGCCAAATGAAGAAAATCTTCCTCGGTCCATTCAGACAACCAATCGCACAACCAAAGCCGATCTTGAACGTGTGTTTGAGTTTTCAATGGTTTGCAAATGACGTGGAATGGCTTCAAACCTTCTCGTTCTCGATATCGGCCGATTGTCCTTTGATCAACTCATTTTCCACGAATTTGAAGGATTTCTTGGGCCACTTTTCGGTTTCCTTTTCGTTGTTTGCGACTGCCAGTTGCAATGATGGCTTTGCTTTCTTGGGACAGTTGCAGAGGACGCCCTTCTCCAAATTTTGTGAAACATTCTTGGGCTGTTTTGTTCCAATTATCAGTAACCCAATCCGGATGACATTTCAATTTGTTTGCAATCCATTTTCGATTGATAAACGTCGCTCCAGCATCGCGAGCCTCTCGAAAGGCAATGCATTTTATTCTGTCAATGATCCTTTGTTCTTCCGAATCGAATTTTCCAGCCATTCTTAAAGCAAATTTAACATTTAATAGCTCATTCAATTCAGTTTTTTATGGGCTTTAAAATGAGGTGTCGCGGAAGTTGTAAACTGCTGTCGATCTTGCTGTGACCCCCTAGGAAAAGGTTATGCCCCGCCCTGTATTTGCGTGTTGTTTCACATTCAACATTTACAATTCTCTCCTTCCCCCCAGTTATTTGGATATTCCCAATCCAGCCAATTGCACATTCAGATTCCATGTTGTTTCACATTCAACATTTACATATACGTTATTTGCATATTCACCATTTACATTCCCCCCTCCAGCTCTGCGCATGCGTTCTGCGCCTTGACGTTGCTGCGGCCCACAAATTGGCTCAGGACCTTCAATTGAACTCTGGCTCGTTCCTGAGTTTTAAAGAGGCCAACGGAATAGGACAGTGGGGCCAGCAGCGGCAGGGAGGCAGTATAACGGAGAGGTTTGTTTGTGTAGGAGGAGATTGTGAGCGGCTTTGTAGATTGTGAGCGGCTTTGTGGATTGTGAGCGGCTTTGTGGATGTGGCGGCGGCGGCTCCTCGGCTCCTCGATCGGAATGCAGGCAGGTTCCGCTGTTGCTGATAGGTTCGGCTGACAGGAATTTCTTGCTGGCGGTTGCTGCAGAGAAGGGTTAGGCTGACCGAGCGGAGCTGACTTTGAAGAATGGCGGCGGTTCTTGCTGGCAGGAGGCAGACTTCGGAGACGCTGTAGAACGCAGCGGTCGGACTTCTGGGCTGCTTTGTATTTTTAGGCGGCTAAGCGAGCGATAGGCTGAGGCTAAGGTAGCGTAGCAGGTTTCGGAGACTCCTGGTAGGCAGGCAGCGGCCCAGGTGGAACAGCGGTTGGCTCCAGGCAGCAGCAGCGGCGGCTGGCGGCGGCGGCTTTGGAGGAGCTGCTTCTCGGAAGGCAGGTAGAGCAGGCTTGTCAGGAGCTGCTGCAGGGCAAGCTACAGTCTCATCAGGGACTACTTGGAAAGATTTGTCAGTGGTTTGATGGACATCGATCCACAGCAGAGACTCTTTGCAAGAGCAGATGGAGGCAGGCAGAGCTTCGCAGGCAGAGCGGCTGAGCTGAATTCCTCAACTACAGCTACAGATCCAACGTGGTTCGGTGGAACAAGTAGTGGCATTCAGATACTTGGCGGCCTGATAGAGACGGAAGGAAGCGGCAGTGGCCAAGCTAGTTGTGGCCATGCACTTTGTATTTGTGAATTGGAGCTGGTTGAGGCGACTTCAATTCGAACGCAGTTTATATTTGTGAAGTAGAGCCGGTTGACGCGACTTCTAATCGAACGCAGTTTGTTGGACGTGTTTGGCAGCAGTGGTGCCGTAATGACAGCTGACAGGCAGGCAGCTTCAGCCGCGGTGCGGTTGAGCCGTCGTGATTCGTAGCTCGTCCCTGAGCAGTGGCGGCGGCTCCAGCTGAGGTTAAGCGCGGGAGCCCGTCCCTCTGTCTGATGGAGGCCGCGCCTGAGGATCTACTCAGGTTGGCGTGATCAGAGGCGAAACCTGAGGCGGTGGCAACTGCTGCTGCAGCTCTGACAGGTCTTCAATGCATTTCTTCGCGTTCGCTTGGTTGCGTTGCGACTGGCTTATTGTCTATTATTATTCCAGGCTCTGCGGAATCGCGATCCCACCCTCGTCGCCAGTTTTGTGTTTTTTGGTTGAGGGAAGACGCAGGAGCCATGGAACAGAGAGCAATGATGTTTATTAGAAGTTGTCAGCGATTCAGATTCCGTTACAAACGGTCACGGTATTTATACTCTCAGGCACCAACTGTCATTTAACTGTCACTTCAACATCCAATCACAGGCTGTGCTTCGTCCCAGCCAATCAGGGCGCAGCACAGGCTGTTGCTGGGTATACAGTAGAATTGACTTACAGTCTCAGTGTCCTTTTGTATGCACTGTCTGACCTGACTTGACTTAAGTCTTTAGCGTCGGCACGGCATTGCCAATCCCTTCGCCGGGCCCAAGAGTCGACAGAGCCCCTTCTGTTGAAAACAGTGGGCACCTCGAGAAGGCAGGGGTTGTCTTGATAATGAGAGGCTGTATTTTCGCGTCAATTATCCTTGTCCACCATGCACTGTCTGAAAGCATACCTGCGGGCTATTCGAGATGGAGTTGGGGCATAATGGTTCCTGAGTTTTCCAATGTGTTTCCCAGTTAAGCTTGTACACGGCCAAGGGGAAGTGAGAGCCCTGGCAATGTTGAACATCTCGGGACCACATGAGCTCAGGAAAAACTGCATTTACCGTCCAAAGGTAATTGATGATAATTGTTTGTGATGAGGAAACACTCAAATCGCTCTAGGAAACCAGCCCAGGATTCGGTCGCAGACCTGAAGGGCGCGAAAGGCAGCAGCGAAACTGAGGTTAAAAACATCCTTTTTCCGTAGACGAGAGGAAATTAATTGAGTTTCCTTTTCTCGTAGCTGTTCAGGCTGGGAACCTTCAGCATCCCACCTTCGTCACCAGTGTTAGATTCTGAGCTGAATCAAGAGGTGTGAGGCAGCTGAGATAAGTAGAACAGCTATTTATTAAACAGAACTAGCAAATAGCAACTATGTACATAATTCAGCACCTCTCCCTGCTTTACAGCTATTTATACTAGATCTGTCAAGCAGGGCGACCAATGGGAGGACTGTAGACAGCCCGCACTTAGCCAGCCGTGCCTTAGCCAATCAGGCGCGGCTGAGCTGTTGCCGGCTGTCACTCGCGAGTCGAGGACTTGCAGCCGGTCGTTAGTCAAGGACTTTAGGACCGGTCGCAAATCGAGGACTTAGCAGTGGAGGGATGACTACTCTACTTCCCCATAATAGCCCTGCTGAGGAGACAACTTGTGCTGCTGGGCTTTGAATGGTTGGAATTCTGGGTCAACAATTCCCTGTGGCCATCAACATCACACTCACTCCAGTTCTTGGGCTATTACCTTGTCCCTTGCTGAATGTTCGGCAATATTGGCTGTTACTGGAAACTGGATACCCTCGATGAGGACAGAGTTTGCTGGGGCAGTATGTTTGACGTTGGTTGGTAGCGGGCAGTGGCTCAAGGTGTTGGTGTGACTCTGGTGTTTACTTGGGTGGTGTGACAGCAAGTAGGTTTAGGCTGCTGGAAAGCCTGTCAATTGAGACATGCGGGGAGATAGCACTTGACTTTGGCGGTCGCCAGCAAGCAGTCCTAAAAGAGGTTTGTGTTCGTGACTAGTTTGAAGTGGCGGCCATAGATGTATTCATGGAAGCACTTGGCGCTGGCCCCAGCCGCCATGACTTCCTTATCAATTTGACTGTAGTTGCACTCTGTTGAGGATAAAATTCTGGAGAAAAAAGCAATTGGGACTTCAGAATCATTAGGCATTTTGTGGCTTAAGACAGGTCTGATTCCCCTATGGGGACGCATCGCAGGCTAGTGCCCATGGAAGGCTTTTGCTGTACCTGTCTGACAAATTTCTTGAATTCTACTCGGGATCGGGATGTTCTTTCCTTGGTAGTCCCTGAGTTTCAGGTAGCAGGGTTTCAGCCGCTTCTTCACGATTACGGGCACTATGCAGCAGGGGGCCCTTTCTAGCTTGACCTTGAGGTAAATTTTCTTTTTAAGGGCAAGGCTGGTGTTGGGGTTCCAAAAAGCCTCCTCTATGAAATAATAGCTCGAGGCAAGAAGTTCCTCAAAACACCAATTTATTAGAAGAGCCATGTTGGCACATCAGGGAAAACCCAAATCTGAAAGCTTCAAGGGTTTCCCCACCTAGTTGAAAGTTCAAGACCCTACCCCAACACCTACAAGTCCATTACCTGGTCCACAGTCACTTCTGTGGATGAAGATTCCTCCCATCCACATTCATCCAGGTGCAGGGATGAGGTGACTTTAACTTTCTGAGAAGGAATGTCATGGCTACACATCTCCCAAGCTCCGTACCATCCCCCCTCCCAGTTTCCCATAGTAAATTTTGAATATGTGGCAGACTTGAGGCTCTATTCCCCTGATAGCTTCCAAGCCTGACAGCTGGCCTGTCCAATGACAGTTTCAATAGTTTGGTAGCCTTATGGCAAAGCAGTTTTCCTCTTGCCTTGGCTGCTTATGTGGAGGTTTTGGCATAAGACTGCGCTGCTGACGGGACTGCCACTGGCTGGACTGCCAGCAAACTCTGGACAAGTGACTCTTCTTTCCACTATGCTGACATTTGGCATTTTTGAATCTGCAGGCTGCTCACGGTTGATTCCCACCACAGCCCACACAAGCCACTTGTGGTATTTTCTTTTCACTAGCCCAGCCTTTCCATTTCACAGCCTTGAGGTGGTAGAGGTCATTGCCTTTGGACTCTATCTCATTGTGATGGACGGTGACTGCTTTTCTCGTTGTGGTTAGACTATTTGCCCTCTGGAACTCTGCCATTGATTGATTTCAGTGGCATGGGCTTCATCTAGTGCAGTTTGACGGGTTAGATCAGTCTTGGCCAACAGTTGGCACTACAGCCAGAAGTCTTGCACTCCACATACCACTTGATCAAGGAGGACATCATCTAGGTCCCTGAATTCGCAGTAGAGGACCACTGTCCTCAGGGCTGCCACAAATTAATTGATGGATTCGCCCTCTACATGGTTCCGATGGAATGAGTGACGGCAGGTGATTCGTGAGGGCAGGGGTACATAGTGGTTCCTCAGCTAGCAATGTATCCCAGGACACTGACTATACCTTCGGGGGGGGGGGTCGAGGAGAGCTCTCACAGTCTCAAACATTTTTTCCCTCAGAAGCTTAAGAAGTAGGCTCTTTTCCGGTTGCTGGAGAATCCTAAGTAGTCATTTGGCTCAAAGAAACACTCAAAGTGAGTGATGTAGGATTTCCATGTTTTCAAGGCTAGATTGAAGGACACAAAGGTGGTTAGCACAACCATTCCTGTCAGACTTGGGTGGATGCATCTGCAGAATTAGGCTTGTAACATCACCTCGTCCCTGTTCAGTGTTTAGTGAGCAGGTCTTTTATAAAATGTTAAAAGATTACTTTGTATTCTTTTACAATGCTAAATTTATAAGCCATTATGTTCTTGTGTAAAATGTGTAATAAGTTACTGTGCTTTTGTTAACCACAAAATGTGTTCATAAACAGGACAAGATAACCTCTGTTACTTACACGTAAACACGGCTTGGAATAACAGAGGTTATCTTGTCCTTGAGCCATCTGCTCAAATGAAAGGCACCGGAAAAAACCAAATAAGAGATAGGGGCCTCTCAAGAAATTGTCAAGTTGACCCTTTACAGTATGGGATGATGAAAGAAATTACATAAGTGAATGTCCAGGAGAGGAGAGTTTCTTATGAGTGGAGTGTATAAAATATACTCTGAATGCTGTTTTGCTCTCCTTGTACTCAATCCACTTGGAAGAGACTTGGAGGCCACCTTTGCAAACACGTTAAACCTTTTTGAATTGTGAACCAGATTTGTCTCTGTTGAGAGGATTTAATAATTGGGTTTTTATCTCACAACATGATAACACTGTTTTTGCTGGTTACCCCCAGGATTCTGCAAAAGATTATATGTGGGGCAAAGAAGCTTGTAAAGAACAGGATAGGTCTAAAATTCCCATCTAGATACTCAGCAATGGCTGTGTCCAGTTTCTGAAATATGCCCTAATTGATTCATGAATCTCGAGGCAAGTTTCAAAAGAAAACTACCATATTTTCTGGCGTATAAAGTGACAACGTGAAGGAATTATGGATTTAATAGTTTATTAACATAAACATACATAATCAAAATCCTCAACTATATACAATATACTTAAAGTATATATACATATATATACATATACAGTATAATAATTTATATACAGAAGTTTACCCATAAATATTGAAAAATAGGCTTTAACTTCAACAAGTACTCTTCCATAAATAACATGTTATGTATTGTGAGTAAAATAATATGGAAGACTGTAATTTTAAAATGAGGTGACAAACAGTGGTTTAATACTTAAACTACTACTAGCTCCTGAGAGGTTTGTGTACCACTGTATGTTAGCAAACAAGATACTTAGTGGTACTCAGGAGTAGTTACAGAAGTTTGATCTTGCAAATGATTTGAACTGCCCGGTGGTGGCAAACCTTTTCGGCACTGGGCCGAAACCAGAATGTATGCACATGCCAGAGCAACAGAAACTCGAAGACCAGCTGGTCTTCGGGTTTTCACTGCACTGGTGTTCGGGCGTGCTCGAAAACCAGCTGGCTGGGACACATGCATGTCCCGGAAACCAAAATAACAGCTGGCAATGGTAAGCGTGCCCACAGAGAGAACTCTGAGTGCCATCACTGGCACGCGTGCTATAGATTCACCATCACAGCTTTACACCTTGGGGGTTAAAATAGTATAATTAATATGTGTAGTAATCAAACTGGAACATGATTCTTCTTCTGGCAAATGTTGCAAATAAATCTTGCAACACAGATTTATTATTACAAAGAATAATAGAGAAGAGTTTACTCTTTTTCCCAATTGACAAATTCATTAAATATCTCTTTAGGTTGTTATAGAAATGGGAAGTATGTATGAATTCCCCATACAGCTCGGAGAACCTCCAAATCCCACTCCTGGCTGGCCTCACCCTACCCCAGGAGTCCCCATGGTGCCTGTTTTGGATGCAGGTAAGTGCAGAGCATACATGGAGGCTCAAGGAGGGAGAAAATAGGCCTCCAGAGCCTGGGAAGGCCATTTTCGCCTTCCCAAAGACTCAAGCCTCCAGAGCCTGGGGGAGGGCAAAAACGCCTGCCCCAGCTGTGGTACAGGAGACAACTAGACCACGACCACCATGGCCATGCCAACCCAGCAACCAGGCAGAGAACTTGCTAAAATTTTTGAAGCCCAGCCCTGGAGAGAGAGGTGCCAGTTTATATGTTCTACGAATGCTTATACTCTGTGTAATATTTGTTGTCTAATCAGGGCAGAATCATGTTCTGGACATCTACTGTACATCAGTGGTGGGTTGCTACAGGTTTGGCCTAACGGTAGTGGCGGCTTGGGCTACTGGAATCAGCAGCGACCCAGGCTTGCTACGCCCCTGAACTGGTTCTTTGGGCAGCGTCATAGGCGCCGCCATCATGCTTTTCATTTCTGTACATGTACAGAACAATTTTAATTGCACTGTGCGCACAGCATGCACATGAGGGAACCAGCAGTAGTGCCTGCCAGAACCCACCCCTGCTATACATGATCTATGGTTGCTACCCTACTGTCCCAATAATACTGAGACCCATTCATTTGTGTGTCTGTGTGTGTGTAGTTAATCACTAGAAATCCAGTTATTTTATGAAAAGAATTTTGTTACAAGTAACGGTCTGGTTCAATTATGCAACATAATATAAAATATTAATAATAAATGAAAACTGTCTGAAAAATTCCACACTATCTGTATACTTTATCTCCAGTAAACTATAGAATGACCTGAATATTCTATATACTAAAAAGCCAGATTTTTTTGCTAGGAACATCAACATTATCTAACAATTTACTGTGCTTTGGTAAGATGTCAGTTCAAGATAGCCAATTAAATATTAGTTATAATATTTTTAAAAAATAAGCTTATTGAGATGAAAAAATATAATTTTACGAATATGTCTCTGTAGACAGGCAAACATTTTGAACTGAGGTTATTGATTAAACAATATAGTGACTTCTTACCCTTATTTGGATCTCTAACTTATAAAATGGTTTCTTAAAAGTCAAAATAGTGCTTTTGAATCCATAGTTATTTGGTATAAAAATAATAATTGTTTTTTCCCCTTGCTTTTAATGGCTAGCTTAGAAACCTGCTGTAAACTAATTTACTTCTCACATTAGGCACATTCAAGTAAATAATAAAGAACCCAAGTAACAATATCCAAAGCCAAACATGGCTTGATAAAATTTTATAGAGTGAGCTGTCCATTCCCTGGAATGGAATTTTTAAAAAGTCACTTCACTCAGCCAAATACTCGGCTGAGTTGATATTAGTATCTACTCTTGTGCAGAATAGTTTCTTTTGCTTTTCTTTCTTTAAAATCCATCTGTTCTACTGTTAAAAGTACTAGCATCAAAGGAAGCAGAGCTGCAAACATAGGCAGAAGTTTTTTTTCTCCAAGAAGATGGCAGAATGAAGACTAATGAATAAATCAGGTTAATTGTTGATCCAATCCATAATGATTAAGGTCATACTTCCAATCATCACCACTATGCCACTTAGCAGGAACAGGAGAGCCTAAATAAATAATATACAAAATACTGAATTTATTTTGTCAGAAACAAGGGCATGAAAGAAAAAGTCTTTTATATAAAAAAGTCAATTTTTTTTTGGCCAGTTTTCAAAACTGCATCATTCAAAGCCAAGATGAAAAACATTGAACACATTCTGCCTTTATTTTTTGTGGAAGGCTAAGAAAATTCAGGCCAATATGCTAGACTTTTAAATATGGATATGTTATGCCACTTAATTTCCAAAATGATTTTCAGTGACTTACAGGGATGCAAAAAAAGTAAAATAAAATAAATAAAAATGAACATTTAAAGAAAAAAAGAGGGGGTGAGTTAATGAAATGGCATCAGTACAGTTAATGCAGACATTCATGCCAATTAAGAAAGCTTTATAATCAAACATTGAGAATAAGCTAATCTATGAATATCAAAAAACATTCCCTTTTATTAGGTAATTATAAGTACCTACCCCGATTTTTTGCACGGATTGCATGGATTCTTTTTTCACAAGTTTAATGTAGAAAGCTGATGGAAGTATAAAGATTAGCATGGCAGCAGCAGAGGCACCTGAATAAACCATAAAGTTTAATTAGACTGCTTATTTTTTATTACATTATATAAACATTTTTAAAACTATAGATATTTCAGACAAGTAACAAACAATCCTTACCAATGAATCCAAATATGTCTCGAATTGTAGGAACAAAAATGACAAGAATGTTGGTGCATACCAAAATAATTCCTGTGATAATACAATGACGCACCCAACTAAATTCTTTGCCTGTACACAGTAATTGTGTGATGGAACTGCGGATCTGTAAAATACACATTAATTAAATTACTTAATGTTAATAAAGACCATTAAAATTTATGACCTCCCAAAAGTTTTGATTTATACTTTTAAAACATAGAATTTATATTGCCTTCCAACAATATTGATTATACAAAGATGAAAAAAGGAAAACAAACTGAACACAGACATGACAGCGGATTTAAAAAAAGGAAAATGATAATTGGAACTAAATGCAAGCATCAAATAATTGCTTTCCAAAATTCAACATAAATTAACATTCTCATTAAGTAAAGTTTACTCACTGGAAAAACCACAACTGGAACAGTAAGAATGACTGCCATCAAGACTGCTAAGCGCACAACCAAAAGGAGAGTATCAGTCCCAAGCACTTTTGAATAAGTGTGGAGCAATTCGGCTTCCACATTTCCTGGAAAGAGATATTTGTTAACTTTTAATATTCACATAATATAATAAACAAGATTCTTGTGCATGTTTTTAAAAGTTTACAATTGATTTGCAAGCGGAATTGTGTGACTACAGCTTTGTAATATAGAAATTTATTTAAATAGTGTTCTGAATTGGCTGAATTCCAGAAACTTGTATTTCAATCTAAGATTCCCATTAATGTCATTATGGTATTTCTATTGTTGCACATCACATTGTGTATTGCAAAAGCTGCAAAGCTTGCAAAGCTAAAAGCAGTGATACACTGTTGAATAAACAAAGTGCCATTAAATTATAGAGCTGTTGCCTGAATGAAAGTTACTGACAGTCTATAATATGAGTCAGACTTCGGAACTCTTCCTCCTTATAACAGCTTTGATTAGAATGGAATGCCACATGGAACCAGGAATAGAGTCCCCATCTTGCCCTTCGCAGGTAATGGACTCTTTGTTTTCCTTCCCCAGAAGTCAATCAGTCACAATGTGAGTGTGATTCAGTATAACTTTAACAAAAAATTCACAAATTGGTCTTAACCTCCCTGACAACCATTTAAATCTGTGTGTGGCCATAATATGGTCTCAAAATGACTGACAGGTTTGCTATTAATAATTGAAGAGCCTTTTTCATGAAATCTCTACAGGAAATACATGTATTATTCTAGTAGGACTTGCTTCTTCTTAGTAACTAGCTGATAACCAGGTGTGGTCCAGGTATTTATTTATAGGGGGGGAAATGTCCGGATCAAATGTAATTTCTAATGTTGGATTTTCCCCCTTTCCAGAGGGAGCTCCCTTGTGGAGTATTGTGATGCCATTACCATGGCAACTGCACTGCACTGTACAGTAGAAGCCATTTTAAGGCAAAACAGGCTGTGTCTTAACAGATCACCTCCCCCCACCCCCAAGGGGTGTTAGGTCTTACTAAAAAATATTTGTGGAACTTATTTTTCTGCAGAAGGAAGTAAATTGCCTTCTTAATAAGAACATACAAATGCTACAATGGAGCACATGTTTACATAAAGATAAAACAGCGTGATCTTGCTTTACTCTATAGTTGATCTCTTCATACTGCAAAGATATATAAAAAATTAACATGCAAAACTTAAAATAGAAGAGTTGCTTTTTTACCATAAAATGTCAAGTATCCAAAGAGAGCAGCCAAAAGATACATGAGGAACATGGCAAAAAATGAAACATTGGATACTTTCATCATTCTTCTGCGGCTTCGGCTATTAAAGAAAAACAAATAAATTTCAATGAATATTTATGAAATGCATCATTCCATATGTATATGCAATTCTTTGAAAACACAAGAATACACATGGCATACCATTTCAGTTCTTCATAAATAGGGAGAATAGCAGGATGACAGACAAAAGAAAATGTCAGGATTGGTACAGCATAGACGGTCTGGAAAATATAAAAATAAACGTATGACTATTTCTATATTAACTTAAAAGACACACATAGTTCCTTCAAAAACTAGAGCTATAATTCTAAACAGCATGTTTTACATTTTTTTTTCATTCACATTGCTCCTTATTTTATGTACAGTTCAAACTATTATCTATAATTGCCCTTTCTATTTATCAACCTTTCCATATGAAAAAGATTAGGTGGAAGAGAAGTAAATACCCTGAAGGCAATTGGAACTTTTAATCCTACTCAAATAGGCTAAATATTAGAAAAGTATTCGTTAGTACACAATTGTTAATCACATCCACTTTTATTTAAGTCACCAAGCAGGTTAACAACTCTCTTCATTTGTTAAAAAAATATAATTGTAGAGATGGCACTGCATTTTATGCACAGCATGGGACTATTTAGCATTGAAATAGAATTTTAAAGGTTTCACTAAATGAGTATGAGAGCAGGGAAGGAAAACTCCAGCTGTATGAGATGATATCTGGTTATACCACACTGGTATAATATGGTATCATCATTAGTTTATGCTTGAAATATTCTGTTTGGTCAAACAACTGGGTAAAGATGAAATTGTTCCCTCACCCATACTTATATTCAAGTTAATTCAAGGACAATAAGCAAGATATTGATCTTAGTATTGCTATAATAGCTTTTATAGAGTGAACAGGAAATTTCATGACTAGTTAGACTTTGAAGAAGTCACAATTATATTTACTTAGTTTAATTATTACCTTTGAGTTGAAGATAAAATATTTTGGTACACAGGAATCGTAAGTTGCATTAATATTTGTTTCATTTGCAAGCAACAATTGCTCCATGGTAATGTTCGCAGTTGCGTTAATTAGATCAAGTTCTGCTCCACAGGGAATTTGAAATTTCTTGCAAATGACCTAACATAGGATGACCACAGTTAATTTCACATGACAAAATCAGTTGTCATTATAATTATAATTACAAGACATGACTACAAGTTTCTGTGATAGCATTTGAATTAAGATTCTAAACACTTAAAAATATAGATAAATAAACAATGATACCTACCACAATAAGGAAGAAGACCATGCACAATAAGGAAAATCCACTGGTGTAGCCTAGATAACCTACAATGGTAAAGGAATGTTTTAATTTAAAGCATGCAGTACATATGAAAAACAATATGTTCAGCATTTTGAACTGTTATACCATCCTGTTCAGTAGGCATTAGTAGGAATTGTTATCAGAAATATTTTAATATCCACTTACAAATCACCCAGTACACTTTTAATCAAGTAATCAGTATTTCCTTTCCAATGCATGATTAGTTCAAATTATTCCAAATGATAAATAGTCTAATTTAGCAAGTTAACTATTGGCATATATCTACTAAGAATATACTGTAGCCCATTTAAATTCAGACAATATATTCCAAGTTAAGCCATCAAAATCTGTCACTACCTCCATTTCTTTCCCCATCTATTAGCCAGGAATTAAGAGGGCCAGATGCCATGATCTTAGTTTTCTTAATGTTGACTTTCAAGCCAACTTTTGCACTCTCCTCCTTCGCCACATCAAGAGACTCTTTAGTTCCTCTTCACTTTCTGCCATTAGAGCAATTTTTGATCTATCTAGCCTTGCCTTTCTCAAGATGTGCTCTACATATACGTTAAATAGGCAGGGGGACAATATACAGCCTTGCCCAGACTCTTTACCTGGTTTTGAACCAATCAATGGTTCCATGTCCAGTTCTCACTGTTGCTTCTTGACCCACATATAGGTTTCTCAAGAGTAAGTAAGCAAGTTAACCATTGTTTTTCTTGTTTATTCCACTTTAATATCAACAATAAAAACCACTTACCTAAAGTTTTTAACAATGACAAAGGAAGAATGAGCACCAAGGATACCAATATAACCAAATAATCGCCATTAGTATACCAATACCATTCTCTAGAAGGAAAAGGAGAATGTACATGGTGAAATCCTTGCAAGGTAATCTGGTTTAACAATTTAAAAATCATCTAAAGCTAAGTGTCTCTGGCCAACCTGAGCTGGTGCCAGACCTGCAGTCATATTCCTTTCTGGATCGTTGGCCTGCCACACACGCTCTCATTTTACTATGCTGTTTCATTGGGGGGGAGGAATAGTAAGGAGTGGAATGTGTTGTCAAAATAAAAAATTCCTTTCTAGAAGCCCAAGGTCATCTTTTGTTCTCTACACCTCTGAGCCTGACAAGAACTGGGTGGGTGGAACTGCCAGCGTGGCAGATTGGACCGTGTGATGGACTTGTGGGTGTGGGGCTGCAAGATCATGAACTTTCAACTGGATGGGGACCCCCGCCCCCCCCCCCCCCCCCCCGGGAAGCTTTCAGATTCGAGTTTCCCACAGATGTACCAAACATGTCTCTCTTAATGAATTGGAACTTTGAGGAAAACTCTTGCCTTGGACTCTGATTTAATTTTGGGTGATATTTGGAATGCTGACACACTGGTTTTGAAAACGTATTGCTTAGCACTCGAATAAGAAGCTTCTAAGGAACTCAAGGGCTCTAACATAGACAAGGAAGTCACAAAGACTTGTCAGAGGGAAATGATTAATTAACTCCTTCCTTCTTGCTGCCAATAAAACCATAGGGACATAACAGAACACTGGGAGCTGAACTTCAAGTGAAGATTTTATATTTTGAGGATTGTTTTCGATTATAATGCAGGAAGCACAATGATTCCATTATGGAGTCTCTTCTACACATAGTTTTCCATATCTGATTATTTTTATTTATTTATTTATTTGTACCCCACCCTTTACTAGTTTTAGAAATAATTCAAGGAGACAAAACACATTCAACACACCTTCCACTTCTTATTTTCTCAACAACAACAACCCTGTGAGATGGCTTGGGCTGACAAAGAATGACTCGGCCCAGAGTTACTCAGCTGGCTTTCATGGGCCAAGGCAGGACTTGAACTCATGGTTTCCTGCTTTCTAGCCTTAACCACTAGACTTTCAAACAGACCTCTCCAGAGTCAGGAAAGCATAACTGGAATTTACTACTTTATCTTTGTTTAAGAACTTTTAACCTGTTTCAACAGAAGTCCTCAAATATCAACGTCCCTTTACGTGTTCCCATGAAAATAATTTCTACCAAGCAGTTCTAGGACTTACCCTGAATGCTCTTCAATGTTCAAAAATGTTTTGATGACCAATGGTAACTCATATTTCACGATGTAGAGATAGCTTGACATAGCTGCAAGTGAATAATATTGTAGGTAATTACAATGATAAGATTTAAAAAATTACAAAATACAGTTTCTAATGACGTGATTGAATATTGTTAATGAAAACACGTTTTCTGGGGGAAAAAAAGTTTTTGGAATAAGACGAATGTTTCTAGGGTGTCTGAGAAGGATCTTACCTCCAATGTTCTGCATTGTAATTGATACAGATGCTGCAATTTTTCCAGGCATGCCAAATGCTTTCATTCCCAATTGTTCATATATTAAAGATCCTATAGGAACAGAGATTTGGAATAATGAAATTTAGAAAGAGAAAAAAGGGGTTGAATCTTATGATTGACAAATAGTTAACAGTCGTTACCTCCTTCGTTGGAAGTCTTCAAAAGAAGATGAACAGAATATAGAGAAAATATTGACACGAAGACTAAGAGAATTCTAAAAAGCAAATACAAATACAAATGTAATGTTTTGTTTTGAAATTGAATATATAAATAAAAAGTATCAAGATCATATAAATTTATATACATATTTCTGTCCAGTGAATTAAATTAGAATTATCTGAACACCCTTAAATTCTTTATTGACTATAATGGCTTTGAAAAATGAATAAATTTAACAGGGTCACATCATTCCCAAAGTAAACAATGAAACAACATAAATTTAAATGCAGTGAATATATTAGGAATATTTACTGTGCTCAGGGGACAAAGAACAGTCTAAGAAGGATTAAAAAGAGCCCAAATGCCACTTTTAAAAACTTAAATCTAGCACAAATCATTTCTAGATTAGGGGGGATCTCATGGTAATTCCTGCTCAGGTACATTCTGCTAGATTACTGCAATCCACTATATATCAGGCTGCTCCTGAAGACTATCTGGAAACTTCATTAGATGCCAAATGTAATGGTGCAAGCAGTTAAGTTTGTTTCTGGTAGAACAAATGTCACACCTCCACTTTGTGAGGTGCATTGCTTACCAGTGTGTTTCTGGGTCCAAAGCAAGGTGTTGGTGTGTTGACCTTTGTTATGTTCCCATCTACCATGCAAAAAGGGCATGTTATAGGTTCAGTTACCCATGGAGCTACATTTTGCAAGCCCTTGGCAGTGAGTCTTTTCTGCCTTGGGGCTTTTGCTGTGAAATCTTCTCCCTTGATACAAGGTTGGCCTCATCACTGTTGGGCTTCTGGAGGTCCCTTAAGACCAGTTCATGCCTGCAGGCCTGGGGATTCTAGGAGAGTAAGGTAGCTCGGCTACTTCTAACAGTTTTTTGTCTATTCTTAATTTTAGCTTAGTTTTAAGCTTTAAAGTATTTATTTAAATGGTTTTTTTTTTGCTCTGTTATATGCTGCGCAGAGCACTTGTTTTGTGCGTGGGAATCTATATAAATTGGTTAGAAAACATCTGTCAAGATTTAAGCCACATCAGATTCAGGCGAGTTATTTTATAAGCTGATCAACATTGCCTACTCAGTTGTTTTTATAGTCTGAAATGTTTATTTATTCCAAGAAGAAATAAAATGGTATTTACTTTTTTTAAATTTTAGTCCTTGCTTTACAATATATTTTAGGTAAATTAATTTCCAATAGAAAAGATAAACAATTTAAGAAAAAACAACAACACCATAATGTTAGGTTACATTTTTATATCTGTCTGCAAGCCTCAGTGGACTCATTCTTTATTCTAACATACTTAACGCTGATATAAAATGTACTGACAAACGTGTTTGTGTGCGTGTTTGTATATGTGTATTTCCTCTGACTTAAATGTGCTTTTTGTCAAAGAGAATCCCACTAGCATACATTATGCTGACTACTTTGTAACCACTGCAAAACTTTTTTGGAGCATGAATGGCACAATAAAATACAATTATTTATTATGTTATTTCCATATTTCTTTGGTTTCTATTAATAGTGAACATATACATTCCACTATATATGCAGTCCTTTAACTTTTCAGACTTAAAACAGCCTTCTAACAGAAATACATCTCTCTGCATCTCCTTGCTTTTCACACCAATGGCTACAGAGCTAAATTCTACTCAGGATCTGTTGCTCTCTGTGATATAACAGACAGATGCCCTTTTCTTATTTAAAGCAGGATCAATAGCAAACTCTACAGCATATGATGTTTTTAAATGAGAAATTATCAAGGAAAAAATTGATGAATGTTTTATGATGCTATAGGCAAAATGTAGGGTGGCAAATAGTATCCAAATTTAGTTTGTTTCTCATTTTTATAAATAACTCAAGGTGATGAACATACCTAATACTCCTTCTTCCTATTATTTTCCCATAATAACAGTCCTATGAGGTGGGTTGTACTGAGAGAGAATGATTGGCCCAAAGTCACCAGCCAGTTAAGTTGTGGAACATTATAATCCAGAAATTAAAATGGATAAATTGAAGTATTTCTCCCACTATTTGAGAAAACTATGTGATATTTATATTAATGTAAACATCATTTTTGAGGAAAGACACAGCATTCAAACAAAACAAAAGGCAACCTAACAAATTATAACTAAAACGTTAAAAGAGAGTGCAATTTCATTTTTATAGTCTATAAATTCAAAAATTTCAAAGTCTGTTTAACTTCCATTGCCCACAAAAAAGAAAGATGTATAAGCTATTCAAACCTAAATGTTTAAAATCTTAAAAATCTTTTAAGATTTTTAAAAAATTTAAAATCTTAAAATCTAAAAAAAATTTAAAATCTTAAAATCTAAAAGCTGCAATAGGAAAAATGTAAACACGAGCTGTATTCTTCAACTGAAATTACTGGGTCATAGACTTGCCACTTAAAACAATTTACTGTGAGTTCAAGTTTTATTTCTAGATAAATGTTCACTAGTTCTTGCCTCTAGCAATCTCAATGGGATTAAAATGGCTTGTGCTCAGATATTTTAGTAGAATTATGTTTTAGATTTGAAGCAAACGCCTACAAATATTTTCCTAAAACAATTGCATATTGCGATTTTATTGCATTCGAATACTTACATAAAGAGGGCAATTCCTGTGTTTGCCATAGCATAAGAAAGTCCAAGGATGCCACTGCCCACAATAGCATTGCTCAGGTTAAATACCGATATTCCAAAGGAAGTTGTACCTGGATTCTGCTGTAAATAATAAGAATGGTGAAAAGCTCACAATTTGCTCTTACTTGTAAGAGGTTTTATAATACAATTGATTTACTTTATAAAAACACTTAGCACGTGCTTACATATTCAGTTTCATATTTCTTCTTCCCTTGGTTGGGTTCAAGTAAAAAGTTTTGGTTTTCTGGATCCATGTCCCCATAGTGGCTGTGAAAGGAAGGGGGAAAGAGGAAGTTTAAATACTACTGTAAAATTCCACTCGTTTTTAACTTGTTGTTATAAGCGTGTCCACAAGGTGCAACGTTTTCTTCTTTTTTCCTGGCTTGTGATATATGGTCATTTTGAAATATTTTTTCCTTTAGTGGGGGAGATTCCAAAAAAATCAGTCTACCTACCTAGCTACCTACCTAGCTACCTACCTACCAATCATCTATTCTACTTCCCCCCTGTTCAGGACAGGGGTATTTGAAGAGGATGCTGTACTTATGGCTCAGAGTAAGGCAGAGAAATCTCCCTGACCTCTTCATCGCAGCTGATTTGGTGGGGTAGTTATAGCTGAAGTTGTTGCTGCTGGCGCTGCTGCTGCAATCCTCCTCTCTGGTGCTGTTCAGCTTGGCTGTTTCAGCTTTGGTCATACTGGGATCTTCTTAGGGAAGCGGGTCAATCAGGCCAAAAAAATTATTTGGGTTGGGAGGGGTCGCCTGGGATCTTCGCGATCTTTTGTCCTTGGCCGCGGGTCCTGCCTTGTCTGCGAAGGTAAGGGGAAAAACGTCAATACTGCAGTAATCTTCCGAAGTTGGTCACGTGAGATGCTGCTTCGGAAAGCCGCCGCTGCTTGCTCACTGCAGCCTGATTCAGCCCGGGCGGAGTGGAAAACTACCAGCAGAGAAGGAAGGGCGGGATAAGCGAAGAGGGGCGAGGAGGGGAAGGAAAAGTACTGGGAGGGAGAACAAAGATATCTCCAGCTAGAACACTGGGAGGACACATTATCTGAAAATATGGGGTGGCTGGGGAGAACAAAAGATCTACGGTGGCCAGCCCAGAGTGACAGGGCAAAAGAAGGCTTCTCTGCCCAGCCAATTAGATAAGCAAAGAGCCTTCGCCACCTCTTCCCCATTTCCATCCATCCAGAGACTGGGAAACATTCGCCGCAGGTAGATTTAAGATTAGGGGACCTTTATCAATACACGCCCGCGCGCGCGAAGCACGACATGGTTGCGTAACCAAGATTGGAAAGCGAATGAACTTTACACATCCGTTCTCCTTTTTCTTTACCCGGAACTTCGCATGATGCAATCTAAGTAACCGATTGTCACAGTCTCCCTTTCTAACGTTAAACTGATTGCCACCCAGAAGCGGGATCGGGCGGCATATAAATGTTATTAAACTTTATTAGTTTCTAACTATTTCTCCTCCTCAGGAATTCTTCCTTCCTGGGAATTCTACTTCAGAAAATGTAGGCAGCAATGCAAATCAATGGCAAGACTGTATCAAACAGCGACGTCTTTTGTGGGGAGGGTTTGAAAAAGCAGAGGGGGGGGGGAGATCCTTGATGCCCTGCTGTGATACAGTAAGGCTGGTGGATTCTCCCCCCCCCACCCCAAATGCTCCTTCCCTATTCCGCTCACACCTTAATTAAGTCCCCACACATTCTTACATTTTAAAAAATCACTAACATTTACATTTAAATTCTTACATTTATATCACTAGCAAGCCACTCAGACAGCTGTTGATATCTTCTTCGAGCCTCTTCCCCCCCCCCCCCCGCCTCCCCCAAACCCAAAATTAAATATTTTACCTCGATTTACAAAGCTTGAAACTTGCAAACTTCCGGAGCTTCTGGAATTTCTTTCTTCAGTCGATTTCTCTCTTTTATATCGAAGCAAAAAACTGACAGTCCGAAGGACCGGTACAGGAAACAATTAAACTAAACAATTAAATATAATAAAAACCAGAATTGTAATATTTCAAGTCTACAGAAAACAATAAGTTAAGGTTATTTCTGGTGAAAACTGAAAAGGCCCCCCCTGCACAGGAGAGAAGCGCTGGGGTGAACGAGAGAGAGGAAAAGACGCTTTCGGAACAGCACGCTCGGTTCTAAGTGACGCGGGCTGATACCTCTGCTTTTGGGCAGAAGCCTGTGGTGACGTCAAGAGCCGAGGTAGCAAGGGGAGGGGAGAATTCGCGGCAGCGTGCAAAGACTTTACTGTGTGTATCAACATTGGGCTGCGTGGCTCCACCCCTCCCCAAACACCCTTCCGGTCCTTGTCCAATAGGAGAAGATCTCTCAAGCTGACTGTGCTGCCCCAGCAATCTGTAGCTAGTGTAGGAATTAAGAACCTCCTTTAAGGAGCTATCTCATGGGAAATGTAGGCAGAGGCTGCCTTGTGGGAAATGTAGTTCCATGACATGTGGTCACATCTCTGTTTCTGATTGGCTACTGGGACGTTCTGCTTGCGTGCAAAGTTTATAGCAGGGCAGTCTAAATGCCTTTGTGAATCGGAATAGTAGTAATGTGGGAAGCTACAAACACCCCCCCCCCAATGAAATATTTTAGGAAATGTAAAAAAAATAGGCAGAATAAATTAGTGGACCACTAATTAGTGCCGTTGATATAGTTTACTTGGACTTCAGTAAGGCATTTGATAAGGTAGACCATAATCTACTACTAGATAAAGTAGCAGGATATGGAACAGAAGTTGCCTCCAGAAGTTGTGAGTGTTTCAATACTGGAAGTCTTTAAGAAGATGTTGGATAGCAATTTGTCTGAAACATATACAATTTCCTGCCTAGGCAGGGGGTTGGACTAGAAGACCTCCAAGGTCCCTTCCAACTCTGCTATTCTATTGTATTGTATTGTATTGAATATTATATTTCCCTAAAAGAGAAATGGGGAAACGTGTTTTAGAGGCAGAAAGTAGCACCCAGTCTTTCTTTATAGCCCGCAGATGCTAGTGCTTAAGGAGATAAATAACTTATTGAAAGAGGAAGCCAACTGTTGGAAAAAATGTCCTTCTGGCTTCAGTTCCAAGTGGGGGGAAAGACACTGGAAACATGGAGGCTGCTTGGAAAGATTATTTTAATGGTGGACAGGGCCACGTGGCTTGAGCTCCTGAACAGAAAAGGGATCAGATGCTTCCAGATGTTGGGTGAAGAAGAAAAGAGGGCAGAGATGCTGAAAGTCCCTGGTTTTATGCCCTCTCTGGCCTTTGATCTTGTATTCTGATTGGCTGCCAGACTCCCATAGGGCCATGCAGGGGCAACTCTCTAGGCTGTGTTTTGAGTCCACGTTTGGGTGAGCCTTGCTTCTTCCCAGGTGCCCTGTGGTGAGATGGGCAAAGGGCTAATACTATCATGCCTTAATCCCATCACCCTGGAGCTGAGGGGGGATCTTTGTTATGTAGAATAGACTGGCTCAGGTATTTTAATGGGCTAATGAGAAAGGTGGAGGCTATTAAGAGTGAGTCTGTTTCCTACCTAAAAACATGTTCCTTCATTTCTTATCCAAGGTGATGCAATATTCTGCCCTTTCAATCTTTCCCAGGATATTTCATTTTTCTAGGAGAGAGGTGGGGTGCTAACTTCCTACGCACCCAAATTCCAGCACAGGATGAAAGCCATTAGCCACAATAAGAATTGCCCAACATCCTTTCAGAACACCAAGCCCCTTGATTCCACAACCCTCCATTAGACTGTATTTCAGGAGCTGTATCAAAATCCATGTACTTATCAAATCAGTTGTTCAGTGGCCCCGGAACCACAAACTAGCTCTGTTCACCAATAAATGGACCTTCTTTCCAATCAGCCTTTCTCTTAGCTTGGAGTTGGGTCTGGATTTTTCTTCCAACAGTAGGTTAAAACATAATAAATTATAGGGATACACCTCGCCTATGGAAGTTTTGAAAATTTTTCAATTATTAATTTATGTGCAGATTACAATAGATTTTATCACATAATAAAGGTACTCCATTCTGTTTTTCTTGTTCTATATATCAAATACTTCAGAAATACATTGTTTTGACCAAAGAGCTGAAGAAAACAGGTTTTCCATCCCACCTTGTATATCGGATTCCTTTCTCTTGTGTAATCTTTTTTGTAATATTCCGTTCTTCAGAGTTTAAAGAGCCGAGGTGGCGCAGCGGTTAGGGTGCAGTACTGAAGGCCACTTTAGCTGACTGTTATCTGCAGTTCAGCGGTTCTAATCTCACTGGCTCAAGGTTAACTCAGCCGTCCATCCTTCCAAGATGGGTGAAATGAGGACCCAGACTGTGGGGGCGATATGCTGACTCTGTAAACCGCTTAGAGAGGGCTGAAAGCCCTATGAAGTGGTATATACAAGTCTAACTGCTTTTGCTATAGTTTTGCATTTGCACTTCTCTTTTTATTAAACTTACTCCTTCCTATGTTCTTTCAGCTGCTTTTCTGTCTCCAAATTTAAAACATGATATCCAAGATTTGCCACTTGGGAACAACAGACTGCTTGTCTATGACTTGCCTAGTGTTAAACATAGCACCATTAAAAAGGAATTATTTAGAATTATGCTGAAGAGGTTTGTCGTCTGGGTGCTTAGGCATTATACCTTATTAAGATATATAAGCGAATGGCTTTATTATAGAACGAAAGGCGGAAGGATGATGTCTCACCTTCGTTGCCGGCCACCTCCCAAGCAGCTTCGAAATATTTCTCTCTATAAAATATATCCATTCATTAATAATGGGTGTTTTGAGCTGCCTCTCCTTATGTAAGGTACTGTCTCTGATGAAGTAGGGTGGGTGGGTTACACGGTGTGGCCACAACTATACTCTAGACAATATTTTCCCACCTTCGTTATGAATTCCTCACTGTTTGGTCTTCAAAAAAGCAGGCAGGGGAATGGAAAACGCCCCTCTTTCTTTCACCTTCCTTTCTTCCCTGTAGGTGCCGCTATAAAAAGGCTATAAAATACATCCGAAGTAGATCCCCTTCCTACTTTCCCAAATATTCTAGAATCTAGATGCAGAAGAGAGGTAAAAAGGGGGGGGGGAGTATTGTTAGCTGCAATCAAATAGAAAAATGTGCACTATTGCGGCTGGAAAGACTATTGATGTGCCTCTCTGCCCCTGGGAGAGGAGAGGCGGAGGTAGCACAGGTTGGTTCAAAGCCTTTCACGGCCACTTAGGGAGGAGAAGGGATGGAAACGCTTGACAGTACGGTTAATTATCAAAACCGCTAATGGTGAGAAAAAGGCAAGCGCCTTGTGGAGGTTGCGGAGGTGGATCTTCTCTGTGCAGGCGGACGCCCCGCTAAAATCGCCTTTCCCACTTCATAATCTCATCACAGCATCTTCCAGGGACTATATAGCCAAGCTGCTTGCCCATCTGGGTTCAGTTCCCAGGCTGCTTGGAAAGCTGTTTTAATGGAGCAGAACCATTTAAGCACATGGTTCCTGGTTTAGCTGAAAACATGGGAGTGGAGAAGGGAGGGTTATTTATAACCCTCTCCTGGGCTTCGAACTTGAGCTTCCTGTTTCCTGTGGCAAGGGCAGGTTTTCTATTGGTTGCTGCAGGGTTCATGTGCAAATCCTAGGAATTTGTCTGAGATATAAGTCTTGGTTGAACTGTGCTGGCTGATGTAATGAGCGGGCTTGGTCGTGCCATGTGGTGAGTCCTATGGCTAGTTGGTAGAGGGCTAATCCTATTATGTCCTGAGGGTCAGCCTGGAAGTGAGGTCTTTTGTTTGTAGGGTTAAGGGGCAATAATAACCCAGACTTAATGTGCACCAAATATCTGCTGGGGGCAGGAAGCTGCTCTTTGTCTTTAAAAACTTGTTTCTCCTTTTCTCATCCAGGGAAATATAATATTCTGCCTTTTTAATATTTCCTAAAATATTTCATTCTTGTAGGAGGGGTGGGTGCTAACTTTCTTCAGTTTATAAAGTCTCCTTAAAATGATCCCTGGAGATTTAACTAATGCAGCCATTTAGTTTGCTTAGCAAAAGCACAGATATGGTTTGTTAACATTTTTTCCAGCAGTTTTATAGTCTAAACTGCAATCCTAGTAAATCCCAGTTGGTTGTTCCTCCCAGTTCTCCCTGCTTAGTTTCTGAGTTCAAAAAGGTCAGCCAGATATTGACTAATTGGCAGTGACGTGTGGTGAGGTTCACGGCCGGTGAGGCAAGTGGGCAAAAGCCGCCCAATGTCGTGCCAGCACCAGCCGCCTACGTCGGGGCTTCGGGGGCGGCTTCAGCGGGGGGGGGGGAGAGAAAGAAGGGGAAACCCGGGGCTAGGCAGTCTGTCCGTTCATACACACTTCCCCCTTTGCAAAAAGTCAAAGTTGAAGCAAAAGCGGGGAAAGCAGAGCCAGACCCGAAGGCGGCTTGAGGGGATTAAAGAGAAAGCGAGGGGCCGGAAAGGAGCAGGGTGCAGCGCTTCTTACCCGGCTTGGAGAGGCACGGACAGTGGGGTGGGGGACCCCGGCTCGGTCCTCCTCCCTCAGCGGCCTCTGAGTCAGGGCGGAAGGGAGACTCGGGCGACAACAGCGCTCTGAGAAGCAGCAGCACAAGGGGTGCCCCCGCTGCCTTCCAGCCTCCCTCCATCCGTCTCCTCCCAACTCACGTGGCGAAAAGAGGGTTTAAAGGGACCGGCAGGCGGCGAAAGAGAAAGCATCCTGGCACTTTAAAGTGCATGCCGCCTTCTGGCCATATAGCAGAACACGTCCCACTTTATGCCCAAAAGCCTCGACACGAGCGCCAATGATGAAAACAGCCTTGACACCTAGGAATGCCGCTCGCCCTCGCCACCTCGATTATGCACGGAACCCGCAACTATTTCCATAATATCCGTGCAGCGCCGGCCTAGCAATACACACAAATGCACATGCGCACACACTGAGCATGTTCTTCCTGCCCGGCAAAGGCACTCACAACACCGGCGCTAGATACCTCTTCCCCACTACCCACCCAAAAAAGCCAGCGTCCCCTCAGCAAACCGCCACCCATACCTGGTCCCATATATATATCGAGTGCCCCCGGCACTCGAAGCCCCAACCGCCTGTCCTTCGTCATCAGTCCAAGAAAAGCTAACGGGCACCTCGTCCTCAGACCTGCCCGTTTCCCCCCCTCACCTGCGAAAGAGACCAAGTGGCCATGGCACTTGGGAAGCGGACTCGGTGCAAACCGCAAGAACTCGTCCGCACACTCTTGGGAGTGGCGGAGGCAACAGCTCGAGACTGGCCCTGAACCAGGCCCTCTCTCTGTTGCTGCCACGTCCCTGCCGCTGCCATGCTCCACAGCCTCGCCCCTCCTCCGACTCCCCCCCCCCCACTGTGTCCAACAGGCCAGGCGTCTCGCGTTTATGGCGGACATAAACGTGAGACGCCTGGCCTGTCGGACACAGCGGGGGTGGGGCGAGGCAGCAGCCTGCAAAGAAAGGAGAGAGGAGGAGGAGGAGGAAAGGGAGAGGGGAGCAGGACGGGGTTCCCAGTGCGGGGGAGAGGGCTGTCCCTCTCTTCTTGAGAGTTTGTTTGAGTGAAGAAACACCCGGACACAAATTACTCACAATAAAAAATTACAAATTAAATTACAATAATTTTGAATTCCCCCTCCCTCTGTCCGATCCACAAACCTTTTCCAGCTGTGGATTTCAACTCTCCTCTTGTCTGCACGCCATGATGAAAATGTAAAAAATTAAATAAAAAAGCAACTTAGGCAAGATTTGCTGCTGCCAGATCAGGAGGCGGGAGAATCACGTGCCTCCTTTGCATAAGGAATTTTTCATCTTTTAATCCTTGCTTAACTCTGGGCAAGGGTTAAAAGGCGAAAAATTCCTTATGCAAAGGAGGCCCGTAGTTCTCTCGCCTCCCCCTGCAGTTAGCACTAGCAGACTCAGAGTCATCCACTATGACTCTGGAGTCTGGCAGCAACTACCTTAGCCTTTTTAATTATTTTAATTATTCTTTTCTTTTCCTCATGACACTGGTGAGGCCCCGCCTCCCCTGACTGCACATCCCTGGCAATTGGGTAATCCAACAAATGTGGATTTGAAATTACTCTGTAAGAGATCCAAGGAGGTAAAAAAATTGTTGCTCATATCCTCATACGGTGTCTTTTATATGATGGCCTAAAATGTGCTCTGATTTTCCTGATCATTTCCAAATACAAAAACCACACTTAAGAAATTTTATGTTTATTACTTTTTATCAGAAGGCCGAGTATATTCACCAGGTTATAGAACTCCGTGAAACTTTTAGATAATGCCATTTTATTGTCTTTTTTCCCCTTTCTCAATAATGAACTGTTGTGTTAAATGATTTCTCTTTTTTAAGGTAAAAAGATAGTAATAAAGACATTTAAATTTGAATTTACTCTTTTTTCCCATTTTGATTAAAGAAAAGAACCTAATAATAAAAAGGGATGGGTGATTCCTAAATATCTGAGATTAAACCTGGAAATCAGCAAAAGATATCTGGTTAATGCCACGCTGATATGTTTTCCTTTTTGAGTTGATATTTTTATTATAAAGTAATATAAAATACAAAGTAAATAGGAAAGCAGTGGAGAGGGAAGGGAAAAAGGAAAGAAAGAAAGAAAGAAAGAAAGAAAGAAAGAAAGAAAGAAAGAAAGAAAGAAAGAAAAGTGTTGACTTCCAAATCTCTCTGTTACGGTAAAATAAGGCATTAACATCAAATCACAACTTTTTCTTTTTCATGATAGTATAATTTATACTATCAATCTAATCTAAATTACAGTATTTTCTGGCCTATAAAGGCGACTGGGAATATAAGACGACCCCGTATTTTTCCTGTTAAAATACAGGGTTTGGGCTATACTTGCCGTATAAGACTACCCCTCTTCCGAGGCACACCAAATAAAAATTAAAAGAACATCAATATGGTAATTTTAATTCAAGTGGTTATGACATGCAGGTATTAATGCAGGAAAACTGTCACTTACAAACATAAGGCTGTTAGTCATCAAACGTGTAATATAAAACATTGCAAGTGGGTTAAAACTTTCCCTACTTCACTCTAAAAAGCTGAAAGGAAGGATGATAAATCCAGGGAGGTGCCATGCTGTTTGTTCCTAAGCTGTCAACCAAACTGAAACTGATGATAGGAGGAAGATGAGAAACAATAGTGAAGGGAGAGCAACTCCCTGGGAGTCAGTGGTGCCTGTCATATAATTGAAAGCTGTTTTTACAGGTTTGCTGGCGTGACCGTTTCCCTTGAAAATCCTCCTGCTCATCATCTGATGTCATAACTTCATCGATGACATCTTGTGATACATTTGTAAGGAAGTTATCGTATGGATCTAATTCCGTATCAGATGGTGTGGTCTCAGCTTCGGCTTCCCCTTCATCTTGCCACAACTAGTGGCATCTAACGCCATACCATCTAATGAATTTGATATGCCACTCTTCTTGAAAGACTTTGGTTACTGTTTCTGCATCAACGTCATCCCCTGGCTTTTATGGCAAACTTGCACAAAAACGTCCAACTGCGAAGCACGCATGTTTCCTCCTTTTGGGAATGATTTTTCGCCGCTAACCATCCACTCATTCCACTGTTCTCGAATGCTATCTTAAAATGGCTTGTTTAGGCACGCATCCAGTCGCTGTGCCAACGACGTCAATCCTGCAGGAATAACGGCCGCATCTGTGTTTATTCTTGCTAGCCTTGGGAGTTAAATGAACCCTGAACATATCCTACCCACACCAGTAGGCTACATTTTTGAATAGGTCCACCTAGTTGCCTGCTCCATACATCTTCATCCATCCAGCCTTTTTCATTCACACGTACAAAACAACCAACAAGGGGAACTTGAGTTTCGGCATTGTTTTTCTTTTAAAATTGGCCTCAGTTTGGTGCCATCAGCTGTGCGTGCTAGCACCACTGTAAAACTGGACTTTCTCGTGTCCTGTTGTTTTAATTAAGATTGTTTTTTCACCTTTTGGATGGGCAGTTCTATTTCCAACCATGTCAAAATTCGTTGGAGTTTCATTCATGCTGTATTTCCGATACTATTTAACGCATAGCCATGTTTATTGCACTGTTGTATTACACATCGATGGAAACCACTTACTTTGTCATTGAGATCTGCAGGTAATTTTTGTGCCTTTCCAAGGATCTAGTACATCAGGATACAGCGCCCTTAAATCTGTTGCTGTGGTCTGGGTTAGATTTGGCCCACTGAAGTGCAAACAAGCGTATTTTGTTTCGGGTCACCATATAGCCATTTTGGCGATGCTCGTTCACCATCGTTTTTCGGGTTCCGGCCAATGTGGGGTACAACTTTTTAATGCACACTTACCCCTTGGCATACTCTTTAATGCACTTTCATTTGCTTTCCAGTCCTGAACCATCTTTTTTGTTGCTCCATATTGTCTTGCAGCAGGGCAGTTACTACGTTCCTTGGCAAAGTTTACAACTTTTAAGTTTGAAACTGGCTTCATATATTTCTTTCTTCTTGCTGGTGGAGCAATGATGTGGGGGTCTTGACTGTTAGCCATTTGTATTCCATACTGTTGGCCTTTCAGGCGTTGGCGTTGCAATAATACTGTCAGGTCAGGGATCGCCATTCCAGTATACAGTGCCTAGCCAATCATAATGAGCGATGTATTTTCTATTAATTAATATAATACAAGGCCTGCTCGGATTGGCAAAGGGTTTGGCATCAGCCTGTTTTCCTGACTCCAAGACAGTCCAGCAGGCCGGCTCATAGCGGTATATGCTATGTGGAAATTGCCGGCTCAGCGCTGCCCGCATAGAAAATGCAGCTCAGTACTGCAGCTGCAGCGGTACTTAACAGCATTCAGACCGGCTTGGAACTGGTAAGTTTCAGCTCGCCATATACCCAGCGTAGAAGACAACCCCCGATTTTTGGAATGATTTTTATAGGCTTAAAAGTTCATCTTATACGTTGGAAAATACGGTAGTCATTTATTAGGCACACCATTTTGGCAAGACCTTTTTTGAAGTCAGATTTGAGCCTCATTTGGATTATGGCTGAACTTTACCCCTGTTCCTTCCCTCCCCTCAGTCTGTGTCATAAATCACATTCCCCAATGAGGTGCCACCCCTCCCAAACCTGCTGCGGTCATCTGAGATTCGACTATTTGCTGCCACGATTTTATTGAGATCCTGATGAGTTCTGGCATCGTCCACCAGAATTCTCTCTGGCGACTGCTGCAGCCAGAGGAGGCTTGACCAGGAGAAAAACCATGCCGCCGTAGAAGCCTGAACCGTCCACCCTGCCGCCTGGTGTCCCCTTTGCAGGGTTGCGCCGGCTTTCTTGTCCTCAGGCTTGAGGGACTCCTCCTGCGACTCCGGCATGGTGGTGTTTGTGTACAATGCGACAATTGGTGCATCGATGGTGGGCAATTGGAGCAGTTTGTCAAGCTCATCCGCTAGTAGGGGCTAGTGATATCTTTCTCTATACATTAAAAATAGTAGCCTCCTAATCATTTGGGCACCAGGGACCCTGTTCGTGAAAAAAGGTTTTTCTGCAGATTGGAAGGGATGTGATTTTGCACGCCACGAACTTTTGCTGGTCCATGGACAAAGGGGTTGGTGACTCCTGCACTAAAATATTTCTCCCCACCCCCTTCCACTTGGCTACAATGTGCTTGCTTAATCCTTGTTACCAAAGCCTCCCAGTTAGGAATCTGGAAGGCAAATAGGATCCCAAAGGAAATTTGCTTAAAGGCAGGAGCATGCTTTTAGGGATATCTGGTGCAAGAATGAGGGGGAGGTCAGGCCAAAGTCTTGTTTCCTAGTAACCAAGCTATATATTTATATTTATTTTATGAGCTGCGATGGCGCAGTGGTTAGAGTGCAGTACTGCAGGCTACTTCTGCTGATCACTGGCTGCCAATAGTTTAGCAGATTGAATCGCACAGGCTCAAGGTTGACTCAGCTTTCTGTCCTTCAGAGATGGATAAAATGAGGACCCAGATTGTTGGGGGCAATATGTTGACTCTAAACCGCTTAGAGAGGGCTGTAAAGCGGTATATAAGTCTAGGTGTTATTGTTATTAAGTATTAATGTCAATAATATCTATATGTATATATTGATATTTTTAAATTCAATACATCCCTTGTGTGTTGCAACGGACATACTAAATGAATCCGTCTGGCTGACCATCTTAACATCTTATTTTTGGGATAGGGCTTATATTATGAGCCATCCTGAAAAATCATGCTAGGGTTTATTTTCTGGATAGCTCTTATTTGGAGGGAAATATTATCTAACATGCAAGTAAAATATTTTCATTGGTTTACAAGGACCTGTGAAAAAGCTCAAATCAGTTTTACTTCTAATTCCTCAGATATTTGTATTGCTAAGTCTCCAAATTCAAACTGTCCTTATCTTATGATCAGTAATAGGACTTGAATTTCTACTTTTCTCTCTCTAAATCAGCCTTTCCAAACCCTTTTACCTAGAAACTCCCTTGAAAGAATTTTCAAGTCCTTCGCAAGGTCTATTTCCCGAGGGTTAATTCATGGTAGCCAAATGAAACCATCTGAAGGTGGCATTTCCACTACTCCTACAACCTAGGAGAAAAAAATAGAGTAACAGTTGGATGGGACCTTGAAGAGGTTCTAGTCCAACACCCTGCTCAAGCAGAAGATCCCATACCATTTCTGATAGATGGCTGTCCAATCTCTTCTTGAAAGCTTCCAGTGATAAAGAGTAACTGTCCCTCTTGAGCAGTGATGGGTTTCAGGGGGTACGTCCCGGTACGGGCGTACCAGTGCCTGCGCGGAGCACCAGTTACCATTCTGGTACGGTGCTCCGGAGGGCGGGTACGTGCATGCACATGGAGCGCACAGCACCTTCATGACACTCCATCGAGCAATTGGAGTGTTGCAGAGGCAAGAGGTATAGGAGCCAAGGTGGCACAGTGGTTAAATGCAGCACTGCAGGCTACTTCAGCCGACTGCAGTTCTGCAGTTCGGCTGTTCAAATCTCACCGGCTCAGGGTTGACTCAGCCTTCCATCCTTCCAAGGTGGGTAAAATGAGGAGCCGGATTGTTGTTGGGGGCAATATGCTGACTCTGTAAACCGCTTAGAGAGGGCTGAAAGCCCTATGAAGCGGTATATAAGTCTAACTACTACTATACTATTAAGGACGCATGCACTGCGCACGTGAATTCATGTGGTGGGTGCCGGGCCCCATTGCACCGTATTAGTTGCAGCGGGATCCGGAACCCACCAAAGTGAAGAGTCTCCCACCCTGATTGGGCTCTTGGATGAAGTGTTCAAAAGAGAAAGATTCAGCATTTATTCCTGCGACCTTTGGCGAGGAGTATATCAAGGATGCTTGTTCCCCAATTTGAGTATCAGTCCACCTTTAATACAAATATTTATGGTACATTGAGGAGACTACTGTTATCTAGAAAGAATTCTTCACATTAAAGCATCTTCCCTTGTGGTCATCTGTTTAAATATTTTCCTCCCAGAGACCTTGGAGAGATGCTTCCAGCCACTCACTCCTCCATGCTCATATGGGATATTTAAACGCCCTTCCTCTTGGAGGTTATCGAGGGCCCCTCGTGCTCAAGGTTGTTTGTGGATACTTTAAGCTGTTTTTTTGGCATCTTGTTTAGACGCCGCGGGAGTTTCTGTCTCTAGGTGTTCCAAGAAATCTTCACACCATTTCTCTGGAAGTGCTCTGAATTCTTCAGAAAATTTCAGGCTTTCAAAAGATCCTTGAAGCCATTGTAATATATTTTCCATGGGTCCTTCAGAGATTCTTGCAGTTTTCTGCTGATTTTTTTAAATACATTCCTTACTTAAGGTTTTTCGAAATTCTGCTTTAGGCTATAGATGCTGCAATCCTTTAATAGATGGTTTAAGCGCAGTGGTGGGGGCCCTACCAGTTTGGGCAAGTTCAGCCAAACTGGTTGTGGTTTGGTGACCTGGATAGCTGGAACCGGGAGTGACCCAGGCCTGCCATGCCTCCAAACCGGTTCTCCAAGCAGCTCCATCTTTGTTTTTCACTCTGCACATGCGCAGGACAATTTTTTATTGCACTGTATTTGCACGCACAAGTGCATACGTGAACAAACTGGCAGCTATTCCTGAACACATGATGGGGTGTTTTCTCCCCAAGGGTCTTTATACATATTTTGAGTCATGTTTCATGTCTTGTTCAGATGACTCAGGACCTTCCCTTTCCAGCTTTTTCAAGGATTGTTGAGTCCATTTTTCCCCAGAACTGGTCTACGTTCTGTAGGAAGTTATAACCCAGCCCTTTCCCAGAAAAATCCTAGGAAATATTGAAAAAACAGAATACTACATTTCCCTGGAAATGTGAAAAGGGAGAAACATGTTTTAAAGACGAGAGTAGCTCCCTGCAGCTTCCTGCCCCACCCCCACCCCCTTTTGTCAATGGGCCATTAAGATGCCCAACCCATTCCCTTTACATAATAAAGAGTTCTCCCCTTCAGCTCCAGGGTGATGGGATGAAGGCATGATTAGCCTTTCCCCACTCACCACATGGCATCTGAGAACTCAACCAAACCTGGATTCAAAACACAGCCTAGAGAGTCTGACAACCAATCAGAATACATTTCTTTCACAGGAAAAGGAAACAGAGAGATGGGACTGAACAGGTTATAAAAAGCCAAGCAAGCCCCTTCCTCGGCCCTTCACTTGTTCCTCACCCAAGATTGAAGCATGTGATCACCTTTTCTGTTCAGGAACTCAAGCCATGTGGTCCTGTCCCCCATTAAAACCATCTTTCCAAGCAGCCCCCATGTCTCCAGTGTCTTTTCCCCCCACTTGGAGCCGAGCCGAGAAGGACGTTTCTTTCAACAGTTCCTCAGAAAGTTAAGCTTTCTAAGGCTTCTTGAGATTCTCAATTGATTTCTCAAACCACCCCAAATCAGGCCCTGATTTCTGTAGATCTTGAATGCCTTGAATGGATTCTTCAAGCCCCTCCTTTCTTGCACATTCAGATGGGATGTTTCTGGCTCTCCTTGGCATTAAAGGACCCAGCAACACACCCTATTCCTTAAAAACTGGTTCAGGGATTGTGGAGGTGGTGGCAAAGAACGGCGTCTGGTTACCGAATCGAGTTCACACGTGGAAAAACATGCCCGACGTTACCAACTCCTATTGAATGCAACCAGATTCCTGAACATAGATCTGGAATCTCTACACCATATGCAGTAGTTTGCCACCCAATATTTGAACCACACAGTTTGATTCCCTGGCTCAGGCAATCTTGTGCCTGAGATGCAAGTTCTGTGTTTCGGGCTACAGCTACATCAGGGCTGGGTTCTGGCAGACACTACTGCCAGTTCGCTCGTGCGCGTGCTTCATGCGCAATGCAATTAACATAGTTCTGTGCATGCACAGAACTGAAAAATAAGATTGTGGCGCCGACGGCAGGGCCCGGGGAACCGGTTCAGTGGCATGGCAGGCCTGGGTCACCGCTAGTTCAAGCGACCCAGGCCGCCAAAACCACTATCGGTTCGGCCGAACATATCGGAACCCACCACTGAGCTGTACTTGCTTGGAAAGGATTTAAATCGGCTTTTTAAAATTGGGAGTAGAAATGCAAAACTGGAGTTTCAAAAGAGGAAGGAGCCACCTAGTGTTCACAAAATAAATAGCATTTTTGTTGAAATATGCTATAAGGGCTGCGTTTTTTGTTTTCAGTGGAATCATGGATAAAGATAGAGCTTTTGATGAACAAGTGTCTGCGTGAACTTCGTGACTCAGTGGGGAACAATTCTTCAACTTACCCTAAACTAAAATTCTAACCATCAGCCTGCATTCCATCCATATTGAGCAGGAAACATTAATTACATAGGCACATTTTTTATTTTGTTACAGATAGTTCTTGGCTTACAACTGCAATTGAGCCCAACATTTGTATTGTTAAGTGAGACACTTGTTAAGTGGGCTTTGCTCCGTTTCATGACCTTTCTTGCCACAGTTATGAAATAAATCTCTGCAGTTGTAAATAAGAAAGTAACATGGCTGTTAAGTGAATCTGGCTTCCCAGATTCTTGACTTTGCTTGCCAGAAGGTCACAAAGCGGGGTCTACAGGACCTTGGGACACAGCAACAGTAATAAATAAGAACCGGTTGCCAAGCATCCGAATTTTGATCATGGGGATGCTGCAAAGATCGTAATTGAAAAATGCCATTTTTTTTTCCAGTGCTGTTGGTTGGTCGCTAAATGTATTGTTGTAATTCGAGGACTGCCTGTATATCCTGCTTTTATTATCAAAATAGCAAGCATATCTAATACTTGTTCCTCCTCCTATTTTCTCTGCATGGCGGGGGGGGGGGAGGTTGACTGATAGCCTTCATGGGATTAGAATTCGCCACCTGGTGGTGATTGGCCCAGTTACACAGCTGGCTTTCATTCCTAAAGTGGACTGGAACTCTCAGCCTTCTGGTTTCTAGCCTGATGCCTTAACCATTAGACAAAATACCCGTATATACTCGAGTATAGGCCGACCCGAATATAAGCCGAGGCACCTAATTTTACCACAAAAACTGGAAACGTTATTGACTCGAGTATAAGCCTAGGGTGGGAAATGCAGCAGCTACCGGTAAATTTCAAAAATAAAAATAGATACCAATAATGTTTTTGAATATTTATTTCAAAGAAAAACAGTAAACTAGCTCTGTAAGTGGAAAAGAGGGTCAATAAAAACAATATGGTATCAACAATAACTTTAACAGTACAAAAACCTTAGCTCATTCAGCAACCAAGCTAAAACACAAGAGTTAAAATCCTTCAAAACTGGATTCCTCCTCATCATCTGTATTGTAACGTGTGGGTTGTGAGGGAAAGACACGCAGGAGCCGTGGATGCAAGACAGACCTTTATTAAGACAGAGATGACAGCGATTCGAACTTTCCCTGAACGGTCAGGGTATTTATACTAGCACTCAGACCAACTGTCAAAATGACCAGCCAATCAGGTCGCAGCTGGTATTTGCATATTGAATATGGAACACTCCTTCCCCCCAGTTCTAAGACTAAATGACCAGCCAATCAGGCCGCAGCTTGTATTTGCATATTCAAACTCAGACTCTCTCCTTCCCCCCAGTTCTGCGCATGCTCGGCCTCGCTGTTGCAAGATGCTGGTGAGTCCTTCGTAGCGAAAAGTTTTTTAGTTTTAGGCAGGCTCTCGTTGGTTTTTTAGAGTCTCGGACGGCTCTCGCTGGGTCGAGAGGCAAGCGGTGGCCGCGTAGAGAGAGCTTCAGTCGTCCTGGGCTCCTCGAGTGCTCTTTTGAATAAGCGGCGCGGAACTAGGCTTTTGAAGAGACTAGCGGCGGAGCTGTAGACGGAGGCAAAACGGAGGCAAGCGGATTGCATAGGAGTAGAGTGCTCAGGTGTAGAGGCGTGCGAGCGGCTTTATAGTTAGGTCTGATAGTGTAACAAGGAGTGGCCAGAGGAGTAGGACAGTGGTGTATGTAGTGAGTGTGCTAGTGTTGGAGAGGCTGTACGGTTGTTAGCGGGGATCGGTCGAGCGGCTGCTACCAGAGGGCAGACTTCAGATGGTGTAAAAAACGGTTACTGGTGGAAACTTCGGTTCTTCAAATTTATGCAGGCTGAGCCCCTTCAAATTTAGACAGGCTGAGAGAGCGTAGCCGGTGCGTGCTAGGTGGCAGCTTGGAGAACGAGGCTCGGAGAACGAGGCGGTTGCTTGGAGAACGAGGCGGTTGCTTGGAGAACGAGGCGGTTTTCTGAACGCGGCAGTGTTTTCTGAACGCGGCAGTTGGAACGAGGCGGTTGGTTGAACGTTGGTTCCTTGGGCCTCTCGACAGCCATGTAATGCTGAGAGTGCCGTAGGAACAGCTGGCGGCAGGCAGGCAGCGGTCCCATGCGCGGTTTAGCCGTCACGGTCCATAGCTCGTCCCTGAGTAGCGGCGGCGGCTCCAGTCGAGGTTAAGCGTAGGAAGCCCGTCCCTCGGATGGATGGAGGCCGCGCCTGATTGCTTACTCAGGTTGGCTGAAACCGGAGGCCCACGGCGGTGGTTACTGCTGCTGACGCTTGCTGGCCAAGGCGGCGGCTCTGACAGGCCCTCAATGGAGTAAAGAACAGAAATTTTCTTCTGCGTTCACGTTGGCTGATGTTGTTCCTCGCTTCTGTCTTAGGCTCTGCGGGAATCGCAAATCAATCCCATCCTCGTCGCCAGTATTGTAACGTGTGGGTTGTGAGGGAAAGACACGCAGGAGCCGTGGATGCAAGACAGACCTTTATTAAGACAGAGATGACAGCGATTTGAACTTTCCCTGAACGGTCAGGGTATTTATACTAGCACTCAGACCAACTGTCAAAATGACCAGCCAATCAGGTCGCAGCTGGTATTTGCATATTGAATATGCAACAATCTGTATGTCCAAACAGAGCTGTCGTTCTCATACAAAGCGCTGTCTTCACTGCCATCCATAGCATTACTAATGCCACATTTCTTGAAGGCGCGTTGCACCATGTCCTCTGGAATCTTCCCATGCATCACGAACCCACTTTGCTATCAATTCTATGTCGGGCTTCATCAGATTTCCACCTTTTGTCAGTCGGGCTTGACCAGATGACATCCATTCATGCCACGTTTTTAAAAGGTTTATTTAAACACACATCTAGCGGTTGCAATACAGATGTAAGCCCACCTGGAATAACGGCCAAAGTAACTTGAGAAGATTTTGCCATTTTTTTAATGTCATCAGATGTGTGGGCTCTGAACATATCCCAAACTAGCAATGATGGTTTTTTCTTTAAGGCTGCTCCTGGTCGTTCTTTCCAAATTTCTTCCAGCCATTTTTTTGTTCCGTCTTCATTCATCCAGCCTTTAATATGTGCGCGCACTGTAATTCGTGGTGGGAATTTGACCTTTTTAGGCAAGGTCTTTCTTTTAAAAATGACAGGCCGCAGCTTAGTTCCATTAGCCAAACATGACAGAACAACTGTGAAATGTTTTTTTTTCATTTCCTGTGGTTCTGAGAAAAATAGTTTTGTCTCCCAAACTTGCCACAGTTCTGTTGCTTGGAAGATCAAAGGTCATAGGTGTTTCATCCATATTTCCAATATCTCCCAGGTCATAGTTATGGATCCTTCTTTGTTTTATGATGAATAAATGGAATGACATCACTTTTTCATCAAGGTCTTTTGGCAACTTCTGTGAAATCTTTGTTCTTTGCCGCAAACATAGGGCAAACCTATTCATGAAGCGGGTACACCATCCTGCTGACGCAACAAATTTTTCAATGCCTGGTGCTTTTAATTTGTCATCTTGTGCCATTTGAAGGGCACGTAAGCGAATTCCCATGCGTGTTACGCAGTAACCATTTTGACGACACTCCATAACCCATTTATGCAATTCAGTCTCTAGAGCCCCATATGAAGTTGTTAAACCACGTTGAGCTTTTTTTGCCTTTGGAATCTTTTCCAAGTCAGCTTTCTTTTTCCGCCATTCCCTCACTTGTTTTTCATCAACACAAAATTCCCTACTTGCAATACTGTTATTGCTTTCTTCTGCTCTTGACACAACCTTAAGTTTGAAACCAGCTTCGAATGACCTGCGTTTTTCTTTTGGTCCAGGATTACCGGTAGAAGTATTGGGATCCATTTCTAACAGTATTTTAAAAAAAAAGAAGACTTGTTCGGGTACCGTATCTTTTGAGGCCTAATGCAGGCTGATATTACAGAAAGTGATGACATGACTGTTTTCATAGAGCAGCCTGTGTTAGGGCTCATAATATACATGTCCTGCCTGTGCCCATTAAATATACAGCCTGCCCTGTGTCCATTAATTATACAGCCTGCCATTGCCCATTGAATAACATATACAGCCTGCCCTGTGCCCATTAAATATACAGTAGCCATTGTAATAATGCTCTGAATAACACATTAGACAGCCTGCCATTGCCCATTGAATAACATATACAGCCTGCCTGTGCCCATTAAATATACAGTAGCCATTGTAAAAATTTGCTCTGGATAACAAATTATTATCACACAATACCAGTGTATTCAATGAAATACTTCACTCACCTCATGATGCTGATGTCCCGCTGTGATGATGATGTCCCGTGCAGCCGCAGGAGCGATGTCCCGCCTCCTATGACACACAGCACAGTGATTCCTATCATTGGATCACTGTACCAGAGGAGGTGGGACATCGCTATGTGGCTGCTTGCCATAACAAGGAGGAGGTGGGACATCGTTGCAGAGCGGCAGGAGGGGGAGGAAGGGGAATCGTAAGACAGCCCTGCATTACATTAGAACGTGAGGAGGGGGGATGGTGCGGTGCGCGCTGCGCGGCAAACTTATTGTAACTTAAGACTTCCTTGTCCGGAAGTGGGCAGCGATTAAGGGCATCTGCATGCCCTATTTGCTTGCCCGGACGGTAGCGTCAGGCGTAGGAGTACGCCACTAAGAACTCCGTACAGCGGGTCATCCTTGGGGACAGGATAGGAGGGGTCGGCCTATCACCAGCCAGAAGCCAAGGAGTGGCTTATGATCCGTGAATAGGGTGAAATGCCGCCCATATAAGTAATCATGGAACTTTTTAATTCCTGACACTGCAGCCAGAGCCTCCTTGTCAATCTGGCTGTAGTTCCTCTCTGCTGAGGACAGTGTCCGGGAGTAAAAAGCTATGGGAGCTTCTGAGCCATTGGGCAGGACGTGGCTCAGAACAGCCCCCAAACCCACGGGGGAGGCATCACAGGCTAGAGTTAGGGGCATCTTGTCGCTATATTGCACTAAGACTGCCTCTGATGTCAGCAGGGATTTGACAGCCGCGAACGCATGCGCTTCGCGGCTGCCCCATTGCCAAGGCGCGGATCGGTCGAGCAACCAATGTAGCGGCTCGGCTAGTGATGCCTTGTGGAGAATGAAAGGTGCGTAGAAATTTAAAAGCCCCAGGAACGATTGTAGCTGCGCCTTCGATGTAGGAGCAGGAGCGTTCCTGATGGCTGCCAATTTAGAAGGGGTAGGGTGGATTCCCTGGGCATCAATTGTGAAGCCCAGGAAGTCCACTTGGGGCACAGCAAAGAAACATTTGCTGCGTTTTAATTTGAGTCCCATGCCCCTGAAACGGTCGAGGACTTTCCTTAATACTTTGATGAGGTCTGAGCGGCTGTTTGCAGCGATCAGGACGTCATCAAAGTACGGTACCACGCCAGGGAGCCCATGGAGCAGCCGCTCCATGAGGCTCTGGAAAATCCCCGGGGCAACGGATACGCCGAATTGGAGGCGGCGACAACGGAAAGCCCCCCGGTGGGTGACGATGGTTTGGGCAGCCGCCGCATCGTCATCCACAGGAAGCTGCTGGTAGGCCTGCGCCATATCCAGTTTGGTGAAAATACAGCCCTGCCCCAAGGAATGGAGCAGGTGCTGCACCACAGGGACTGGGTAGGGGCTTGCCTGAAGGCCAAGGTTGATGGTCGACTTATAGTCGGCGCAGATCCTAATGGAGCCGTCGGCCTTCACAGGAATGACAATGGGGGTTTCCCATCGTGAATGGTCGACGGGCTCCAGTATGCCCTGCGCCACAAGCTTGTCGAGCTTGGCTTCAACCTTAGGCCTTAAGGCAAAAGGCACCCTGCGGGCCTTCAATCTGATTGGGGCAACCTGGGGATCCAAGTTGAGGGAAATAGGGGCTGCCCTTGTATTGGCCCAGCTGCCCATCGAATATGTCAGCGTAGTCTGACAAGACTGCTGACACATCAGAAGGCGTGTCCGCAGTGAAATGAATTCCCTGTAGGGAAAGACCCAATGGGATAAACCATTCTAACCCTAAAATTGAGGGTAAGGGTTTCAGGACAATTAATGCAGGTAAAATGGCGCAATGCCTGCCATATGAAACCCTTAAGACGTAGGAGCCGAGAATGGCAATGTTGGATCCCTGATAATCCCTTAGGATGGCATCAGGGGGTGACAGATGGCAGCGTTTTACATGGGGGCACAACAGGGAAAATTTGTCCCAAGACAGTAGCGATTTGGAGGATCCGGAGTCCACTTCCATTTTGCATGGTTGACCTTCAATCAGTGGGGTGATAAAGATTTTGTCCGTACCCTCTGAGGATGAGTTGATTGAGATGTCAGGAAGAGGCGAGGAATCTTGAGTGACGTTAAAACAGTCTTCTTGTCGCTGTGTAGGCTTGCGGGGCTGAGAACTTCTTGGAGGAGGTGGAGGACCATAAGGTGGCGGTGGTTCAATAGCTGCAGCAGGAACAGGCAGGGAGGCTCTGCAGACTTGGGCTAGGTGTCCCTTCTTCCCGCAGCGGCGGCAAACCGCTGCCTTAAAGGGACAGGTCGCTCGGGTGTGCGCTCCGCCGCAGCCAAGGCAGGTAGAAGAGCTTGCAAGAGGCCGGCTGATGGCTTGAGTTGAACGAGGTTGCTGACGGCGGGGCTGTGCCCCAAGTCTGTCCACTTGGAATTGGCGTAAGTGATCTGGCAGAGGAGCGAGTTCATCAATGAGATTTGTGATGTAAGATGGTTGTTGCAGAGGAGGCGGTGCCAAAGCGGTTGAGGCTTGCGCGGCGGGTAAACCGCCAGTAACTGTCAATTGCGCGAGGTAGCGTTCGATTTCAGTTGATGAGGAATCTGCTAACTCTGCGGCGCGAGCCTCATCTATAGCGTATATCAATGTGACTTTAGGCTTACCTAAAAGTCTGCGCCTAAGGAAAATGTCTTTCAGGCCACAGACAAACTGTTCTGCTAGGTTTGCCTCCAAATCAGGAAACTCGCATTGCGCTGCGGCGACTCGCAGAGCCTGCAGAAATTGATTAACTGTTTCTGAAGGCTTTTGAACACGCCTGCGGTACGCAAAACGTCTTGCAATTTGCGAGGGAGTAGGAGCATAATACGCCTGGAGACCGTCCGTTAGCTCCTGCCAGGAGAGGTCGTAAACTGCTCTTGGAGCGGCAAAAGATCTTGCAGTGGCAAACATCTCTGAACCACAAGCAGTTAGGAAAAAACCACATTTTCTTGCTTGCGAGTAGCCCTGACGGTTATTCGCAATCAGGAAGCATTCAAATCTTTCAAGGAATGCTTCCCACGTCTCACTTCCCACCCCAAAAGGGGCAAAAGTTGGCATGCCAGCCATTACAAGGGAAAAAATAAAATAAAGAATTACTTGGTTTGAAGAGAAGTGTCTGTTGAATTTTCTTCCGGTTACAGGTCCCCAGTCCTCGTCGCCAGTATTGTAACTTAAGAATGAAGACAGAGGCTCTGGTTCGGTAACGCTGTAACCAATTTAATATAACAGTAACTATTAACAAAGTATCTAAGGAAGACCGGCTGTGAGCACGGTAGAAACAATTGTAACAAAGATTAGACCTGTAGTCTGTGGAGAAGAAGCAGCGAAGCAGTTCCAGGTAGACTGGTATGTTCGGCTGCCAGTTGAAGAATCAGTTGACAGTTGGAAGAGCTTGCCTTTTATATACCAGCAGCAGACTCGCGCTTGACAGCTCGGCAACTGACAGGCGCGTCTGATTGGCTAAGACGCGCCTGGCTACTACCGAGCTGTCATTCGTAACTGCGAGGACTTTCTTTCAGTATACAACAAAACTGACACGGAGGGAGGGGAAACTCACAGGGGCGCCGGGCCATTCACGAGCGTCACCCAGCGGCATGGCCCCGCCCCTTTTTCTCCTCCATTTCGGGCAAATTTTTCACTGACTCGAGTATAAGCCGAGGCGGCTTTTTTCAGCCCAAAAAGTGGGCTGAAAAACTCGGCTTATACTTGAATATATACGGTAACATGGCTGTTAAGTGAATCTGGCTTCCCAGATTCTTGACTTTGCTTGTCAGAAGGTCACAAAGCGGGGTCTACAGGACCTTGGGACACAGCAACAGTAATAAATAAGAACCGGTTGCCAAGCATCCGAATTTTGATCATGGGGTTGCTGCAAAGATCGTAATTGAAAAATGCCATTTTTTTTTCCAGTGCTGTTGGTTGGTCGCTAAATGTATTGTTGTAATTCGAGGACTGCCTGTATATCCTGCTTTTATTATCAAAATAGCAAGCATATCTAATACTTGTTCCTCCTCCTATTTTCTCTGCATGGGGGGGGGGGAGGTTGACTGATAGCGTTCATGGGATTAGAATTCGCCACCTGGTGGTGATTGGCCCAGTTACGCAGCTGGCTTTCATTCCTAAAGTGGACTGGAACTCTCAGCCTTCTGGTTTCTAGCCTGATGCCTTAACCATTAGACAAAATATGCTTTCCATCTTTAACCTCTAGTGAAGAAAAAGGCCTTCTTGGGGTTTTTCTTGCTTGATCAAAGCTGGGCTGAAGATCAGCATTCAGAAAGGAGAAGGGAAGAAATGTCTGCACCGTGCATTTTTTTTAAAGCCTTTGCTCACTAATGAATGTGTCCGTGTGTAACTTGTGATTCAGTGCAGAACATCTGGTTGAATTTATGTAAAATTCAGTCGTAAACTAGATTCATTACATAGGCTATTTAAAAAAAAACAAATTGGCTTATCGAGATGCATCAGGCTATTTTTATCAAATATAAGATAATTGAAAAATAAGATTTCTGGGGAGGATGGTAGCAAATGATTGTATACCAACTCTGAACCAAACCTGCTGAAGGCATCTTTTGCAGCCTCATAGTTGCCACAAACCCTGAGAGGGGGAAGGTGGGGGTGGGGGCATCCCTGTGAAAATCAAGTAAATAGACAGGCCAACAGTCAAAACAAAAAGTTTTGTTGTGGGAACCAAGGTCATCTCAACAGGTGGCAGTTGAAGGAGGAGAGGAAGTGACCAAGCAGCCTCCCAGCTACTTTCATTGGACAATGTGACCGGTGACATCTGGGAGGGGGAACATTTGCTATTTTAATTAGAGGGAAACCCTCGGGAACTTTTAGAGTTGGTTTTCTGGCTGTGCTGATATGATGTATCCAATAGACATGTTATTTGAGGAATCCACCTCGGAGTTCTGCTTTTGGTGGACACATTACTTGGAACGCTGACATTAAACCAATTCTCCTAATTTTCCCTTCTGTCCTGAGCCCTGGCTGCTCCCCCAACCTTTTGAAGGAGCAGAGAAAACTCAGAGAACTCCGTGGAAATAGAGGAAGAGGGAGAAGGAGCAATTGACACAGTCCCTACTGAAAAAAAGCGAGGTTCCAAAGTCTGGGGCCCAGGGAAACATAGAACCCCTAATAGATTCAAGAGACATTCTTTGCCTAATCAGTTTCCAAACTGTCCTGAAGCTAGGGATGCAGGTCAACAGATCACTGATAGGGGGAGCCCCTGCTACTCTCCTCACAGAACCAATAAGGCTGGAGATGGGCAAGCACTGGGAGATCATTCATTTTTTAGAAGACCAGCCCTACTGAGTGACAGCTCACGCTGTCTGGGTTTGAACAGCCTGAACTCCGGGTCAGTTGGCCCCTAAGGCCACCCAGTTCAGTACTTGGACCAATATCCTGTCCCTTGCAGTGTTTTGCAACGTCCACAGCCGTCACTGGGACTTGGAGTTTGTTGACTAGTAGCACCGAGTTTTATGGATTGGGGTGAAGGAACGCAGGAGCCATGGATGTGAGGAACACGTTCTTTATTGTGAGCAAGATGACAGCGATTCAAAATAGGCAAGCTCGCGCCAGGGTATTTATAATAAGCATGTAGCAAGTTAAGCACCAATCAGGGGCCGAGTACTGCACAGCAACTGCTGATGCAGTACCTCGGCCAATCAGGACACGCTGGCTGGTTAGCAACAGTCTATGCTGCGTCCCAGCCAATCAGGGCGCAGCATAGACTGTTGCTGGCCCTTTAGGATAGTTTAGACTATTCTGGATATATAACACCCCTTCCCCCCAGTTCTGCGCATGCTCCCCGGGTGGAGCATGCGTGGTCGTCGTTGTCGACGTAGGGCCTGGTGGTGAAGCTGCTGGCGCGCTGTTCGAAGGAGACGCCCCCTCGGGAAGGTAAAGCACGTAGGAAGCATTGTCCTTAGAGTTCAGGACCACCCCAGGGAATGGGACAGGAGGGCAGAGAGTCAGTGAGGGGAAAACCCATAGAAGTCCGTGAGTCCGCTTGGTGGGGGAAGAGCCCGGCCTCGGGGGCCGGCCAGCGGGTGAAGGCAACAGCGTCGGGCGGCTCTCGCGGCGCGGCCGAGTCATAGGGAAACAAGGCAGCGGTTGAAGGCAACGGCCTTCCCGGGCTAGGCAAGCTGAGCTGAACCGGCCCTGGAGGCAGCGGCTTCTTTAGGAGGCTTGAGAGCGGAGACTGTGAGCGGAGCCGGCGCTGGTGGCGTTGAAGTTCTTGGCTCGATCGGGGGGGTCTCGTCCCAGCAGGACAGAAGAGGATGGCAGGGACATGTCGAAAGGATGGCAGGGACATGCCGTGAATGGCAGGGACATGCCGCTTTGCCTTCTCCCGAGGAGCCTCTTCCTTTCCCCCCTCTCTCCTGGCCGGCTCCCCGGGGGCTTCTCGCTCGGAAGGCAGGCAGGCGGTGGCCAGGTGGAGATGGGGGTGCCCTTGTAGCAGCCTAATTGGCCATAGAAAACGTCCGCGAATTCAGACAGGATGTCTTCTAAGGAGGAGGAAACCACCCGATGCACCCCCCCTATGGACAGACCCAAGGCAGGGAACCAGTCTAGACCTAGTAGGGCAGGTAGGGAGTTTCTAACTACTAGGATAGGCAATTTCCCATGGAAGGAGCCATAATCTACGGAAATGGGAAAAGACCCCAGGGTGGGGATAAGGTTCCCCTGATAGTCCCGTAGGGTTGTATCGGCCGGCATGAGTTGGGCTTGGGAGACCTTGGGGCAGAGGCGGGAGAAGGCAGCCCAGGAAAGCAGGGAGCGGGAAGAGCCGGAGTCCACCTCCATCCGGCAAGGCTGACCTTCCAGCTGGACTGAGGCAGCGACTTTCCGAGCTCCGGCGGAGGCTTGGCTCACTGTGCCCTCAGCGGCGTGCGGCTGGTAGATCGTGTGGCAGTCTTTAGCCCGCCGAGCGGGCCACAGTGGTTGACGGCGCGGCTGCACTTGGGGCCGTGCAGTAGCTTGCAAGAAAGAAGGAGCAGGCAGGGAGGCCCGGCACACTTGGGCGATGTGCCCCTGCTTATTGCAACGGCGGCAGATCGTGTTGCGGAAAGAGCAGGCTGTGCGGGCATGGCAGCCGCCACAGCTAAGGCACGCAGAGGCAGCGGCAGGAGACGCAGCTGGTGGTGGTGGAGGGTTGCGCCTTGGCTGTGCCCTCAGCTGCCCCACGACTTCGTTCGAAGGGTCTTCCGGGGGTGGCAGCTCGTCTACTAGGCAAGTCTGTGGAGGAGGAGGAGGAGGACCAGCGGACACCTGGGCAGGCATTGGCGAAGCCAGTTGTAGGCGCTCAATGTGAGCTGTGGACTGTTCAGAGAGCTCGGCTGCTCTGGCAGTCTCCACGGCCTGCAGCAAGGTGATGTCCTGGTGTCTGAACATCCGGCTCCGCAGGTTGACGTCCCTCACGCCGCATACAAATTGCTCCACCAGGTTCTCTTCTAGATTTTGGAAATCGCACTGCGCTGCTGTTGTGCGAAGCGATTCCAAGAACTGGCTGATGGATTCATAGGGTTTCTGTACGCGGCGACGGAAGGCAAAACGGCATGCAATTTTAGATGGTGTAGGGGCGTAGTGGCTCTTGAGCTTAGCCATTAGATTGTCCCACCCCAGTTTGTAAGCGGGCCGCGGGGCGGCCAAGGCTCTGGCCGACGCGAACATCGCGGGGCCGCAGCAGGAAAGAAAAAAACTGCACTTCTCCTCTTCTGGCTGGCCATGGTTCTTGGACGCGATGAGGTAGCACTCGAAGCGCTCCATGAACCCTTCCCAGGTTTCCCCAGCCGATCCGAAGGGTGCGAATGGAGGTAGTGCTGATGCCATGGTGGCACGTAGAGTAGCACGGAGCAGAGAGAAGGGCAGAAAAAAAATTCACTTCCACCAGCGTTCGCGTGCCGGCGAGAAATCGCGGCTTGTGCGGCTGGCTAAGATTCTTCTCTTGCTTCAACCTAGGCTCTGCGGGAATCGCTGTATCCCACCTTCGTCGCCAGTTTTATGGTTCGAAGCAGGAACGACGCGAGAGCCAGGTCTAACAATAACAACAGCTTTATTCAACAAGAAGGAGAACTGACAGCGATTCAAAATAGGCAAGCTCGCGCCAGGGTATTTATAATAAGCATGTAGCAAGTTAAGCACCAATCAGGGGCCGAGTACTGCACAGCAACTGCTGATGCAGTACCTCGGCCAATCAGGACACGCTGGCTGGTTAGCAACAGTCTATGCTGCGTCCCAGCCAATCAGGGCGCAGCATAGACTGTTGCTGGCCCTTTAGGATAGTTTAGACTATTCTGGATATATAACACCGAGCTTGCGTGGGCCTGACCGGGGACCTGGGCCTACTGGCCGATCTGGGCCTTGTAATCTGGGCCTGCTTCTCAGGCCTGGTAAAGGTTTTCTCCAGGGGCCTTCTGTCTCCTCACATCCTCTCTTGTTGTAGCCCTGGAGGGACGCTGGGTCACCAAGGGTTTGGTTGTAGCCACCCTGGTTCTGGGCCCCTGGCCTTGGTCTTCCCCAACCGCCATAGAGGCCTCTACTGGGCTCTGGGGTAACTCTGATCTCACCGCCATTGCCCCACTCACGCGTCCAAAGAATAGGCCTTTAGCATAGGATGGCTGGGACGTCTCGGAGGAAGTGGCAGAGTGACCCCTGCAGACTTGTGCCAGGTGCCCTTTCTTATTGCAGTGGCGGCACATGGATGCTTTAAAGGGGCAGGATGCCCGGGCATTGTTGCCTCCGCAACCAAGGCAGGTGGCTGCTGCTGCAGTGGCACAGGACAGCGCTTGTGGCTGTCGTCTCGGAATGGCTCTCAGGTGGTCCACCCGGTCCTCGTCAGTGTCAGGCAGCGGAACCAGCTCCTCTATCAGGCAAGCCTGTGGCGCTGGCAGATGAGGCAGAGATAGGAACCTGGCCATCTCAATGGTAGACTGCTCAGACAGCTCCGCTGCCCTAGCCTCGTCAATGGCTTGTGGCAGGGTAATGTTTGCTTTTGCTAGCAGCCGCCGCTTGAGGCGGATGTCCCGCACTCCGCAAACGAATTGCTCAAGAAGGTTGTCATCCAGGTCGGGAAATTCACACTGAATGGCAGCAGTTCTGAGGGACTGAGGAACTGGCTGACTGATTTAGTCTCTTTCTGCACTCACTGCTAGAAAGTGTAGCAGCGTACAATTTTAGAAGGGGTAGGAGCATAGTGGTTCTTCAGCCCAGCCATCAGCTCATCCCAACTCAGTTCGTAGACTGGCCTTGGAGCCGCAAAAGAGCGGGCTGTCCCGAAAATTTCGGGACTACAGGTACAAAGAAAAAAACTGCACTTGCATGCCTGCGAGTATCTCTGCCTGTTGTTCGCTATTAGGAAGCACTCGAGGCGCTCCTGGAACCCGGCCCACAACTCGCCGGCGGTTCCAAAAGGAGCGAACGGGGGAATAGCGGCCATGGTTCTAGTGGCTAAGGTCTCGGCAGCGCGGAGAGAAAAAAATACGAATTCTCTGTCTTAGGCTGTTACTCAGGGCCTGTGGATCCCACTTTCGTCACCAGTGAAGTGGGTCGAGGAAGAACGAGGCAGGAGGCTCCTGAGGCAAGTTAACAGCGCTTTATTTAACAGAAGTGGACAGTGGACAGACTAGCGGTAGATCAGCTATTTATATGGAGCTGTCAAGCAGGGAGGCCAATAGGCGCGCGTCAAGCTCGCGCTCAGCCATGCTGCTCCTTAGCCAATCGGGCGCGGCCTGGCTGTTGCTGGCTGTCAGTCGTAGCCTTGAGGACTAAAACATGCCCCACCAGTGCCTGGGCCTGCGGGAGCAATGAAAATCTGTTGGCCTCAATTGGCTTCTCCGCCCTGCAACTCTTCGGGCAACCACGCAGTTGTTACAGGCCTGCCGCACGTGGCGCTTCCAAGATGGCTACCGGAACTCTGGCCGCGGGGAGGGAGTTAATGACGGACGTGACTGGCTTTAATGGGCTCCTGCAGTCACAAAAACTCCAGGCTTGCCTGAGATGTAATTAGGGACGCGGGCCCCTTGATGGCTGGGACAGCACGGCGGTCAGCAGCTGTCTGAATTGGCTCTGCGGACTCTTCATGTGCTTCCCTGCGAGCGCCAGCAAACTTGTTGGCGTTAAATGTATAGTCCGCTCCTTGAAAGCTCCCGAAGCTGTGCTTCGGAACCCGTCACCCCCGCTGGCCTGGGGATATGAAGAAGAGCTCCAGGTCCGCGGAGAGGGAGGGTAATGCCTCAAGGGGCTCTTCCTGACCGTGCGAGGCAGAAACGACTCTCACTTCGGCCGCAGCAGAAAATTTTTAAATTTAGAGTTTCCACTTAATTAAATTACACAATCCAATTGAATAAAAAGAATTCCTACCTAATAGGCTAAATAACAGTGCTTGGACCAAAAGACTGAGAGGAAACTGGGAGATAATGGGAAGGAAGGAGTATTTAAGAAGTTTCCCTCAGTTTTTGGACCAATCAGGCTTTCAGAATGTCCCAGGGAATGAAGGATATGGTTGAACTGCAAGGTTTTATTGATGGTGCACTTGTAGTCAGTGCATATCCTAATAGAGCAATCTCCTCTGATCCTCTGCAAACGGGCTGTAAACCAATTCACTATAATTTGGTTGTTTACAACTTGACACTTTTATTGCTTGGCTGTATTGGTATAAGATCTGATAAGATTGCACAGCTCCCAGCCTGCTTTGATTTGCAAATACCTCAGAGCTCTTAAAAAATACTAACTGCGTACAAACATGGTGTCTATTCAAGCGTCTATTCAAATGATTTTTTCAGCACTACAGAAATTATCTGCCACACAAGATAGAATTGAGAGAAAATTGGATTATTTGGTGTTTTTAGCAACAAAATACAAGGAAAAAACTGAGAATGTTCTTCAAATACAAACTAAGGATGTCAGAGATAAAGATTCTCAATTTGCTGATATTCGGGGCAACTGGTTTACTTCTGAGGGAGAAAAAGAAGGAATGTCTGAAGGGGAAGCAGCCACACAGAAGATTTATTTCAAAAGACAGGGCGCAGGAGGAGTGAGAAGCATTAAAGAATGCATACTTTATGAAATACCATCTGCAAAACATTTGATACCACCACTGAGAATTAAAGACAAGCTGATAAAGGAAATAAAAAGAGGGCGGCAGCATTATATGAGAGGCACCATAAACAAAAAGGTGCAAAGATTTCTTCGTATGGACTTGCTCATAAAGATGTTTGGAGAACTGGACCTACGAATGGCAACAGATTTAAGGCTGTTCTGTTACTGGAGAGACACAGGCTGATAGATGGAAGAGTATAATTTAAAATTAGCTAAACCTAGTTAAATTCATTTGTAATAGGTATAGTTGAATAATAATTGATAATGATAGTAATGTATATAATGTTGAGTTGCTATGATAAATAATAATTGGATATGAGAAGGGAAGGTTAGAAATATCTTTGGACTATATATAAAGGTTATTAATCACAATAATAATTATTATAAAAAATAAAATAAACTATATATACAGTTAAATATTAACTAATGGGGGAAATGTTATGATATAGGATATAATTAAATAAAGGAGAATGATAATAAATTATATACACGGAGGATGAAATTTTTGGTATTAAATATGGATGTTCAGCTAAAACAGGATATGAGGATTTGATGTTAATGGAGGATTTTATAAATAAGTAAATGAAATGCCAGCATGTGGTTATGGATTAAATCTTTGGTATAGTTAAGGATGAAGGATTTAAATAACTGTAGTCAATTAAAAGTGGAGGTATGATGATGTTAATATAGTAAACACTTGAGTTAAGATATTTGAATTAATATGAATTAATGGAAGAGATGCACAAAAACTTGTAACCAGCTGATATACTTTTTTATAGCATACTTTTTTTTGTTGCTGTGAGTGTTTTTCTTTTTTAATTGTTGTGTATATACAAAGTGTATCTGTGGGGGGAAATATAGTTAGGATAAACTAGTAAAGGTAAGGGAATAAGAAATGATACTAAATTATACCTATTAAATGAAATAATAAATGTATAAGAATGATAAATGTTAAAACACCTGTAACCAAATGACATGCTATATGTGATGATGGTTTTTTTTTCTTTTTCTCTGTTTTGTTTCTTGTTCCTTTTTGCTTTGTTTTTTTTTTCCCACTGTTGTGGATATGTGTTGTTTATGTAACAAAAAATAAAATAATTTAAAAAAAAAAAAGAAATAGCCTTGCTTGTGTCCACTTGACAGCTCCATGAAGCCATTGGCTTATAGGAAGCACTCAAACCTCTCCCAAGTATGCAACACAGATCTCAGTTGCTGGACTAAATGCCATGAATGCAGGTATGGCAACTACCCTGACAAAGGTGGTCAATTGAGGAGATTGCCTTAGTGCGAACGTCCCGTTGCCTGTCGGAGGGTAGCACTCAGCTCTGTCTCAATGGCCTCGTTCAGGCAGTTTCCTTAGCTCTATCCCACCTTCATCGCCAGTGCTCTGTATGGAGAACCAGGAGGATAGAAACTGAGGCAAGCCAGGTTGTGAACCAACAACCATTTATTTGCTAACAGAATAGGCTAACAGTAAGGCAACTCCAGAAACTGGCAACAACAATATCCTGTCTGACAGCTCTTTATTTAGCAGCTGTCAGATGGAGCAACCAATGGGAGCGCAGCATTCTCCTGCTAGCGTGCCATAGTCAATCAGCACCGGCATCTGTCCGGCGTGTTCTTGGCAGCAGTGTAACTGCGAGGACATAGCACTGGTAATAGCTACTTGACTAGAAGATCCAAACTTTAGTAACTCTTCGCACGTATAGATTAGTTTTTGCCTACATATTTCACTGTGACACCAGGAGCTGAAAGCTGCAGCGTCTATGCGCACCGCCATCTTGGAATAATCTGAGCACCATTATGCTGAGCACCACTGATTCAAACCAGTCTAGCCCTAGCAAGTTAGGAAGGGTGTCATTAACTACAATTAGTTGAACGCGGTGAGGGTAGTGAAGTTATTGCTTTCAACCTGGAATTTGCTACTTTCTAAAATGGAATGTGATTTGCCTTGTAAGTTGCAGGGCTTCAGGCATCTTTTGGACATTATGGGCACCAATCTCTTAAGGGTGCTCCACGAGACTATGGACTTCGAAGAGCCGGTGTCCAGTTCCCATTTGGCAAGGGGCTCCTTCTATTTTAACTGTGAGGTAGATCTTATTGCTTGAGCCAGTGGTGGCGTGGCTGATAGCTACCTCAGTAGGGCATTGGTCGCGGGAGATGACAAAGCAATTCTCTCCGGTTCTTGCCTGCCTTTCACTTGACTCTCTGGCATGGGTAGTGGCCAGCAGGGTGGCACGGCAGATCTTAGCAAGATGGCCCTTCTTCCCGCACCGATGGCAAATGGCGGTTTTAAATCTGCAGGTTGACCTGAAATGGTTTCTGCCACAATCCAGACACGGTGCCTGAGGAAGCTTTTCTCCTGTGGCCCATCGTTTCTTCGGGGTTGATTTGAGGCGGCTTATGTCGTCATCATCGTCCGTTGTATCATCTGGGTCAACCTCATCATGGTGAACGATTATAGTTCAGCTAGCAACAGTCAGATTTTGAGACTTCTGTATTTCTGCTGTGGACCTGTTGGACAATTCGGATGCTCGAGCCTCATCCAGTGCAGACTAGCTAATAGGCGGCATTGCAACCGCATATTCCTCATACCGCACACCAGTTGGTCAACGAGGACAAAATTGACAATATAGTGCGGCTGTTCTGAGGGAGACCATATATTGATTAATAGACTCTCCCTCCTCCTGGTTCCTTTGACGAAATGTGTGTCGCCAGGCTATACAGAACAGAGCTGGCACGTAGTGGCTCTTCATCTTATCGAGCAGGGTCTCCCCAGGGTATGAGTGGAATGGATGAGGGGCAACTAGAACTCTGGCTGTCTCAAAACATCTCATCACCCCGGAGGAACTTAGGAAATAAGCTCGCTTTCGGCCACTTGATAGCTCTGTGTAATCATTCCCCTTGAGGAAACCCTCAAATCGTTCCACATAAGAGTCCCATGTCTCAGTTGCCAGATTAAATGCCGCGAATGTGGTCAGGGAAGCCATCCTTAAAAGGACAGGATGAGGAGATTGCCTTGTAACACGATCTGATTAAAGCACATTGTTCAGCTGCGTTCAGTCAACACGGCTCTGCTCCATCAGCGACTTAATTTATCCTGTCACCTCAGCCCTAAGATCCCACTTTCATCGCCAGTATTATGTTAAAGCCTTTATTTAGCTAACCCCAGATAACATTAGGAGCAGGCAATTCAGGGACTGGCAAGAGGCAACTTTCCATCTGACAGTTCTTTAAGTAACAACTGTCAGACGTGAGGCTTCTTTCTCCCGCCAAGTGGCTGTCAACAAGAGGCGCATCCACACCGGCATGCTAGGGGGTCAGCGGCGTAGCTTCAAGGATGTAATAAAAAGAATCCTAGACTCGAGACTGGAAAGGGGGGAGACTACAATACCTATTGCAGTGGAAGGGATACTCATTGTCCGAGACTACATGTGTAAAACGTTGGGATGTAAAAGCAGATAGACTGACTAAGAAATTCCATGATAAATACTCTCAAAAGCAAAAGGAATCTCCAGGGTGGGTGGGAGTGGTGGCTGATGAAAGACGGATTCGTTTTCTGTCTGAATTTTCCAAAAATTGCTCTCGTTAAGGGGGATGGTCCGACTGTCAACTCTGAAACGAACTGGCTGAAGCCATCTTTCGCTGCCTCGTAGTTGCCATGAACTCTGAGAGGGGGAAGGGAGGGGGGGAGTAAATAGACTGGCTAATAGTCAAAACAAAATGTTTCCTTGTGAGAATCAAGGTCATCTCAACAGGCGGCAACAGAAGAAGAAGAAGAGGAGTGACCAAGCAGCCAGCTATGCTCATTGGACAATGTGACAGTAACACCACCTGGGAGGGGGAAATTGCTCTTTTAATTAGGGGGAAACCATGTTGGTTTTAGAGTTGGTTTTCACAGACTGCTGATATGACATATCCAATAGATAGGTTCTTTGAGGAATCTACCCACCTTGGAGTTCTGCTTTTGGGGGACACACTACTCGGAACCTGGCATATTGCTTTAGGAGGAACTTTTCCCTTTTGCATACCACACTATATATACGTGGAGCATATATATATTTAAATGCTTGGCAATTGACTCCTTTGTGACATTTGCAGTGTCCCAGGATCATATGATCATCTTTTGCAACTTGCTGATAAGCAAAGTCCAGGAAAGCAAAGCTCATTTAACAACCATGTCACCAACAACTGCAGTAATTCCCTTAACGAATATTGAAAGAAAGGTCATAAAGTGGGACAAAACTCAATGTCTCAGTAACAAATTTTGAGCTTAATTATGGTCGTAAGTTGAGGACTACCTGTAATCAGTGTTCTACTAGCCAAAAACACTTTTGCTCCAAAATGTGTCCTTAACGAGCAGATATTTCAAAGCAGCATCAACTGAAAATATCTGTTGCAATGTAAGATATAAATTCCTGCTCAGTCTGCCATTGCCCTAGTTTTCTTCGGCGTCAAAACAGTGGGAAAATGAAACACTGGTCAGTTTTTATATGACTCATGTTTCCTTTCTCCCCCGTTCGTCTTTGGGCTTCCTTTTCGCCCTCCAGCTATTTTTAACCCTGCTCTCTCCATTCCCATTGTTTGAAAGGGAGATACTCATCTTGTCATGCTTCCTTGCCTAATTTGCCCCAGCTAATGTGGCAAATATCCCAAGCGGCTTCATCATCTAAATAAAGAGGAGTTTATAAATAAAGAGTTCGTTCAACTCACATGTCTGGCTCACATCTTCTTTGGCCAAAAGGACTCACACAGGAAACCTCTAGGGAGAAAGACATTTTTTTTCTAGCTGACCACAAACTGGTGTATCTCAAGATTAACAAGTGCCATGCTTTGGGGGGTCTTTAAGCACCATAAACCATGATTGCTCATGGAAAGAGTCCGTGCTCTGAATGTAGGGTTTCATTCTTCCAGTACCAGTCAGCAAGCAATCTCCTGCACAGTCCAGAAAAACGGGGGCCAGTTACTGCAGAGAATGGTGAAAATGGTATAAACTGGAGTTTTGTTCTAAAAGCCATATTAATAAGGTTTAGGCATCCCTTAAACTTCAATCCAAACTTCATGTGAGTCTGAACCAAACCGTGTTAGGACTTAGCGGGATGTGAGAATACAACCAATTATGGTTTATTAAACAAATCACAGCTCTGTGTAAAATGGTGTAAAGTGAAGGGCAATTGACCTTATGAACGGGTGGGATTCAGCTGGTTCGAACCGGTTTGGGAGAACTGGTTGTTCTAGTGATCAGCTGGCCCTGCCCACCCACCCCTGTTGTATCCCGTACTACAGTGGTTCCCAAACTTGGCAACTTTAAGACTTGTGGATTTCAACTCCCAGAATTCTCCAGCCAGCGAAGTCCACAAGTCTTAAAGTTGCCAAGTTTGGGAACCACTGCCATACTATATTACCTTTGCTTGAAGCCCATCTTATTAGCGCAGCAGAGCAGTTTGCCGCATCTCAGGTGTTTTACTCACTGGGGCTGCAGGAAAAGATAAGATTTAGTGCTCTGTAGTAAGTTGCTACGAATTCCCGCTACAACTGTGATATGTCCTCGACTTGTAACCGGTTGTGGGTCCTTGACCTACGACCAGCCGCAAGTCCTCAACATACATCTGACAGCCTGGCAACCAAAGGCTCGCGCTATTGGCTAAGGTGCGCTGGGCTAGAAGCGGGCTTTTCTGCTGTTCGCTATTGGCTGCCATGCTTGGCAGTTCCTGTATAAATAGCTGTGATGCAGGGCAAGGTGCTGAATTGTAAATAATTGTGTTTTACCTTGTTCTTGTCAATAAATGCTGTTCCTCGTTGCCTCAGCTGTCTGCCTCACAGTATTTTACACTGGTGACGAAGGTGGGATAGTGAGGGACGACTGACTGAGTAGCTAGGGAAGAAGAAGAAAGATTTTTTTCCCCTCTACTTTTTGTGACATTTCCCCCCCTCCCCAAGCTGGTTATACTTGGTTATACTTGGTTCTCTTCCACACTTTGCACCATTCGGCTCCGCTACAGAGTCATGGGACGGCTTCCTCGAACGTTTTGAATGTTTCCTGATAGCCAATAACTAACACCAGAGGACAGAAAATGCGGATTTTTCCTCAGTGTTAAACATCTCTGGCCCACAAGAGCTCTCGCTTCACGGGGGGAGGTGGTGTTGTGGGGGGACCCTGCTCATGGCGTTCATTGAGGCAACCATCCAGGAGCTGTGGCGCATTTTCACCACTCATGGGCTGCCGGACACCCTAGTGTCTCATAACAGCACCCAGTTTACCGCCGCAACCTTCCAAGAATTTCTAGCTGGTTTGGGAATCCGCCATGCTCTCACAGTCCCCCATCACCCTGCTTGTAATGGTTGAGCAGAATGCGCTGTCCCAAGGGCGAATGGACTAAGGCTGGCCGGACAAAGTGGCAGCTTAACTCCTGGGTCAGCATTCCACCCCGTGCCCCCTTACCAATAAAAGCCCCATGGAGCTTCTGATGGGCTGGCTCCTGCGGACCACTTTAAACAGGCTGCATCCACTCTACAGAGCCTCGCAGCCTGGAAACGTGGGGGTGTCTCCATGTCAATTTGGGGAGGGGGACCTGGTATATGCCAGAAGTTTCTCAGGGGACCCAAGGTGGGTGCCTGCCACCATCACCCAAGTAACTGGCCCCTGTTCTTATAGGGTCGGCTTCCAGATGGGAGAGAGTGGCGGTGCCACATGAATCAAGTGAGGCACTGCCTATCCACCGAGGCCTTCCCCCAGTCAGGCCTGCCCTACGAAGCTACCGCCTTCCGGCAGCCAAACCACACCCATCCTCAATCTGCCACAACTGCTCGCCAAGACTTACCTGAAGAACCAAGCCGGCCTGCAGAGTTGGCCCGAGGTAACGTCACCAGAGCTCCACTCCTGCGGGGGAGGAGGTACCACAGGGATGACCTACACCTCCATCCGCTGAGCCGCAACTGAGGCATTCTGGGCAGGTTCAATGCCACCCCACCTATGTATATGAGTACGTATGCGCTACCATTGCGCATGCGTCCTCCCTGGGGGCAAAGGAGTGCTCAACTTACAACTGCCGCAAGTCTGACAGCCTGGCAACCAAAGGCTCGCGCCTATTGGCTAAGGCATGCCGGGCTGGAAGCGGGCTTTTCTGCTGTTCGCTATTGGCTGCACTGCTTGACAGCTCCTGTATAAATAGCTGTCAAGCAGGCATGGTGCTGAATTGTACATAGTTGTGTTTTACCTCGTTCTTGTCAATAAATGCTGTTCCTCGTTGCCTCAGCTGTCTGTGCCTCATCTGTCGTCACAATATTTTACAAGCTGCAGTTGCCTCTATCTATCTGGCTATAATTCCTCTCAGCCTTAGATAAAGTGCGGGAGAAGTAAGCAATGGGTGTTTCCATGTTATTAGGGAAGCTGTGACTCAATACGGCTCCTATTTCATAAGGTGAGGTGTCACAGGCCAACATCAATGGCAGCCTGTCACAATATTGGACAAGGACTACCGATGACATCAGCACGTCTGCCAGGTTGTTGACCTGACTGCAGGGGCTAGGCTATGGAGGTCTTGTGTGGTAAAAATACTGCTTAAAAATTGAACAGGCCCAGGAACGCCTGTATCTCCGCCTTCTTGGTTGGAGTTGGGGGCCTTGATGGCCTCCACCTTAGAGGGGTTTGGATGTAACCCCTGGGCATTGATTAGGTAATCAACGAATTCGACCGTAGCATCCCCAATCTTACATTAGCTATGTTTTAACTTCAGCCCAGCCTCCTGAAACCTGGACAACACACTTCTCAGCTTTTCGAAGAGTTCTGACCAGCTGCTAATGACGATCAGAACATTGTTGACCCAAGCCAGCCAATGGAGCAGCTGATCTATGAGGCTCTAAAAAATCCCTGGTGCCATGCTCACTCCAAATTGGAATTGGCACCACCAGAAAGCCCCCCTATGCATAATGATAGTTTGTGTGTTAGCTGTCACGCTATCAACCGGAAGCTGTTTATATACTAGAGCCAGATCCAACTTTGTGAAGACACTTCCTCACTCTAGAGTGCAGAAGGTGTTGGACCACGAGGACCGAGTAGGAGTTGGCCTGAAGAGCTTTATTAATTGTTGACTTATAGTCTGCGCATATACTAATGGATCCATTGGCCTTAATTGGTATGACAATGAATATTTCCCATTTAGCATGGTCAACAGTTTCCAGTACGCCTTGAGCAATTAATTTATCTAATTTGGCTTCTACTTTAGCTTGTAGGGCAAAGGGAACCCAACAGGCTTTTCAACAGATGGGTGCCACTTGGGAATCCAGATTAAATGATATAGGGATCCCCTTATATTTACCCAAAGAGTCCTCAAAAACAGCAAACTCCCTGGCCAGTTCGTCGAGGTCATTGAAGGGTGTTGTCGTGTGGACGCCAGTAATAGAGAGGCCCAGGGCTCCAAACCGGGCTAACCCCGATAGGCTGTTATTATTGATTATAATAATAAACAGTAGACGGCCTTTGAAAGTGGCATGTTCCACCTGGAATGGATCATCAGCTGTGCGGTGGTGCGCTCTGAGCCAAACTTTCACTCTACGAATTGGGTCCCATCTCTCAACAGGTATTCCAACAACACTTATCACCATCAGATTAGTTATGTTTGGAACAATTAGGCGTTTTCTTTGCTCTGAACATATGAGGTTCATTTTTGAGAACCCCCTTTCTGCCTCTGCTGAACGAACAGCTATTGTCCTGACGATATCTCTAGCTTTTCTGATACTGTCAGGAATTTTGTACTTCTCTGGATTTTTCAGCACATTTTTCAAAAAATCTCTGTAGTCGTTCAAATTAATTTCATAATTAAAAATACTGGCAAATGCAACCAATGCTTCCTCCGCCTCAGCCCATGGAACGACTACATCTTTAATGTTCCAGTAATCTGGCTCCAAATATGTGATAAAGAGTAACTTGTTTGCGGCTGGCAATAGGCTACCTGTTCTTAGATGGTCGCAATCCATCAGCCTTTTCTTCGAATTGGTGATGATGCTTTCCAAAAGTTTTCACAAGGAAGGGCAACGAATTGTTGATTTGGAGCTAAATTGATGTTTTTGAAGGCTTGTGTTTTTAGCAATTCCACAAGTTGTTTTTCGTATCTGCCCTTTTTCTGTCTAAGCACTTCAAAAGCACTGATTGTTCGCAATACTAACTTTTCAGCCACAATGATATTTATCTCTCTCCCCTTTAGGGCATTTGACGGAAGAGAAATCTCATTTAGGATGTCGATCATTAGGGCCAAATCCTGCAAGAAATTTAAATTTTCAAAACGGGAAGCCATGCCTGGGAACCTTTCACTGCCTTGGAAAAACTGATGTAGCGCTGGATAAGCACGCCACACAGCCATGGTTGCCCTTAAACTACAGGTAGCCCATCTTGGTCCCAAAACTCTGCCAATCTTCACAATTTCTATGCCCAATTATTCGGAGATTTGGAAGAGGTCATTCTGGCTCTTGCAGGATTTGTGGAAGGTGGTATGCACTTTATCCAGGAAGATCTTGAAGTGGTTGATCTGCTTCATTTCTCTTATTGCATCATCCAGCACAAGTTGCAGGCGGTGGTTCAAGCAGTGCCAGGTGATGATGTTTGGGAAGTCTTGAGCTATTCATAATGTTGGCACCATCGGAGCAGAAAGGGATTAAATTCTTCTGTAGATATTCGGTGGTAAATCCAACTTTATGCAAGCTTCCCATCGATGCGGAATATATGGTCTCCGCATCTTTTTTCTGTAATTCCAGAAGCTCAACGAAAATGGTTGCTGGGCATTGTGGATCCTCAACTCTAACAAAAACCATCAGCACTGCTTTCATTAAATGTGTTGAGGCTTCATCGATTATTAGGCACACCTTTTGATCATTTGCAATAGTCCTTGAAAGCACACGGTGGTCTTGATTTGGTTTGCAACGATTTTCACTGCAGATCTCCATGAATGCAAGCCAACTCCCAGGTCCACTCCAACCGTATTTAGCAAATTTACTTGCGCTTCGATGTCTGAGAATGGATCACATCTTTGTGCCAGATCGTAAACAGTAGAAAATATTGGGCAAGTACTGGATAAATATTTCTCAGTTGACTTACCCAGATTTGGTTAAAGCTTCCTGCTCCCATTGCTTAATGCTCTCCACGCAAATAAGGTGTACTTTTTTTTAATGCTTTAATAATAAACCATAAAGTAAAAAATTTCAAAACTCTTAGCTTAATCGCAATAAAACTCGTCACCTAATGCTAATACTAATAATGAATAGTGCCAATAATGCCAATAATGCTAATAATATTAATAATGCTAATAATGCTAATACTAATAATGTAAAACCCCAGATGACGCAAGCCACTACCAACCCAAAAGTTAGGAGGGGTGGCAGGAAGGTCTTCTCCCAAGGCGTAGCAGTCGGCTCGGCGGGTCTGCTGGCGACGGGGCAGCTGGTTCCTGGCTGGTGCAGGCGGACCGTAGGCCGGTAGAGACGGGTCGGATTGAGTTGGAGGTGGCAGGGTGGCCCGGCAGACTGGGCCAGGTGCCCTTTCTTGCCACAACGGCGGCACATCGAAGCCTTGAAGGGGCAAGATGTTTGGGTATGATTGCTGCCGCAGGCGAGGCAGGCAGCAGCCGCTGCAGCGGTTCAGGCTTTTGGAGGCTGTTGCCGCCGGGGAATGCTCGGAGGCGGTCGACCTGGTCCCCGTAGATTGGATCCGGCAAGGGGTCCAGCTTGTCTATCAGGCAGGTCGATTGTGGGGAAGGCAGGGGAGGCAGGTAGCTGGCCATCTCTACCGTTGACTGCTCCGAGAGTTCCGCAGCCCTAGCCTCGTCAACTGCCTGTGGCAAGGTAATGTTTGCCCTGGAGAGGAGGTGCCGCTTGAGCCGGATGTCCTTCACCCCGCAGACAAATTGTTCAACCAGATTGTCCTCCAGATCCGGGAATTCGCATTGAATGGCGGCAACCCGTAGCGACTGGAGGAACTGGCTGATCGATTCGGATTCTTTTTGGACACACGGGTGAAAAGCATACTGGCGTGTGATCTTAGAGGGAGTTGGGGTGTAGTGATTCTTTAGCCCCTCCATGAGCTCGTCCCAGCTTAGTTCATAGATGGGTCGCGGGGCCGCGAAGGAGCGGGCCATCCTGAACATCTCGGGGCCGCAGGTACTGAGGAAGAAGCTGCACTTCCGAGCCTGTGAATACCCCTTGACTTGACTTACTTGACTTAAGTCTTTAGCGTCGGTACCGCATCGCCAATCCCTTCGCTGTAGAGTCGCATGCATCCCGAATCAACGGGATCCATGATTCTAGGCTGAGTACTACTTGAGCTCGCCGGGCCCAAGAATTGACAGAGCCCCTTCTGTTGGAAAAACGGTGGGCACCTCGAGAAGGCAGGGGTTGTCTTGATAATGAGAGGCTATATTTTGTGCGTCAATTATCCTTGCCCACCCTGTGAATACCCCTGCCGGTTATTAGCGATAAGAAAGCATTCAAAACGCTCCAGGAAGGCGGCCCATGACTCGTCGGCCATCCCGAATGGAGCGGAGGCGTTGTGGCCATAGTTAGATGTCGTTTAAACGATACCAAGAGGCGGTGTCCGGCAGTGCGGAGTGCCTAACAAACTACGCTTGCTTGCCTTTGTAGGTTGTAGCTCAGACCCAAAATCCCACCAGCTCATCCCCAGTGTTGTCGTGTGGACGCCAGTAATAGAGAGGCCCAGGGCTCCAAACCGGGCTAACCCCGATAGGCTGTTATTATTGATTATAATAATAAACAGTAAACGGCCTTTGAAAGTGGCATGTTCCACCTGGAATGGATCATCAGCTGTGCGGTGGTGCGCTCTGAGCCAAACTTTCACTCTACGAATTGGGTCCCATCTCTCAACAGGTATTCCAACAACACTTATCACCATCAGATTAGTTATGTTTGGAACAATTAGGCGTTTTCTTTGCTCTGAACATATGAGGTTCATTTTTGAGAACCCCCTTTCTGCCTCTGCTGAACGAACAGCTATTGTCCTGACGATATCTCTAGCTTTTCTGATACTGTCAGGAATTTTGTACTTCTCTGGATTTTTCAGCACATTTTTCAAAAAATCTCTGTAGTCGTTCAAATTAATTTCATAATTAAAAATACTGGCAAATGCAACCAATGCTTCCTCCGCCTCAGCCCATGGAACGACTACATCTTTAGTGTTCCAGTAATCTGGCTCCAAATATGTGATAAAGTGTAACTTGTTTGCGGCTGGCAATAGGCTACCTGTTCTTAGATGGTCGCAATCCATCAGCCTTTTCTTCGAATTGGTGATGATGCTTTCCAAAAGTTTTTCACAAGGAAGGGCAACGAATTGTTGATTTGGAGCTAAATTGATGTTTTTGAAGGCTTGTGTTTTTAGCAATTCCACAAGTTGTTTTTCGTATCTGCCCTTTTTCTGTCTAAGCACTTCAAAAGCACTGATTGTTCGCAATACTAACTTTTCAGCCACAATGATATTTATCTCTCTCCCCTTTAGGGCATTTGACGGAAGAGAAATCTCATTTAGGATGTCGATCATTAGGGCCAAATCCTGCAAGAAATTTAAATTTTCAAAACGGGAAGCCATGCCTGGGAACCTTTCACTGCCTTGGAAAAACTGATGTAGCGCTGGATAAGCACGCCACACAGCCATGGTTGCCCTTAAACTACAGGTAGCCCATCTTGGTCCCAAAACTCTGCCAATCTTCACAATTTCTATGCCCAATTATTCGGAGATTTGGAAGAGGTCATTCTGGCTCTTGCAGGATTTGTGGAAGGTGGTATGCACTTTATCCAGGAAGATCTTGAAGTGGTTGATCTGCTTCATTTCTCTTATTGCATCATCCAGCACAAGTTGCAGGCGGTGGTTCAAGCAGTGCCAGGTGATGATGTTTGGGAAGTCTTGAGCTATTCATAATGTTGGCACCATCGGAGCAGAAAGGGATTAAATTCTTCTGTAGATATTCGGTGGTAAATCCAACTTTATGCAAGCTTCCCATCGATGCGGAATATATGGTCTCCGCATCTTTTTTCTGTAATTCCAGAAGCTCAACGAAAATGGTTGCTGGGCATTGTGGATCCTCAACTCTAACAAAAACCATCAGCACTGCTTTCATTAAATGTGTTGAGGCTTCATCGATTATTAGGCACACCTTTTGATCATTTGCAATAGTCCTTGAAAGCACACGGTGGTCTTGATTTGGTTTGCAACGATTTTCACTGCAGATCTCCATGAATGCAAGCCAACTCCCAGGTCCACTCCAACCGTATTTAGCAAATTTACTTGCGCTTCGATGTCTGAGAATGGATCACATCTTTGTGCCAGATCGTAAACAGTAGAAAATATTGGGCAAGTACTGGATAAATATTTCTCAGTTGACTTACCCAGATTTGGTTAAAGCTTCCTGCTCCCATTGCTTAATGCTCTCCACGCAAATAAGGTGTACTTTTTTTTAATGCTTTAATAATAAACCATAAAGTAAAAAATTTCAAAACTCTTAGCTTAATCGCAATAAAACTCATCACCTAATGCTAATACTAATAATGAATAGTGCCAATAATGCCAATAATGCTAATAATATTAATAATGCTAATAATGCTAATACTAATAATGTAAAACCCCAGATGACGCAAGCCACTACCAACCCAAAAGTTAGGAGGGGTGGCAGGAAGGTCTTCTCCCAAGGCGTAGCAGTCGGCTCGGCGGGTCTGCTGGCGACGGGGCAGCTGGTTCCTGGCTGGTGCAGGCGGACCGTAGGCCGGTAGAGACGGGTCGGATTGAGTTGGAGGTGGCAGGGTGGCCCGGCAGACTGGGCCAGGTGCCCTTTCTTGCCACAACGGCGGCACATCGAAGCCTTGAAGGGGCAAGATGTTTGGGTATGATTGCTGCCGCAGGCGAGGCAGGCAGCAGCCGCTGCAGCGGTTCAGGCTTTTGGAGGCTGTTGCCGCCGGGGAATGCTCGGAGGCGGTCGACCTGGTCCCCGTAGATTGGATCCGGCAAGGGGTCCAGCTTGTCTATCAGGCAGGTCGATTGTGGGGAAGGCAGGGGAGGCAGGTAGCTGGCCATCTCTACCGTTGACTGCTCCGAGAGTTCCGCAGCCCTAGCCTCGTCAACTGCCTGTGGCAAGGTAATGTTTGCCCTGGAGAGGAGGTGCCGCTTGAGCCGGATGTCCTTCACCCCGCAGACAAATTGTTCAACCAGATTGTCCTCCAGATCCGGGAATTCGCATTGAATGGCGGCAACCCGTAGCGACTGGAGGAACTGGCTGATCGATTCGGATTCTTTTTGGACACACGGGTGAAAAGCATACTGGCGTGTGATCTTAGAGGGAGTTGGGGTGTAGTGATTCTTTAGCCCCTCCATGAGCTCGTCCCAGCTTAGTTCATAGATGGGTCGCGGGGCCGCGAAGGAGCGGGCCATCCTGAACATCTCGGGGCCGCAGGTACTGAGGAAGAAGCTGCACTTCCGAGCCTGTGAATACCCCTTGACTTGACTTACTTGACTTAAGTCTTTAGCGTCGGTACCGCATCGCCAATCCCTTCGCTGTAGAGTCGCATGCATCCCGAATCAACGGGATCCATGATTCTAGGCTGAGTACTACTTGAGCTCGCCGGGCCCAAGAATTGACAGAGCCCCTTCTGTTGGAAAAACGGTGGGCACCTCGAGAAGGCAGGGGTTGTCTTGATAATGAGAGGCTATATTTTGTGCGTCAATTATCCTTGCCCACCCTGTGAATACCCCTGCCGGTTATTAGCGATAAGAAAGCATTCAAAACGCTCCAGGAAGGCGGCCCATGACTCGTCGGCCATCCCGAATGGAGCGGAGGCGTTGTGGCCATAGTTAGATGTCGTTTAAACGATACCAAGAGGCGGTGTCCGGCAGTGCGGAGTGCCTAACAAACTACGCTTGCTTGCCTTTGTAGGTTGTAGCTCAGACCCAAAATCCCACCAGCTCATCCCCAGTGTTGTCGTGTGGACGCCAGTAATAGAGAGGCCCAGGGCTCCAAACCGGGCTAACCCCGATAGGCTGTTATTATTGATTATAATAATAAACAGTAAACGGCCTTTGAAAGTGGCATGTTCCACCTGGAATGGATCATCAGCTGTGCGGTGGTGCGCTCTGAGCCAAACTTTCACTCTACGAATTGGGTCCCATCTCTCAACAGGTATTCCAACAACACTTATCACCATCAGATTAGTTATGTTTGGAACAATTAGGCGTTTTCTTTGCTCTGAACATATGAGGTTCATTTTTGAGAACCCCCTTTCTGCCTCTGCTGAACGAACAGCTATTGTCCTGACGATATCTCTAGCTTTTCTGATACTGTCAGGAATTTTGTACTTCTCTGGATTTTTCAGCACATTTTTCAAAAAATCTCTGTAGTCGTTCAAATTAATTTCATAATTAAAAATACTGGCAAATGCAACCAATGCTTCCTCCGCCTCAGCCCATGGAACGACTACATCTTTAGTGTTCCAGTAATCTGGCTCCAAATATGTGATAAAGTGTAACTTGTTTGCGGCTGGCAATAGGCTACCTGTTCTTAGATGGTCGCAATCCATCAGCCTTTTCTTCGAATTGGTGATGATGCTTTCCAAAAGTTTTTCACAAGGAAGGGCAACGAATTGTTGATTTGGAGCTAAATTGATGTTTTTGAAGGCTTGTGTTTTTAGCAATTCCACAAGTTGTTTTTCGTATCTGCCCTTTTTCTGTCTAAGCACTTCAAAAGCACTGATTGTTCGCAATACTAACTTTTCAGCCACAATGATATTTATCTCTCTCCCCTTTAGGGCATTTGACGGAAGAGAAATCTCATTTAGGATGTCGATCATTAGGGCCAAATCCTGCAAGAAATTTAAATTTTCAAAACGGGAAGCCATGCCTGGGAACCTTTCACTGCCTTGGAAAAACTGATGTAGCGCTGGATAAGCACGCCACACAGCCATGGTTGCCCTTAAACTACAGGTAGCCCATCTTGGTCCCAAAACTCTGCCAATCTTCACAATTTCTATGCCCAATTATTCGGAGATTTGGAAGAGGTCATTCTGGCTCTTGCAGGATTTGTGGAAGGTGGTATGCACTTTATCCAGGAAGATCTTGAAGTGGTTGATCTGCTTCATTTCTCTTATTGCATCATCCAGCACAAGTTGCAGGCGGTGGTTCAAGCAGTGCCAGGTGATGATGTTTGGGAAGTCTTGAGCTATTCATAATGTTGGCACCATCGGAGCAGAAAGGGATTAAATTCTTCTGTAGATATTCGGTGGTAAATCCAACTTTATGCAAGCTTCCCATCGATGCGGAATATATGGTCTCCGCATCTTTTTTCTGTAATTCCAGAAGCTCAACGAAAATGGTTGCTGGGCATTGTGGATCCTCAACTCTAACAAAAACCATCAGCACTGCTTTCATTAAATGTGTTGAGGCTTCATCGATTATTAGGCACACCTTTTGATCATTTGCAATAGTCCTTGAAAGCACACGGTGGTCTTGATTTGGTTTGCAACGATTTTCACTGCAGATCTCCATGAATGCAAGCCAACTCCCAGGTCCACTCCAACCGTATTTAGCAAATTTACTTGCGCTTCGATGTCTGAGAATGGATCACATCTTTGTGCCAGATCGTAAACAGTAGAAAATATTGGGCAAGTACTGGATAAATATTTCTCAGTTGACTTACCCAGATTTGGTTAAAGCTTCCTGCTCCCATTGCTTAATGCTCTCCACGCAAATAAGGTGTACTTTTTTTTAATGCTTTAATAATAAACCATAAAGTAAAAAATTTCAAAACTCTTAGCTTAATCGCAATAAAACTCATCACCTAATGCTAATACTAATAATGAATAGTGCCAATAATGCCAATAATGCTAATAATATTAATAATGCTAATAATGCTAATACTAATAATGTAAAACCCCAGATGACGCAAGCCACTACCAACCCAAAAGTTAGGAGGGGTGGCAGGAAGGTCTTCTCCCAAGGCGTAGCAGTCGGCTCGGCGGGTCTGCTGGCGACGGGGCAGCTGGTTCCTGGCTGGTGCAGGCGGACCGTAGGCCGGTAGAGACGGGTCGGATTGAGTTGGAGGTGGCAGGGTGGCCCGGCAGACTGGGCCAGGTGCCCTTTCTTGCCACAACGGCGGCACATCGAAGCCTTGAAGGGGCAAGATGTTTGGGTATGATTGCTGCCGCAGGCGAGGCAGGCAGCAGCCGCTGCAGCGGTTCAGGCTTTTGGAGGCTGTTGCCGCCGGGGAATGCTCGGAGGCGGTCGACCTGGTCCCCGTAGATTGGATCCGGCAAGGGGTCCAGCTTGTCTATCAGGCAGGTCGATTGTGGGGAAGGCAGGGGAGGCAGGTAGCTGGCCATCTCTACCGTTGACTGCTCCGAGAGTTCCGCAGCCCTAGCCTCGTCAACTGCCTGTGGCAAGGTAATGTTTGCCCTGGAGAGGAGGTGCCGCTTGAGCCGGATGTCCTTCACCCCGCAGACAAATTGTTCAACCAGATTGTCCTCCAGATCCGGGAATTCGCATTGAATGGCGGCAACCCGTAGCGACTGGAGGAACTGGCTGATCGATTCGGATTCTTTTTGGACACACGGGTGAAAAGCATACTGGCGTGTGATCTTAGAGGGAGTTGGGGTGTAGTGATTCTTTAGCCCCTCCATGAGCTCGTCCCAGCTTAGTTCATAGATGGGTCGCGGGGCCGCGAAGGAGCGGGCCATCCTGAACATCTCGGGGCCGCAGGTACTGAGGAAGAAGCTGCACTTCCGAGCCTGTGAATACCCCTTGACTTGACTTACTTGACTTAAGTCTTTAGCGTCGGTACCGCATCGCCAATCCCTTCGCTGTAGAGTCGCATGCATCCCGAATCAACGGGATCCATGATTCTAGGCTGAGTACTACTTGAGCTCGCCGGGCCCAAGAATTGACAGAGCCCCTTCTGTTGGAAAAACGGTGGGCACCTCGAGAAGGCAGGGGTTGTCTTGATAATGAGAGGCTATATTTTGTGCGTCAATTATCCTTGCCCACCCTGTGAATACCCCTGCCGGTTATTAGCGATAAGAAAGCATTCAAAACGCTCCAGGAAGGCGGCCCATGACTCGTCGGCCATCCCGAATGGAGCGGAGGCGTTGTGGCCATAGTTAGATGTCGTTTAAACGATACCAAGAGGCGGTGTCCGGCAGTGCGGAGTGCCTAACAAACTACGCTTGCTTGCCTTTGTAGGTTGTAGCTCAGACCCAAAATCCCACCAGCTCATCCCCAGTGTTGTCGTGTGGACGCCAGTAATAGAGAGGCCCAGGGCTCCAAACCGGGCTAACCCCGATAGGCTGTTATTATTGATTATAATAATAAACAGTAAACGGCCTTTGAAAGTGGCATGTTCCACCTGGAATGGATCATCAGCTGTGCGGTGGTGCGCTCTGAGCCAAACTTTCACTCTACGAATTGGGTCCCATCTCTCAACAGGTATTCCAACAACACTTATCACCATCAGATTAGTTATGTTTGGAACAATTAGGCGTTTTCTTTGCTCTGAACATATGAGGTTCATTTTTGAGAACCCCCTTTCTGCCTCTGCTGAACGAACAGCTATTGTCCTGACGATATCTCTAGCTTTTCTGATACTGTCAGGAATTTTGTACTTCTCTGGATTTTTCAGCACATTTTTCAAAAAATCTCTGTAGTCGTTCAAATTAATTTCATAATTAAAAATACTGGCAAATGCAACCAATGCTTCCTCCGCCTCAGCCCATGGAACGACTACATCTTTAGTGTTCCAGTAATCTGGCTCCAAATATGTGATAAAGTGTAACTTGTTTGCGGCTGGCAATAGGCTACCTGTTCTTAGATGGTCGCAATCCATCAGCCTTTTCTTCGAATTGGTGATGATGCTTTCCAAAAGTTTTTCACAAGGAAGGGCAACGAATTGTTGATTTGGAGCTAAATTGATGTTTTTGAAGGCTTGTGTTTTTAGCAATTCCACAAGTTGTTTTTCGTATCTGCCCTTTTTCTGTCTAAGCACTTCAAAAGCACTGATTGTTCGCAATACTAACTTTTCAGCCACAATGATATTTATCTCTCTCCCCTTTAGGGCATTTGACAGAAGAGAAATCTCATTTAGGATGTCGATCATTAGGGCCAAATCCTGCAAGAAATTTAAATTTTCAAAACGGGAAGCCATGCCTGGGAACCTTTCACTGCCTTGGAAAAACTGATGTAGCGCTGGATAAGCACACCACACAGCCATGGTTGCCCTTAAACTACAGGTAGCCCATCTTGGTCCCAAAACTCTGCCAATCTTCACAATTTCTATGCCCAATTATTCGGAGATTTGGAAGAGGTCATTCTGGCTCTTGCAGGATTTGTGGAAGGTGGTATGCACTTTATCCAGGAAGATCTTGAAGTGGTTGATCTGCTTCATTTCTCTTATTGCATCATCCAGCACAAGTTGCAGGCGGTGGTTCAAGCAGTGCCAGGTGATGATGTTTGGGAAGTCTTGAGCTATTCATAATGTTGGCACCATCGGAGCAGAAAGGGATTAAATTCTTCTGTAGATATTCGGTGGTAAATCCAACTTTATGCAAGCTTCCCATCGATGCGGAATATATGGTCTCCGCATCTTTTTTCTGTAATTCCAGAAGCTCAACGAAAATGGTTGCTGGGCATTGTGGATCCTCAACTCTAACAAAAACCATCAGCACTGCTTTCATTAAATGTGTTGAGGCTTCATCGATTATTAGGCACACCTTTTGATCATTTGCAATAGTCCTTGAAAGCACACGGTGGTCTTGATTTGGTTTGCAACGATTTTCACTGCAGATCTCCATGAATGCAAGCCAACTCCCAGGTCCACTCCAACCGTATTTAGCAAATTTACTTGCGCTTCGATGTCTGAGAATGGATCACATCTTTGTGCCAGATCGTAAACAGTAGAAAATATTGGGCAAGTACTGGATAAATATTTCTCAGTTGACTTACCCAGATTTGGTTAAAGCTTCCTGCTCCCATTGCTTAATGCTCTCCACGCAAATAAGGTGTACTTTTTTTTAATGCTTTAATAATAAACCATAAAGTAAAAATTTCAAAAATCTTAGCTTAATTGCAATAAAACTCATCACCTAATGCTAATACTAATAATAATAATGCTAATAATGCTAATACTAATACTAATAACGTAAAACCCCAGATCACACAAGCCACTACCAACCCAAAAGTTAGGAGGGGCGGCAGGAAGGTCTTCTCCCAAGGCGTAGCAGTCGGCTCGGCGGGTCTGCTGGCGACGGGGCAGCTGGTTCCTGGCTGGTGCAGGCGGACCGTAGGCCGGTAGAGACGGGTCGGATTGAGTTGGAGGTGGCAGGGTGGCCCGGCAGACTGGGCCAGGTGCCCTTTCTTGCCACAACGGCGGCACATCGAAGCCTTGAAGGGGCAAGATGTTTGGGTATGATTGCTGCCGCAGGCGAGGCAGGCAGCAGCCGCTGCAGCGGTTCAGGCTTTTGGAGGCTGTTGCCGCCGGGGAATGCTCGGAGGCGGTCGACCTGGTCCCCGTAGATTGGATCCGGCAAGGGGTCCAGCTTGTCTATCAGGCAGGTCGATTGTGGGGAAGGCAGGGGAGGCAGGTAGCTGGCCATCTCTACCGTTGACTGCTCCGAGAGTTCCGCAGCCCTAGCCTCGTCGACTGCCTGTGGCAAGGTAATGTTTGCCCTGGAGAGGAGGTGCCGCTTGAGCCGGATGTCCTTCACCCCGCAGACAAATTGTTCAACCAGATTGTCCTCCAGATCCGGGAATTCTCATTGAATGGCGGCAACCCGTAGCGACTGGAGGAACTGGCTGATCGATTCGGATTCTTTTTGGACACACGGGTGAAAAGCATACTGGCGTGTGATCTTAGAGGGAGTTGGGGTGTAGTGATTCTTTAGCCCCTCCATGAGCTCATCCCAGCTTAGTTCGTAGATGGGTCGCGGGGCCGCGAAGGAGCGGGCCATCCTGAACATCTCGGGGCCGCAGGTACCTAGGAAGAAGCTGCACTTCCGAGCCTGTGAATACCCCTGCCGGTTATTAGCGATAAGAAAGCATTCAAAACGCTCCAGGAAGGCGGTCCATGACTCGTCGGCCATCCCGAATGGAGCGGAGGCGTTGTGGCCATAGTTAGATGTCGTTTAAATGATACCAAGAGGCGGTGTCCGGCAGTGCGGAGTGCCTAACAAACTACGCTTGCTTGCCTTTGTAGGTTGTAGCTCAGACCCAAAATCCCACCAGCTCATCCCCAGTGTTAAATTCCCTAGAAAAACGAGGCTGGAGGCGTCTGAGGTAAGTTGAACACAACTACTTTATTAACAGGCATTTGCAAGCCATGTACAAGTAGACCGGCACCCCCTCCCTGCTTGACAGCTATTTATACGGAGCTGTCAAGCAGGGAGACCAATAGCCGCACGTTTGACAGCCCGGCAATGGCAGCTCATGCCTCATTGGTTCCGGCGCGCCTGGCTGTTGCTGAGCTGTCATTTGTAGGTCCAAGGACTTAACAGACCCCTTGTGTGCAGGCTTTGATGAGGCTCCAGAGGTGTGGGGGGGGGGGGAGTCTCCACCGCAGCCAGAAGGCCAGGCTCCCCCAGAACTGCTTCTTGAACCACGTAAGGGTTGACTCTGGCAAGCTGCTGTCAGCCATGCTGCCCAGGGAGCTGTAATAGGCTTCCAAATGGTGCCTGTGAGTGGCTGCTAGCCCTGACTCCGTCCCCTCTTCAAAATGGCATTCGCGCCCTTTTCTTTCTGTAGGCCCCTAAGAGGCCTGCGCGCTGTTTCGAGCGGGCCGCAGCCTCCCCACGTCTCTTTTTGCTGCCTACCACGTTTTTAACCATCCGCTGCCTCTGGGACAAGGTCGCACACGCCGCCTGAAGGTCGCACACGCCGCCTGAAGTAGTCCGAAGAATAACAAGGCAGGAGGCTCCCATGGTAACTCTAAACACCTTTATTCAAACAGAGAGGAACACAGAACTAGTAGGTAGTAGATCGGGACCTCGCCCTGCTTGACAGCTATTTATATGGAGCTGTCAAGCAGGGCGACCAATAGGTGCATGTCTGATAGCCCGCCCTTAGCCAACCGCGCCTTAGCCAATCAGGCGCAGCTTGGCTCTTGCTGGCTATCGTTGTACGCGCGAGGACAAAACACTTCTTCCCCCCTAGCAAAGCGCATGTGGAAATGTAGCACATGCGTAATCTCAAAGATAGGCTGGACGGCAGTGGACATGCCCCAAATGCCTCAGTTCAGGAGGCGGCGCTGGAGAGGTAAGACGTCCCTGTTGCAACTGCTCCCCGAAGGGAGTGGAGCTCCGGGTGACATCATGAAGGCCTGGTCCGGAGGGCGGAACTACAGAAACAAGTAGGCCGGGCGTCAGAGGCGCGGCCTGAGGAAGCGGGTTCAAACAAACTTGCCGGTATGCGGTGGTTGAGTGGGGAAGGCCTGACTACGGAAAAGCCTCTGGGAGAGGTAAACCGGAGGGTGCAATGTCGGACTGAGCTGGAAAAACAAATGGTTGCTGGGAGGTGGCAACTGGGTAGGAGAGGCCTGACTGGGGGAAGGGCTCACAGGGAATTGAGGCCGAATGCTGCGGCGGGCAAGAGGCTGGCTGCTGGGCGATGGTGGCCAGCCTCGGTGGGTCGGTTTGAGTCGAGGCCTCAGGTGGTAGGCGGCGCCTTAGTTGGTCCATATGGCGCTGCCACTCGGTGCCATCTGGTAGTTGGACCCTGTAAGAACAGAGACCAGTTATTGTGGTGACGGTGGCAGGCACCCACCTAGGATCCCCGGAGTAATTCTTGGCTCAGACAAGGTCCGGGGCGCCGGCCCATCAGGAGCTCCATGAGGCTCTTCTAATTTGGCTTCTACTTTGGCTTGTAGGGCAAAGGGAACCCAACAGGCTTTTCAACAGATGGGTGCCACTTGGGAATCCAGGTTAAATGATATAGGGATCCCCTTATATTTATTAGCGTTATTGGCATTATTCATTATTTGTATTAGCGTTAGGTGATGAGTTTCATTGTAATTAAGCTAAGATTTTTAAATTTTTACTTTATTTAAATTTTTAATTTGAGACCTGCGCCCCTAAAACGGTCGAGGACCTTCCAAAGTACTTCGATGAGCCCTGAGCGGCTCAGGACATCATCAAAGTAGGGGGTGATGCCACGGAGCCCATGGAGCAGCCGCTCCATGAGGCGCTGGAAGATCCCCGGGGCAATGGAAACGCCGAATTGGTGGCGGCGACAACGGAAGGCCCCATGGTGGGTGACAATGGTCTGAGCAGCCACCACATCGTCATCCACTGGGAGTTGCTGGTAGGCCTGGGCCATGTCCAGTTTGGCAAAGGTGCAGCCCCGCCCCAGGGAATGGAGCAGGTGCTGCACCACAGGGACTGGATAGGGGTTTGCCTGAAGGCCAAGGTTGATGGTCGACTTATAGTCGGCGCATATCCTAATGGACCCGTCGGCCTTGACCGGGACCGCTATGGGGTGTCTCCCATCTAGAGTGGTCGACAGGTTCCAGGATGCCCTGCGCCAACAGTTTGTCGAGTTCCGCATCCACCTTGGGCCTCAAGGCAAAAAGCACCCTGCAGGCCTTCAGCCTAATAGGGGCAACCTGGGAGGTCTAGGTTAAGGGAGATAGGGGTCCCCTTGTACTCCCCCAGCTTACCATCAAAGACGGCGTAATCTGCCAAGACGTCTTCAATGCCTGGGGACGTGTCCGCCATGAGGTGCACCCCAGACAGGGATAGGCCAAGCAGGCAAAACCAATCTAGGCCCAGCAGAGCTGGCAGCAGCTTTTGGACAACAGAACAGCCAGACAGCAAACAAATTCCCTATATTCCACCTGCACCACATAGCAACCCAGGGTGGGAATTTGAGTCCCCCGGTAGTAACGGAGAATGGTGTCCGGCGGAGACAGCTGGGCCTTGGAGATGCCGGGGCAGAGTCGGGAAAAGACCCCGAGTCCACCTCCATGGTGCAGGGCGACCCTTCGATGAGAAGGGACAGAATTATTTTTTTAGAGCCGGCCATCACCTGGCTGACCAACTCTGCAGGGGTGGTAGGGAGACTTGTCCATGGCGAAGCAGTCATTGCGTCTGTGTTGCTGACGGGATTGCAGGGGCCGCAGTTGCACCGGTTGACTGTAAGGCAACTGAGGGAATTCGGGCTGTGGACGCAGTGGTAGAATGGCCTGGCAGACCTGCGCCAGGTGTCCCTTTTTATTACAGTGGCAGCAGACAGATGATTTAAAGGAGCAGGTGGCCCGGGCATGGTTGCCACCACAACCCAGGCAAGCGAGCGATCTTGGAAGGGGTAGGCACGTAGTGGTTCTTAAGACCCGCTATTAGTTCGTCCCAGCCAAGTTCGTACACTGGCTGGGGAGCCGCCAAAGCCTGGGCAGTGCCAAACATTTCAGGTCCGCAGGCATTGAGGAAAAAACTGCATGTGTGCGCCTGCGAATAGCCTTGTCAGGTGTTCGCGATCAAGAAGCACTCAAACCGCTCCAGGAACCCGACCCATGACTCCCCGGCGGTTCCGAAAGGAGGCATCGAAGCCATTGTTCGAGCGTGTATTGCGATTTCTCCGCGGGTCGCCCATGAGGCCAATGATTAAGGAAGACACGGACATGAGTCTACTCTCGGGATGAGACGACCCGGAACAGAGTCCGGAGGCCTCTTTTATTGAGCATACACAAGAAAAGGGTGGAGTCACATGGTCTATGTGGACCAATCATGGTTGTACAAGTCTATGGTATATGGTAACTCATTCACTTCCATTTAGATCTCTGAACCTAGAGAATGCCCATAGTCAGCAAATAAATCTTTTACTAGCATGCAAACTTCTGACCCCTAGTTAATGCTGAGAGTTAAGCAGTTGTGACCTCTGACCTACTTAGTGCTGAGAGTTAACAGGTTGTGACCTCTGGTCTTATGGTAAATGATTACTGCTGTTGTACACGTGTTCCAGCATAGCTATGCATGCCTACACTTATGTTACAACATCTCCTCCTTTGTTTTAAATTTTGAGGAGTCAGAAAGGAGTATCGTCTTCCTCTGGACCTTCATCGGTGAAGGCTGTTAGCAGGGCTTTGTGTTGCGAATCAAAGGTTGCTGTGTTAATGTTTTTGCTCTGTGTCATACTTTCTACTGTGGACTGAATGATGCTTCGGAGCACTGGGATTAAGCAGGGCAAAAGGAGAAACCCTAGGAGCGCCATGCCTGCTATGAAGGCGGCTTGCTTCCAATTGCGAAAAATTCCTCCCAGTAAACCTGCATCATCCATTAATCCTGTCCACTTTTGCACGGGTACGTGTACCAATTTCCGCAAGTCCGCAGTAAGATCGGCCACTACCTTGCCAGTTTTGTCAATTTGAAGACAGAAATTTGTAAGATTAAATTTCCCACATACCCTCCTTTTTTTGTTTTTCTTCAAAACATGTGAGTGGAATGCACATGTTTTGACAAAAGATTAAAATTGGTCAGATCAGGGAGACTTAATTCTTCTGATGAAAAAGCATTGAGAGGGACACTAGAAGGATCTCTTCAGTGGCTCCCAGATAGCTTTCAACCATGAAGGTCTAGCAACCGGGGCACAAATTTCTTGGAAAGAAATTTACAGTATCCAATTTTCCATGCCAATTAGTATCAAATATCACTTTCTGTGAGCTTTCAGACAGGTTTTAAACAAGCAGAAATCCCAAAAATTATCCACAGCCATGCTTTCCCTTTAAGTTACAGGCTGCCCATTTTAAAAGGGATGGTTCTTCAACCTGCCCTGGCTCTTATTTTAGTGAGGCCAAATTGAGTTTAGCTAATGTGCAATCCAGGCTTTTGTGCCAGGGGCAAAAATCAACCTAGGAAAAACTGGAGGAGATAGTTTTAATCTAATTCTGAATAGGCTCTTCTCTCTCTCTCTCTCCCTCCCTCTCCTCTCTCTCTCTCTCTCTCTCTCTCTCTCTCTCTCTCTTTCTCCCTCCCTCCCTCCCTCCCCCCCCCTCTCTCTCTGTTTTTCTTGGTGTGTGTGTGTGTGTGTGTAGCTGCTTCTACAATACAGAAAATACAGACATTTTGGACAAACTCTCCCTCCCACCAGACATAAATCTTAAGGTGTCCAGAATTGCCGTGCTTCTCAAATACAATTCTTACATGAATACATTAAACTGATTACAATATAAATGAGAAAAGAAAGAAACCTTACAATGAATTTTTGTGAAGGAAGCAAAGAAAGAAAACTTTAGGATCAATTTTCACCCTCCCCTATAGTCTTTACAGCTGTCTTCTGGGGATGGAAGAAAGTCTTTCGGTCTTTACTTCTCCATCTCAGAGTCCATTCTTTCATATCTGCTGGATGGCATTAGGCTTAGCTTGCTGATAAGAGTGGTCAGTCAGGTAGAGTCTGTCCCAGGCTTGGCTAAGTTTTTTTTTTCTCCTCATGTCAGATTTTATCAGGATGCAATCACCAGCAGCCAATTCAAGAGTTAATGTTTGAGCTAGCAGTCCTTTGTTTCTGAGGTGAAGAAAAAGAGAGGCCAAGTATACAGTTCTTTACAAACATATCTTTAGTCTCATGTTGTGGAATCTCACCCATGCTGTCCAAATGTGGAAATTCAAACATTATTCCAGAAGGCAGGCGATGTAAATTTCATGGAACATGACATTCCCACTGCTTCTATGATTGAAACACTTTTGCAGTAAGATGAGTAAATTTTCAAAAGGAACAACAACTTGTGTTGCAAACAAACAAACAAAATATCATAGGGTAGAGCACCTTGACTCACAAGCTTTAAAAATGCACTCAGGTGTAAAAGAGAAAGGGAAGAAAAACAGCTTTTTTAAAAAATGCAATTAAAAAAAAGAGGTACTTTGAGTCAACACTCCAAAATATTAGATTCCATTCAGATGGAAGCAAATTCTCATCAAGTGTGTTAAAACATTTACAAATGTAAACAAAATATCTCAAAATCATTTCTTTTTATAGGTTTAATTAAGCATTTTAAACCTCAAAAATTTCCAGAAGGAAAAGAGAAAAAATCAAAATTGTATTCAGAGCAGAAAAGGAAATGTAATTGCATAACTTTTATAGATTAAAAGATAACAGTGAAAGGTAAGGGTGAAGGAGCAAGTCACCCATTTACTCCAAATTTCTCAGAAGAGAGAGGGAAAAAAATGGTTAAAATGAGCAGAAAACTTCAGCCGCCCTTCAATGACCCAAAAGGAATGAGGGAAAGAAAAGGGGGGGGGGAATGCACAGAGGCATTCACAGGTATCTCTGGGGGCATTTCATACACATGTTCACTGTAAAAATGAGCAGACACACACTCTCCCCACCTTTCCTGCTTCCCTCCAAAGAATGACCCAGAGGGAAAAAAGGGGGGGGGGATTCACGCAGGCAATCACAGGTCTTTGGATCTCTTCAGTCATCACTTTCTGGGGCATTGGGGACATATACATTCATACTGCAATCAGAGCTCATGCTTCCTCATGCCAACCAATCATTATAACTATTTCAGGAAGCTTTTTCACAAGCCACCAAGCTTCATTTTATTTATTAGAGGATCTCGCCCTCCCTTCAGGTTTGGAAATGATAACACACAAGCATTTTGATTTTGATTTTGATTTTATTGGAAATTTATATGCCGCCCTTTTCCCTGAGGGGACTCAGGGCGGCTTACAACAGTGAAGGGAAGGGAGTGCAAGACAAGACTTTAAAAAAAAAGGAACCGTGATTAAAAGAAAATTGGTCATAAAAACACAACATTCACTCAACATTCGGGCGGGGTGAGAGTAATCCTATCCCCAGGCCTGACGGGATAGCCAGTTCTTAAGGGCTGTGCGGAAGGCCTGGACTGTGGTGAGGGTACGGATCTCCACGGGGAGGTTGTTCCATAATGTCGGAGCAGCAACTGAGAAGGCTCTCCTCCGCGTAGTCGCCAGTCGGCACTGACTGGCGGATGGGATTCGGAGGAGGCCTACTCTGTGCGATCTGATGGGACGCAGGGAGGTGATTGGCAGGAGGCGGTCTCTCAAATAGCCAGATCCGCTACCATGGAGCGCTTTATAGGTGGTAAGTAAGACCTTGAAGTGCACCCGACGATCAACAGGTAGCCAGCGCAGCTCACGGAGGATTGGTGTTATATGGGCGAACCGTGGTGCGCCCATGATCACTCGCACGGCCGCGTTCTGGACTAGCTGAAGTCGCCGGATGCTCTTCAAGGGCAGCCCCATGTAGAGCACATTGCAGTATTCCAGCCTAGAGATCACAAGGGCTCGAGTGACTGTTGTGAGAGCCTCCCGGTTCAGGTAGGGCCGCAACTGGCGCACCAGGCGAACCTGGGCAAATGCCCCCCTGGTCACAGCCGACAAGTGGTGGTCAAAACTCAGCTGTGGATCCAGGAGGACTCCCAAGTTGCGGACCCTATCTGAGGGGAATAAATTTTGCCCCCCCAGCCTGATTGGTGGAACGTTAGCCAAATTTTTGGGAGGAAAACACAACAGCCACTCGGTCTTTTCCGGGTTGAGTACCAGTTTGTTAGCTCTCATCCAGTCTTTAACAGCCTCAAGGCCCCGGTTCATCACGTCCACCGCTTCATTGAGTTGGCACGGGGCGGACAGATACAACTGAGTATCGTCCGCATACTGGTGGTATTTTATCCCGTGCCTTCGAATGATCTCGCCCAGCGGTTTCATGTATATGTTAAATAGCAGGGGGGACAGAACCGAACCCTGCGGCACCCCATAGGTTAGGGGCCTCGGGGACGATCTCTCCCTCCCCACCAACACCGACTGCGACCTGTCCGAGAGGTAGGAGGAGAACCACTGTAAAACAGTGCCGCCCACCCCCACCTCCCGCAGTCGTCGCAGAAGGATACCATGGTCGATGGTATCGAAAGCCGCTGAGAGGTCGAGGAGAACCAGGATGGACGCATAGCCTCCATCTCTGGCTCTCCAGAGATCATCGGTCAATGCGACCAAAGCGGTTTCAGTGCTGTAACCGGGCCTGAAGCCAGACTGGAAGGGGTCAAGGTAGTTAGCTTCCTCCAAGGTACGCTGAAGCTGTAAGGCCACCACCTTCTCAACAACCTTCCCCAGGAAGGGGAGGTTGGAGACTGGACGATAGTTGTTAAGAACTGCTGGATCCAAAGACGGTTTCTTCAGGAGGGGCCTCACCACCGCCGCCTTAAGCGCGGTGGGGAGGTATCCCTCCCGAAGAGAGGCGGTAACAACCGCCTGGATCCAGCCTCATGTCACCTCTCTGCTGTTGGCAGTCAGCCAAGAGGGACACGGGTCCAGTATGCAGGTGGAGGAACTCACAGCTCGCATAGCCTTGTCCACATCCCCGGAGGCAACATCCTGAAACTCAACCCAGAGATGGTCTACCAAGTTATTCCCCTGTGTCCCGGCTGGATCTGCAGGGGTGGAGTCCAGTTCCGATCGAAACCGAGCAATTTTGTCCGCCAAGAACTGACTATATTCCTCAGCCTTACCCTGCAGGGGGTTCCCCGTCTCCCTCCTATTTAGGAGGGAGCGGGTTATCCTGAACAGGGCGGCTGGGCGAGACTCGGCGGACGCTACCAAGGAGGCAATGTGTGATCTTTTGGCGGTTCTCAATGCCCAAATATACTCCTTGGTGCAAGCTGTCAACAATGCTCGGTTCGATACGGACCTGTCGGATCTCCACCGGTGCTCTAGGCGTCTCCTCCGGCGCTTTATCTCGCGGAGCTCCTCGGTGAACCAAGGGGGTCTCCGCGAGCCGCTGACCCGGAGGGGCCGTAGTGGCGCAATTCGGTCAAGAGACTCTGATGCCGCCGAGTGCCAGGCCGCAGCAATAGTCTCCGCCGAACTGTGGGCGAGAGCATCTGGAATGACCCCAAGCTCCGTCTGGAACCTAACAGGGTCCATCAGTCGCCTGGGGCGGAACCACCTGGTCGGTTCCTCCTCCCTACGGTGGGGGTTTGGCCTCCGGAAGTCTAGCCTCAGTAGGTAGTGGTCTGACCACGACAGGGGAATGATCTCATTTCCCCTCAGACCAAGATCATAACTCCACTGCTCCGAGAGGAGAAGCATACACACACATACCATTAAACAACCTTGCAACTTACTGTTTCTTTATATGAAAGGAATTAAAGTACATTCATACCAACTTTTACCATCGACATACATTTGCACTGCAATCAGACTGCTTGTGTAAATTAATTTCACATACAAAAATATCCCATGTCATTCTTTTTTCATACAAAGCAATTATTACAATTATTTCAGGGAGCTGTACATAAGCCAATGAGCTCCATTTTCTATTATTAAGGGATCTCAACTTCCCTCCAGGTCTGAAAATGATTACACACACACACACATGTACACATACCATGAAACAACACTTTCAGGCCTGGGGGAGGTTCTGTCACTTTAACTCTTCAAATTTCTTTCCTTGGAGAACTTGTGGCTCATTCTCCAAGCACTGGGGAAACTCAGAGAGCAGCTTAAATCCTAACTACTCTCCCCTCTCATAGCATCAACGGGAGCCAGTCAACAGACTTCTAACTAAACCCCTGGTGTACGGGGATTGCACGCCATACAGAGAAGCAGCGTTTTTAATTTCCTTAATGGTTTTAAAAGGAATGGCCCTCCTCGTGAATTTGGAGGCATTTGATAAGCAAACGCCATGTTGTTAAAATGCCCGGAGGGGCTCGGGGTTCCTCATGGAAGTAGGTGCCCAATTTTATCCATAAGGAGAGCTTTAAAGACCTCTTTTCCGGGTAGATTGGTCAATGATTTTTGACATAAGTCAATAAGTCAATTAAATGCTTTCAGGGGGAATGGGAAGCGGCTTGCCCATCGCTTGAATAATTACACTAGAAAATTTACAGATATCCCGAAGTTCATGAAGGTGCGCTACCTGTTCCTTCGAGAAACCCGACCCCATACTCACGAAATGAGAGGGTGCTCCGTTCGCCGACAGTCGTCCCTGGGTGCGAGGCTTCTCCCAGCCTGGGGGTGAGATGAGGTGGGCAACACGGATCACGTCGGGGTCACCAGATGCGATTTCTCCGCGGGTCGCCCATGAGGCCAATGATGAAGGAAGACATGGACATGAGTCTTCTCTCGGGATGAGACGACCCGGAACAGAGTCCGGAGGCCTCTTTTATTGAGCATACACAAGGAAAGGGTGGAGTCACATGGTCTATGTCAGTGATGGGCAACCTTTTTGGCGTGGTGTGTCAAAAATTGGCAAAAAATCGAGCATAACTCGCGTTGTGTGTCACTTCGACAAAAACATAATTTTGCGCAATTTATAGTTTAAACTACAAAAATGTATAATTGCAATATATAATTGTATTTAATAAACCAAAAACAAATTATTTAACATACCTGCTTAGTAACTTCTTTGTTCATCAGTCGATTTCGTATGTTGCCCTTGATATTATTGAACTTGTTTGGGGTGCCGTGAACCAGGGCTGTGGAGTCTGCTGCTTCCAGCTCCACGTCCTCATCAACATGCTGCTCCAGCCCGCCCCTGCTATGAATATTCCTAGTGACGCGAGGGCGAAGAATATGAATATTCATAGCGGTGGCGGGCCGGAGCGGCATGTTGATGAGGACGTGGAGCTGGAAGCAGCAGACTCCACAGCCCTGCCGTGAACTGAGATAAGTGAGGGGGAGGGAGAATTCTTTAACTAACCTGCCTATTAGTGACTTTTTTGTTGCTGAATTTCATTGGCTAAATCTTCAATTGAAGGTTGGTATTTTGTACACTTCAGGCCCAAGAAAGCGCTACTAACCTCATCTGTCAATCTGTTTCTTTTGTTGGTTTTGATATTATTTAATGCTGAGAATAAGGTCTCACAAAAGTACGTAGAAGGAAAAATTGTGAGTAAAGCTGTTGCTATATTTGTCAGGGTGCTAAAAGTATCTGGTAGTCTGTTCCAGGCACTCCAAATTTCCTGTTCGTAGTGGCATTCATCTTTATTCTCCAAGCGGCCCCTTTCCAGATTCTCAAGCTTTGACCTCAAGTCGACAAACACCTGAGCCCAGATGCTGTCTTGAAATTCTGCAAGCTGCATCTCCAAATCATCTATTTGCATCCATTGGAAACCATTTAATTCCAAACTATTGTAGACTACTACATCAGGATACTTAATTATTTTCATGGTCTGTTCTAGGCTTCTAAATTGACTAAATCTATCAGTAAACTGGTCAAGTAACGAGTCTAAAACATGCTGGTACTTCATATGCAAGAGTTCCACTTCATTTCGTACAGCTGCACTGGCCTTCTCAAAATGCTTTTGTACTCGAGGAAAATACTTATACGTTTTAGTTTCTACATCTCGCTTGAAAATTTTTACTTTACTTTCAAAAGCTTTTATGTATCCAAACATAACATCAATACTTTTGCCAAAACCTTGTAACTTTAAGTTCAGTTCATTAACATGAACAGAGAGATCTGTAAAAAACATCAGGGTGTTGACCCACTTATCATCATTGAGCTGAGGAAAGTTTCCCAGATCCTTCTCTTCAAGAAATACCTTAATTTCTTCAAAGCACTCCACAAAGCGCTCAAGAACCTTGCCTCGGCTCAGCCATCTTACATTATTGTACATCAGCAGTCCACTGTAGGTGGAATCAACCTCCTGTAAAAGTGCTGAAAATTCTCGCTTGTGAAGGGGGCGAGCAGCTATTAAATTAACTATTTTTGTTAGAACTGACATTAAGTCATTTAAGTCAGTGAATCCTGCCTTGGCACATAAAGCCTCCTGATGGATAATACAATGAAAAGGCACAATCGCATGTCCAATAGCTTCTGTAAACAATTTCACAAATCCAACGTTTTTCCCCACCATGTTTGGGGCACCATCTGTCGTCACTGACACAACTTTAGATATATCAATGCTTAGGTCGCAGAATGTTTGCATAACAACCTTACATATTTCGCTTCCTGATGTACTTGTTGGCACTGATACTAACTTTATCAACTCTTCTCTCATTGTGTGACCATCAGAATATCGACCAATAATGGCCAACTGAGCATGCGATGTGACATCAGTAGTTTCATCAAGAGAAATGGAAAAATATTTACAATTCCTTATGTCTCTCTTTAATTGCTGTTGTACGTTTGTGTTCAGTCTCATTATTCGGTCTTTTATGATATTTCTACTGAGTGGTAACTCAGATATTCTCTTAATAATTGCATCTTTATTCTGCATATCATGAAATAGAACTGGCACACATCTTAGGAGAGTTTCTTTAATAAATTCTCCCTCATTAAGCGCTTTTGCATGCTGAGCTATGGAGTGAGCAATGCTCAAACTTGCAGAGTTTAAATTTGTAGAGCCTTTCATAAATTTAAGGATGGAGTTAGATTGGCTCTTATAAAGGTGTAGCTTCCTGGAAATGTATTCCCTCCTTTCATCCTCACTTTTTTCCAAGAGCTGGGAATGATTAGTTTCAAAATGTCTATTTATATTCCACGTTCTGCTTACTATCGTTTCAGTACATAGAACGCAAAATGATCTGCCATTTTTTTCTATAATGCCATACATCTCGCTCCATGTCTCTTGAAAGGGTCGGCCACTGCCACTACCACTCCCTTTACTTAACCTTTGTTTTTTATTTTTTGGGTGCTCCATCAGTGGGCCAGTGACAGCAGATAGAATTATAGATAGCCAATTAGGGGTTGACTAGCCTAACAAGCTAACACAACCTCCCCCTCACTTATCTCAGTTATTGTGGGCAATTACAAGTCCATGGCACCCCAATAGTTGCTGCTAATGGCGCTCACAGTTCCCATTGGCACTCTGCTGTTCCCTGCTGTGGTGCGGTCGTAACCGACAGTCCCAGGAGTAGACTCTCTGTGCCGGCCTGACTGGAGAGAGGCGCACACTGTTCCCGCGCTCCTCCTGCGGGTCCTCCCTCGCCGCGCTGATGACGTGTGTGCGCACGGCACGCACGCCTTACCAGCAGCCCCTGCGCTCAGAAAGGGGCGGCGGCAATACAGTAAGTGAGTGTGGGCGGGGGAGATCACACGTTCCCCCCCCCCCGTTCCTCCAGCACAGATTCTTTCATCCTCGGCGGCCGTGCAGGAGCCGAGGATGAATCGCATGAAATCCTGTGCGTGTCACCCCAAATGGCTACGCATGTCAGCACTGACACGCGTGTCATAGGTTCGCCATCACTGGTCTATGTGGACCAATCATGGTTGTACAAGTCTATGGTATATGGTAACTCATTCACTTCCATGTAGACCTCTGAACCTAGAGAATGCCCATAGTCAGCAAATAAATCTTTTACTAGCATGCAAACTTCTGACCCCTAGTTAATACTGCAGAGTCAGCATGCAAACTTTTGACCCCTAGTTAATGCTGAGAGTTAACCAGTTGTGACCTCTGACCTACTTAGTGCTGAGAGTTAACAGGTTGTGACCTCTGGTCTAATGGGAAATGATTACTGCTGTTGTATACGTGTTCCAGCATAGCTATGCATGCCTACACTTATGTTACAACAGTGTATATCTGTCTTGGTAGTGCGAGAGAGAAAAAAATGGATTTCTATGTTCTCTGTTCTAGGCTGTTTAGTCAGGGCCCGAAGATCCCATCCTCGTCGCCAATGAAAGACTGAGGAATAATGAGGCAGGAGGCTCCTGAGGTAACTCTAAGCACCTTTATTCAAACAGAGAGGAACACAGAATTAGTAGGTAGTAATCGGCACCTCGCCTGCTTGACAGCTATTTATACAGAGCTGTCAAGCAGGGCGACCAATAGGTGCGTGTCTGACAGCCCGCGCTTAGCCAGCCGCGCCTTAGCTAATGAGGCGCGGCTTGGCTGTTGCTGGCTGTCAGTTGTACGCACGAGGACAAAACACCACCCAGCTGTTGAGCAGCGTTTCGGGTGCTGTCAAAAATCTCTGTCAGTTTCATGCCGCCGCAGCGGCGCACCGTCCAGCCTCAAGGCTCAGGTGAGAAACGAACGCACTGAGGCATGCAGGGGGAGAGCGTGAAGGCTGTATGAAGCAGCCCTTTATGTCTCAATTCCAGGAGCCCCAGATCTCACTGCAATGGAGAGCAGGGTGCCAAATTCAAATCTCAGGCTTCAATATTCAATGTTCAATATTCAACCAGAGGTATAAGAAGTGAAGGGTAACACGATTCTCCCAGAGTGTCGTCGGGCCTTGGATCCTTCGGCCCACTGGTCTCCGCAGGGAGGCGCCTCCTTAATTGATCCAAGTGGCGCCTCCACTCGGATCCATTGGCCAGTCCAACCCTGTAGGAACATGGCCGGTTATGGCAACTATCACAGCAGCTACCCATTTAGGTTCCCCCGCAAAAGACCGGGCCCACACCAAATCCCCCAGACGGAACGAACGGGGAGGGGTAACCCCCAGGTTGCATGGCTGGTCCCCTGAATAGAGTGGGTGAAGCCTATCCAGGGGGGTCCGCAGGCACCGGCCCATCAAGAGCTCCGCGGGGCTTTTGTTGGTCGTTGGGCAGGGGGTGGAGTGCTGGCTTAGCAAGTAAGCCGCCACCCTCATCTGCCAGTCGTCCCGGTCCATGTGGCCCAGTGCCTCCTTTGCTGAGCGGACCGCCCGCTCCGCCCGGCCGTTGCAGGCCGGGTGGTACGGGGCTGTGGGCGCATGCCGGATCCCTTGACAGGCCAGGAACTCCTGGAATGTGGTAGATGTGAATTGAGGCCCGTTGTCCGAAACGAGGATGTCCGGCAATCCATGGGTTGCGAACAACCGGCAAAGGGCCCTGACCGTACTCTCGGCTGTGGTGGAGGTCATGAGGACCAGTTCCACCCAGCGAGAGTAGGCATATACCACAATCAGGAAGGTTTGGCCGTGGAAGGGGCTGGCAAAATCGATGTGGAGGCGGGACCACGGGCCTCTCGGAGCCTCCCACTCTCGAGCAGGCCCAGCTGGGGGGTTAGGCCGGGAAAGTTGGCAAGTAGTGCAGTGGCCTACATAGGCCGCAATCTCTGTCCAGCAAAGGCCACCAGACATAGCTGCGGGCTAATGCCTTCATTCGCGCTATGCCAGGATGGTCTTTGTGGAGTAGAGGCAGGACCTGGGGCCGGAGTGCGCTAGGGATCACGACCCGATCCCCCCAGATGAGACACCCCCCGTGGAGAGAGAGCTCAGCTTGCCGGGCCTTGAACGGCCGGAAGCAATCAGCCACCTTGTCCAAGTGCCATCCCCTCAACACCCAAGAGCAGACCTGGGCGAGGACTGGATCGGCCTTAGTGTGGGCTGCGGCCGAAAGGGGTAGGCTGGAGGATGCAATCGAGAGGACTGACAAGGAGGGCACAGGGGTGGAGTCAGTCTCTGGCAGGAGACAGTGGCTAAGGGCATCAGTGTGCCCTAGCTGCTTGCCTGGACGGTAGAGCAGCATATAGGAATACGCTGCGAGGAACTCCGTCCAGCGTGTCATAGAATGGGGGGGGGGGGTCGGCTTGTCACCTGCCAAAAGCCCAAGGAGTGGCTTATGGTCAGTGACAAGTGTAAAGTGCCGACCATACAGATAGTCATGGAACTTTTTAACCCCGGACACTGCAGCCAGAGCCTCCTTGTCTATCTGGCTGTAGTTGCGCTCCGCTGAGGAGAGTGTCCGGGAGTAAAAAGCCACGGGGGCTTCTGAGCCATTTGGGAGGACATGGCTCAGAATGCCCCCAGACCATAGGGGGAGGCATCATGCGCTAACGTCAGCGGCATCTTGTCACTGTACTGTGTAGTAAGACAGCCGCTGACGTAAGCGTGTCTTTGACAGCCACGAACGCATGCGCTTCGTGGCTGCCCCAGTGCCAGGCCGCCGATCGGTCGAGCAACTAGTGACGCCTTTTGCGGCATGAATGGCGCGTAGAAATTCAAAAGCCCCAGGAATGCCTGCAGCTCCGCCTTGGAGGAGGGAGTGGGGGCGTTCCTGATGACTGATACCTTTGAAGGCGTAGGGTGGATTCCTTGGGCGTCAATTAAGAAACCCAAGAACTCCACGCTTGGGACAGCAAATGAACATTTGATGCGTTTTAATTTTAAGCCCGTGCACCTAAAACGCAAGAAGACCTTCCTAAGTATTTTGATGAGTTCTGAGCGGCTGAAAGCAGCGATCAGAATGTCATCGAAATAAGGAACCACGCCAGGGAGCCAATGGAGCAGCTGCTCCAGGAGGCTCTGGAAGATCCCCGGGGCCACGGAAACGCCAAATGGGAGGCGGCGGCAACGAAAAGCCCCACGATGGGTGACGATGGTCTGGGCAGCCGCCGCATTGTCATCCACCGGGAGCTGTTGGTAGGCCTGCGCCATATCCAGTTTTGCAAATGTGCAGCCCTGCCCCAGGGAATGGAGCAGGTGCTGCACCACAGGGACTGGATAGGGGTTTGCCTGAAGGGCAAGGTTGATCGTTGACTTGTAGTCGGCGCAGATCCGCACCGGCCCGTCTGGTTTGACGGGGACCACAATTGGGGTCTCCCATCGCGAATGGTCGACGGGTTCGAGTACGCCCTGCGCCAGAAGCTTGTCAAGCTCAGCGTCAACCTTAGCCCTCAAGGCAAAAGGCACCCTGCGGGCCTTAAGCCGAATTGGAGCAACCTGGGGGTCGAGGTTGAGGGAGATAGGGGTGCCCCTGTAAGAGCCTAGCTGGCCGTCGAAGACATCTGAGAACTCTGAGAGGATGTCCTCCAGGGAGGAGGGAACCACCCTATGCACACACACACCCCCGATAGAGAGACCCAAGGCAGGAAACCAATCAAGGCCAAGCAACGCAGGGATGAAATTTTTTACAATTAGAATGGGCAGGCGCCCATGAAAAGTCCCGTAGTCAACAAGGATGGGGAAAGAACCCAGGGTGGGAATGAGAGTCCCCTGGTAGTCCCTAAGGGAAGTGTCCACAGGTTGTAGCTGGGCACAGGAGACGTGGGGACACAGGCAGGAGAAGGCGGCCCAGGAGATCAGGGAGTGGGAGGAGCCGGAGTCCACCTCCATACGGCAAGGCTGACCTTCCAGTTGGAGTGAGGCAGAAACCTTTTGGGCTCCGGCGGACGCCTGGCTGACGGTTTCACCGGCGATCTCCAGCTGGTAAACGGTGTGGCAATCTTCAGCCCGCCAAGCAGGCTGCGGCAGTTGGTGGCGCGGCTGCGTTTGGGATGTGGCTGGCTGCTGTAGGAAGGACGGCGCAGGTAGAGAAGCACGGCAAACCTGGGCAATGTGCCCTTTTTTATTGCAGCGACAGCAGACGGTGCTCTTAAACGGGCAAGCCGTGCGGGCATGGCGGCTGCCACAACCAACGCACAAGGTTGCAGCAGGGGCAGCAGGAGGTGGTGGAGGTGGGCGCCTAGGCTGCGCCCTGAGCTGGCCATGGACTGCTCAGAGAGTTCTGCTGCTTGGCAGCCTCCATGGCCTGCTGCATGGTGATGTCATGGTGCCGCAAGAGGCGGCTTCTCAGATTTATGTCCTTAATGCCGCACACAAACTGTTCAACCAAGTTCTCGTCCAGATTCTGGAAGTCGCACTGGGCCGCCGTTACGCGGAGCGACTCCAGAAACTGGCTGATGCTCTCTGTTGGCTTCTGGACGCGCCGACGGAAGGTGAAATGGCGAGCGATGCGGGACGGTGCCGGGGCGTAGTGGCCCTTAAGCCGGGTCATCAGCATGTCCCAGCTGAGCTGGTACACTGGCCACGGGGCGGCTAAAGCTCTTGCTGACGCGAACATCGCGGGGCCGCAGCAGCTTAAGAAGAAGCTGCATTTCTCTTCTTCTGGCTGATTGTGGTTTTTGGATGCAATCAGATAGCATTCGAACTTCTCCATGAAACCTTCCCAGGTTTCACCTGCAGATCCGAATGGTGCGAAGGGCGGTAAGGCGGATGCCATGTTCGCCAAGGTCGAGACAGTTCAAATGGAAGTAGATACGAGCGGAGAAAAAATTTTTTTAGCGTTCGCACGCCGGCGGTTTAGACGCGGCTTGAGCGGCTGGTCAAATTCTTTCTCGCTCTTGTCTAGGCTCTGCTACAGGAATCGCTGCATCCCACCCTCATCGCCAGTTTTTAAGATCGAGGGTTGAAGGGAAGACGCGAGAGCCAGGACTTCCAAAAAGACAAGGTTTATTTAAAACAGAGCAGTGACAGCCATTCAAAAGGTCAGAAACCGCGCCAAGGTATTTATACTACATTTGTTTAATCGGGAACCAATGGGAGGCCGGGTAGCAGCCAGCAACTGCTGACGCAGTACCCTGGCCAATCAGAACGGTTTGGCTGGCTAGCAACAGTCTATGCTGCGCCTCGACCAATCAGGGCTCAGCATAGGCTGTTGCTGGTCTCCTGGTCGTAACTGGAGGATGTTATTAAACCTCAACAGCGGCAGATCCGGGGCTGGCTGAAAGATGTCGGCGGCCGGCCTCTGCGTGTCGATTTGACTGGAGGGTGGTGGCGCCTCAGTTGATCCAGATGGCGCCGCCACTCGCAGCCATCGGATAGGTGGACCCTGTAGGAAACGGGACTGGTTACATCGGTGATGGTGGCAGGCACCCACCGGAGGTCCCCGGAATAGTTACGGACCCAAACCAGATCCCCCACAGCAAAGGAACGAGAGGGGTGCCCCAGGTTGCCAGGCTGAATACCTGAATAGAGTGGGTGAAGTCTATCCAGGGTGGTCCGCAGACGCCGACCCATCAACAGCTCCGCGGGGCTTTGCCACGTGAGGGGGCAAGGAGTGGAGTGCTGGGCCATTAGGTAAGCATCCACCCTTGCCTGCCAGTCACCATGGTCCAAATGGCCCAAAGCATCCTTGGCTGAGCGGACTGCCCTCTCCGCCCGGCCATTGCTGGCCGGATGATAAGGGGCGACCGGCGCATGGTGGATCCCTTGGGCAGCCAGGAAAGCCTGGAAGACAGCGGAAGAGAATTGCGGGCCATTGTCGGACACCACAATGTCTGGCAACCTGTGAGTGGCGAACAAGCGCCGCAACGCCTGCACCGTACTCTCCGCATTGGTGGAGCGCATAAGCACCAACTCCACCAGGCGAGAGTAGGCATCTACCGCGAGCAGGAAAGCCTGGCCATGGAAGGGACCCGCAAAATTGAGGTGAAGGCGGGACCAGGGCTCGCGAGGCATCTCCCACTCCCGAGAGGAGGGGGAGGGGGGAGTGGGGCGGGACACCTGGCAGGGCTCGCACCTCCCTACCCAGGCCTCGATGTCGTCGTCCAGGCAGGGCCACCAGACGTAACTCTGGGCCAGCGCCTTCATGCGTGCGACCCCAGGGTGGTCTGCATGGAGACACTCGAGGACCTGGTAGCAGAGGGCGGGAGGGATGACGGTCGCCCCATAGAAGGCAACCGCAGTGGAGTGACAGCTCCAACTGATGGGTTTTAAAAGGGCGGCACTCGGGAGAGACACCCTATGTAGGCCAGCCCCTCAGAACCATGCCCCTGGGAGAGGACAGGGTCAGCTCGAGAGTGGGCGGCCACGTCAGTGGCAGAGAGAGGGAGGTCCAGCTCAGCGATGGAGAGGACCGACAGACAAGGGACCGGCTGGGGGTCAGAGCAGGGAAGGGGGCAGCGGCTGAGGGCATCAGCATGCCCTAGCTGCTTGCCCAGATGGTATCTCAGTGCGTAGGAATACGCAGCAAGAAACTCCGTCCAACAGGTCATCCTGGGAGACAGGATAGGGGGGGGTCAGCCTATCACCAGCCAGAAGCCCAAGGAGCGGCTTGTGGTCAGTGTAGAAGGTAAAGTGCCGACCATACAAGTAATCATGGAACTTTTTAACTCCGAACACCGCAGCCAGAGCCTCCTTGTCGATCTGGCTGTAGTTCCTCTCGGCCGAGGAAAGTGTCCGGGAGTAAAAAGCGATGGGGGCCTCCGAGCCATTGGGCAGAACATGGCTCACGACCGCCCTCAAACCCAGAGGAGGGGCGTCACAGGCTAACGTCAGGGGCATCTTGTCGCTATACTGCACTAAGACTGCCTCTGATGCCAGCATGGCCTTGACAGCCACGAACGCATGCGCTTCGTGGCTGCCCCATTGGCAGGTCGCGGATCAGTCAAGCAACTGATGCAGCGGCTTGGCTAGTGACGCCTTGTGAGGAAGAAACGGCGCGTAAAAGTTTAAAAGGCTGAGGAACGCTTACAGCTCCGCCTTGGAGGTGGGTGCAGGAGCGTTCTTGATGGCCACAACTTTAGAAGGGGTGGGGTAGATTCCCTGGGCGTCAATCATGAAGCCCAGGAATTCCACCCTAGGCACAGCAAAAGAAGATTTGCTGAGCTTTAATTTGAGACCTGCACCCTGAGATTAGCATTCCATTGTGCTTTGCACGCGTGGGTTCGAGTCGCCAGTGTTGAGTCCCTAGAAGTACGAGGCTGGAGGTGTCTGAGGTAAGTTAAACACAACCAACCTTATTAACAGGCATTCGCAAGCATGAACAAGTAGACTGGCACCCCCTCCCTATCTGACAGCTACTTATATGGAGCTGTCAGACAGGGAGACCAATAGCCGTGCGTTTGACAGCCTGGCAACTGCAGGTCGCGCCTGATTGGTTCCAGCACGCCTGGCTGTTGCCGAGCTGTCATTTGTAAGTCCAAGGACTTAACAGTCACAGGAGGCAATAAAACCCTGGGCGGGTTTGGACTCTCCCGCAGCGCCCAGAGAACGACCGTTCAGGTAAGCCAACGGTCTTTCTCCTGAGCGCTGCTTGGAGAGTCCAAGCATGGGACATAGCCAAGCTATGATGTCCCAGGGCGGGAATAATTCGTAGAATCCGGAGCCTCTCAACTTTTTGTAAAATTCTTAGCCCCAAAGAGGCTTCGGCCGAGGCAACGGTGTCTATTTTGTAATTGCAAATGAAGGCCGTGGGGGACGCCCACGTGGCTGCCCGACAATGTCAATATTAACGCCTGGGTTGCCCATACAGCAGACGTGGCCACACTTCTTGTGGAGTGAGCCATCACCCAGCCTGGCACAGTCTTGCCGTGAAGTTCGTACGCCAGTTTAATGCCGGCCCGCAGCCAACATCCGATGGTATGTGATGAAGCTTTTCGTCCTTGCGACCCAGGATGAAAGGAGACAAAAAATGACTCAGATGGTCGGAACTCTTTGGTTCTCCTGACATAGATGCGTACAGCACGTCTTATGTCCAACTTGTGCCAGTCCCTTTCTCGGGGATGCAACGGTTTGGGACAGAAGTTGGGAAGAATCACCTCCTGCGACCTGTGAAACAGGGTGTTCACTTTAGGTATGAAGGTGGGATCGAGACATAGGATGACCCTATCTGGATGGATAATACATAGGTCCTCCCTGACCCACAGGGCCGCTAGCTCAGATATTCTCCTGGCTGAGGTAATGGCGACCAGGAAGGCTGTCTTAATAGTTAAGTGTCGAAGAGACGCAGTTCGAAGCGGTTCAAACGGGGGGCCCGTCAAGGCCCTAAGAATGAACGGCAGGTTCCAAGACGGATATCGGCATACCGTGGGAGGCCTGATGTTCAAAGCCCCTTTCAGGAAGCTCTTAACCAGAGAGTGTTGGCTCAGAGTGCGGGAGGAACCTCTGTAAAGAATGGTAGACAAAGCCGCTACCTGGCATCGCAGGGTGTTGGGGGCCAAGCCCTTTTCCAACCCCTCTTGTAGAAAGTCTAGTAACTGAGATATAGAGACCTCTGAGTCCTGCAATCCTTTCCCTTGGCACCAGGCGGAGTAGGCTCTCCAGATAGCCTCATATATTCTGGTCATCGAAGGTCTCCTGGATACCTGGATGGTCTGGGTGACCTTGTCAGAATTTTTCTGTTTCCTCAGGAGGTCCCGCTCAAGTGCCAGACAGCTAGTTGCAGCCATTGAGGCTCTGGGTGGAGTATTGCCCCCTGGCTGAGGGAGATGGTCTCCTGAGCAATCCTCCAAGGTTTCTTTACAGAGAGGCTGACAAGGTCCACGTATCAGGACCTCCTGGACCAATGGGGTGCCACGAGCACGATCTCGGCCTCTTCTTCCAGTAGCTTGGTCACAACTTGCGGAATGAGCGGTAGAGGGGGGAACGCATACAGTAGCCCTGGAGGCCACTTGCACCTCAGGGTGTCTGTCCCCTCTTCTCCTGGAGACTGGTAATGGGAATAGAAGTGAGTCAGATGGGTGTTGTGGTGAGTGGCGAAGAGGTCGACCTGTGGTTCGCCGAACCTCTGCACAATTTGGTTGAAGATGTCCAGGTGTAGCTGCCATTCTGAATGGTCGATCGTCTGCCAGCTCAACCAGTCCGCTTTCTGGTTGCTGGTCTCGGAGATGTGGTCCGACCTGATGGAAAGCAAGTGGCATTCTGTCCACCTGCCCAGAGACTCCGCCTCTGTCATTAGTGATCTGGAGTGCGTGCCACCTTCCCTGTTGATGTGGGCCTTTGTTGCCACATTGTCGGTGAGCAACAGCACATGATGGCCCGCAAGCTGAAGGGAGAACTGACTAAGAGCTAGCCTGGCTGCCCTTAGCTCTACCTAGTTTATACTGTGGGAAGACTCCCTCTGGCTCCACAATCCCTGAGTTAGCTGGCCTTGGCAATGAGCTCCCCACCCTTGAAGGCTGGCATCTATGGTCACGACAATCCTCTCTGGCTCTTTGAACAGGGACCCTTTCTCCACTGCTTTGGTCTTCCACCAAGATAGAGAGCAGATCACCTTTGGGGGGGACTCGCACCGGCCTGTGCGAGTTGCTGTTCCTCGTTCGTGGCATGGGTAGGAGAAACCATTGTAGTTCCCTGGCGTGGAGACAAGCCCAGGGAACTACCTTCAGGCAGGAAATCATAATGCCCAGAAGTTGAGATAACTAGACAATCTGTACTGACCTGGCTGCGCTGCAAAGGCTTACTCTGTCCCAGAGAGACTTCAGCCATTCTGGCGAGAGGAAAACCTGACAAGAGCTAGAGTCCAGGATGACCACCAGGTGCTGTATTCGTGTAGTTGGCTCTAGGTGGCTTTTCTTTAGGTTCACTGAGAAGCCATGCTGTTGGAATGTTCTGATCAGTGACGTGCAGTCACTAGAGGCAAGGGCAGTCACTAGAGGTTGCAAGGTCCGGGCGACCCTCGCTCTCCAACTTCTTCCCCAGCGATCCTGAAGGCGCTTTGCACGCACTCAGGAGCACGTCACCTCTGCCCATCAGTGGCTCAACGCTCCTCTGGCTGGCGTAGCTTGATCGGCGCTTGTTCGGCGCTGCCTCAACGGCTCCACATGGGTGCAGCCGCCATGGTGGCAGGCGCGGAGGGAGATGGCAGCGCCCCCCGGCCCTGGCAGCAGGTGAGCGCTCCCCCCAAGAGGGTGGGGGGCTTCGGGGGGGAGGGGAGGGGCACCTGGGGGGGTGGGGCAGGGTGGGGGCTTGTGGAGGGACATGGGGAGATGTCCTGGGGGGAGGGAGGGAGGGGGGCAGGAGGTCCTGCCAAGGGTGGTTATAGATCAGTGACGTGCGGTGAGCTCTATGGTGGACGTGGCGCCGGGGCTTCTGCGGGGCTTTTGCGCTTGCCTCACCAGCCATGAAGCTCACCGCACGTCACTGGTTCTGATGGTGATGCGGACATCCCGCCTGGCTTGGGCCCGGCTCGAGGAGTGAATTATGATGTCGTCGAGATAACACTCCAAGTGAACTGGGAGGTTCCGGAGGTGGGCCACCACCACCGCCAACAGTTTTGTAAATGTCCTGGGTGCCGAGGGCAGCCAAAGGGGAAAGCTCAGTATTGGTAGTGCCCCCCCTCGAAGAACCTCAGGAACTTCCTGTGGGCTGGATGGATGGGGACGTGAGGATACGCCTCTTTTAAGTCTATCGAGGTGAGGAGATCGCCTCACCTTACGCAATCCAAGATGGAGTGGAGGGATTGCACTTTGAACCTCTGATATGCCAGATGGAGGTTTAGGCGCTTCAGATCGAGAATGGCCCTCCATCCCCCTGATGCTTTTGGCACTAGAAACAGTATGGAGTAAAACCCCTATTTCTCCTGCTCCTTGGGAACCGGTTTTATGACTCGTATCTGGACTAAGTGGCGGATCTCTGCTTGCATGAGTGCACTTTTCAGGGGGTTCCTGGGAGATGGGCAATGGATGAACATTCTTTGGGGAAATGACAGAAATTCTGACCTGTATTCAGCAGGCAACCTGTCTGTGGTTATCTCCCCTCACCTGTTGGCATAAAACTGCAGCCAACCCCCTATGGGGGTATTAAGTATTCATAAGCCATGCAAATAGGCTCAGTTGGTTAAACTTAGTTCAGCACCATTGTGGAGGTCAGCAACAGCCTCCTCCGTCCTGATTGGTTAGGACGCGGAGGAGGCTGTTGCCGGCCGAACGACAGTTTGGATTGGACCAGGGACTTGACAGCTGTTGCTGCCCAAGTTCCGGGTTCCTATTGGCCGCCTTGTTCATATATATAGTTTGGCGCGCACCGCGGTTCCTCGAATCGCTGTCATACTTTACCAGTTAATAAAGAAGTAGTTGTTGTTCACTCTGTGGTCGCATCCCTCCTTCAGTCCTCAAAACTGGCGACGAGGATGGGATTTGCGATTCCGCGACGCTAGGGTGAAAAGAGAGAGACAAGCAGTTAGCTGCTGCCTGTGTAGACCGGCAACGGATACTGCCTGGAAGGAGGAAAAAAATTTTTTGTGTCTTCTCATCGTCTCTCCCTTCACTGCTGTCAACATGACGTCTGCTCTGCCTCCCTTTGCCCCCTTTGGTTCTGCCGGAGAATCATGGGAGGGTTTTATGGAGAGGTTTGAGTGTTATTTGATTGCTTCAAAGAATCAAGCTCAGACCGAGGAAGAAAAGTGCAGCTTCTTCCTCTCCTGCTGCGAACCGTCAATGTTCGCGTCTGCCAGAGCCCTGGCCGCCCCAAGGCCGGCGTACAAGCTGGGGTGGGACGAGCTTATGGCTAGACTTAAAAACCATTACGCTCCCACCCCCTCTGTCATCGCACGCCGTTTTGCTTTCCGCCGGCGGGTCGAGAAACAAAATGAGTCGATAAGCCAATTTTTGGAAGCTTTGCGGATGGTGGCCGCGCAGTGTGAATTTTCAAATCTGGAGGAGAACTTAGTGGAACAGTTCGTCTGCGGGGTCCGCGATGTCAACCTGCGGAGCCGCATGTTCCGGAACCACCGCATCACCCTGCTTCAGGCCGTGGAGACTGCCAGGGCAGCAGAACTGTCAGAGCAGTCCACGGCCGATATTGAGCGGTTGCAGCTATCTGCGCCTGAGCGGCCACCTCCAGAAGCGTCAACTCAAGCCCACATGGTTGAGGACGACCTGCCGTTTGATGACCCAGAGGAAGATTTGGTAGCACAAATGAGAACTCAGCCTAAGCGGAAGCCGAAACCACAGCCAGCGGCGCAACCGGCATCCATGGTGCCCTGCCGGGGATGCGGAGGCCGCCACAAACGCCCGGCCTGCCCATTCCTCAATGCCATTTGCCTCAGATGCAAAGGGGAAGGCCACCTAGCAAAAGTCTGCAGGGCTCTACTGCCAGCACCCTCGTTCTTGCAGTCTTCCAGCCGTTCCCAGGCGCAGCCGCGCCGCCAGCAGCAGCGGCCCGCGCGGCGGGCTGAAGATTGCTATTCCACCTGTCAACCTAGCAGTTCTGACAGTGCGGCGACCCAAGCCGCTGCAGGAGCCCGGAAAGTCTCAGCCTCCGTCCAGCTGGAAGGTCAGCCTTGCCGGATGGAGGTGGACTCCGGCTCTTCACGGTCCCTCCTGCCCTGGTCCCTTTTCTCTAAGCTCTGCCCTAAAGTGCCCCAGAGCCACTTGGTGCCGTCTGAGGTTTCCCTGAGGGATTATCAAGGGAGGTTGATTCCTACTTTGGGATCCTTCCCTATCTCAGTGCGCTATGGCCCATTCCAGGGGAAACTGCCCATTCTAATTGTCAGGGACGACCTGCCGGCCCTTTTGGGCCTGGATTGGTTCCCAGCCCTGGGATTGTCTATAGGAGGGGTCCACCGGGTTGTCCCCTCTTCCATCGAAGACATATTAAGAGACTTTGCCGACGTCTTCGATGGCCAGTTGGGTTGTTACAAGGGCACCCCCATCTCTTTAAGTTTAGACCCTCAGGTTGCTCCCATTAGGCTGAAAGCCCGTAGGGTGCCTTTTGCCTTAAGGGCCAAGGTTGACGCCGAACTGGATAAGTTGTTGGCGCAGGGAGTCATCGAGCCCGTTGATCATTCTCCTTGGGAGACACCCATTGTCCTCCCAATCAAACCAGACGGGTCGGTGAGGATCTGCGCCGACTACAAGTCGACGATCAACTTGGCCCTTCAGGCAAACCCCTATCCAGTCCCTGTAGTGCAACACCTGCTCCACTCCCTGGGGCAGGGTTGCACATTCGCCAAACTGGATATGGCGCAGGCCTATCAACAGCTCCCGGTGGATGACGATGCGGCGGCTGCCCAAACCATCGTCACCCATCGTGGGGCTTTCCGTTGTCGCCGCCTTCAATTCGGCGTTTCCGTGGCCCCGGGGATCTTCCAAAGCCTCATGGAGCGGCTGCTCCATGGGCTACCGGGCGTCGTTCCATATTTTGATGATGTTCTGATCGCTGCTACCAGCCGCTCAGAACTCATCGAAGTACTCCGGAAGGTCCTCAGTCGTTTCAGGGGCGCGGGCCTAAAACTTAAACGCAGCAAATGCTCGTTTGCTGTTCCTAAGGTGGAATTCTTGGGCTTCATGATTGACGCCCAAGGCATCCACCCCACGCCTTCAAAAGTGGCAGCCATTAGGAACACCCCGGCACCCTCCTCCAAGGCGGAGCTGCAGGCGTTCCTAGGGCTCCTGAATTTCTACGCCCCCTTCATACCGCACAAGGCGTCACTAGCCGAGCCGCTGCATCGGTTGCTCGAACAATCCGCGGCCTGGCGCTGGGGGAGCCGCGAAGCACATGCGTTCGCGGCTGTCAAAGAGACTCTGACGTCAGCGGCAGTCCTGATTCAGTACAATTACAGGATGCCACTGACGTTAGCGTGTGACGCCTCCCCTTATGGAGTCAGGGCCGTCCTGAGCCATGTCCTCCCGAATGGCTCGGAGGCCCCTGTGGCCTATTATTCCCGGACACTCTCCTCAGCGGAGCGAAATTACAGCCAGATCGACAAGGAGGCTCTGGCTGCAGTGTCCGGGATTAAGAGGTTCCATGACTACCTCTATGGTCGGCCTTTCACTCTTGTCACCGACCACAAGCCACTCCTTGGGCTTCTGGCAGGCGACAAGCCGACCCCCCCCATCCTCTCCCCCCGCATGACGAGATGGACGGAGTTCCTCGTAGCGTACTCGTACACGCTGCAGTACCGTCCGGGCAAGCAGCTGGGGCACGCTGATGCCCTAAGCCGCTGCCCACTGCCGGAGACCGATACCGCCCAGGTGCCCAGTCTCTCCATCCTTTCCATCGCGTCTTCCGGCTTCCCCATTTCTGCCACGGATGTTGCAGCCTGCACTAAGGCCGATCCGATCCTCTCCCAGGTTGCTTCCTGGGTCTTGAGGGGATGGCCCACTGAGAAGGTGGCAGAGGGCTTTCGGCCCTTTAAAACTCGACAAGCGGAGCTCTCCCTCCACGGGGGGTGCATCGTTTGGGGGGATCGAGTAGTGATCCCTACAGCTCTTCGGCCACAAGTACTATCCCTGCTCCATAAGGATCACCCGGGCATAGCGCGAATGAAGGCATTAGCCCGTAGCTATGTCTGGTGGCCCTTGTTGGATTCAGAGATAGCGGCCTATGTAGGCCGCTGCACCCCGTGTCAACAGTCAAGGCCAAATCCCCCCGCCGGGCCTGCTCGCGAGTGGGAGGCTCCGAGAGGCCCATGGTCACGCCTCCACCTGGATTTCGCTGGTCCCTTCCACGGCCAGAATTTCTTGATAGTGGTGGACGCCTACTCCCGCTGCGTGGAGCTGGTCCTGATGGGCTCCACCACAGCTGAGAGTACGGTCCGGGCCTTGAGAAGGCTATTCGCAACACATGGGTTGCCGGACCTCGTAGTTTCGGACAATGGGCCTCAATTCATGTCCACCACGTTTCAGGAATTTCTGGCCGAGCAAGGGATCCGGCATGCGCCCATAGCCCCGTACCACCCGGCCAGCAATGGCCGGGCGGAGCGGGCGGTCCGCTCAGCGAAGGAGGCCCTGGGCCGCATGGACCGGGGCGACTGGCAGGAGAAAGTGGCGGCTTACCTGCTAAGCCAACATTCCACTCCCTGCCCTACAACCAACCGAAGCCCCTCGGAGCTCTTGATGGGCCGGCGTCTGCGGACTCCCCTGGACCGGCTACACCCGTTGTATTCAGGGGATCAGCCGAGCAACCTGGGGGTTACCCCTCCCCGTTCGTTTAAACTGGGGGACACAGTATGGGCCCGAGCATTTTCTGGGCCAACGAAATGGGTTCCGGCCACTGTAACCGCCCTGATAGGCCCCTGTTCTTTTAGGGTCGGATTGGCTGATGGATCCCAATGGAGGCGCCACCTGGATCAACTAAGGAGGCGCCTCCCGCCACCGGCCGACAGCCCGGACCCAGCTGAAGGCAACACCACCCTTCCGGGGTTGCAAGTTGAGGCCTTTGCCACACCAGGCCTCTCCTATCAGTCACCAGAAGCTCAATCCGAAGAGTCGAATCCGCGGGCCTTCATCACACCAGGCCCGGCCTACCCGAGCGCCCCCTGCAGGGGACTCCAACAGAACGCTCAAGCCGCCGCAGAACAGGCCCCACCTTTAGCTACATCTCTTCCCAGTGACACTCCTCCCAGACCGGACTCCACTGTTCAGAACACGCCTCCACGCCCCAGCTTACCATTGCCGTTGAGCCCGCCTTCTGGGCCTTCTCGAGAAGGCGTGCCTTGGAGCTACACCCCCTTCCGGGAGGAGCTACGACAAGGAGGTCCTCCTCCGCCGACGACTCCAGTCGAACTGCGAAGGTCGGGGCGGGTCCGGCACCGCCCCGCCTATTTACAGGACTACGCATGCTCCACCCGCGGAGCATGCGCAGAACTGGGGGGAAGGGGTATTAAGTATTCATGAGCCATGCAAATAGGCTCAGTTGGTTAAACTTAGTTCAGCACCATTGTGGAGGTCAGCAACAGCCTCCTCCGTCCTGATTGGTTAGGACGCGGAGGAGGCTGTTGCTGGCCGAACGACAGTTTGGATTGGACCAGGGACTTGACAGCTGTTGCTGCCCAAGTCCCGGGTTCCTATTGGCCGCCTTGTTCATATATATAGTTTGGCACGCACCGCGGTTCCTCGAATCGCTGTCATACTTTACCAGTTAATAAAGAAGTAGTTGTTGTTCACTCTGTGGTCGCGTCCCTCCTTCAGTCCTCAAAAGGGGGGATCCCTGTGGTGGTCACTAACCCCTGCGGAAGTTTTGGGAATTGGATCCACCACGAAAGGGCTTGCGAAAGGAGCCCTGCTGGTGTTGCTGCCTACCCCGTGCTCCGAAGGAGCCTCTGTCCTGACTTCTATCGCCCTGCTGGGAGTAGGTAGGAAGAAGAGGTTGAAGGCCGGGCGTTATCCTGTGCCCTAAAGGACTGCCTCCGAAAGAAGCCAGAACCTTTGCGGTCAGCCTTCTTCAGGGTTGCAGGAAGGATCTTTCTCTTGTCCTTGGTCTCAATGGTGAATTTGTCTAGGGCATCTCCGAAGAGGAGACCCCCCTTTAAAAGGAGCGGACGCCAACTTCCACTTTGCCTTCATCTCCGCCTGCCAGTGGTGAAGCCAGAGCAGTCGGCGAGATGTAACGTTAGAAGCCAGTGCCCGGGATGTGAATTTTGCCGCATTTAAAGATGCATCAGCGGAATACTCCACTGCTGTGATTATTTTTTGTCAATTCATGCCTCCATCGAGATCCCCCGGGGCGGGGACTAGATCTCAATTGCCTCAGCCAGAGGAGAGAAGATTGTATGAAAAACGAGGCAGAGGTGGAGGCCACCTGGTGAGTCTTTAGGCACGCCTTCTCTGACTTTTTATCCTCCGCCTTTAGACCTTCTAGAAGGTCCGCCGGCAGGTTGGAGGTAGAGGTAGGGATACCACCGGAGCATTTTGGCTCAACGGTGTTTAAGGACTTGTCACCCCCACCCGGGTTGGTCAAGGTCCCAGGCTGAATCCACTGCCTCTAGACCACATCCATGAAGAGCTCTGGCACTGGAATGAACTCCTGTGGTCCCTGGTGCCAGATGTTCCAGACGTGGACCCCTTGGGAGTGGTCCCTAGCTCTGTGGCCGTCTTCGCCTTATGTAAGATGGACTTAAAGAGAGGAGGCTTGAAATTAGAGAACAAGAGGACGAACAATTCTATAAGATATGGGATTTGTTTTATCAGTGGCTGGGGGAAAAAACTTGGAAATGAAAAATGTTTTACTCATGTTTTAACTGAAGGAGTTAAATGATAACACAATCATGCTGTGAAATAGATTAACAATGATATAATGAAAAACTGATACATCTATGAATGGAATACTTTAGAATTTTTCGCTTTAAAAAGGATAAGGATAACAATGATTTTATGTACACTTGATAGAGGATTGGTGATATAATGTATACCCTTAAGAACATATTACAATGATGTTGTTGATAAATAATTTTTATATGGGAATAATTAAAAATTGGTATATATATGTAGTAACTATTTAGAATATTTTGTTGAAAAATGAAGGAATAAGATCTCTGTTTGAAGGTATGAGGTACAAGGATAACAATGAACATAAGCATACTTGATAGTTGATTGGTGGAATTATGTATAATGGAAAATAGTGATACATAAATATAAATGGTTGGTAAAAAAAAATCTTTTCTTTCATATAAATGTATACTGTTATCAAGTAGATAATCAAGAATGTAAGGGAACTATGATTTATTGGGGGAAAAAATAATACTAATCATAATTGAACACATACTGTACAATGAAAGTGAGGCATTTAGATATACTAGATGAAAAATCTGTGATGGTAAATGTTATTAATGACATGCTGTATGTGATGATGCTTTTTTTATGTATGTATTATCTGTGTAATAAAAATAAAAAATTATATTAAAAAAAAAAGAAGGCTTAAAAAAGCTGGTGAAAGCTGGTTTGTCTGGCGGGAGGTCCTCGTCTTCTGACAACTGGAAGTCCTCCACCTCCCCCTCTTCCAGGGCGGACTCCTCCATGGCTACCGAGGTGCTGGGGGAGGCCGGAGTCTACTCAGTGGTCAGTTTGGACCCTTGCTTAGGTTTAGGCGGGGCCTCTGTACCAGTGCGATATTTCATGCCCTCAGCAATGCCCTGAGAGATGTCCAGAGATATGACCTCCTTCATCTCTGTGGACAGGCCCGACTTGTTCCTCCCCCTGCGGTGGGCCTTACTAAAAACCCCGCGGTTTCTGTAGGCCCTGGTGGTGGAGTCCTCATCAGAAGGTAGAGAAACTTGTGAGGGCGCCAGTTCCTCCCTCAGGGATGAACTGGAAGAATCTGGGTAACCCCAGGGGGAGCCAAGTCCCTACTCAAGCCTCTGCCCTGGGGTGGGTGGGATCAGGTGCCTCTCTGCATTCCGGGGATGGGTGATGCTCCCATGAAATAGGGGAAACCCCCCCCACTTGCAATGCTTGGCGCTATCCCTATGATTATCGCCCTCAGAAGGCCCCGTGGGGTGCCTACTAGAAAGGCCTTTGGTCCCTTTCTCTCCCTTTGGGTGGGTTATCCAGCCTGGCCCGTTTGGCTGAGGGCCCTGACTGGGCCACCTGAAGCTCCAAACCTCCATCTGGCATGGTGGTTCAGCCAAGGGAAGGGCGACGAGGAGCTGACTCAGTAGGTTGGATAGGGCACAAGCCAGCCGGCTACTGGTGCCCGCAGATCGTGGAGGAGAGGGGTGCCCGCAGGACTAGGCCCCTCCTCAGGCTGCCCACATCCCTCCAGCTGGTGTGACGCAGAAGGACGCGACTTTCTGGCACCTGAGACAAGTCTCTGGCCTCCCGGACGGTGATCCACAATGCTGCTGGGGTACAGGAGCGGCGGCCCTCCGATCGCAGCGGCTCCAAGCAAGCGACAATGGAGACCACTTTCCTGACTCGCTGCAGCCCCGTAGAGGCTTCTCACTTACACTGGCTACACGTGGTTGTGGAAAGGCTCCTCCAAAATGGCTGCCACTGTGTGTGCAGATCCTGCCCTTGTTGCCAGGGAAATGCACGCGAATCTCAAAATGGTCGGCGCGACGGTCGAGAAAGCCGCCCGTGCTCTGTCCGAGCCAGCGAGAGGCTTTGTGAAACCAGGAAGAGTTGTGATATGAAGGGAACAGCCAGAGAAGACCTCCTTCCCCCCCACCGTTCGCTGGCAAGCTCCGGGCTAGCAACTCACACTTCCACCAGTTACAGCCAACTGCACAGACAACCCCTCAGCAACGACAAGCAGCTGTAAGACGTTTCGCAATGGCTAGCAGAATCACCTGTCCAACCGATGAGTGGTCTTGAGGGACGTAGTGATGAAGGAAGAACGCTTATGATGGGAAGTACACTCTATTTGCTCTAGGACCGAGGAACTCCCCAAACTCAAGTCCTTACTGGGCGGACTGAGTTTTTAATCTGGGATTGTAGAGGCAAAGGGAGGCATGGTCAAAGGGGAAAAAAAAGATACTCGGTCCTCGGGCAGATAGACTGTGTTAATCCATGCTTGGACTCTCCAAGCAGCGCTCAGGAGAATCAACAGCTCTACAATGCGATGGATCCGATTCCGATGCGATGGATGGATGCCACAGGGAGCAGGCAGGCAGCAAGGCAGCAAGACAGGTAAAGCTGGACTGGTCACTGGAGGGACAAGGGTTGTCACTAAGCACATCGCCTGGCAGGCTTAGCCAGCCAGGTGAGGCTGCGTGGCGTACGCCAGCCCGCGGCTTTGGCAAAAGCCGCAAAAGTTAGGCTGCCACCGCCACCCACCCTCTTTCAGCCGCGTGGCGTACTGATTCCTGAACTGAAAACTGACTCTTTTTTGATGCCTCTCAGGTTTCCACAAAGCTGTAAATAAAAATTACAACTTAAAAATGGAATTGTTTGCTTTGCAATTTGGTATCTTCCTGCATTGTTACGTTGAAAAATTCCAGAAATTGAGCGCTGAAGTTCAGAAGACGGAATTAAACAAAAGGTTAGTGGGATCGTCGTGGATGGCATCTTAGCAAACAAAGGACTAACTCTAATATTCCACCACCACCACCACCACTACGCAAAACATTTTGGCTTAATACAGCACTTCAATTTATGCAGACAGTAAATCACTTCTTGGTACTTTTGTACCTAGCCTGCAGAATCATTTTCCCAGGTTGGAGAATATATTAAGAACCAGTAGGTGGTGCTGGAGAACACAGTTTTAATTTCCTAGATATCGTGATATTGGGACAAAGGGGTTACAATAGTTTTGCTTTGGAAAGTTTTCAGCTTGACGGATTAAAAATAAAAGTAGAGGGCATTTCATAGCAGTGCCTGTCCTGCTGAGTGTGTCATAATTATCTTAGCTTGACAATATGCACAACCTCTTTCTAGCACTTAAGCCTCTGAGAAGCAGAAAGAGGGAATGGAATGGAATGGAATAGAATTTTTTTATTGGCCAAGTGTGATTGGACACACAAGGAATTTGTCTTTGGTGTAGATGTTCTCAGTGGACATAAAAAGACAAGATACATTCATCAAGAATCAAGGTACAACACTAGTTGTAGGGTGCAAATAAGCAATCAGGAAACAATCGATAAAATCGTAAGGATACAAGCAACAAAGTTACAGTCCTGCAGTCATAAGTGGGAGGAGATTGGGGATAGGAACGATGAAAAGATTAATAGTAATGCAGGATTATATTTTTATATAATATATACCCGTGTTTTTGTTTTTGTTTTTTGTTTTGTTTTTTCTTCCCTGCCTTGTCTTTTGTCCTTTTTGTCTTTTTTTTCCTTTTTTTGATTTTTTCCTTTCCCACTGCTGTGGCATGTATTGTTTAAGATTATTATTTTTACCAATATTTTTAAATAATACTTACAGTCAAATGAAAATGGATATATGATGATGGTGATATGTATGAATATTTGAGTTAAAATGTTCGAGTTAACATGAGCTATGTTTGTTGACTGTGGAGGAGATGCACGAAAGTTTATTTGTGACCGACTGACACACTTCCTATAGCATGTAAAGAAAGATGTTGTATTTGTTTTAAATTAAAAATTAAAAAAAATTTTAATAAAAAAAGATACACTCTGAAACTCAGAGTTGAATTGTGATAGTAATGCAGCCTTAGTGGATAATTTTGACAGTGGTGAGGGAATTAGTTGTTTAGCAGGGTGGAAAAAACTGCCCTTGTGTCTAGTTCCATCTGCCAGCCAATGTCGGCCGGCGACACCCCGGGGGAGGTCCTTCTCTGTTGCAGCTCCAGCCCTCTGGAACGAGCTCCCCGTTGAGACCCGGACCCTCACTACCCTTCCGGCCTTCCGCAAAGCGACCCAAGACCTGGCTGTTCCGGCAGGCCTGGGGCTGTTGAGTTGTCCAGCCCCATTTCAGGTTTGTGACTGTTGTGCAATTTTAAACTGTTGTTTATTTTTTTATATATCCCCCCTCCCTTTTATTGTAAGCCGCCCTGAGTCTCTTTTGAGAGTGGGCGGCATACAAAAATAAATAAATAAATAAATAAATAGTTGTTCTGGTGCGCAGTGCTCTATAGCCTTGTTTTGAAGGTAGGAGTTGAAACATTTTATGTCCAGGATGTGAGGGGTCTGTAGATATTTTTACGGCCGCCTTAGTATTTAGATGGGAGATTACCAGAAAAAAACCCACTCAGCTGTTGCTAAAGGATCTGATTAATCCTTGGACATCCAGTCCTTTTTTTTTTTTTTTTTTTTTTTGTAACTTCAAAACCTCTCTGCTCCAGCTGCCAAAACGTACCGTTTTCCCTTCTCCTTCCCCTTCCTTCCTGTCCCTCCGCTTCTTTTCCAAAGCACCAGAAGGCAAGGCAAGAAGCAATGGATAGAAACTAGTCAAGGAGGGAAGCAATTGAGAAATTTCCTGACAAAATAATTGACCAGTGGAACCGCTTGCCTTCAGAAGTTGTGGACGCTCCATTAGTGGGGGGTTTTAAGAAGAGATTGGGTAATCACTTGTCTGGAGTGGTGTAGTTTTGTGTTCTGAGGCGTCAATAACTGAGAAGGCAGCAATTCACTTAAATGTTTAGTAACGATAACAACTAAACTGACAGGACCGCACAAACCCCATCTGACAAGCTATTTATACTTGTACCTGTCAGACGGGAAACCAATGGGAGAGTTGTATTTGTCCCGCTGGCCGGCAGGCGCATCTGAACCAATCGGGTTTTTCCTTAGACGCCACCTGCTGGTCACGTCTGGTAGAACACAACACCCCCTTCCCCTGGATTGAACATTCATAGTCCTGGCGATATCCTGGGCGTCTGCGCACGCGCTAGGGTCATTTATCCGTAGGTGTGGCCACCGCCGAAGGAGGAGGAGTGCCAGACTCGTGCGGGTGAATCGGCATCGAGAGTCGCGCTGGAGGCCCGATCCCGAGCATGGTGCCAACTTCCAAAGGTAAGGCAGCCAACGAGAACGCAATGGGAGGCACGGACTCGGAGTTAGAGTTTTTGGGAGTGTCTGGCCAGCAGGCGGCATCGGCAGGGCCTGTTCGTTCGGTTGCGGCTGGTTGGTTCAGAGGCCTTGCTGCGTTGTGTCAACGAAGTTGGTTTACATGCCGCTGCCATTGTCTCCCATCATCGAGGTGGACCCTGTAAGAACAGGGCCCCATTATCTCCGCAATGTGACCGGACAACCATTTGGGTTCGCCCGCAAAATTTCAAGTGAAAACCCCCTCCCCCACCAGGAAAGCTCTAGGGAGCTCATAGGATTGAAAAGAGGCAATTGGTATAGAGAGGGTGAAGACGGACCAATGTAGTGCGCAGTTTACGGCCCATTAAAAGTTCAGCAGGGCTTTCCCCTGATACTGGGTGTGGTGTGCTGAGCCCTAAGTTAAGTGGACACCCTAGTAGGCCAGGGAAGAGGGGCCATGGAGCTGAGAGCTTCCTTAGCGGAAACGACAACGCATTCCGCCAAACCGTTCCCTGCAGGGTGGAACGGAGCTACAGGGGCATGACGGATGCCTAGGCTAGCAAGGTAGAGCTGGAATTCCTCAGAAGTAAACTGAGGGCCATTATCCGAGTCGATAGTATCTGGGAGACCATGTGTGGTAAAAAGAGCATCCAAAACATGGATGGTGGCCCCAGAGGTGGTGCTTCGCATTGGGAAGAGTTCGACCCACTTTGACCAAGCGTCGACAATTATAAAGAAGGTGAGACCTGCCATGAGACCCATGAAGTTGACGTGGAGGCGACTCCAGGTGCCATGGGCTGTTCCTAGTCTCTAGGCGGAACGGCGGGAGGTGCCGACCGCACACTTTGGCAAGGCATGCAGCGCTGCACTCAGGCAGTGATGTCTGCATACATGGAGGGCCACCAGACATAGCACTCTCTGCAAGACTTGCCACCCGAAGGAGGTCAGCAGGTCACCCCGCCATATACACGCTAAGATGCTCTTGAGTGATTGCATCTTGAGCCTTTGGTATTTTAGGTAAAGAGTGAGCTGTTTCAAGTCTAGGATAGCTCGCCATCCTCCCGAGTTCTTGGGGACTAGGAATAGGATAGAGTTGAACCCTAGCCGCTCCTGTCCTTTTGGAACCTCTTCTATGGCGTTGATAGATAGAAGTTGGATTTTGATGTCCATCAGACGCCTCTTTACCTGGCACCTGAGTACTGGGCACCTGATGAAACGCCTCGGGGGAATGGAGAGGAATTCTAGACCGAGGCCCAGTCTCACAGTCTGGAGAGCCCAGGCGTCTGAGGTGGTCTCTGCCCATTGGTGAGCAAAGGCTGTTAAGCGCCCACCAATAGGCCTCACCTTGCATGAGTCACCGGTATCTACGAAAGGAGCAGTTGTTGGCGCCATGATTCTGGGTCTGCTGGCAGCCGCTATCCCTGACACCTGGTTCCGATCCTGTGGCTCCGTGTATGGTGTTTTACTGGGGAACATAAGGAATGGTGTTGTACCCAGAGTCCCCAGCACGAAAAAGACTGCCACCTGTTGTAAGGCTGCTGCCTTCTGTCAGTGTGTCTGTTGGTGGACGGGAGCACTTTCCGCTTGTCCCTTGTCTCGATTAAGATAGGATCAAGCACAGCACCAAACAGTGGCCCACCCTTGAAGGGGGTAGATGCTAGGCACCATTTGGAACGAAGGTCCACCTGTCAATGGCGAAGCCAAAGCAGGAGGCGGGACGCCACATTGGATGCTACCGCTCAAGACACGAACTTAGCTGGATTGAGGGTAGCATCAGAAGAAAATTCCAACACCGCCACCAGTTTCTTGACATCCTGGTGGAGGCACATAGAATCAGGGGCAAGCCTGCTCTGTAGCTGTCTAAGCCAGACCAACGAGATCCTGTTAAAGAAGGAGCACGCTGTGGCTGCCCGCAAGGCCCAGGCAGCAGCCTGGTGGCTCTTGCGGATGACCAATTCGGCCTTACACTCCTCCGCTTTAAGGCCCTCCGGAATTAAGGCTGGGGAAGCCAAGGCCGCTACTGGTAGATCTACCGTAGGGAACTGAAGGATGCCATCCAACTCTGGCGTGGAAGTCTAGTTTTCTGTCCCCATTACTAGGTGGGGGAACAGCAGTTGGTTGCATCCATTGTTTTTGGACAACGTCAAGGAACAATTTCGGAAAGGGGGTGACATCCTGTTCCTGCACCTGCTCTGCAAACAGACGTTCCGTAGAGTCAAGCCCTACTGCCGTACTAGCCTGAGTGGTGGCGCCCCCCATGTTGGTAGTGGCCTTTGCCTTGTACAAGAAGGACTTAAATAACACTGGGCAAAACAAACCGGAAGAGGTAGGCTGGTCATGTGCTAGGCCTTCATCATCCGAAAATTCTATGTCTACCACTTCTCCCTCCTCGTCTAACACCAAATCCTCACTGTAAACCGAAGGCAGAGGTGATGGGGGGGGGGGGTCCGCTGGCGGGTGGACAGGTTCCTAGGCACTCTAGTGGGTCACGCCCAGCCCAACCGGCGTGGCGGTTGGCGAACTGACTCCCAACCGCGTTAACCAGTGCACGGAGAGTGCCGAACCTACTCTCAACCGCGACCCGCAGGTAAATAAACGCGATCAGCTATCTTTCGCAGCAATAATTTTCCCTTTCAGCCACTAGATCCTTGGGGGAAATTGCCAGATGTGCCAAATGGCTTCCATGCTGACAGCGAACTGTCGCCCATAGATCCAGCCAGGCACTGATCCGCGCTTGATTTTCTACTCCAAACAGTCAATGCGGAAGGTAATTTTTCCCCAAACTGCACATGTGCGTGCAGCACACGTCAGGCACATGCGTGAGCGAGCGCGTGCAAAGTGCTCGATCACCAAACCAGTTGTTAAACTGGTAGGATCTCACCACTGCCTATTAGGGGCACAATCACTCATCCCCGGAGGCCTCAGCGAGCCTTTGCTCAAGGCAAAGCCACAGCAGAGAAGCTAGAGAGGAGACGGCTCCGATAAATATAGAGATCTGCCTAAGGTAAGTGATCCGGTCAGGCGGGATGAGGGTGGGAAGCCGGAGATATCTCAGTGGGTTGAGGAAAGCACTGCCTTATTCATCGATAACATATTGATTTGCAACTCAGAGGCCAAATTTACTGTGCTGGGGAAAAAAATCAAAATGATTGGTGGGAGTAGAAAACTGTTTCTTTGTCTGATTAGTTCTGCTAATAATCCTCTTGGAAGAAATGTCGTTCTGGGTAGCTGCACCCAGTGAAGAGAAAAGGGGGATCAGATGCTTCCAGATGTTGGGTGAAGAAGAAAATAAGAGGCAGAGATGCTGAAAGTCCCTGGTTTTATGCCCTCTCTGGCCTTTGATCTTGAGCTTGCATTCTGATTGGTTGTCAGACTCCCATGGGGCCATGCAGGGGCAACTCTCTAGGCTGTGCTTTGAGTCCATGTTTGGGTGAGCCTTGCTTCTTCCCAGGTGCCCTGTGGTTGAGATGAGTAAATGGCTATAATACTATCAGGCCTTAATCCCATCACCCTGGAGCTGAAGGGGGAGATCTTTGTTATGTAGAATAGACTGTCTCGGGTATTTTAATGGCCCAATGACAAAGGTGGGGGGGCTATTAAGAGTGAGTCTGCTTCCTGCCTAAAAACATGTTTCTCCCTTTCTGACCCAGGGAAATATAACATTCTGCCTTTTCAATATTGCCCAGGATATTTCATTTTTCTAGCAGAGGGGTAGGTTTTAACTTCCTACAGTCCTATAAACAATTCCAATAAGGAGGACAGTTGTTAAGGTGAGTCTTGTCTGATATTTTTGCCATTGTTGTTAAACAAATCACTGCGGTTGTTAGGCAAATCGCAGTCATTAAGTGAATCCTGCTTTCCGCATTGACTTCCTTATCGGAAGCCAGCGGAGACTGCATTGAGTAGCGATGGTGAACCTTTTAGGCAGAGAATGCCCAAAATGTGTGTGCATGTCCAAACTTCAAAGTGCGAGCACATGTGCATGCGCGCTCTGTGCATGCCCAGTAGAAACCTGAAGATCAGCTGGCTGGCAGGAGACATGCGTGCATGCGTGGCAGAGACCCGAAACAGAGCTGAGGGGATGGTGCAGGTGCACAAGGGAGGGTCCTGCATGCCACTTATGGCATGTGTGCCATAGGTTTGCCACCACTGGCATAGAGTGATCACATGTCCAAGATGCGGCAACCCTTCACTTTTTTCACTGCCGTTGTAACTTCAGTCACTAAACGAATAGTTGTAAGTCTTATTTGTTGACGGAAGGGAGGAAGGATGAGGAGGCAAAGGAAGAAAGGGTAAAGCAGAATTAAGAGTAGGAGAGAGGGTAAGAAGGAGGAGAAGAGAGGAGGAGTGGGGAAAGAGGGGAAGAAGAAAGGAGGAAGGAGAGGAGGAAAGGAGGAGAAGAGAGGAGGAGTGGGGAAAGAGGGGAAGAAGAAAGGAGGGAGAGGAGGAAAGGAGGAGAAGAGAGGAGGAGTGGGGAAAGAGGGGAAGAAGAAACGAGGAAAGAAGAAGGGGAAGAGAGGAGGAGTGAGGAAAGAGCGGAAGAGTGGGGAAAGAGAGCGGAAGAAGAAAGGAAGGAGAGGAGGAAAGAAGGAGGAGGAGTGGGGAAAGAGGGGAAGAAGAAAGGAAGGAGAGGAGGAAAGAAGAAGGAGGAGTGGGGAAAGAGGGGAAGCAGAAAGGTGGAAGGAGAGGAGGAAAGAGGAGGAGTGAGGAAAGGGGAACAAGAAAGGAGGAAGGAGAGGAGGAAAGAAGGAGAAGAGAGGAGTGGGGGAAAGAGGGGAAGAAGAAAGGAGGAAAAAGGGGAGGAAAAGAGGAGAAGAGGAGTGGGGGAAAGGGGAACAAGAAAGGAGAAGAGAGGAGGAGTGGGGAAAGGGGAAGAAAAGAGGAAGGAGAGGAGGAAAGAAGGAGAAGAGGGGAGTGGGGAAGAAGAAAGGAGGAAAAAGGGGAGGAAAGGAGGAGAAAAGAGGAGTGAGGAAAGAGGGACAAGAAAGGAGGAAGGAGAGGAGGAAAGAAGGAGAAGAGAGGAGTGGGGGAAAGAGGGGAAGAAGAAAGGAGGAAAAAGGGGAGGAAAGGAGGAGAAAAGAGTGGGGAAAGAGGGGAAGGAGAGGAGGAAAGGAGGAGAAGAGAGGAGGAGTGGGGAAAGGGGAAGAAGAAAAGAGGAAGAAAGAAGGAGGAGAAGAGAGGAGGAATGGGGAAAGAGGGGAACAAGAAAGGAGGAAGGAGAGGAGGAAAGAAGGAGGAGAAGAGAGGAGGAGTGGGGAAAGAGAGGGGAAGAAGAAAGGAGGAAGGAAAGGAGGAAAGAAGAAGGCAGAGAAGGGAGGTTGAGAAGATGGAAGGTTGTTGCAAAATAAGATGGAGGCACGGGGTGACAAGAAAGTGACCCAAACTATATTCTATATATTTATAAGAAAATAACGATAAAGATTAATGATGAATAGATAAATATTAATAGCAATTATATGTATATTTGTGAATGAATTTGACAGAAAAAAATAAAAAAAAACTTTATTTAAAAAAAGAATATTTATTTGTTGCACAATGTGTGGAACTAAAAACCAACTTCTTTAATTTAAGCACGTGATGCCAGCCGACGTCCTAAGATTTGCTCCCCCCTTCCTCACTCGAAAACCATCTTCCTGTAGGAAATCGGCTGTTTCTTCCTTGCAAAAGGGACAGAGAGGGGCAATGGGGGGGGGGGGAGGGAGGGGGAAGGGACTAAATCAGGAGACGGAAAAAATCACAGCAGCAATCACAATCTGACAGGCCACTTACGCACCCGCTTCATTTATAAATGGGTCAGTGTGGAAAGTAGCTAGGGAGCTGGAGCGACGGAGAGCCAGCATAAAGCTCTTATCTCTGGAACCATATGCGCTCACTTCCGTGATGGAGGTAAAATAAGAATCGCTGTAGTTGGAAAGCAGGAGGCCAGAACATGGACAGGAGACCGTGTGGGCAGCCCCGGCTTTCACGCAGGACCAATGAGAACGCCAGGCAAGAGATTGTCTCTGTGTTGTGTGTCACACAAAAGGAAAGAAAAGGCAGCCGATGGAGGGGGGAGGAAGAGAGAAAGAGACGGTTGCGAAACCCATACAAAAGTCACTTCACTGGCTGTAATGCATCCGAATCTGTGATGCACGTAGCAATGAGGAACCCATCAAATTGCAAAAAGGCCCTGCTGTTATGTTCATCCCGTTTCTCAAATTTGGGGGAAAAAAATCTGGTGCTGCGGCATTTCAATATAGAATAATATCTGAGCTAGAAGGGATCTTAGAGGTCTTCTAGTCCAACCCCCTGCTCAGGCAAGAAACCCTACACCACTTCAGACAAATGGCTGTCCAGCATCTTCTTAAAGACTTCCAGTGTTGGAGCATTCACAACTTCTGGAGGCAATTTCTGTTCCACTGATTAATTGTTTTAACTGTCAGGAAATTTCTCCTCAGTTCTAAGTTGCTTCTCTCCTTCATTAATTTCCACCCATTGTTTCTTGTTCTGCCCTCAGGTGCTTTGGAGAATAGTTTGACTCCCTCTTCTTTGTGGCAGCCCCTGAGATATTGGAAGACTGCTATCATGTCTCCCCTGGTCCTTCTTTTCATTAAACTAGACATACCCAGTTCCTTCTTCCTATGTTTTAGTCTCCAGTCCCCTAATCCTCTTTGTTGCTCTTCTCTGCACTCTTTCTAGAGTCTCCACATCTTTTCTACATCGTGGTGACCAAAACTGGATGTCGTATTCCAAGTGTGGCCTTCCCAAGGCCTTATAAAGTGGTATGAACACTTTCACGTGATCTTAATTCTATCCCTCTGTTTATGCAGCCTAGAAACTGTGTTGGCTTTTTGGGCAGCTGCTGCACACGGCTGGCTCATATATGATTGAGTTTGATAAAGAAGATTATTTGTAGTTGAGGGTTGGACTGAGGAGTCCTTGATGCTCTCTGATTTTGGAAGTTTTCTTGCAGACATTTTAGGGACTAGTACTAGTGAGGTTACCTAGCTTGGGTAATGAAATATCTGCAAGAAAACCTTAAGTTTGGGTTGTCTTGGAAACTGAGGTGAAAAATCATACCCCCTCAGCGGAAGGCGACTCTTCCAAGCTCTTTGTGGGAAAAGCCCAATTTGAATTTGCCTCCAAAACTTGTGGTTGCTCCAACACTGGAGTTTTTTTAAGAGGAAATTGGACAATCATTTCTCTGAAATAGTGTAGCCAGGAGTTCAAGTGGTTGTTTTTACTAAAAAGAACTAGTTGCAGGATACACCTGCCCCAGTATGGTGGTATTCTGCCTGTCCTTACCAGTTCAGGCGAACCGGTAGTGGCAGCGGCTAGAAGCTCCACCCTCACCCCGATGTAATGTGTGACCTTCTGTGCATGCGCAGAGGTGGCGTGAGCGAGTATAGTGAGTAAGCGTGCTCACATTTGCGAACCAGTAGTGAAGGTAAGTGAATCCCACCACTGGCCTGTCCCACTAGACCAGTTAGGATGGGTAGAAGCAATTTGAGAGAGACGTAATCCAGTTCTAAGCCATGACAAGCTTTAAAAGTTGGCAGCCAAAATCTTAAAATTGCATCTGGAAGCACATGGGGAGCCAATGTAATTCATGCAGGAGGAACTGCATCTTCCAAATACTCCCTCAAGAACAGCCCCAGGTAGAGTAATTCAAGTGGAAGTGGATTAAGGCATGAGCATTTAATTTAATATTTAAGATATTTTTAATAGTTGCGACAATGAAGTGTATAATGGGCCAGAAAACACAGTTGTAGTTGACTGCTTGGAGAGCAATCTACGATATGATTGATTGCTAGGTGAGAAGGAGGAGTTTCCGTTTTTTCCTGCCTTTTTCTTCTGTGTGTTTTCTTCGATGCCATTTTGGCTGGTAGGATGTTGCAGGAGGCCATCCAAGCCGAAAACAAAGAATGGGGAGCTGTAGGTGCCCCCCCCCCATGCCTCATTTTGGCCAGCAGGATGCTGTAGGCCGCCCAGGCTGAGAATTGAGTGTGGGGGGACCATGGTTGGTCCCCGTCTCCTATTTTGGCTGGCAGAGTGCTGCAGGAGGCATCCATCCCGTCTGCTGTACGTCCTGTCTCCCCACCCCGCCCCACCTTGCTGGCCCACAGAGGACAACTACAATGTTGATCAATGTCAGAATATTCATGATTGGCAGAGACATGGTAACAAGGTCAGCCAATGAATAGGCATAGCAACTAAGTCAGCCAATGGGAGCTGAAACAGAACTCAGTCTGTGCTGAGAATTGAAACTGAAACTACTCTTGTCTGCTCTGAACTCTTGAGATGAAACTAACTGTTCTCTCCTGCTTGTGTTCTGCTTGTAACTTCTACCAAGGTTGAAATAACCTACTATTGGTATTGTACATTTATTGATTTGTTATTGTGTATATAAAGAAGTTAGTGAATCCAGCTGAATCAGTTATCTGTGCTTTCTGGATTTGATTTTTCTGCAGCAAGCTCTTGACAATCCGGCCCTCCAAGAAATTCAGTTTGATACCTGTTCTATTCTGTTCTGTGATTTACCTCGCGATTTACCTCGTAAGGATGTGCCTGGCTGTCTTGTTTGCTGTCCAAATAAATGTAAAATGTATTTATTTAGATAAAGCTACAAGTTTGTGTCAGTTTCATTTGGACACCGGCTGTGCAATTCCTTGACAAAGTACCCCACCCCCACTTGGCCAGGAACAAACACACCAGATGCACAACACGGAATTGCACAAAAGCCCTGCTAGCCAAAGCAACTTCCTCCTCAATCAGGAGCCACAGGTCCAGGAAGGATCCCCAGATGTTGCGCCAAGTCTGTTTTGGGGCAGTGCCACCCTATCCAGATGGTGCCACTCAGTCTTCCTTGATTATGAAGCGAAGTTCGCTGTACCCCCATCTAGGCCTCTGCAAATAAATCGCGGTTTAGTGCAAATGCAGTCAGAGGAAGTCACCCATTGTATTTTTTTCTTTTTTTTGCAAAATGATTTTTTTGACGGATTCTCATTCAGATTAGCCCTGAAAAGTGCAGAAGTGGGATGGAAGATCACTGGGCTGTGGCAGAATAGGACAGGGCTGTCACAAGCACACAACAAACCAACCATGTTTTGTCCGCTAACAGAGATCTGAAATAATACCGGAAAAATAATAATTCTACCAAAGCAGCAGGAAAGGAAACATGAGTTATAGGTCTGTATATCTCTGCAGGCTGAACTCCAGATAGAGTGGAGCGCCTGACAACAAAGAGATTTCACAGTTAAAATGTTCAGCGGATGCATATTTAAGGCATGATTATAAAAAATTATCTCTTACTCTATGCTTACAAGCATTCTCTTTTTTCCCCCCTATTATCTAGTTTCTGGCTGCAAAGAAAATTGGGAGCTTGTTTCTCTTGTCCTTTTTTTCATTTTGCTCCCCTCTCGCCTCTTTTTATTATGTTGTATTGCCATTTGTTAATTTTTAATCTTTTAAAATTTTAAATAAAATTTATATTAAAAACACATGTTTTGTGGATGTTCTCCGCACTCTTTCTAGCACAGGGGTGTCCAGCTCGATTTCATTGAGGCACGCATAGTACTGGAAAAAAATGCTTCTGCATATGGTGCCACCGATAGAACCAGTTCGGTGGAGTGGCAGGCCGAGTTACTACCTACTCAGACGAACCCACCTCTGTCTCCAGTGTAAAGTACCCTAATGATGCCTGCTTCATAATGAGCGACCCAATATTGTAAGACAAAAAGCAGTGATTTATTAACAGCTTCATTAGGCATTCTTCATTTCTTATTTGCAGCCATTTTTTTTTTTGCTTTCTTTATCTGCTTTTGAACTTTGAACCGTGTTTCTGTCCTCCCTTCAGCCTGTCACAAATCATGTTATCCAATAGCTTCATTCATTTCAACCCAGCTACTGTAATCTGAGATCCGGCTCTGCTGCCGCTCTGCATGGAATATCAACATAGAGAGTTGACATCCGGCTCCCCTCACTTTTCAACATCCAGTGGAGGAAAGGGAGACCAGAGGGGGCGCCAAACCCTAGTCCTCCAGAGGAGCCTCGCCGTTCCTCAGGCCACGTGGAGGACCCCCTAATGGCAGCACAGTTTGTCCAAAGCGCAAGTGCTCAGCCTTGTCCTCGAACTCGCAGGGCACTGGGACCACACAGCCCCAGCCCAGCACTGCTTCCCGAGTGGCTGCCGCGCTGCACGTACCACCACCTCGAGGCGGCTGCTGCTGTTTTCTCTCTCCTTGGCCAGGTTGCTCATAGTGTGCGCGGGAGGGCAAAGTGTATGGGTAGGAGGCTCCCTCTCTCTCTCCACGTAAGGAGACCCAGTTTTGTAACCAAAGCATCTTCAGAGTTAGGATGGGACACCACCAGGAGAGGTCAGGAGGAGGAGACAAGGGGATGGAGAAAGGGCAGCTGAGCCTCTGGGGGCCAAGAGCTAAGGCAGGACTTCCCTCAGACCCTCCCTCATTATAATCTCCCTTCCTCTTCATTCTTCCTTTTTCCTCTTTCCTTCCTTGCTCTCTTCCCATCTTCCCTTCTTTTTCTTTCCCTTTCCCCTTCCCTATCCCTTGTTAGATGCTGAAGTGCAAAAGGGGAAACATCTAAGCACTCCGCGGCTGGATACGGCACACGGGCCTTGAGTTTGGTATCTTCTGTTGTAGAGTCCCCACATCTTTTTTACATCGTGGCGACCAAAACCGGATGCAGGATTCCAAGTGTGGCCTTACCAAAGACCTTATAAAGTGGTATTTTTCGGAGTATAAGATGCACTTCCCCCCCCCCAAAAAAAAGAGGGTGAAAATTTGGGAGCGTCTTATACACGGAATGCAGCATTTTTGGCCTTCCAAAACCCCACCCCCTTAGCAAAAATGGACGTGCAGAGGGTTTGGGAGGCTTGTAGAGTGCTCCTGGGGGCTGGGGAGAGCAAAAACGAGTGAAAAATCATCAGTTTTTTGTTCCATTTTTTGCCCCCCAACCCCTAAGAGCACTTTGCAGGGCTCTCCAAACTCTTCACATGCTCCGTTTTTCACAAAAAATAAGGCTTGCAGAGAGTTTGAGAGGTCTGCAGAGTGCAAAACCTTTTTTTAAAAATTAACCTCTTCAAAATCTTGGTGTGTCTTATACTCCGGTGCGTCTTATACTCCGAAAAATAAGGTATTGCCCATTAGGCCTCTTAAGATCACTCTCGCAGTTACTACTACTGAGCCAGGTACTCAGTAGCATTTCCATTCGTTTTTTGTTTTTCCTTGCCTAAATGTAGAGCCTTACTTTAATCTAACTCCAAAGCCATAAAAACCAGAGATTTTTAAGATTAGAGAATGGGATCCCCCACTGCAGCCCCAGGTGGCCAATAGGAACCAGCCATCCTCCTCCTCTGCGCTTTCAAAATTAGAATATAAAATGCAAAGAAAATGGAAATAATGTGAAACTAGGGAATGAAAAAACAGAAGAGGAGAAAGTGTGAGGTAGAAGGGGGGAAAAGGGGGGGGGAAGCATTGACTTCCCACTCTTTTTAGCACAGTAGAAGAAAATAGCATTAAAGACACAATGTTTTACTTTTATACAATAATATCACTTAGCCATTTCTATAACAAACCTATCTAATTGGCAAAATCAAAACTCTGGTTTTTTTCCCCCATCACAAGTACAAAACCCAGAAATGATTTTCAAATGGAAACAAGATTGAATATGTTCTTTTCTGTGAAAAAAGCAATCAATTTAACCATCTCTTTTATTTTTATTTTTTTTGCTGTGGGAAATAATCAATATTTCTGTTTGTACTTATTAATCTTGTCATATGAAGGAAGTCTTCAATTTACTACCACAATTGAGCCCAAATTTTCTGTTACTAAATGAAACAATTTGTTAAGTGAGCTTGCTCCGTTTTACGACTTTTCTTCCTGCAGTTGTTAAGGGAACGACTAGTTGTTAAATTAATCAAACTGTTGTTAAGCACACCTGCCTTTCCCATGGAGTCTTGCATGTCAGAAGGTTGCAAAATGGGATTATGTGACGCCGGGACTCTGCAACCGTCATAAATGTGAGTCAAACATCTTAAATTTTGATCACCTGACCGTGGGGATTCTACAAAGGTGGTTAAATGTGAAAACAGATCTTAAGTCACTTTTTCAATGCTGTAACTTTGAACAGTCACTAAATGAACTGTCGTAAGTCGAGGAACTACCTGTATATTAATGGACATTTCTCCCCCTTCCCCCCCGCAAAAATTGAAGATTTGCTACAGATTGACTGTGGAAAACAGATGTGGAAAAACACCACTTTGAAACTACTCATCAAGATCACATTGGACATGCAGAGAAGTCCTTATTTAGTATCCTAGTATGGTTTATGTTGATTGCTTATTTAGTATCCGATGATTATCACTGATCTTATGATTTATGATGAATATATGGAATGGAATAGAATAGAATAGAATAGAAAATACGGAATGGAATATAATAGAATAGAAAATATGGAATAGAAAGGAATGGAATGGAATAGAATAGAAAATACGGAATGGAATGGAATATAATAGAATAGAAAATATGGAATAGAAAGGAATGGAATAGAATAGAAAATATGGAATAGAAAGGAATGGAATGGAATAGAATAGAAAATACAGAATGGAATGGAATATAATAGATTAGAAAATATGGGATAGAAAGGAATGGAATAGAAAATATGGAATAGAAAGGAATGGAATGGAATAGAAAATATGGAATAGAAAGGAATGGAATGGAATAGAATAGAAAATACGGAATGGAATGGAATATAATAGATTAGAAAATATGGGATAGAAAGGAATGGAATAGAATAGAAAATATGGAATAGAAAGGAATGGAATAGAATAGAAAATATGGAATAGAAAGGAATGGAATGGAATAGAATAGAAAATACGGAATGGAATGGAATATAATAGAATAGAAAATATGGAATAGAAAGGAATGGAATAGAATAGAAAATATGGAATAGAAAGGAATGGAATGGAATAGAATAGAAAATACAGAATGGAATGGAATATAATAGATTAGAAAATATGGGATAGAAAGGAATGGAATAGAATAGAAAATATGGAATAGAAAGGAATGGAATGGAATAGAAAATATGGAATAGAAAGGAATGGAATGGAATAGAATAGAAAATACGGAATGGAATGGAATATAATAGATTAGAAAATATGGGATAGAAAGGAATGGAATAGAATAAAAAATATGGAATAGAAAGGAATGGAATAGAATAGAAAATATGGAATAGAAAGGAATGGAATGGAATAGAATAGAAAATACGGAATGGAATGGAATATAATAGATTAGAAAATATGGGATAGAAAGGAATGGAATAGAATAGAAAATATGGAATAGAATAGAATAGAAAACATGGAAAAGAAAGGAATGGAATAGAATAGAAAATACAGAATGGAATGGAATAGAATATATGTTATAGAAAGGAATGGAATAGAATAGCAGAGTTAGAAGGGATCTTAGAGGTCTTCTAGCCCAACCCCCTGTTCAGGAATTAACCCTACACCAGTTATGGCTAATCTTTTTTTCCTCGGGTGCTGAAAACACACTCGCGCAACCATGTGCCCACACCCATAATGCAATGCTCCTCCCATGCATCCCACCCGCTGCACATCTGCATGTGACCCCCATCTCGCGCTCCTCACCTCCTGCGCATGTTCGCAGGACCCCCCCCCCCATGCTCACTCTGTGGCTGTGCACACATCATCTCCCGCCCCTTTTGGCCTCACATCTCAAAAGAGCACTGGAGAGGGGGGGGGAACCTCCCATCGCAAAGCAGCACTGAGAGGGGGGGGAATCCTCCCTTTCCCCCCTCTCCACGCTGTTTTCGATAGGCGGCTTCTCAAAACCGCGCTGAGAGAGGAACAAAGCCTTGCAATTCAAAACAGCGCAGAGGGGGAAGTCTCCGGACATCTAGAGCCAAGGTGGCGCAGTGGGTAGAGAGCAGTACTGCAGCCACTTCAGCTGACTGCTAGCTGCAGTTCGGCGGTTCAAATCTCACCGGCTCAAGGTTGACTCAGCCTTCCATCCTTCCTAAGTGGGTGAAATGAGGACCCAGACTGTGGGGGCAATATGCTGACTCTGTAAACCGCTTAGAGAGGGCCGAAAGCCCTATGAAGCGGTATATAAGTCTAACTGCTATTGCTATATTGCTATTGCTATCTGGGAAGGCACTGGCTACAGAAAGTGAGGAGAAAGGTTTGCGCGTGTGTCTCCCACCTGCAGGGCAAACCCAAAAATCATCTGGCCAGAGGGAGGTGTGTGCGCTGGGCAATGGCTTGCGTGCCCGCAGAGAGGGCTGTGTGTGCCATCTGTGGCATGCGTGCCATAGGTTCGCCATCACAGCCCTATACCACTCCAGGCAGATGACTGTCTAATCTCTTTTAAAAAACTTCCAGTGTTGGGAGTATTTACATTACAACTTCTGGAGGCAAGTAGTTCCACTGATTAATTGTTCTCAGTATCAGGGAAAAAATTTTTTTTTAATTTTTATTTTATCAATTTCATATATATTCACAATTATATGATCTCATAACTGTTATTAATAATATGTATTTATAACAATTTTTTCCCTACAGTTGACAATATACTTGAAGATTGCTTTCTTACCATCCCATAGATCCATCTTATCTTACAACGGTCCTACTTCTTCTTCCCTCCCTCTTTCCTTCCCTCCTTTCTTCTCTCCTACTCTCCTTCCTTCCCTCCTTCCTTCCTCCTTCTCCCTTCCCTCCTTCCTTCCTTCTCTCCTTCCTTTCCCCCTTCCTTCCCCCCTTCCTTCTCTCCTACATTCCCTCCTTCCCTCCTTCCCTCCTTTCTTCTCTCCTTCTCTCCTTCCTTCCTTCTCTCCTTCCCTTCCCCCTTCCTTTCCTCCTTCCTTCCCCCCTTCCTTCTCTCCTACATTCCCTCCTTCCTTCCCGCCTTTCTTCTCTCCTTGCTTCCCTCCTTGCTTCCCTCCCTCCCTCCTTCCTACCCCCCTTTCTTCTCTTTCTTCTCTCCTTCAGTATCAGGAAATTTATCTTGCTTCTCCCCTTGATTAGCTTCCACCTGTTGCTTCTTCTTCCCCTGCCCTCAGAATAGCTTGACTGCCTCTTCTTTGTGGCAACCCTTGAAAATATTACCATTGTAATAATGATTCATGACTTTGTTCCTTTGTATGTTCTTGGAGAACTGCTGAGAATTTGCACTGGAGACAAATTCCTCGCGTGTCTAATCGCACTTGGACAATAAATAGTATTATTTCACACCTAGCACCCCATCCGCTTTCACTCCGGATTGACTCTCGTTTACATCCCAGCCTTTAATCCCAATCAACGCAGCTCTTTTTCTTCGGAATCCTCTTGAAGAATTTAAATCGTTCCCTCCGTTCCTTTTCCAAAAGCCTCTGGAAGAGGGATGAACAACATCTACCACCTCGTGGTCTCCAATCCATCCCGGTGGCAGCTCAGCCGAAGGCAGCCTCCGAACGCGATGCCAAAGCGTGCTGAGCGCCCATTGGCTGCCGCCGCCTTTGACGTCATCCTTTCCTGCTGCCCGGGTCCCCTTCCTTCTGCGCTCTGCGCTCTGCAGCTGCGCTGGGACGTTCGCGGGCGAAAAGTTTTTTCTTGTTTCTTTTTCTTTTGCAACATTTTATTTTAGCTTCCGAACTCCTGCCTCCCCACTTCCCCCTTTTCTGTCCCTCGCCTCCTTTGCAAATCCTCTTCTTTTTCTTTTTGGAAAGCAGAGGAAACTGGGGCATTTGCTCCTTCCCCACCCACCGGGAGCCCAGGACGAGTTTTATAGCTGGAAACTTTTCTCTTCTCTTGGTCTGGGGGAGGAAGAGACCCCGTCCAGGAAACACGTCCCGGTGCCACTCTGGCGGGGCAATTGCCCCCTCCCCTTCTCCTCCTCCTCCCCCGCCCCCATTTGCCTCTGCCAGGGGAGGGGGGCCTTGTTGATTGATTCTGCGCCCCATCATTCCCGATCCCCGAGTATTTGGCTACGGGACGCCGAGCAGCTGACGGAGCGAAAGGAGAAACTTCGGCGTTTTCCCTGCAAGGAAGGAAAGGTAAGCCGCGATGGATCCGTGGCTTGAATAAGGCTGGGAATCCGCTCCAAAGCCTTTTTCCAAGCCGGATCGCGCGATCTTCTTTTCCCCTCCTTTTTTCGCCTTGTTGCTCGATTATTCAATGCGCAGGTTTTGCACTGCGGTTCCGAATAATGCTTCAGTGCTTCTGCTCATCGTTCTTGACTCTTGTATGCGTTCGCACAACCGCCGAGGGGTGGGGGGTTTAAGCTTCCCCATCCGAGATTAGCGAGTCGTCTGAACCGGTGCTTCAGAAATCTCTGGGGTGGATGGACATGTTGGCAAATGCCCTGTAATTTTTTCCCCACGCTGCCACTCCTTGGGAAAAAAAAACTTTTCCTTGATTTATTATTCCCCTCCGTTTCTTCCTCCCACCCAAATAATCATCGCTGGCTTTGTACAGGGGATGGAAGAAAGAGGTAAGCATCGGAGCTGGGAGGAAAGGTAAAAAATAAGCGACGCCTTTAAAATAATATCTCGGGTGCAAAGAGTTAAAAAGTTGGCAAGCAAGATTTTGGGCCCTGCAAAAAATAAGACAGATGTTGACAGCGACAAGAGTTTTTTTGCATGGAGAATTTGCTTTTATTTTGGATGTCGGAACTTCAGGTAGAATTCTTCCTGTTTTTGGAAGAGAGAACGAATACATTAACCATCTTCCCTCCAAAAAACCCCAACTAATTCCATCTGTTTCAGGCCACTGTCTCCAAGAGGGCACTTTGCTGCAAACTGCCCTGAACCCATAGCAGTTTTTATTCATGACGTAAACACACACACACACACACACACACACACACACACACACACAAACAAACACAAAAACAAAGTTCTTTGCATAGGTAACCCTGGCTGCTGAGATTTAGGGGAACAAATCTGCACAGGAAAATTAAGAACTGGCATTTCTGGAAAATCAGCCTGTGCCAAGAAAAATATTTTACCGGACTTATTTTTTCATTGGATGGAGTGATTTTAAAAAAAACTTCTGCTTTTACCCTGTAGCTCTGCAAATGCTCAGAAAATAATTCCCTGGATGATGAAAGAAAAGGAAGTAACTTAGCTATAATATTTAGGGGTTTCTCCCTACCCCTGCGTTATAATGATTTGAAGGCTCATTTTCGACCTTTGAAGCTGGGGTGGGAATAACAAATATGAACAAGCACCGTTTCCCCCCCCCCACACCCCCCTTTCTGTTTTTTTCATAGTCAGTTGCTGCAGGTATCTGGGATAAATAAATTGTGAGGTCAAAGTGTAGATCAAGTTCAACAGTGCCAAAGATGCAAGACCGGAAGTGCGTGTTTGTTTCGGTTTGATGCGATAGGTAACCAGGCCATCCTACCCTTCTGCATTCAACCTTGGCTAAAGAAACCATAGTTTGTTGGCTTGAATATGAAGGTAGCTTAGTGGAAAGGGGGAAGCTGATCGGTCAGCATTCCTTTGTTTATAAACTGATCAGGAAAAGAACTTGGCAAGGAAATATCAGTTGAATGCAAATGCGAAACCTGTGTGTTCTGTTAATAAAACAAACTTTAGAACTTGCTTTAAAAGCCTTCGGGGGAAGAATTGAAAAACCATAGGAGGTTCACCTAGTCCTTGAGTTACGGTCACAATTGAGCCCAAAATTTCTGTTCCTAAGTGAGATGTTTGTTAAGTGCGTTCTGTCTGATTTTGTGGCTTGCCTTGCCTCAGTTTTAAAATGAGTGATTTGCAGATGTTTTAAGTTAGTAACAATCTGAAAATTCTGTTGAATTTTCTTGTCAGAAGGTCAGGTCGCAAAAGGGGATCATACGACACCCCCCCCCGGACACTGTGACCATCGTCATAAATATGAATCAGCTGTCAAGCGTCTGAATTTTGATCACATGGCCATGGGGATGCTGCAACGGTCGTTAAGTGTGGAAAATGATCATAAATCATTTTTTTCCAGTGCTGTTGTAACGGTCACTAAATGAATCATGTAGTTGGTCCTGGATTTATATAAACCAGCCATTAGAACAAATAAGGAAGATTGCAAACAGCTGTGTTCACTACATCTGGCGGGGGGGGGGGAGAGATATTGCAGATTGGAAAATAAGCACAGGAAAGAGGCGAACAGAATAACTATGGTGGTTTCAACTACCAAGAGTCATCTCTGGAGAAGATTTGCAGCACATTAATTTAATAATAATAAATATAAATGTTTCACAGCTTGCTACTGGAAAGTTCATCAAGGCATCAGATCAGCGGCTGTGTCACCCAAGACATTCGACTCGAGATGGGGCCCCTTGGATTTAGCAACCTCTGGGCTCTTTTGACACGCAGCTCAGAACAAGAGCCACAACTCAGAACTGTGGCTTAATGCACAAATGTGGTTGATGTGCAGATGAAGCGAAACTAAACCATGGTGGAACGCTGGAAATAATTAGCTGCCTATTTCAGGTTACGAGCCAAAATCTTTGGGTGACCTCGTGAGCATCTTGGGATTCCTTCAGGATAAACTTTCTGGATTGCTATCTGAGACACAAGCTCTTTTTTGCAGGGGACAAAGAGATGCTCTTGATATGTTGGAATTTGCTTTCTTTAAAAAAAAAAAATCTGAATAGGATATTTCGCTTGCATTTCCCCCAAAAGTTTACATCGCTAAGGACCGTGTAAGTCACATCTGATTTTTATATCTTTTCTTTTTGCCATGATTGTTACACAAATCACTGCAGTTGCTAAGTGAATCACACAGTCATTAAACGAATTCAGCTTCTCCCAGCGTCTTTACTTGTTGGAATTTGGCTCGGAAGATCACAAACAGTGATCGCATCACCCTGGATTGCTGCACATGTCGAAATTACATTCCACCTGGCAAGCACACAAATTTTGATCACAAAACTCCACGGCTTGGGAATTCTGGGAGTTGATATTCCTGCATGCCAGTTGTGGAATTTTGAAAGTTAAAACCCATGCGCACCTCCTGGGGAATTCTGGGAGGCCTGTGCATGCAAACTTGTGTATTCTGGGAGTTGAAGCCTGTGCATGCCGGCTGAGGAATTGTAGAAGTTGGGGCTGTGCATGCCAGCTCGGGAATAGCAATAGCAACAGCAGTTAGACTTATATACCGCTTCATAAGGCTTTCAGCCCTCTCTAAGCGGTTTACAGAGTCAGCATATCGCCCCCACAGTCTGGGTCCTCATTTCACCCACCTCGGAAGGATGGGAGGCTGAGTCAACCCTGAGCCGGTCAGATTTGAACCGCTGAACTGCAGCTGAAGTGGCCTGCAGTACTACACTCTAACCACTGCACCACCTTGGCTCTTAATAGCAATAGCAGTAGACTTATATACCGCTTCATAGGCCTTCAGGCCTCTCTAAGCGGTTTACAGAGAGTCAGCATATTGCCCCCAACAATCTGGGTCCTCATTTTACCCACCTCGGAAGGATGGAAGGCTGAGTCAACCCTGAGCCGGTGAGATTTGAACCGCTGACCTGCTGATCTAGCAGTAGCCTGCAGTGCTGCATTTAACCACTGCGCCACCTTGGCTCCTAATACTGGGAATTTAAACCTGTCTATGCTGAATAGGGGAATGCAGTGGCTAAGATGCTGAGCTCGTCGATCAGAAAGATCAGCGGCTCGAATCCCTAGCGCCGTGTAACCGAGCGAGCTTCCGTTACTTGTCCTAGCTTCTGCCAACCTAGCAGTTCGAAAGCATGCAAAAAGGTGAGTGGAAAAATAAGGACTTTGGTGGGAAGGTAACAGCGTTACGTGCGTCTTCGGCGTTTAGCCATGCCGGCCACGTGACCACGGAGACGTCTTCGGACAGCGCTGGCTCTTTGGCTTAGAAACAGAGATGAGTACCCCCCCCTAGAGTCGGGAACAACTAGCACATATGTGCGAGGGGAACCTTTACCTTTACCTGATGCTGAATAGGGAATTCTGGGAATTGAATACCATGCATCTGCCTATTTTGCATCCAATGAATTTTGGGGAAAGTATGGGAAAGCAAAAAAAAAAAATGCTGGTAAAAGCTGGGATTTTCTGGGGAATTTGTGCAGATCTTTCGGGGGCTTCATTTGGAAGTTGAAAGTGCTCCTGTTCTTTTGAAAGACCCTTTTGTTCCCCCCCCCCCCGTCCTCCATACAGCCTTGAAGTCTCAGGGTTTTCCCGTCTCCCAAACGAGCGTGCTTTAATTTTCAGTAGGCAGAAAACCGCAACTGTGCCACGTTCATAAATGGTGAAAAGAAGTGCTTTCTAACTCCAGCGATAGGAGCCGGCCACCGGAGACCAGGATTCGGGGCTGGCGAGAGAGGCTGATGGAACTTGAAACTTGCATGTTACACTTGAAAAATGGCCCACATGACTTGCGTCAGGGACATGCTGAAGTTGTTTGTTCCTTCGCAGGACAAATTGTTTCTTGGATATGAAACAGAGCTAGGATTTTCTTTCGGAATCCTCTGGCCCTCGGAGGAGCAATTAATGGCCTGCGGAGTTGAAATATATATCTCAACTTTCCTATTCCTATACGGGACTTGCTAGATTTGTATTTCACCTGAAAGTCAAAGAAACAAAAGCAGGATTGGGTGTGTGTGTGTGTGTGTGTGTTTGTTTTGTTGTTGTTTATTTTTGTTCCATTTTTGCACAATCCAAGAAGACCGGACCGATTGCCTTCTGGGAATTTCCATAAGTGAGGATGGATTTGAATCTTGGTTTCCTCCATTCTGCTCCATCGCTTTAACCCAGCGGTTCTCAGTCTTGATGACTTGAAAGGTGTGTGAACTTCAACTCCCAGAATTCCCCAGCCAGCATGCAGGGACTTCAATTCCCAGAACTCCCCAACTGGCACAGACCAGCTCCCAGAATTCCCCAGCCAGCATGGGAGGGCTTGAACCAGAATTTGGACTGTGTTCGCTGGGGAATTCTGGGAGTTGAAGTCCACACAACATCAGATTGTCATGGTTGAGAAATACTGCTTTAACCACTACACCACATTGCCTCTCAGAGGCTTCGTCGGGTTGTGACCAAGACCAAAATGATGGCAGATGGAGCATTGTGGTATATCTCTTGTTGTTAGTATTGAGGTTGCAGACATGTTCAAAAGAAAAATGGATTTTGACTGTTTCCTCTGGTTGCTGTTGCAACCTGTATATTTAGACTTAAGGACAGGAATTCTGAATTTGTTCTCAAATTCACATCTCTATTTAGATGTATACCGCAACATTAATGAAGCCAGTTAGATTCCCAATAGTACCATCTGCAAAAAGGAACATGAATCAAATTGTCATTCAAAGGAACATCATATCATAGCAGAAGTCTTCCTTTTAATATGATAAATCCTTCATCCCTCCCCTACTCAAGCAGAAAAACCTATACCATTTCAGACAAGCAACTGTCTGGTTGTTAATGTAAAAGGCAAATACCACTCACTCATCATGAAATCTCCAGAATCGTAAAGTCTACAAACTTGAAATTTAGCACTTATGTTCCGCTTGGCTTCTAAGTGATTGCTAAGAAAGGATTTTTCGAAATGACCATCATATCATTAGTATTTCTTATACAGTAATTCACATGCTTTGATGCTAAGGAGTTCTACTTCCTCTCCCCACCTGAAAAGAACTCTGTTCCAACTGCCAGTTGCTTATATTAACACGCTTTGATGCTAAGGAGTTAGACATTCTACTTGCCCTCCTCACCTGAAAAGAACTCTATTCTAACTGCCAGTTGCCTCACATTCTGTTACCTCAGTTCAAACTGGTAGACATTCCACTCCTTCACACAGGAGCAGTCGGGGGCTCCTTACAGTACTAAACGTTGCTACCTCACCAAAATGTCTATGCCTTTCACCTCTGGAACTGCTTCCGGATTCAAGGCAGCGGGAGCGATATTCCCTTATCCGTTTCAATCACCGACAACCACTGAGCCAATTTCTCCTGCATAGCTCGATCATATGGTTTCGTCACGAAGCACAGATATCCAGCTAATAGTTAATATAACTGCCTTATTATGGTGATGATTATGATCATCACTCATCCAGCTTGGATCATTGGCCGTATCTCCTTGTTCACTGTCCAACTGAAAGGAACCAACAATGAGGTTCTGACATCAAATGTTAGGTGCAGATCCGTAGACGGGAAAATATTGCTGTGGAGTTAAAGAAATAGGACTTTTAAAAACCACATTTTGGAAGAGAAGTCATCTAGTAGAAACTTAGTGGAGCTATTCCCATTGTTCTGGCCATGTTTTATGATCCCACCCTTGCAATGGGTCAGTTCCAAGTTGGATCAGATATGGATTGCTCAAAATGTCCCATATAGTTCAAAACAAACCATTTCAGAAGGATCTATGATCCAGTTAGATTCGCCTAACGAAGTGTCTAATATCCTACAAAGTTTAGGGAATGAGATATCTTATGATCTTTCTTACGAATTTACCTAACATAGTTGGATTTTCACTTCCTAGACTTAATACAAATAATCCTTGACTTACAACCATTTGTTTAGTGACCGTTTGAAGTTACAATGACACTAAAAAAAAAGTTACTTATGAGCAGGGGTAAAATGCTACTAATTCGGGCTGGTTCCCTCAAACCAGTAGTAAAAAAAAAATGCTACTGGTTCATCCCAAACCAGTAATTCCAACGATCAGCTGTGCTGCGTGATTTATATCCTGTGCTAGAAAGCAGGAAATCCCGTGAATCTAAATCACACGGCACAGCTGCCTCCTCACCCTCACTGTTCTACTTACCTTTGCAAACTCAGAAAAGGCTTCTTAACCCTCCTTTTTCAGCGCTGCCGATAGCGCCTGCAGTGTGCCTGCGGGCAAAGCACACGCCAAGCAAACCGGTAGCAGACTTCAGAGCATTTCACCCCTGCTTATGACCCATCTTTCACAGCACTGTTGCAGCAGCCCCATGGTCACATGATTAAAATCCAGAGGCTCACATTTTTAACACTTCCTGTTTCCCGGGTCATGTGATCACCTTTTGCGATGTTCTGATGAGAATGGGGAAGCCAGATTCACTTATCAATTGTGTTACTAACTTAATAACTGCAGTGACTAACTTAACAACTGTGGCAAGAAAAGGGTGTAAAATGGCACAACACTCACTTAACAACGGTCTTGCCTAGCAGCAGAAATTTTTGGGCTGAATTGTGGTTATAAGACAACAACAATCTGTATTTCCGGTTTCAAAGACACCAGTGTAGTCTTCACCATTCTTTCTGTTGTGCTCTGTTTTACAAAACCACTTTAACTGGTTTGGTGCTTCTAGCTTGTAACGTCTAGAAACCAAGATGTTCTGCAGAATAGACATTAGTCAGGAGGCTGGGTTGCGTAGGAGGACTAGTAAATGTGGACATTCCCTGTTTAGAAAGAATTTTCTAAGCCTACTTAAGAGTCCTTATTTGTTTCCTGATTTTGATCCTCTTTATTTAAGAGTTTAGGTTTTCTTGTAGCTAATGTTTCAGTTTTTTTGCCATAAACCTCATGCTAAAGTAGGAAAAATATATAGGGCCAAGGAAATTTAAGCCATTGGTATTTCAGAGTTCAAATTAGGTTGCTGATTCATTTTTCCCTGTAAATACTGATGCTCTAAATTACTTAATCGTGCTTTATAGATGAGAGTTGAACAATAATAACTTTTCTTCGGAATTGTTCCCCCCGTGAGTCTGGTTCAGTAATATGAAGCACTAACCCTCACAATCCAACATCTAAGATTTCTGCTTGCAGCTTCCAAAATATCAGTTTTTATTAAAGGGGAGGTCTGTGGTTTGAACAGATGAAATCAAAATGTTACCGCTTCAGATGTTCAGATAGGACAGATAACTTCCTTAATTGCTGGGGAAGCATTTCTCATGAAGTTAGATAGGTATTTTCAGATGTATTTAATTCAAGTACATCTGAGGTATTTTCAGATGTATTTAATTGTAAGTAGCTGATAACCAGGTATTGCCCAGGTATTTATTTATCCTAATCCATAACATTTGTCCTCAAAAATAATCCCGGAGCAAACATAATTTCTAATGTTGAATTTTCCCCATTACCAAAGGAAGCCCCGTTGTGGAGTACTGTGAAGCCATTACCATGGCAACTCCACTGTGTTGTACAGGCCATTTTACAGCAGTACGGTAGAAGCCATTTTAAGGCGCAGCACACTGTATCTTAACAGAACACACACCCTGATGGGGTGTCTTACCCCCACAGTATTTGTTTCCAGAGAATAAGTAATCTGTGTACCAAGTCTGGTTGAAATTGCTTAAGGCGTTCCAGAGTTATGCTGGTACACACACACAGCCATTTATATATGATGATGATGATTGATGATGATGATGATGATGATGACGACGACGACGACTACAATATCCATACTATCAGGTGTAGCAGGAGTTGGGTACATCTAGTGACTAGTCTAACAAAGAGAAGAACTAGGACATACTAACAGTCTTCCAATATCTCAGGGGCTGCCCCAAAGTTAGTTAGTTTCCTTTATTTGTATGCCGCCCTTTTCCCTAGGGGGACTCAGGGCGGCTCACAATTCAGAAGGGTGGGGGGGCAAGACAAACAGTATTCCAAACATGGAGACAATACAACATATTAAAAGAAAGCACAACAGTCACACAATCCGGGTGGGGTTAAAATCTTAACCCCAGGCCAGCCGGGACAGCCAGATCTTTAAAGCGGCGCGGAAGGATTGGAGGGTGGCGAGGGTCCGAATCTCCACGGGGAGTTCGTTCCAGAGGGTTGGAGCAGCCACCGAGAAGGCTCTCCTCCGGGTAGTTGCCAGTCTGCACTGGCTGGAAGATGGAATTCGGAGGAGGCCTAATCGATGCGATCGGATCGGTCTAGTGGAGGTAATTGGCATTAGAAGAGGGAGTCATGCTATTCTCCAAAGCAACTCTAGGCAGACAAGCAATGGATGGAAACTAATCAAGGAGAAAACTAACCTAAAACTAAGGATAAATTTTCCAACAGTGAGAACAATCAATTAGCAGAAGAGCTTGTCTCCAGGCGTTGTGGGTGCTGCAATATCGGAGGTTTTTCATAAGAGATAGACGTAAATGTCATGGAAATAGTTTGATTTCTTGAAACAAGAGATTGTAGCTTCATCCAATGCACGGATATAATAGAATGGCTCTCATGTACTCATCTCAGCTAAAATTGCCCAACTCCCTAGCTTAGAACTTGTGTTTAAGCGTTGAATTAAAATAGTTTATATGTATTTGTAAGTCCAGTGTACAAAGCATTATCTCTCTGCATTAGGGGAACAGTTTCCATCTTACGGCCGTGGGGTTGCTTTGGGTTCCTTAGTGAGCAAATTGTGGATGGGAGGACGAAGCCTTCTTAGACAGGAGAATATGCACCAGTCTTTGGTTTTTATACCTTCAATCTTCATTATTTTTGTGAATTTCTTAAAAAATGCAGCTTTGGAGATACTCTTTGTAGAGGCTGTTGGTCTTCCCACCAAACAAACTCCAAAAAGTAGGTGTGCAAACTACAGTTTGAAACATAAGTCCATTGGTTTTTGGTGACCCACCAGGTTTCATCACAATTCCCATGTTGTTCAGTATTTTCTTACTAACATCCGTTGGAGATCACCCAGGACTCTGCTTCTTACCTTCCAACTCTAAAGAAGAGTTAAGAGTTCTTGGGCATTGTCTGAGTTTCAGTCAGTCAGCTACAGGTAGCCTTTGAGTTGCAACCAAAATTCAGCCCAAAATTTCTGCCGTTAAGTGAAACATTTGCCCCATTTTACTATCTTTCTTGCCACAGCTGTTAGGTGAATCATGGCAGTCGTTAAGTTCGTGACACGGTTATTAAGTGAATCTGGCTTCCCCATTGATTTTGCTTGTCAGAAGGTCGCAAACGGGGTTCGCATGACCCCGGGACACTGCAACGGACATAAATAGGAGTCAGTTGCCAAGCGTCTGAATTTTGATCCCGGCAATGGTTGTAAGTGTGAAAAACGGTCATAAGTAACTTTGAACGGCCACTAAATGAAAGACTGTAAATTGAGGGCTACCTGTAGATCAGTGATTTTTTGTCACTGCGTGCCAAAGGCAATGCGTGCGCCACACCCACCACCACCACCCCTTGCATGCCTGCGCATGACACCCCCCCCTGCGTATGCGCGCATGACACCCTTCCCCCGTACCCCGTTTTGGGCCCAGTAGGCCTCCCTGCGGCCTCCTGGGATAAAAAACGGGTTGCGGGATATGTGACCCCCCCCCCAGCACATGTGCACTCATCTCCCGCATGCCCTAGAGACCCAGAGATCAGCTGGCTGGTGAGAGGCGCGTGTGCATGCGCCGGTGGAGCTGAGCTGGGGCGACGGCTCGCGTGCCCGCAGAGAAGGCCACTTGTGGTACGCGTGTCATTGGTTCACCATGAAGAATGATAAAAATGATAGATTCAACCCCCTCTTAAAAGTTAGGTGCCTTAGAAAAACTCCGCAGACGAAAAATGGGAGTAAAAACATCGTCGGGGAAACCGAACAGCTTTGTTAGGAAAAGTTTAAGAACCTTCACTTTGGAATTTGACTTTTATTTCTGAGGTATTTGTAGCAATGAAATTCCTGCCTGCTCTACAATTACATCCCTTCCTGGTCCAGAATAATCCGACTGAATGCCTTTTCTGTGTACGGAAAACAGATTTCGGAGCCTGAAAAGGAAATATGGAGTCCGTTTGGGTTAGTTTCTTTCCATAGAAACTCCAGACGTGCATATTTGCTTTTTCCCATGAAGTGATAGCAGTATGTGAGAGCTGCTGCAGAAATCGCCTACCGGGTCTTGTACAAATTCGCCACTAAAGTCCCATTATTTCTTCAAAAAAAAAAAAATACAGGACCCAAAATTATGAACTGTGCTTCATTCAGAAGTACTTCAGGGAAAAAAATGAAAGGGAGAAGGTATGTTGTTGGACTGCAAAGAACGAGCTCGCTTCCAAAGTAGAATTATTTAGGTGGGTGGGTTTTTCTTATAATGGGGCAGGCCCCGTTCCTGTCTCTTTGGTGGTTCTGATTGAGACATTGCTGGTTTCACGGTGGATAAAAACCATTGTTTTTTTTTCAAAAAAAAATTTTTTTAAAGGATTTATAATTTAAATCAGATTTTTTTTAAAATTTAAATTGGGTTGTTTTGATTTTTGTCAAATTTGTTTTAATAAAACGCTTTTGGAGTAAAAAAAAATGTTACCTAAAGATGGTTTTCTATTTAAGATACATTAATAATTATTTTATTCAGGCGGAAGAGCGGGAAACAGAAGAGAGAAGAAAGATGAGAAGAGAGGGATAGGAGAGAGGGTAAGGGGGGAAGATGAGGAGGATAAGGAGGAGTGGAATGTAGAGAGCGGAGAAGGAGAAAGGAAGGGGAAGTAGAGTAGGAAAGGATGATGGAGGGAAGAAAGGATGTAGGAGAGAGGTAGAAGAAAGAGGTGTATGGAGTGCAGAAGAGCTAATAATGCGTTTTTATCTTTTTGGGCGTTGATGACAAGAGGAACTAATGTAATTACTACTTAATACAATAGGATACTGGCTATGTAATAGTATACATGTTATGAAAATGTTATGAAAATGGAAAATAAAAAAGTATTTGGAAAAAAAATAATTATTTTATTCAGCACAAAAAGGAGCTTAGTTATGTATATACTGCAATATTTATATTTTTGTTGAATCCATTTAATGACTTCAAACTCTGCAAGCTGAGATAAACATGCACTGTATTGATGCATTGGCACAATTTCACAGTAACTGTGAGATAAATCATTAAACAAGATTCAGGAATATTCCTTCATCCCGTTGGTTTGCAAATCTATGCACACTACAAACTCTGTGATTGTTTGAAGAGAAACGCACCTGTACCACCACAGGCTCTTAAGAGTGAGGAAGAAGGGAAAGCAGTAAAAATGAAAGTGAAACCTTCTCAGCAGCTTATAAATATAATCTTAAAGAGCACCTGTCATTTCAGGTCCATCATGGGCAGCCCCTGTTAATGGACATCCACTCTCGCCTGCTCTCTCATTGTTACTGCTGAATCACCAGCCGTCTCATTGAAGTGAACAGGACTGCCGCTGAGTCAACAGTAGCTCTTTAAAAATTATGATTTATAAAACTAAAGGTATAAAGGGTAAAAGTATATAATATATACCATCCTAAGAAACCCCAAAGACAAAATTGAGTTAGAAAATCAAGGAGTATGTGAAATCCCATGCCCCACCTGCCCCACCACATACATCGGACAAACCAACAGAAGAATAAGTGCACGCATTGAAGAACACAAAAACGCAATCAGAAAAGAGGAACCAACTTCTTCCCTGGTCCAACACTTTAAAGCCACAGGACATAAAATTGACTTTAAAAAGACCAGAACTATTGCCAAGGCTGAACATTTTAACAACAGAATAATCAGAGAAGCCATTGAAATAGAAAAACGCCCACACAGCGTGAACAGGCGGGACGATACCTCCCGCCCGCCAGCCATTTGGAAGCCTGCCCTTATTGATAAACGAGTCCCTAACATGAGGAATGACTATCCTTACATGAAACACAAACCCCCAACCAATCAGAACACACCTCCACCCAATCAGAACACAACCAAGCTCCCACCCAATCAGCTCAAACCCCCACCGGCAGTTAAAAGGAAGAAACAGCCGAGATCTCACATTGCTCCTGGAAGCACGAAGCCTGAAGATGACGAATGAGACTTCGTTGAAACGTCGCCAAGACACTTCTAATTTTACGCGGGACAAAACCCGAATAACCAAAGACCTACATATATAGAGAGTATATCTAAATAAGGATAAAACTTAGGATAGCAATATAGAATCTTTTGTAAATAGGATTGCTACGAAAAATATGGAACCCGATATGGAAAAGCTGTTACAAGTGTAAATTTGGGGTTTTTCCTTTAAAGGTTGGAAAATGTAGCAAGTAATATATTTTTTTAAAAAATAATAATAATTACGATTTAAATCAAACCTTTTAATAGGGAGTTATATATCGTGATTTAAATCGAGCTGATTTGAATCAAATCCACCCTGCTGCTTTTCTTTAGGTTTTGGAGATGAAAGTGGATGTGAAGAACAAGATTTCGGGATCCAATTTGGGTCGGTCACCGGGACCAGGAATTTTGCCTTTGGAGCTTTTAGAGTTGTGCTGGAGTCCATCCTTGGGAAACTGAAATTTCAGGGGTCCAGCTTGAATCAGAAAGCTCAGAAGAGAAAATAGCAATAGCAATAGCAGTTAGACTTATATACCGCTTCATAGGGCTTTCAGCCCTCTCTAAGCGGTTTACAGAGTCAGCATATTGGCCCCAACAACAATCCGGGTCCTCATTTCACCCACCTCGGAAGGATGGAAGGCTGAGTCAACCTTGAGCCGGTGAGATTAGAACCGCTGAACTGCAGATAACAGTCAGCTGAAGTGGCCTGGGTACTGCACCCTAACCACTGCGCCACCTCGGCTCGACTCTTGTCCCAGTGGCCGCCCCAGATTGCATTCTGTCCCATGATCCCGGGATGTGTATATTTGCTTTTATTTGTAACAAGATCTCCTTGGAAAGAACTGGTATTCATTTAATGCCAAAGTTACAACAGTGCTGAAAGAAGTGACTTTATGACCATTTTTCACACTTGTGGCCGTTGCAGTATCGGACGCTTGGCAGCTGACTCATGACGATTGCCGTGTTCCTGGGTTGTGTGATCCCGTTTTGCAAACTTCCAAGAAGCCCGTTCTATGGAGGAAGCAAGATTCACTTAATCACGATCACTACGTTAAATGTGAAGATTCACTGAACAACTGTCTCGCTTAGCAGGATAAATTTTGGGCTAAATTGTGGCTGTAAGCGATCAGACTAAAACGCAGAGATGTCACTGTCGTTTCCCAGCTTCGGAGATAATTTTTTTGGCATTTTGGAAAAATGCTGTCCACCAGAAGACTCTGTGTCTTTGTGTTTGAATAGCCACCACGGAGAAGAAAATTGAATACCAGGAAGGAAGGCAGAGTGGCCCAGCTAAGATGATGACCCTTGGCAGCTCTGTCTTACAAAGAATGGTTAAAATATCAGCTACAGGTCAACTCACGACTGTAATTGAGCCTACTTCACACTGCAACTATCATAAATACATGCCAGTTTCCAAGGGATTTTAATCACGTGTCCATGGGTGTGCTGCAATGATTGTGTGAAAAACGGCACTTTTTTCAGTGCCATTGTGTCTTCAAATTGTCACTAAACTAATGGTTGTAAGTCAAGGACTTCTTCTATGATGCTTAAAGAAGAGAAGGGAGGAGGCTGACTTAAAAGCCATTTTCCAATGCCACAATTTAATGTCCAGAGGACAAACTCTGAAAGTTGGAATCTTAGGGAGGTTGATTCAGACTCAAATTGAGAGAAGGAGGGAGGAAGGAAGAAAGAAAGGTAGGAAGGAAGGATAAATAGGAAGGAAGGAAGGAAGGAAGGAAGGAAGGAAGGAAAATAAACAGAAAGGGAGGAAGGAAGGATAAATGGAGGGAGGGAGGCAGAAAGAAAGGAAAGAGACAAAAGAAAAAGGAAAGGAAAGAAGTATAAGGGCGGGAGGGAGGATAAATGGAGGGAGGGAGGCAAAAAGAAAGGAAAGAAAGAAGGAAAGGAAGGAAGAAAGGATAAATGGAGAAAGAAAAGGAAGACAAAGAAAGAAGGAAAGGAAGGAAGGATAAATGGAGGTAGGGAGGGAGGCAGAAAGAAAGGAAAGAGAGACAAAAGAAAAGAAAGAAAAAGGAAAGGAAAGAAGTATAAGGGAGGGGGAGGGGGGATAAATGGAGGGAGGGAGGCAAAAATAAAGGAAAGAAAGAAGGAAAGGAAAGAGGAAAGGATAAATGGAGGGAGAAAGAAAAGAAATGAAAGAAAGAAGGAAAGGAAGGAAGGATAAATGGAGGGAGAAAGAAAAGAGACAAAGAAAGAAGGAAGGATAAAGGGAGGGAGGGAGGCAGAAAGAAAGGAAAGAGAGACAAAAGAAAAGAAAGAAAAAGGAAAGGAAAGAAGTATAAGTGAGGGAGGAAGGATAAATGGAGGGAGGGAGAAAGAAAAGAAAGGAAAGAAAGAAGGAAAGGAAGGATAAATGGAGGGAGGGAGGCAGAAAGAAAGGAAAGGACGGAAGGAAAAAAGGGTAAACAGAAAGGGAGGAAGGAATGATAAACGGAGGGAGGGAAGAAGACAAAAACAAGAAAAGAAAGAAAGAAGGAATCCCTGGAGATACTCAAATAAAAGTCTGGCGTGATCTTTTGCTGGGAAGTGCCAGCTAAAGGAAGTCCCCATTACTCAAGGGGTGTGATGATGCCAAAGCAGCTTCCAAGACTTCGGATCCTTTTTGCAATTCCTTTGGAGATGCATGTCATTTTTAAAAGGAGCAACACTATTGCCTCACATGACCCCATTCTCACAAATAAACAAGCAAATCGCATTTTAACCAAGAAGAAAGAGATCCGCAGTGAAACCAGTTTTGCCCCTGTATCGGGCTGCTAATTGTTTAACATGTCTTCGGGCCTGAGAAATACTATTTCTTGACATAACTATCAGCATATATTGGTATATGATAATAAAACTTCTGATTTGTCTCTTACTTGTTTGTTCTTGTCACTCGCAATGGGGTTGCTCAAGGAGAGAGGGAAGGCAGCTTGTATCTCTGTGGGTGGAAATGGAAAAAATGAGGCCATCTCGAACTGAGTCCAAGCAGAGTTAATTTGCAGATTAATACAGAAAGCCACCTTGGTTGCAAAGCCTTTGGGTCATATCAACCTAAAGCAGGGGTGAAATCCTGCAGGTTATGGAGAACCGGTAGCGGAAATTTTGTAGTTTGGAGAACTGGCAAATGCCACCTCTGGTTGGCTCCTCTCCATTCCCCTGGAGTGAGGAGGGAATGGGGCTTTTGCAGTATCCTTCCCCTGGAGTTGGGTGGGAATGGGGATTTTGCAGTATCCTTCCCCCTGAAGTGGAGAGATAATGCGGATTTGCAGAATCCTTCCACCGGAGTTGGGTGGGAATGGAGATTTTGCAGTATCCTTCCCCTGGAGTGGGGAGGGAATGGAGATTTTGCAATATCCTTCCCCTGGAGCGGCGTGTGAATGGGGATTTTGCAGTATCCTTCCCCTGTAATAGGGAGGGAATAGATATTTTACAGTATCCTTGTCGTGAAGTGGAGAGGGAATGGAGATTTTGCAGTATCCTTCCCCTGGAGTGGGGAGGGAATGGAGATTTTACAGTATCCTTCCTCTGGAGTGGGAGGGAATGGAGATTTTACAGTATCCTTCCTCTGGAGTGGGGAGGGAATAGGGATTTTGCAGTATCCTTTTCCTTAGAGTAGGGAGGGAATGGAGATTTTACAGTATCCTTCCCCATGAGAAGAATGGGAATGGGGATTTTGCAGTATCCTTGCCCTGCCATGTCCATCAAACCATGCTCACCACGCCATGCTCACAGAACATGTAGTAAAAAAATTGAATTTCACCACTGACCTAAAGGAAGAACAAAACACACCATTAGGGGTGAGTTTTTACAAGAATGGGATTGCAATATTCCCTGCTAAATGGGCATACAGTTCTATGCTTATTATTTGATTCTTTCTTCGCATTTTTGTGCCATGCAGTAATGAAACTGAGAGCAGTTTTGCCAATAGAATAATGAGTGGTGGCTCCAATTGATTTATTTATTAAGTTTCTATGCTCCCCGATATCTTTTCAACAATTCATTTAGGGATTGTTTAAAGTTACCACAGCACTGAAAAAAGGCAGTTGTGGCCTTTTTCCCCACACTTACGACCTTTGCAATGGTCATGTGATGAAAATTCAGATGCTTCGCCATTGGTTCATATTTTTGACGGTTGCAGTGTCCTGGAGTCGTGATCCCCCTTTTGCGACCTTCTGACAAGCAAAAATCAACGGGAAACTCAGAGTCACCATGTGATGAATTTATCTGCCGCGATGATTCACTTAACGACTGTGGCAAGAAAGGTCCTAAAATGGGGCAAAATTAACAAATGCTTCAGTTAACAATATGCATTTTGGGCTCAACTGTCATAAACCCGAGGACTACCTGCATAGTGACTCTGGGTGGCAGCAATACATTTAAGTCAATGTTTATCAAACTTGGCAACTTTAAATAAGTGGATTTTAGCTCCCAGAATTCCCCAATCAGCATGCTGGGGGTTGAAGTCTACATATTTTAATGTTGCTAAATTTCAAAAACACTGGTAGGTAAATGCCAAATAGTGGTGAGGTCAAAATATCAAGGCTGGAGAATCTCCAGGACAGCAGTCAAAACTCTAGAATACTGCTAAGATGATTAGATATTTCTTGATATTTGGTGGATGTGAAAGTGCCTGTGACGACTTTAACTTATGGAGGAACTTCTCATGCATAATTTTTAGTAGATATCTGGGAAGTGAAAGTCTTCTGGTTTAGAAAGGTCGTTCTTAACAGCATGCACAAGGAATAAAGTCTGTTTTCTTATTCTTTCTTTCCCTTCCTTCCTTCCTTTCTCTTTATTACTTTCTCTTTTCTCTCTTTCTTTTTCTTTCTTTTTCTTTCCCCCCTCCCTTCCTTTTTTCCTTCCTTCCTTCCCTTCCTCTCTCTTTTTATGTTTATCATTCCTTCCTCCTTTCTTGTTTATTCTTCCTCCCTTCCCTCCCTCCTTCCTTTTTCCTTATTTCTTTTCTCTCTTTCATTTCTTTCTTTTTCTTTCCCCCTCCCTTCCTTTTTGCCTTCCTTCTTTCCCTTCCTCTCTCTTTTTATGTTTATCATTCCTTCCTCCCTTCTTGTTTATTCTTCCTCCCTTCCCTCCCTCCTTCCTTTTTACTTATTTCTTTTCTCTTTCATTTCTTTCTGTTACTTTCTTTCTCTCCCTTCCGTTTAGCCTTCCTTCCTTCCCTTCCTCCCTCTTTTTATGTTTATCATTCATCCATCCCTTGTTTATTCTTCTTTCCCTCCCTTTTCTTTATTTCTTTTTCTTTCCCTCCCTCGCTTCCATTTTGCTGTCCTTCCTTCCCTTCCACCCTATTTTTTTATGTTTATCATTCCTTCCCCCCCTGTTTATTCTTCCTTCCCTCCCTCCTTCTTTCTCTTTATTTCTTTTTCTTTTCCCTTTCAAGGTGGCGCAGTGGTTAAATGCAGCACTGCAGGCTACTGCTAGATCAGCAGGTCAGCGGTTCAAATCTCACCGGCTCAGGGTTGACTCAGCCTTCCATCCTTCCGAGGTGGGTAAAATGAGGACCCAGATTGTTGGGGGCAATATGCTGACTCTCTGTAAACCGCTTAGAGAGGCCTGAAAGGCCTATGAAGCGGTATATAAGTCTACTGCTATTGCTATTGCTATATTCTTCCTTCATTTCTGACTTACCATTATAATTTTTGTATATCTCTGATTCCATCCTGCACTTCCAACTTCGTTTGTTTTATGTGGTCATTTTTATGTCACTTCCTGACACCCCCTCCCCATCCTCCTCAAGATAGTAGGTACTGATACTTGGAAGTTCAGAGCCTGAAATTAATCTTCTGAAAGGCCCCAGGATGTCACTAAACAATGTGGACTAGCAACTTTATCTAGTTGAACTTTTCTGACTTTTGTGGATATTTTAAGTGTGTGTAATGCATTTCACAGACAACTTTCCCCAATAATTCTTAGTTTCACCCCCACCTCCCAATAGCTCAAGAAGATCTTTTAAAAATCTGGCCGTCTTACTCCCTAATTTATTTTTACGGATTTATTTATGATTAAACACATACCTTGCTTTTTACTGAGAGCAGCATTCAAAGGGACATGCAAATTGCACCCTACCATGTGCATGCAACCGCCCCCCCCCAGCACTCCCCCCCTTCATGCATGACCCATCTGCACACGTGCATATGTGCATGACCCCTGCATGTGCGCCCCCCACATGAGTGCACTTCTCCCGCATGTGCTCTGCTCCCCGCACATATGCGGCAGAGACCTAAAAACTAGCTGGCTGGGGTGGGGGAGGCACGCACGCATGCGTGAAGCTGAACTTGGCGATAGCTCGCGTGCATCTGTCATAGGTTCTGTATCACAGGCCTATGCTCTTGCCCCATAAACACATTTTGATTGATTAAATTATAATTTCCTCCTCTTCCTCACTCATATCATTGGCACCGTCAGTATTTATTTGTTTGTTTATTTTAGGGGATTTATATTGCCGCCTATCCGCCCTTGGCGACTCAAGGCAGCTGATAGAATTTGAAACCACTCTGAAAAACAATAAAACTAATAAAAGAATCAGATAAATTAATATAATAAAATCACTCCCCACTTTCCCCCCACCCACAGCGACAGCAGGTCACAGGAGCCACTTAGTGGGCTCCATCCCACTCTGGGTTCCCCAGGCCCACGGGCAGAATCAGGTCTTCAGCGCCTTCCGGAAGAGCGTAAGAGGGGGGCTGTTCTAATCTCTTGGCGGATGGCATTCCAGAGAGAGAGGAAGCCACCACGGAGAAGGCCCTTCTTCTGGGTCCCACCGGATGTATCTCCCTCAGGTATGGGACCCGCAGCATTCCCATCCTCCTCTCCCGCTCTGATGGGTCGGGTAGATTTAACCGGCAAGTGGAGATCTCTCAGATAACGTGGTCCCAAGCCATGAAGGGCTTTAAAGGGGACAACCAGCACATTGAATTTGCACCCGGAAGCAAATCGGCAGCCGATGCAGCTCCCACAGGAGACATGATACATGGGCACATCGAGGCCTGCATAAAACCGTACGGGCCGCAGCATTTTGCACCAACTGGAGTTTCCGAACGCTCTACAAGGGTAGCCCCATGTAGAGCAGGTTGCAATAGTCAAGATGGGAGGTGATTAGGGCACAAGTGACGATAGGTAGGGATTGTCCATCAGGAAAGGGCATAACTGACACTCAACCCACAGTTGCGCCAAGTCTAATTATTCACCTAATTATTAGTGATTTATTTCAACCTCACTGTCAAAGGATATGTAACCGTGCTTGTGGCAAGAAGTCGTAAAATCAGGTATGACTCACTTAACAACTGCCTTGCTTCGCAAACAATGCAAAAACAGGCAAAACTGTAAATTCTGGTCCCACTTGTGTGTGTGTGTTTGTGTGTATGTGTCCCCTGGTAAGAGATAAAACATTTGCAAGCTAGAAATTCTGAAATTTGCAGACCAAGATCAATTCTAGCAGCAGATCAATTCACAGACACTGTTTCTAGCTCCTAAGGTGGCAACAAAATTATAGGTAGTGTTTGACAGTTCATTTAGTGACCGTTCAAAGTTACAACAGCACTGAAAAAAGGGCCATTTTTCATGATTGTTGCAGCATCCCCATGATCAAAATTCAGACGCTTAGCAGTTGACTCATATTTATGACGGTTGCAATGTCCTGGGGTCATGTCAATTGCAATCAATTGCAACCTATTGCAGTCTAATAAGCAAAGGCAATGGGGAAGTCCGATTCACTTAACAACCACGTTACTAACTTAACAAACTGCAGCGATTCACTTAACAGCCGTGGCAAGGAAGGTGGTAAAATGGGGCAAAACTCACTTAACGAATGTCTCATTTGACAACAAAAATTTTGGGCTCAATTGTTGTCGTAGCCACATAGAGAATAGCCATCTTTTGAGTTTTCTCATTGTGAGAACGTATGAATGATGTCTTATGTACAAAAAAAGAAAATGTAAGATCGAATAGCATCTTTGGGCCTTTTAAAATCCAAGTGGGATGCTTAATCAGAACTTGGTGTTTTCATTTTACACTTTAAAGAGAGTTTGCATTTTTCTCTGTACTTTTTTTAAAAACTTACCGTATTTCTCCATAGTGAGGGGGAGGAGTGAGGTGGATTGGGCTGAGAGGGAGAGAATAGGCCAGTGTTTCTCAACCTTGGCAACTTGAAGATGTCCGGACTTCAACTCCCAGAATTCCCCAGCCAGCAAATGCTGGCTGGGGAATTCTGGGAGTTGAAGTCCGGACATCTTCAAGTTGCCAAGGTTGAGAAACACTGGAATAGGCCAAAGACACCCAGCTGGATTTCATGCCTAAAGGGGGACTAGAACTCACTGTTCTCCTGGTGATTGGCTCACAGTCACCCAGCCACTTTAGGGGTGAGTCCATTCTGTTAATCATCCTTTTAAAAGATGCGTGCTTATGCCGGCTATTTTTATTTTGGGGAAAGAGCAGCTGAGGAGCCCTCATCTAAAATGTGTTAAAAATCTAGATTGGAACTGACTTTAACTTTCCCACTGAATTTTGGTGCAAAAGTAATCCTCGACTTATGACTGTAATTGAACCTGGCTATTATGGTCGTAAGTTGTGACGGTCCTAAAGCGGGTCATCACGTGACTGACCAAAAACTTTCCCCCCCCCAATGGTCATTAAGTGAATGTTGTATTTGTAATGCCAAACCCCGTTGTTCAATATGGATTTGCTTTTGGCAGAAACAGAGAGTGAATGTTGCTTTCCCCCCCAAAACAATTGTAAATTGTAGTTATATGATTGCAAATGGTCGTAGATGTGGGTCAGATTTCAGGCGAACAAAATGCAGCCACGTGACCCTGGGGAGGCATCATTGGAATTTCAGAACTGGGTCATACGTACCTTTTGGGGGTGCAACGTAACTTTGAACAAACACTAAAGTTGTGGACAAACAATCCCTTAGTAACAAATGCTTCTTCCTCTCGATTGGGAGTCAGAAAATTGTGTTACCTGTGGCTTAGCTCAATACTAAAAGAGTTGGAAGAGACCTTGGAGGTCTTCTAGTCCAACCCCCTGCCTATTTGTCTACTATTTCAGACAAATAGTTGTCCAACATCTTCTTAAAAACCTTCCAGTGTTGGAGCATTCACAACTTCTGGAGGCAACTTCTGTTCCACTGATTAATTGTTCTAACTATCAGGACATTTCTCCGCAGTTCTAAGTTGCTTCTCTCCTTGATATGTTTCCACCCATAGCTTCTTTTTCTGTATTCAGGTGCTTTGGAGCAGCCGTCCCCAATTGGTGGTCCATGGATCACTGATGGTTCGTGAGAAAATTTTGGTGTTCCGCAGGAAAATTATTTCCATTTTTTATATTGCACTAAATCAGGAGTCCTCAAACTACGGCCCCCCTGGGCTGGATACGTGCAATGAACGCTTGTGTTGCTGCAGAGAGTCTCCCCCTTCGGGGTCTTTGTGGATTGGAGGGGGTCAAAAATTCTAACTTGGGATCTGCTTCAGCCTCCTGGTGGGGGGCTTTGGGTTAAGCCTGGAGGGATGCGCCGCTGGTGGCAAAGAGCCGGAGGGCCTCGTTCCAGTGGGCCTGCATCATGGCCTGGAACTGGCTGACCATCTCAGCCCACGGAGCCTCCAGGCACCAGTACCTGGCCTTGCACTCCCGCAGGTCTTCCCTCTGCTTGGAGAGCCTAAGCTCATAGTCCTCGGTGAGATCCTTCTGCTGAGCCTCCTTGGTCAGATACAAATTGAACTGAGCTGTTTTGCCAACTCTTTCTCATTAGCTGCTTAGCTCCAACAACTGCTTCCTTTTGGGGCCCTGAGGAGCCCAGGTAGGCAGGTGAGGAGTAGCAAGTAGAGGCTGACAAGGCGCCCCTCGACGTGAGTGACATCGAGTTGGCCACGCCCACCCAGACACATGACCAACTTGCCACGCCCTCCTAGGCAGGCATTAGGCAGATCACATTAGTGGTCTGCGGGATTTAAAATGATGAATTTAGTGGTCCCTGCTGTCCGAAAGGTTGGTCACCCCTGCTTTGGAGAACAGGTTGCCTTCCCTCCTTCTTTGTGGCCTGAATCAGGATGGGGAGACAGGAAGAAGTGCTAATTCTGAGGGGATGTGACAAAACGGGCAATGCCCTTATGCGGTTTTGCAAAATGGGGAGATGAATTCTGAGACAGAGATACAGAGGGAGTGTCTGAGAAAGAGAGAAATAGAAAAAGAGAGAGAGAGGCAAAGAGAGAGAGAAATAGAAAAAGAGAGCGAGAGGAAGTCAGAGAAAGAGAGAAAGAGAAAAAGAGAGCGAGAGAGAGGCAGAGAAAGAGAAAAAGAGAGCGAGAGAGAGGCAGAGAAAGAGAAAAAGAGAGCAAGAGAGAGACAGAGAAAGAGAGAAAGAGAAAAAGAGCGAGAGAGGCAGAGAAAGAGAGAAAGAGAAAAAGAGAGCGAGAGAGAGGCAGAGAAAAAGATAAAGAGAAAAAGACAGCGAGAGAGAGAGGCAGAGAAAGAGAAAAAAGAGAGCGAGAGAGAGCAGAGAAAAAAGAAAGAGAAGAGAGCGAGGAGAGAGGCAGAGAAAGAGATAAGAGAAAAAGAGAGCGAGAGAGAGGCAGAGAAAGAGAGAAAGAGAGACAAGAGAAAAAGAGTGAGAGAGAGAGGCAGATAAAGAGAGAAAGAGAAACAAGAGAGCGAGAGAGAGGCAGAGAACGAGAGAAAGAGAAAAAGTAGTGAGAGAGTCAGAGAAAGAGAGAAATAGAAAAAGAGCGAGAGAGAGGCAGAGAAAGAGAGAAAAGATAAAAAGAGCGAGAGAGAGAGAGAAAGAGATAAAGAAGAAAACGAGAGCGAAGAGAGGCAGAGAAAAAGATAAAGAGAAAAAGACAGCGAGAGAGAGAGGCAGAGAAAGAGAAAAAGAGAGCGAGAGAGAGGCAGAGAAAGAAAGAAAGAGAAAGAGAGCGAGAGAGAGGCAGAGAAAAAGAGAAAAAGAGAGCGAGAGAGAGGCAGAGAAAGAGAGAAAGAGAAAAAGAGTGAGAGAGAGAGGCAGAGAAAGAGAGAAAGAGAAAAAGAGAAAAAGAGAGCGAGAGAGAGGCAGAGAAAGAGAGAAAGAGAAAAAGAGTGAGAGAGGCAGAGAAAGAGAGAAAGAGAAAAAGAGCGAGAGAGAGGCAGAGAAAGAGAGAAAGAGAAAAAGAGCGAGAGAGAGAGAGAAAGAGATAAAGAGAAAACGAGAGCGAGAGAGAGAGAGAAAGAGAAAAAGAGAGCGAGAGAGAGGCAGAGAAAGAGAGAAAGAGAAAAAGAGCGAGAGAGAGAGAGAAAGAGATAAAGAGAAAACGAGAGCGAGAGAGAGGCAGAGAAAAAGATAAAGAGAAAAAGACAGCGAGAGAGAGAGGCAGAGAAAGAGAAAAAGAGAGCGAGAGAGAGGCAGAGAAAGAAAGAAAGAGAAAGAGCAGCGAGAGAGAGGCAGAGAAGAGATAAGAGAAAAGAGAGGCGAGAGAGAGGCAGAGAAAGAGAGAAAGAGAAAAAGAGTGAGAGAGGCAGAGAAAGAGAGAAAGAGAAAAAGTGAGAGAGGCAGAGAAAGAGAGAAAGAGAAAAAGAGCGAGAGAGAGAGAGAAAGAGATAAAGAGAAAACGAGAGCGAGAGAGAGGCAGAGAAAGAAAAGAGAGCGAGAGAGAGGCAGAGAAAGAGAGAGATTGCTTTGCTGGGCCTATGTTTTCCATTTCTAGTAGAGAATGAAGTCAATATTTTTGACACACTGGCTTCCTGCACCTATCTTTTGAACCATTCATGAGAGGCCTAATGAAGACCAGTTTCCATGGAGACATCCTCCCTGTCTCATGACTGGTCACCTTTGAATTGGCTCTTGCTGCAGGCCCATCTTTTGTCATTCATCATGTTTTGTGTCCTCACTTCCTTTCTGGCTCGGAGTTCTAAACCAGGATCCCAAATCTGCTGAATTGATCCTCCCTTCACCGCAATCTGCTTCGTTTCCTACTCTCCCTTTCAAGAGAGCTTACACAGAAATGCTTCTTCCTTTCCCTTTATCCGTTTTCGGGGTGTGCTGGATGCCGGCTTGCTCCACGGGGCCGAATTGCTGGTTCTGCAGTTACCCGGCGACCAAACTCATGTTTGGAGTGACTCATGTGATGCCATCCAGAGACAGGCCAAGAATAGATGAGATCATTGAGCATCTGGTTTCTTTGGGAAACGGCTGGACGAAGGAGGGAATTTCCAAAAAGTTAGGTTGCCTGATGTGTTTAGATTGTTTATTTGGGGCTTATCTCGAAATCCAGCACACCGTGTAGCTTTGTTCGAAAAGAATAAGACAGAATTGGCAAGGGCGGTTTTTATTCTTTTAAGATTTAAGAAAAGGAATTACCTGCTTCCAACTTGGAGAGAATTAGCCAGAGGGTGAAGTTAGAAGGCCAGGAAACCAAGGGAGGAGGATGGGAAGAAAGATGTTGAGACTCTAGAAAGAGGGCAGAGAAGGGCAACAAAGAGGATTAGGGGACTGGAGGCTGAAACATATGAAGAACGGTTGCAGGAACTGGGTATGTCTAGTTCAATGAAAAGAAGGACTAGGGGAGACAGGATAGCAGTCTTCCAATATCTCAGGGGTTGTCCCAAAGAAGAGGGAGTCAAGCTATTCTCCAAGGCACCTGAGGGTAGAACAAGAAGCAATGGGTGGAAACTAATCAAGGAGAGAAGCAACTTAGAACTGAGGAGGAATTTCCCGACAGTGAGAACAATTAATCAGTGGAACAATTTGCCTCCAGAAGTTATAAGTGTTCCACCTCTAAAGGTTTTTAAGTGGGGGATTAGCCAACCATTTGACTGCAATGGTTCTGCTTGAGGAAGGGGTTGAACTAACCTGTATTAACTAACAGGGATGGCTAACCTTTTTCTAAAGGAGTGCCAAAATTGTGCACACGTGTGCTATTGCACGCATGTCTCATGCGCATGTGCGTGTGACATCCCCCCGAGCGGCAGGGAGGGAAGTTTTCACTCTCCCCAGTCTTCGAAGCCTCTTCTGAAACCTCCCTAGCCCCCCTCTGGAAGGTGGAAACGGATCGTTTGCAAACTTCCACATGGCCCGTTGGGGCTGTTTTTACCCTTCCCCAGCCTCCGGAGGCTTTCCTTAGGCCTGGGGAGGGTGAAAATTCAGCCTGAAGGCTGAAAATCAGCTGGTCGGCGCATGCATGCATGCCGGAGATGAGGGTTGCTGTGCCAGCAAATATGGCTCCATATGCCACAGGTTCGCCATCACGAGACTAGAAGAACTCCAAAGTCCCTTCCACCTCTGTTCTCCTGTTACAGTTGACAGCAAGCGATTGGAGCTTCAGGTGCTGACAGCGCGAGAGAAATCCAAGGTGAGCCAAGGTGGCGCAGTGGTTAAATGCAGCACTGCAGGCTACTGCTAGATCAGCAGGTCAGCGGTTCAAATCTCACCGGCTCAGGGTTGACTCAGCCTTCCATCCTTCCGAGGTGGGTAAAATGAGGACCCAGATTGTTGGGGGCAATATGCTGACTCTCTGTAAACCGCTTAGAGAGGCCTGAAAGGCCTATGAAGCGGTATATAAGTCTACTGCTATTGCTATTGCTATTGCTAAATCTGTGAAATCCGTGAAAATACCTCCGTGTGTCTTGCATGGACGCCTTCCACCCACCTGACTTTAAAAAGAATGCTTCACTTTTATCCACACTGGAATAGCACATATCTTAGGCCAACTGAAGGTTTAGAAAACAACATGATATATATTTGCAATTTTTTAAGAATGAAGGATTTTGCAGACATTTTTGCTCCTGGCTTTCTCTGCAACACGAAAAAGATATTCCGCCAAAAAGACCAGTAATTGATAGACAGAAAGGAGAGCCCAGCAAGCATACTAGCACAGGTTTTCCTTGACATACGACCATAATTGGAGGGAAAACAAGGCAAAACAAAACAATGGGCCAGGAATATGGTAGACAGCATGGCTGGCTTGGGGAATTCTGGGAGTTGAAGTCCACACCTTTCAAAGTTGCCAAGATAAAAAAAAAAAATACTGATTTCCAGCATCTGTACAATGGTCTCCAACATCTTCCTATAGGTTCTTAAGGTAAAACAGCCTCTTTAGTAGAACATAGCTTCAAAAGTTTATAGAGACCACAGGGCGAGAATAAATTTGAATTTGTAATTCCGTATTCAAGAGTTCTATTAAAAAAACCCTGCATGCACAGTTAACTTTCATCTCAGAGAAAGCAATTATTATGCAAAAGATGCAAAATGTAGTAAAGAAATTAAAGTAGAAGGTAAGGAAAGAGAAACTAATTCATTTTTTTTTTCAATTTCATTTTTATTTTATACTTTTTAAACCTTTTGACCCTTGCTTTCACCCTGTCTAAACACTTCAAATACAGGTAGCCCTTGACTTACGACCACAATTGGGCCCCAAATTTTCTTTTGTTAAGTGAATTTTGCGCCATTTTATGAACTTCCTTACCTGGTTGTTAAGTGAATTACTACTGCAATTGATAAATTAATAACCAGGTTGTTAAGTGAATCTGGCTTCTCCATTGACTTTGCTTATTACAAGGTCGCAAAGGGTGATCACGTGACCCCGGGAAACTGCAACCGTCATAAATGTGAGTCAGTTGCCGAGTGTGTGAATTTTGACCAAGTGACCATGGGGAATGGCCCAACGTCATAAGTGTGAAAAACTGTCATAAGTCGCTTTCTTCAGTGTTGTTGTAACTTTGGTCAAATGAACTGTTGTAAGTGGAGGACTACCTGTATTTCTTTATGTTCTTTAAACATCTTTGCCTTCCCTAATTCAGGATTTAGTCCACTCCACCTAAGCACAGGGGTTGCCCCAAAGAAGAAGGAGTCAAGCTATTCTCCAAAGCACCTGAGGGTAGAACAAGAAGCAATGGGTGGAAACTAATCAAGGAGAGAAGCAACCTAGAACTAAGGAGGAAATTTCCCGACAGTTAGAACAATTAATCAGTGGAACAGAAGTTCCAGAAATCGTGAATGCTCCAACACTGGAGGTTTTTAAGAAGAGGTTGGACAACATTCATCTGAAGTGGGGTTGGGTTTCCTGCTTGAGCAGGGGGTTGGACTAGAAGATCTCCAAGATCCTTTCCAACTCTTATTCTATTCTACTCTACTCTTCTTTTCCCTTCCCTTCTCTTTCTCTTTTTTTCTTTTCTCTTCTCTTCTCTACTCCTGTTTCTATTCACAAGTTCAATCTACCCCGAGGTGGCTCAGTGGTTAGGGTGCAATACTGCAGGCCACTTCAGCTGACTGTTATCTGCAGTTCAGCGGTTCTAATCTCACTGGCTCAGGGTTGACTCAGCCTTCCATCCTTCCGAGGTGGGTGAAATGAGGACCCGGATTGTTGTTGGGGGTGATATGCTGACTCTGTAAACCGCTTAGAGAGGGCTGAAAGCCCTATGAAGCGGTATATAAGTCTAACTGCTATTGCTATTTCTACTTCCAACCCATTCACCTTCTTTTATATTTATTTTTACATTTGACCCTCATTAATTCTCTTTCTATGATTAAACCATCTCAATGTAATATTTTTTTTGTACGTTATTACCCACATTATTTTCATACCCCACCTTGTTGTTTTTAACACATACCCTTCTTTACTATCACTAGCCCTTTGGCGTAGGCCAGACCTAAGAGCAGAGATGCTACCCTGTCCCAATTTATATTGCAGGTAATCCTTGATTTATGACCACAATAGAGTGGAAAATTCATTATTGTGTTGCGGTGTTTAAACAAGATATCACGTGACCACAATTTGGAATTTCCTGCTGTCTTCCCCATTGTCTTTGCGGTTGGAAGCTGGCTTGGAAGGTCACAGCTAATGATCACACAACTATAAAATTATTATAAATGTGCAATGGCTGCCGAGGGCCTGAATTACAATTTACACAGGGAAGTTGCAAGCGTGAGTCCCTTTTTTCAATTCTGTCGACAGTTCTAATGGCCATTAAGTGAGGACTATCTGCAGGCATAATCAAAAAATTATTTGGAGGTTCCCCCCCCCCCCACCCTTAGGTCAGTGTTTCCCAACCTTGGCAACTTGAAGATGTCCGGACTTCAACTCCCAGAATTCCCCAGCCAGCATTCGCTGGCTGGGGAATTCTGGGAGTTGAAGTCCGGACATCTTCAAGTTGCCAAGGTTGAGAAACACTGCCTTAGGTTATCCACTATTTCTGTCTGCAGCAATCTGACTTCCGCTGTGCTTGTTAAACAAATAATCCATGGTCATTAAGCGGAACATGATGTGACTGTGATGGATTTGCAGCTTCACTTTTACCACAGTCACTACGCGAATCGCCTGCTGGCATTACAGGGTTAAATCATGCAGCCATGATTTGTGATTTAGTGCTGTGTCTTTATTGATTCTGCTTGTCAGAAATGATGCTGACATGACGGTGAGTCACTTCAGTGGCTGAAAATGCCTGTTGGTTTTTGAAAGGTCTAAATATTGATCATATAACTGACTCAAGGTTGACTTCTCCTTCCGTCCTTCCGAGGTCAGTAAAGTGAGGACCCAGATTGTTGGGGGCAGTAGGCTGATCCTGTAAACCGCTTAGAGAGCGCTGTAAAAGCACTGTGAAGTGGTATATAAGTATAAGCGCTATTGCCATTCCTATGTGGCGGTCATAAGTCTGAGAACCAGCCTTAAAGTTACTTCAAATGGCTGCTAAACAGGGACCTCATTAAGCAAGGTCTACCTGGATATAATATCTTCACAGTTTTTTCTTTTCTTTTGCAGCAATAATTTTTTAGCATGTATTTTGGACTTATCCTCAGTCACTTTCACTTCCTTGTTCCATGAGGCACTAATTTTCATACTTCCTATTCCCTTTGAGTCACTTCTGTGGCGCTCCAGAACACAAATGTTTCCGCTTTGTTCTCAGCCACATTCACATATTGTTTTCTTTCATCATTCCTTCTTTGGGGAGAATGAATATTTTTACATATTATATTTAATACTAGCTGGATACCTATACTTCACTATGAAACAATGTGATTGGGCCAGCCCGCAGGCCGGAAGAGCCCCGTGCTTGCCATGCCCATGTAAGGCAGCTGGCAGTTGGAAAAGAGTTCCTTTCAGGTAGGAAGGGAGAGTAGAGCATCTAACTCCTTAGCATCGACGCGTGTTAATATAATATTGTATAAGAAATACTGATGATATGATGGTCATTTTGAAAAATCCTTTCTTAGCGAGCACTAGAAGCCAAGAGGAACATACGTGCTCAATTTCAAGTTTGTAAGCTTTATGGTTCTAGAGATTTTGTGATAAATGAGTGGTATTTGGCTTTTATATACAGTATAAGACGCTTTGGAGTATAAGACACACCAAAATTTTGAAGAGGCAAATTGTTTTAAAAATTTTTTGCACTCTACAGACCTCCCAAAATGACCCATTTTTTGCGAAAAGTGGCCTATTTTTCGTCAAAAAAGAGGGCATGCATAGCCTTTAGGAGGCTTATAGAGTGCTCCTGGGGGACAAAAATGAGTAAAAAAACTGCCCATTTTCGCTCATTTCTGCCCTCCCCAGTCCCCAGGAGCACTCTGGAAGCCTCGTAAAGACTATGCACGGCCATTTTGTTGAAGGGGCGGGGTTTTGGGAGGCCAAAAATGCTGTATTCAGTGTATAAGACGCACCCAGATTTTCAGCCTCTTCTTTGAGGAAAAAAAGGTGCGTCTTATACTCTGAAAAATATGGTATATAGAAGAAGATGTTTTATTATAAATCAGTCAGAACAATGGAACAAATGGGCCCCAGAAATTGTGGATGTTCCAAGATGGGAAGAGTTTTGGTCCAGTCATTTGTCCAAAGGGGTATAGGGTTTTCTGCCTGAGCAGGGGGTTAGACTAGAAGACCTCCAAAGTCCCAACTCTGGTCATTCTGTTATCATAATACTAAACCTGAGGTAAAGCAGGAAGGAAATACAATCGTGGTCGGCCTAGTCTAGCTCAGGGGTGGGGAGGCCTCCAGGTTAGAGGGTTTCCAGGAGTGTCTAGTCTGACTCTTTTCGCCTACGCTGAGTTTTCTCACAGGGATTTCTCTTGCAGGAGCTGACTCAGTCAGAGCTTTCCAAAATTTCCTGTGTTGTTCAGGAGGGGGGGGAGCTGGGAAGGGCATGAGCAGCCGCCGCCTCACATGGAACAAGAATGTGCTGAGATTGTGTGACGGAAGCCCCTCAGAAACATCTCCACATTTAAAGGCTGAGGAAAGGGGAAAAGAGTTGTAAAAAGACGCTCCATCTTAACTGAATATCTAACGCATAGACCAATGTTTCTCACCCTTAGCCATTTTAAAATGTGTGGACTTCAACTCCCAAAATTCCCTAGTCTCCATGCTTTAAGATGTGTGGACTTCAACTCCCAGAGTTCCCCAGTCTCCATGCTTTAAGATGTGTAGATTTCAACTCCCAGAATTCCCCAGTCTCCATGTTTTAAGATGTGTGGACTTTAACTCCCAGAATTCCTCAGTCTCCATGCTTTAAGATGTGTAGATTTCAACTCCCAGAATTCCCCAGTCTCCATGCTTTAAGATGTTTGGACTTCAACTCCCAGAATTCCCCAGCCTCCATGCTTTAAGATGTGTGGACTTCAACTCCCAGAATTCCCCAGTCTCCATGCTTTAAGATGTGTAGATTTCAACTCCCAAAATTCCCCAGCCTCCATGTTTTAAGATGTGTGGACTTCAACTCCCAGAATTCCCCAGTCTCCATGCTTTAAGATGTGTAGATTTCAACTCCCAGAATTCCCCAGTCTCCATGTTTTAAGATGTGTGGACTTTAACTCCCAGAATTCCCCAGTCTCCATGCATTAAGATGTGTGGACTTCAACTCCCAGAATTCCCCAGTCTCCATGCTTTAAGATGTGTAGATTTCAACTCCCAGAATTCCCCAGTCTCCATGTTTTAAGATGTGTAGATTTCAACTCCCAGAATTCCCCAGTCTCCATGTTTTAAGATGTGTGGACTTTAACTCCCAGAATTCCCCAGTCTCCATGCTTTAAGATGTGTAGATTTCAACTCCCAGAATTCCCCAGTCTCCATGTTTTAAGATGTGTGGACTTTAACTCCCAGAATTCCCCAGTCTCCATGCTTTAAGATGTTTGGACTTCAACTCCCAGAATTCCCCAGTCTCCATGTTTTAAGATGTGTAGATTTCAACTCCCAGAATTCCCCAGTCTCCATGTTTTAAGATGTGTGGACTTTAACTCCCAGAATTCCTCAGTCTCCATGCTTTAAGATGTGTAGATTTCAACTCCCAGAATTCCCCAGTCTCCATGCTTTAAGATGTTTGGACTTCAACTCCCAGAATTCCCCAGCCTCCATGCTTTAAGATGTGTGGACTTCAACTCCCAGAATTCCCCAGTCTCCATGCTTTAAGATGTTTGGACTTCAACTCCCAGAATTCCCCAGCCTCCATGTTTTAAAATGTGTGGACTTCAACTCCCAGAATTCCCCAGTCTCCATGCTTTAAGATGTGTAGACTTCAACTCCCAGAATTCCCTAGATAGTTATGACAGTTGAAGTGTCCCAGGGTCACGTGATCCCCTTTTTTCGACCTGACAAGCAAAGTCAATGGGGAAGCCAGATTCACTTTACAACTGTGCTACTAAATTAACAACAGCAGTAATTCACTTAACAACTGTGGCAAGAAAGGTTGTAAAATGGAACAAAACTCACTTTAACAGCTGTCCCTGTTGGCAACAAAAATGTTGGGCTCATGGTCGTAAGTCGAGAACTACCTTCATTGATATGGCTTTTTCAGGCACTTGTCAATCGTCCACCTAGGTAGGGTGGGCAGTGAAATTTAATTAATAAATTAGTTAATTTTTAAAAAAATCTGATGTGAGAATCCTCTGTCGAGGACCCAGAGAAATCAGGAGTTTGAGGCAGTTCGAATGAGTATACAGCTTTATTGCGTTAAAAAAAAGAACACATTCATTCATCCATACACTCATCCATGCAAAACAGACACAAACACACATAGCATCCCACGCTTTGTCTGCCAGGCGTCCTGGAAATTTGTTGAAAGAAATCCTGGTGGAATCATTTTCTAAAATACCATATATTCTTTTCCATGTGACTCTTCATTTTGTTGATGATTCTTCTCCCAATCATTGGGACAGGATGGGTGTTGAGCCGAGAATTTGATAGCTAATTGGGCTGGCATTGGCTGGGAAGAGGGTTTGTTTTAAAATAAATAAATAAATCCCACCATTGTTTTCTTTTTATAAATATCTCAAGACTCTAATACTTCTTCCTCCTCCTCCTTTCTTGACAACAGCCCTCTGAGGCAAGGGAGAAAGAATGACTGACTCAAAGTCACCCAGCCTGTTTTCATGCCTAAGGTGGGGCTAGAACTCACCATCTCCTGGTGATTGGCCCAAAGTCCTCTAACTGACTTTCATGCCTAAGGCAGGACTAGAACTCACCATCTCCTGGTGATTGGCTCAGTTACCCAGCCTATTTTCATGCCCAAGCCGGGACTAGAGCTCCCCATCTCCTGGTGATTGGCCCAAAGTCCTCCAACTGACTTTCATGCCTAAGGCGGGACTAGAACTCACCATCTCCTGGTGATTGGCTCAGTTACCCAGCCTATTTTCATGCCCAAGGCGGGACTAGAGCTCCCTATCTCCTGGTGATTGGCCCAAAGTCCTCCAACTGACTTTCATGCCTAAGGCGGGACTAGAACTCACCATCTCCTGGTGATTGGCTCAGTTACCCAGCCTATTTTCATGCCCAAGGCGGGACTAGAGCTCACCATCTCTTGGTGATTGGCCCCAAGTCACCCTATCGACTTTCATGCCTAAGGCAGGACTAGAACTCACCATCTCCTGGTGATTGGCCCAAAGTCACCCAGCTGGCTTTCATGCCTAAGACGGGACTAGAATTCACCGTCTCCTGGTGATTGGTCCAAAGTCCTCCAACTGGCTTTCAGGTTTGGGATGTTATAAATATATCCTAGGTGCCAAGTGCCCAAATTTGGATTAGGTGATCTTGGAGATATATGACAGTCATAAGTATGAGGACTGGTTGTAAGTCCTTCTTTCAGCACAACTGTGACTTTGAACAGTGGCTGAACAAATTTTTGTAAGTTGAGGACCACTTGTATATTTGCCCCTACCTCTGGTGGAACAAGGAAGACATTTTCTGGGAATGCTGGAGGCAGGATGCTATTTTTTTTTTAATGCTAAATCCAAATTTTGATTAGAATCTCAAAATAGCTTTCAAGTCCATTTGGGCTCCCGATTCATCCGTATCATTTTCTCAGTGCGTTATAAATTGATCCCCAATGGTTTGTTCCAGGATGTTTTTTAACATCTCACTCTTAATTCCCGGATTCCAAAAAATGACTTCCCATCCAAGACCTGACCCAGGCTGACCCTGCTTAGCTTCAGGGATCATCCAAGATCAGCTAATTGGTGCCACTTGGGCAAATTATGCCCTCCAATTAACTTCTTTTCTGTTTTTTTGGCAGGACAGTGATTATTCCCGGAAGCCTTAACACGGCAAGTGCACTAATTCAAGAGCAGGACACAGACCTCATGAAGATACAACCATGGGTGAGTCTTTTTTCTTTTTTCTTTACTTATTTTGGGCTGATCATATATCAAAGGTCGCCTTTCAATTCCCACGGAATTGATGAGGTATGTACAAGATAAGAAATTAACAAATTCCAACTAACCACAGTTGTCACCAAGTGTTACATACTCTTTAATGCCTTTGTAGGAATTAAATTGTGTGGCTGCGTCTGGAACAAGTGTGTTCCAAGATACCTTCCAGCTCTAGGAGTCTCTATATGTGATTAATAAATATGTAAATGACTGCAAAATAGACAAAATTAATAGAGTTGGAAGGGACCTTGGAGGTCATCTAGTCCAACCCCCCCAAAAAGCAGGAGACATTACAACAGTGATGGCTAACTTTTTTCTTGTTGTGCACCAAAAGTGCACGCATGCATGCCCCACATCCATAATGCAATGTGTGTGCGACACACTCCAGCACATGTACATGTAACACCCCCCCACATGTGGACCATGTATGTACATGTGCCCCTTTGCATGCACATGCGACACCTCCCCCCCCCATGTTCCCCCACGCATGCGCTCTGCCTTGCTGCTGCTTCGGTTGCCATTGTAACAGGGAGGGGGGGCATGGTATTTGGGAGGGGAATCATGATGTACTGGAGGAAGATTCTAGACGCTGACCTGACCATCTTACTGCGCATGTGGAGGAAGGGAGTTTCCCGCCAAGGTTAACTGTCCGGCATTCCATCCTGGTGATGTTTTTTGAAGATATCTTCCACCTGACAGTTGGGTGCATTATAATTGGACTATGGACTGGGGTGCCAAGGGGAGGGGATTGAATTATACATGATATTCTCTGCTTTCGCACCTAATTAACCAGATTCAGCTTAGCTTTGCTACTGTTCGTTTATAATTAGTAAAAGTACACTTGATTTCAAACAAATGGAGTTGAGTGGTTTCTTTCCTGATTATTAAATGAAGTCGCACCTGACACGCTCTTTATAGGCCCAAAAGGGGATGTAGGGCCCTGCGTGAGCCCCCAGAATGCAATGCAAGTCCCATCTGGTGCATGTGCCACTCCCCCATGTATCCACACATGCATCTGTCTATGCGCCCCCACCAGCATGCACGCCGGAGACCCAAAGACGATCTGGCCAGCGGGAGGCACGCAGCGGAGCTGAGCTAGTGCATCAGCTGGCGTGCTTGCAGAGAGGGCTCCCTGCCCCATTTCTGACAGAGGGCAGTCCAGTCTCTTCTTGAAAGCCTCCAGTGATGAAGCTCCAGCAGCATCTGAAAGCAAATTTTTCATTATCGCCCAGCTAATTCCTTTCACTGAATCTCTCTTTCGCCTTAAAAGTTAACCCAGGCGTAAAAGTTTTTTTATAGTTTTCCTTTTTTTAACCTGAACCAATGTTTTTGCCTCTATGAAAACCAGGCAATTGTGTTTCTGATTTTTCTTCCCTTTTTGCAAAGCTTCTTTTTTCCCCTTTAAAAAAAAGAAAAAGAAGAACCCTCCCACCTGAATATTTAAATTCAGAGATATTTCTGTGAGGAGCAGCTGACTTCTCAAGAAGAGAATAAAAAGGGAAGCTGAAGGATTAAAAATAAGCAGGGGGAAAATTCTGCTTAGTAAATAGGGATGACACAGAGGAAAGTATGTATTTATTTATGTTGTAATTGTGGCTTTCTAGGAAATCTGCCCCCACAGACCCAGTGATTTTTAGAATTAAGAGCTGATCCAGAGCCATCGCCCCAGCTCTTCTCCACCGCGCATGAGCGTGTCTCCCCCTGGCCAGCTGATTTTCGGATCTCTGCTGCGCATGTGCAAGGGACAGGGTACATGCAAGAGATTCGTGTTCCTGTTCAGGGTGCAATGCTTTTTCAAGAGATGCTTGCACCTGCGTGGGGGGAGGAGGGGGGGTGCAGCGCACACGCACCCCTCCCCAACGGCCCATTTTTTTGTCCCAGGTGGCTGCAAGGAGGCCTGCTAGGGACGCAGGGGTGTGTGTGTGTCGTGTGTGCATGCATGGGGGGAGTGGGGGGGTATAATGTGCGCATTGCATTACGGTTGTGAACACTGTCGTGTGAGTGCCCAGGCATGCTTTCAGCATGTGCACGCGCTGTCGGCACATGATGACAAAAAGGTTAGCCATCACTGCGATGGAACATTGATGTAACATTTACTTGGTGGCTAATTTATCTATATTTCCTTCCTCCTCTGCCTCTGGTTTAGTATCAAAATAACAGAGTGGGAAGGGACCTTGGAGATCTTCTAGTCTAACCTCTTGCTCAAGCAGGAAACCCTACACCGTTTCAGACAAATGGCTATCCAACCTCTTCTTAAAGACTTCCAGTGTTGGGGCATCCACAACTTTTGGAGGCAACTTCTGTTCCACTGATTAATTGTTCTCCCTGTCAGGAAATTTCTCCTTATTTCTAGATTGCTTCTCTCCTTGATTAGTTTCCACCCATTAGCTTCTTTTTCCACCTTCCTCTGCTTTGGAGAATAGGTTGCTCCCATGTCTTCATCACTTCCTTTCATATTTACTGTTGTGAACACGGACTGGTCCATAATATTCCTGGTGCTTATTCCAAAAACGTGGCTTTCAACTCAAATGTTTATCATCCTTTTGGAGAAACCTTATTCAGTATTCTCGTTTTATTTTTTCGCGTAAGCTGCAGATGTTCTCCAAGGAAGAATGGAGGAGAAATATTTTTAGCCTTGTTTATTCTAAAATGCATTTTTGAAAAAAAAAGCTTTCAAACACCCACCCCACCCCATCCCTGGATCATCACCCCACAGTTACAAGATCCTGCTTTTATGAGATGTGGACTTCAACTCCCAGAATTCCACAATCCTGGAAGTTGAAGGCTACACCTCTTAAAAGTTGTTAAGTTTGAAAACCACTGTGATGGAAACAGGATTCCCATCCTCCTCTATGGAATCTTCTAAGGAGGATCCCTAGAGTTGCAATCAACTGTGGTTGGAAAAATACTATCTGTGGCAGAAATCCTCAACCTTTAGGACCTCAGGGACTACTAAATTCATAATTTTAAATCCCACGGACCGCTAATAGGATCTGCCTAATGACCAGCTGGGTGGGTGTGGCTAGGTGGTCATGTGACTGGGTGGGCGTGGACAACTCGATATCATTCACGTTGAGGGGCGCCTCGCCAGCTTCTACTCCCCACTCCTCACCTGCCTATCTGGGCTCCTTAGGGCCCCAACAGGAAGCCGTTGCTGGAACTAAGCAGCCACCAGGAGAAAGAATTGGCAAAACAGTTCAGTTCAAATTGGATCTGACCAAGAAGGAGGCTCAGCAGACGCACCTCACTGAGGACTAGGAGCATGGGCTTTCCAAGCAGAGGGAAGATCTGCGGGAGTGCAAGGCCAGGTGCCGGCGCCTGGAGGCTCAGCGTGCTGAGATGGTCAGCCAGTTCCAGGCCATGATGCAGTCCCACTGGAACGAGGCCCTCCAGCTCTTCGCCACCAGTGGCACTTCCCTCTAGCCTTCGCCCAAAGCCCCCCAGCAGGAGGCTGAAACAGACCCCAAGTCAGAATTACTGCCCCCCCTCTGACCCACACAAAAAGCCCCCGAAGGGGGAGACTCTCCAGCATTCATTGCATGTATCTGGTCCAGGGGCCGTAGTTTGAGGAGCCCTGATTTAGTGCAATATAAAAAATACAAATAGTTTTTCTGCAGATCACCAAAATTTTCTTGTGGATCACCAGTTGATGACCACTGCTTCAATAAACAAGACTACATGATGGATCACTTTGCAAGACGTCATTTGTTTATCCAAGTTGCAGCTCACCTGAGCGCCGAAACTTTTTTTTTTTGCAGAAAAAAGATTTGTTCCATTTGCAGCCGTGCAAGATTGCTGATTATTTTGGTTTGCAGAATTCAAGGAGAAAGGATTTCCCAGAAGGCAAAAGCTTTGAGAAATCAGGCGAACTAAAGGAGCTGATTCCTCCCTCCCTCTCTGTCTTTAGCCCTCCAGAGGAGAGTTGAGGAAGAACAGTGTAGATATTTGCTGATTTAAAGCTGATATTATTTCAGTTCTCTGGATTTCAGCCCACTCCACATTTTTCGAGCTGCACATCATACGTTTTTCCTCTCTGGAAATGTGCTCTGCAAAACCTTGTAACACACAGATTTCCAGCCAGGCCTACCGCTGCAGCGGTGTTATATGGTAATGGCGTCACGCAAACCGTACCTTTAAAAATAATTTGGCATCTGCTTTTTTAAAAAAAGAATATACATATGCAAAGCTACATAGGTGGCAGATTTTTCCGATAACCTGAGTCAAAATCACATGAAGCATTAGTACCACTTTACAAAGGCCACACCTGGAATACGGCATCCGGTTTTGGTCACCACATTGCAAAAACGAAAAATGATGTTGAGACTTTGGAAAAAGTGCAGAGAAGAGCAATGGGGCTGATTAAAGGGCCTGGAGACAAACCTATGAGGTTTGTGGGAATTGCGTGTGGCTAGTTTGGAGAGAAGAAGGACGGGGGGTGACAGGATAGCAATTGTACAATATCTATGGGGTTGCCCCAAAGAAGAGCGGAAGCTATTTCCCAAAGCATCAGAAGGCTGGACAAGAAACAATGGATGGAAACAAATCAAGGAGAGAAGCAAGTTGGAATTAAGGAGGAACTTGCTGACAAGTGAGGGCAATTAACCGGTGGAACTGCTTGCGTGGTACTTACATACTGGAGGTTTTAAAGAAAAGAAAGCATGGCCACTGGTCTGAAATGGTATAGGGCAGTTATGGCTAACTTTTTTGTCCTTGCGTGCCAAAATCATGTGCATGCGCAACTACGTAGGCATGTATGCCCACATCCATAATGCAATGCATGCAACCCATGTGCACATGAGCCCCCCCCATGTCCCCCTTGCGCATGTGTGTAAGCGCCCCATGCCCCATTTTGGGCCTTGCAGCCCTCCCTGAAGCCTCCTGGGACCAAAAATGGTTGGAGGGGGGGGGTGCGGTGCCCCTCTGCACACACCCCCATGCATACGCACCTGACCCCCATGTGGAGGGCCACACATGCGCATGCAACCCACTGCCTCCCGCATGTGCTGCAGAGTGCCGAAAAACAGCTGGCCAGCAGGAGGTGTGTGTGCATGCGCAGTGGAACTGAGCTGAGCGATGACTCACGTGCCCACAGAGAGAGCTCACCATCACGGGTCTAGGGTCTCTTGCTTGAGCAGAGGGCTGGACTAGAAGACCTCCAAGGTCCCTTCCAGCTATTCAGTTCTGCCTAAAAGTATTGAAAGCCGTGGAGAGTGTAAAAATCGATATCTAGACAAACTTTTTTGTTGATATTTTGTTGATATTAAGCATGCAGCAATCTGGCACCAATTAAAAGTTTGCAGCCATTTTTAAAATATCAAGATTTCCCCCCCCCCCCCATTCTGAGGTAGTCCTCGACTTACAACAGTTCATTTAGTGACTATTTAAAGTTACAACAGCCTTGAAAGAAGTAACCTGCGACATTTTTCTCACTTATGACCGTGGCAGCATCCCCTTGGTCACGTCATCAAAATTTGGATGCTTGGCAATTGACTCATATTTCTGATGGTTGCAGCGTCCCGAGATCACTTAGTGCCCTGTTATGACCTTTTGGCAAGCAAAGATGATTTGGGAAAATCAGATTCATTTAACAACACTGATACTAACTTGCCTAGGGATTCACCTTAGCAATTGTGGCGAGAGTGGTTATATGAGGCAAAACTCACTTAGCAACAAAGGTTTTAGGCTCAGTTGTAGTCGTAAGTCGAGGACTACCTGTACACATTGTGGTGGCATAGTGTCTTTGCAAGGCATAGAGCAGTGTTTCTCAACCTTGGCAACTTGAAGATGTCCGGACTTCAACTCTCAGAATTCCCCAGCCAGCGAATGCTGGCTGGGGAATTCTGGGAGTTGAAGTCCGGACATCTTCAAGTTGCCAAGGTTGAGAAACACTGGCGTAGAGTCTAAATTTTAACCCAGTGATGGTGAATCTTTTCGGCACTGAAAAAGGGAGCACGTCCTGTGGGCACGTGGACTTCTTTAGGCTGTGACCAAGAAGAAGAGTAGCTGCCCATGGGGCATACGCGTGCCGGAAAATGTACTTCCAATTACTGCCGGCAAGTCTTCCGGTTACTCCTGCGCATGCGCACACGCCAATCAGCTAGCCAGCGCACATGGTCACACCGGAAAACGGAAGATCAGCTCTTCCGGTTTCTGGCACTGACATATGCCCAAAGGCCAGCTGGTCAGTGTGTGCGCATGCGTGCCAGAAACCCAGAAGAGGAACGGGTGATACCGCGTGTGCCAGGAGACATGTCTCCATGTCGCGGCAGTAACCCAGAAGACTTGCTGGCAGTAACCGGAAGTACATTTTCCGGCGCCCACATGCCCCCTGGGCAACTATTCTTCTTGGTCGTGGCCCAGACGAGTGCATGTGCCCACACAAAGTGCTCCCTTTTTGGCACTCAGTGTTGAAAAGGTTCGCCATCACTGAGCTAGGCCCCGTCCCTCCGTCCTATTTATTTACCTCAGCAACTTCGCATGGACTTCAGCTCCCAGAATTCCACAGGTAACCTGTGTGGACTTCAACTCCCAAAATGCCCCACTAGCCTGCTTCCAGAATTCTGGGAGCTGAAAACTACATATTTTGAAATCGCTACTCTTAAAAGGGTAGAGTTTCTGAAGAAACCTGTTGCAGTTTGATTTTGAGTGCTTGGGTAAAGAAAGATAAAAGAAGAGGAAAACCTATTATATTTCAACTGATGCCTTTGTATGTATTCATGTATCTGATGCCCTCAATTTTCCTATTCTGTCTTAAATGGCTGGGTAATTCTGGTAACTGAAAGAATCCTAAGTGGCAATTCATACTGATGGAATTTTTCCTTTATTAATTTTTATTTTCAGTGATTCAAGCTTTTTTAAGTAATGGGGCGCTAATCATTTTTAATCATGGTTTATAACAGTGTTTCTCAACCTTGAAGTCCACAGGACTTAAAGTTGCCAAGGTTGAGAAACACTGGTTTATAAACTTTACTGTATTTCATTCAAATCTGCATTGAAGGAATGCAATATAACATATTTACATTACCATAAAAATGGTCTTTTATGAAGCCTACAAATGTAATTCTACTTTGTTATACTTTACGATGTACTTTCTTTTTTCATTTTTAACATTTTTTTCTTACTTTTTTTTGTTCTTCAATTTTATTGATTAATATAGACCATATTTTTCAGAGTATAAGACGCACAAAGGTTTTGAAGAGGCAAATTAAAAAAAAAAGGTAGAGAGGGATAGAGAGGGAGAGAAAGAGAGAGAATACTGTAGATAGGCAGGGAGAGAGAGTGTGTGTGTAGGTAGGTAGGTAGGGAGAGGGATAGAGAAATAGAGAGAGAGAGAAATACAGTAAGTAGGTAGGGAGAGAGAGAGTATGTGTGTAGGTAGGTAGGTAGATGGATAGAGAGAGAGAAATACAGTAGATAGGTAGGGAGAGAGAGAGTAGCTAGGTTGGTAGGTAGAGGGATAGAGAGAGAAATATACATATAGAGAGAAAAATACAGTTGATAGGTAGGGAGAGAGAGTAGGTAAGTAGGTACATAAGTAGATAGATGGGGAGAGAGAGAGAAATACAGTAGGTAGGTAGGTAGTTGCTTCCAGGTGTATTTATCCATGTGCTGGAGAAGGAAATAGCTGACAATCTGCAGCACCTAAGACTTTGTTTCTGCTGGCACAGCACTTGATCAATGTAATTCTTAACAATCGGTTAAAGAGCTTTCCGAATGAAAAAAAAATTGGCACTCTACAAACCTCCCAAAAATGGCCGTTTTTTCACGAAAACGGGCCTGGTTGTTTTTTTTTAAAGGCATGAATAGCTTTGGGGGAGGAGGGCTTGCAGAGGGCTCCTGGGAGAGGGGGGAGCCAAAAACAAGCAAAAATCTGTCTGTTTTTTGTGAAAACAGGGCCTGTTTTTTGTAAAAAAAATTGCATGCATAGCCTTATGGAGGCTTATAGAGTGCTCCTGGAGCTGGGGGAGGGGCAAAATTGAGCAAAAAATGCCCCCTTTTTTGCTCATTTCTGCCCTCCCCAGCCCCTAGGAGCTCTCTGAAAGCCTCCATAAGGCTATGCACGGGGCATTTTTGTGAAGGGGGCGGGACTTTGGGAGGCAAAAAAATGCTGTATTCAGTGTATAAGATGCACCCAGATTTTCAGTCTCTTTTTTATAAAAGGTTCGTCTTATACTCCGAAAAATACAGTAACTCATAAAATTATGGAGAAAAATATTAGCTCCCTGTCATCTTACGTATTCTGGGTTTGTGAGTGCATAAGGACACTTCTCGGAAATGGATAGGAATATTCAAAGTCCTCGATTTACAGCCACAATTTGGACCAGAATTTCTATTGCTAAGCAAGGTAGTTGTAAAGAATGTTGTGCCCGATTTTATGACCCATTTTTTTTGCCACAGTTATTAAACACCACAGTTATTAAGTGAATCAGGGATACATTCGTGTGTGTGTAGCATAACAGTGTTCAGTAGGTTTATTTCCTTAGCAATTCCCTTCACTAAAACCCCAGTTAAGTCCAGCCAAAAACAGGACGATGCTAGGCCACACAGCAATGGTGGATGTCCACAAGGCCCTGGAGAGTTTCCCAAACAAGATTAAACCCACCAGCCTAAATTAAATCCACAATACAGATAGTCCTTGACTTACAACAGTTCATTTAGTAACCATTCAAAGCAGGGGTGAGCTTCAAAAAATTCAGCAGTGGGTTCTGTGCCTAGTTGCTGAGGGGGCATGGCCTACTTGGTCTTCTGCACCACGGCGGGAGAGGGAGGCACATTTTCACTCTCCCCAGGCTCCGGAGGCTTTCCTTGAGTCTCCGGGAGGGTGAAAACTGTCTCCCCTGGGTTCCGGAGGAACTTCCGGGGTCCCTGAGCCTCTGCGCGGGCCCTGCACTTACCTCGCATCCAAATTGGGCCACATGGAGACTCTGGGAAAGGGAGGGGTGAGCGGGGCAGGGCCAGCCTGTGGTAGGATTTGGAGGTTCTCTGAACCGGCCATAACATTAGCTACGGATTCTCTCGAACCTGGGCAAACCTGTAGCAGCCCACACCTGGTTCAAAGTTAGAACGGCAGTGAAGAAGGTGACTTATGACCATTTTTCACAGTTACAGCCCTTTATAGCATGATCATCTGTTCCAAATTCAGATGCTTGGCCACCGGTTCATATTTATAATGGTCGTCTGTAATCCCCTTTTGCGACTTTCTGACAAGCAAAGTCAATGGGGGAAGCAAGATTTACTTAGCAACGGAAGCGATTCACTTCACAACTGCTAAGAAAGGTCGCAAATTGGGGCAAAACTCACTTGACAAATGCCTCACTGAAGAACAAAAAAAAAAGTTCAATTGTGGTCATAAGTTGAGGACTGAAGGGCACATGAGGTAAGAAAAGTCCAGAGTTCGCAAGGCACAACCCAAAGCACTTTTGAGCCCCAAATTTTTATTGTCAAGCAAGAGCATAGTTGTGAGTTTTGCCCCATTTTACGACCTTCCTTCCTTGCCGCAATTGTTAAGTGAATCGTTGCAGTCTTTAGGTTAGTAATCCGATTGTTAAGTGAATCTGGTTTTCCTATTGACTTTGCTTGCCAGAAGGTTGCAAAAGCGGATCACATGACCCCAGGACACTGCAACCGTCATAAATGTGAACCAGTTACCAAGCGTCTGAATTTTGGTCACGTGACTGTGGGAAATATTACAAACATCTTCAGAGAGAAAAATGGCCATAAGTTTACTTTTTCCAGTGCTTTTTTTTCCCCCAAGAGGCAACTGGACTTTCTGGTTTTTCTTTGAAGGCGTTTCGCTTCTCATCCAAGAAGCTTCTTCAACTCTGAGCTGGATGTTGGGGAACGGAAGGATTTACATTCCTTGCAGAAGAAGCTTCCTTGGTGAGAAGCGAGATGTCTTCAAAGGAAGAAAAAATCCGGAAAGCCTTGGGAAAAAAAGACAACTATAACAATTTGGATGACTGAGAATCTCCAGACACATTTTTTTTTCCAGTTTTGTTGTAACTCCAAATGGGCACTAAATGAATAGTTGTAAGTAGAGGACAGGGGTGGGTTTCGACCGGTTTGCACCGGTCCCTGCAATCCGGTTGGTCGCCGAACCCGGAAGTAAGTAACTTCCGGGAACGGCGAAGCGCCCCCCCCCCCGCGCCGGCACGCACCCGCACACCCGCGCCCGCTCCTTACCCGGTTTTTTCAAATTTTGCGCTTTCCACGCATGCGCAGAACGCCTGCGCGATCCTCCAGGAGCAGCTGGAGCATCACGCAGACGCTAGTACGCATGTGTGCTCCGCGCGCGTGCACGCGCGTGCCGCGTGCGTGCGCGAGGACGCCACGTGCGTGCATGCGCGTGCCGCGTGCGTGCGCGAGGACGCCGCCGGCCTCGTTCCAACCGATCCGGTTGGAACGGGGCGAGAAACCCACCCCTGGTAGAGGACTAGATATATTTTCTTTGGGGGGGGACGGGACGGAAAAGTAAGTAACCCCCCCCTCCCCCCAAAAATTTCGGTGTTTGGTTAGCTGAAGTCCTGACTGAATACATTTACTTTTTTGTACAACTTTATTCATTCTGTTGCAACTTCATTCCAAACTATAGGGTGGGTATCACTTCCTTAGGGAAGAAATATTGATGGCTTTCCAGTAATACTAGAAACAAAATGCTGTCCAAATTTTAGGGAGGATATTGTTTTATCTCTCCATGCCTTTGTGTCTTTCTCTTTGTTCCTGATCTTACTTCTCCCTGTAGCTAGACCCACTGATACCTCTCTGAGATCTTGGCTAAGGCTGCAATGCAGGTGGTCCTCGAGTTGCGACCACAATCGAGCCCCTAATTCCTCTTGCTAAGCGAGACAGTGTTTAAGAGAGCTTTGCCCCGTTTGGCAAACTTTCTTGCACACCGTTGTTGAATCACTACGGCTTTTTAGGTTAGTAATGTGGTTGTTAAGTGAATCGGTCTTCCATCATTCTCAGAAGGTCACAAAAGAAGGGGGGGCACTGCAACGGTCGTAAATACGAGTCTGTTGCCAAGCGTTTGAATTGGTCGTAAGTGTGAAAATGGCCCTAAGTCATTTTTTTCCAGTGCTGTTGTGAATGGTCCCTGTGAACTGTTGTAAGCCGAGGATTACCTGTGTATCTTTGCAGTAGAATAGTGAGGGCTAACCTTTTTGTCATCACCTGCCAAAAGCGAGTGCGGACTCCCGCACCCATAATGCAATCCGCACGTGACACACATCCCAGTGCCCCGCCTCCCGCGTGCAGGTTAGATCCCCCCGCACACACCCCGCTCCTCCCTGCAGCGTCCTGGGACCAAAAGCAGGCCACAGGGGAGCCCGCCACTCCCCCCCGTGCACTCCTCCCTGCCCCCAGCGTATGCACCTGCAATCCCCATGCCCCCTCCCCGAGCATATGCAGCGGAGACTTGAAAATCAGCTGGCCAGCACATGTACAGTAGAGCTGTGCTGGGGCGATGGCTCCCGTTCCCGCAGAACGGGAAGTTTCAGAGGCCTAATCTAATTCTTTTGTTTTGTTTTTCTGTTTGCAGATGAGGAAGAAGTTCTTAATTCGATTATGAAGGATCTCGCCGCCCTGGGCAAATGTGGTGGTTTTTTAGACAGCAACCGGAATAAGAATCATTCAAACAAGCAGGTTAGCACTGGACTTCCAAGCTCTCTTCTACCGTTCTCACTGTTCCTACCTAACATAAAAGGCATTAGAACAGTGTTTTCCGACCTTGGTGGTTTAAAGGTGGCTGTTTATGTCATTTCACAGAATTCTCCGGCCAACTTTGCTGCCAAGGTTGAGGAACAATGGGTTGGGAGATCATAGCATGGGGCTTGCAGCCGGAAAAGCAGAATATTTATTTCATTTATGAATTAAATTTATATACTGCCCATTTCCCTATCAAAAGCCACTCTGGGTGGAATATGAAATGGGCAGGTTGTTGGTTGTATATGAATTTTGATCAACTTTGTCCACTTTAAGAGGGATAGACTTCAGTTTTGGTCAACATTGGACACTTTAAGAGGGGTGGGCTTTAGTTTTGAATCAGAATAGAGCTGGAAGGGACCTTCGAGGTCTTCTAGTCCAGCCCCCTGCTCAAGCAGGAAACTTAATACCATTTCAGACAAATGGTTGTCCAGTTTCTTCTTAAAAACATCCAGTGATGGAGCACCCACGACTTCTGGAGACAATTCGTTCCGCTAGTTAGTTATACACACTGTTAGGAAGTTTATTCCCAGCTGTTTCTCTCCTTGATTCATTCCCATCCATTATTTCTTGTCTGGCCTTCTGGTGCTTTGGAAAATAAATTAACCCCCTCTTCTTTGATAAATTTTGATCAACCTCAGCCACTTTTAAGATAGGTGGGACTTCAGTTTTGGTGATCAATTTTGGTGAATGTTACAAATTTTAAGACGGGTGGATTTCAACTCCCAAAATTATGGGAGTTGAATTCTACCCGTCTTAAAATAACCAAGGTTGACTAACGCTTTTGTGGATATTAGAAATGGTGACCCTCTATTTAAAAAATGAACAAGAAGCAAAAAGCGTTTCACTTTTTAATTTTTGGATTCTCTCCTCCCCTCCCTCCCGATTTTTCCATTTCTGTTATTTTGTGTTTCACCTTCCTTTGAAATAGAACAAAGTTGATTAAAAAAAGAAAGATAGCCGAGCAGAGGAACATAGCGTCAATTTTGACGTTAGCTGTCCAGAAAAGAACCCCTTGCTGACATGTGCGAAAAGAAAGTGGATCATCGCATTGATTTTGAGAAAACTGCTTTAATTTGATCCAAACCAATTATCCAATCTGGAAAATCAATTTGGTTTGGGGATTAAATGCAGTTGGTTTTAATTTGCATTTCTGGGTGCCCTTGAGTTTATAAAATCCTGCTGTTAACCCCTGTGGCCGGCGAGGACCAAGGCGCATTAAGAAACACCACTGAATTACAGATTCGGGATTGAATAATGCAGATTCTAACCCCAAAACCCCATCCTTCTCTTCCCATCACTATAACAACATCTGCTTGTTGACGAAAACAAACATGTAGCTGCACTCCAGGGTGTAACAGCTCTCTGAGTTGAATTCAGCCCTATAGCAGCCTGTCCTGAAAAATGATTCAAGATGTTTAGGATATTCACGGGGTCGCTAACAGCTGTTGCGCTGTCAATGAGCCAATAAGGCTTTGATTGACAGGGGAATTAATTTTTTTGTGGAAACTGATGCACCAGTGGGGTGGGGAGCAGGCAGGATTTGGCAAGCACCATCTTGGGATAACTTGAGAAATTTTGGAGAGTAGAGATTAGTTTTCTTATTCTTCTCCCTTCTCTTCTACTCTTTTCCTACTCTATTCAAGCCCAGTCTACTCAATCATTATTCTCCCTTCTCCTCTTTTCTCCTCACCTCTTTCCTCCATCCCATCATTCCATTCCAATTATAATTCTATTCTGTTCTGTTCTTTTCTTTTCTGTTATATTCTATTCCATTCCATTCCAATTATAATTCTATTCTATTCTGTTCATTTCTTTTCTGTTCTATTATATTACACTCTTCTCTCTTTCTTGATTTTCTTCCTCAGTCTTTTTTTTTCTTGTCTGTTTATCTTTCATTCTTCTGGTTTTTTTTAAACCAATCAAGTTATAAAATTACAGAAAAGCGACAGACAGAAGATTTATCAGAGCATATTCATGAATACCGATTAGCTTTTGGAACATATGGTGAACTTCATGTCACACAAGTATAATTAACCAAATTTCCAAACCAGGGAAACTGTCAGCATTGTAGACCAAGCCAGGTCCCCAAAACACTAGAGAATGCCTTGAAGCCCTGAAACGCAGACAAAACAGCCATCACCAGGCACATATAGAAGAACAACGTTTGCACGCTGTTCAAAAGAACAATAAAAAAGGGTAAAGAAAGAAACAAAACAAACAAATAGACCAGAGTTTCAGCTTAACCGAGGAACTACTAAGGTGAAAAACCACATCGCCTCTGAAAATTACACAGTGGTAATTTTCTCTCTTGGAATCTCTAGGTCTCATCAACGTTCAGCAAAATATTCAAAGCTAGTTCTGCTAACGAAGCCGGCCTCTGTTCAGTGCTTGTCCAAAAAGGACCAGGATACAAAATGGTTTTGGTTTTTCCCCTTCTCATCGGGCCTCTTTGCCCATGCTTGTTTTCCTAGCAAGTCGGAGAGAGGGAAGTTTTATCCAGCACAGCTTCACTCATATTTCTCTTCTCTCCCGGTCAAATGCTGGTGTGTGTGTATGTGTGTGTTGCCTGGTGTGTTTCCCTTGGCCCTTACCGAAAGGAGGTCATTGTTATTGTTTCACGGTGAAGAAAGAGGATGCAGCTCACATGTTTCCTCTCTTCTGGGCCTGCTTTAAACAAGTGCTTCGTCCATTTCCAACAACAAATTATTCCTAGCAGTTGAGTTGTTCTGCTCCACAAACAAATAGCATTAAGAGCCGTGGTGGCGCAGTGGTTAGAGTGCAGTGCTGCAGGCTACTTCTGCTGACTGCCGGCTGTCTACAATTTTGGCAGTTCAAATCTCACCAGGCTCAAGGTTGACTCAACCTTCCGTCCTTCCGAGGTGGGTAAAATTAAGATTGCCCCCAGATTGTTGGGGGCCATAGGCTGACTTTGCAGCTTAGAGAAGGCTGCAAAGCACTGTAAAGCGGTATATAAGTCCAAGGGCTATTGCTATTGGGCCTTAAGGACTGTCTTCCCTTGGTGAAGACTTGTGGACTTCAACTCCCACACTGGCTTCTGACTCCAAAGGCAGTTGATAACTGGCACATGGCTCTGGCCCCCTCTCTGCCTCCGACGCAGAGCCCTCATCAGAGCCTTTCCCGGACTCCAGGACTGGCCCATCTTCCTCCCCAACCTCCTCACTCTCCGAATCTGCTGCCAGCTCCACTGGCTGGCCACGCCACCTTGCTCCTCTGGAATGTAGCCCCTCCCTCTTGGAAATCTGGACCACAGTATATTCCATCACAGGGACGCTGAAACTGTCGTAAATACATTCCACAAATGTTTGGACTCTCTTTAGTTTACTCACTGCAGGTAGCCCTCGACTTAGATCCATTCACTTAGTGACTGTTTCAGAGTTACAACGGCAGTGAAAAAAGTGATCCTTCTTCACAGTTGCAGCACCCCCCATGAAGATGCTTGGCCATTGATTCATATTTATGAGGGTCGCAATGTTCCCAGGGTCGTCACATCATCATCCCCTTTTGTGATCTTCTGATCACTAAAGTCAATAGGGGAAGCCAGATTCACTTAACGACCATGTTAATAATAATGACTGCAGGGGTCAAGTTAACAATGGTGTCAAGGAAGGTCGTAAAAGGGGGCAAAACTCACAAGAACTGTCTTGCTTAGCAGAAATTTTGGGCTCAATGGTGCTTGTGAGTCGAGGGCTGTCTATATTGAGCCATGCTAATGGGGCTGTTTTTGACAACACTTTAATTCGGGTACAGAGAATAACCTAACAGCCATACAAGCAATGATAGCCTGGTGGAAAATAGATTACAATACAATACAATAGCAGAATTGGAAGGGACCTTGGAGGTCTTCTAGTCCAACCCCCTGCCTAGGCAGGAAACCCTATACAGTTTCAGACAAATGACCATCCAGCATCTTCTTAAAGACTTCCAGTGTTGGGGCATTCACAACTTCTGGAGGCAACTTCTGTTCCTCTGATTAATTGTTCTTACTGTCAGGAAATTTCTCCTCAGTTCTAAGTTGCTTCTCTCCTTGATTAGTTTCTACCCATTGCTTCTTGTTCTACCCTCAGGTGCTTTGGGGAATAGTTTGACTCCCTCGTCTTTGTGGCAACCCCTGAGATATTGCAAGACTGCTATCATGTCTCCCCTAGTCCTTCTTTCTATTAAACTAGACATACCCAATTCCTGCAACCGTTCTTCATCTGTTTTTAGCCTCCAGTCCCCTAATCCTCTACGTTGCTCTTCTCCGCGCTCTTTCTAGAGTCTCCGCATCTTTTCTATATCGTGGCGACCAAAACTGAATGCATTAGGGTCGTCTATTCAGCAGTTTTTAAGAGAGATTCCTCTCTCGGCAGGAATAGCTAAGAAACTCCAAGGGATCAACCAGTGAAGTGAATCCACAGTGACGATCCAGTTTAGTGACCCACCAAATTCAGCTGACTTCCAGTTATTGATGGGAATCAGTTGAATTTGGCATTTTCGCTACATTAATAGAGGGGTAGAATCAACATCATGGGAACTGGTACTACCACTTTATAATGCCCTGGTAAGGCCATCCTTGAGATGCGGTGGCTAAGATGCTGAGCTTGTCGATCAGAAAGGTCGGCAGTTCAGCGGTTCGAATCCCTAGCACCAAATAATAGAGTGAGCTCCCGTTGCTATGGTGGCGCAGTGGTTAGGGTGCAGTACTGCAGGCCACTTCAGCTGACTGTTATCTGCAGTTCAGCGGTTCTAATCTCACCGGCTCAAGGTTGACTCAGCCTTCCATCCTTCCGAAGTGGGTGAAATGAGGACCCAGACTGTGGGGGCAATATGCTGACTCTGTAAACCGCTTAGAGAGGGCTGAAAGCCCTATGAAGCGGTATTCAAGCGGTATATAAGTCTAACTGCTATTGCTATTGCTATTGCTTGTCCCAGCTTCTGCCAACTTAGCAGTTCGAAAGCATGTGAAAAATGCAAGTAGAAAAAATAGGAACCACCTTTGGTGGGAAGGTAATAGTGTTCCATGTGCCTTCGGCATTGAGTGATGCCAGCCACATGACTACGGAGACATCTTCGGACAGCGCTGGCTCTTCGGCTGTGAAACAGAGATGAGCACCGCCCCCTAGAGCCGGGAACGAGTAGCACACATGTTACGAGGGAAACCTTTACCTTTACCTTAAGGTCATCTTGGAACACTGCATCCAGTTTTCGTCAGCACATTATAAAAAAATACGTTGAGACTTTGGAAAAGAGTGCAGAAAAGAGCAGCAAAAATGATTATGGGACTGGAGGCTTAAAAAAATATGAAGAATGGTTGCAAGAACTGGGCATGGCTAATTTAATGAAAAGAAGGATTAGGGGTGATATGATAGCAGTCTTCAGGTGTTTGAGGGGCTGCCCCAAAGAAGAGGGAGTCTAGCTATTCTCCAAAGCCCCTGAAGGCAAGACAAGAAGCAATGGGTGGAAACTAATCAAGGGGAGAAACAACCTGGAAATAAGGAGAAACTTCCTAACAATGAGAGCAATTAACCAGTGGAACAGCCTGCCTCCAGAGGTTGTGGGTGCTCCAACTTGGAGGTTTTTAAGAAGAGGCTCCACAGCCACTTATCTGGTGTAGGGTCTCCAACTTTTGCAGGGGGTTGGACTAGAAGACCTCCAAGGTCCCTTCCTACTGTCTATTATTCTGAAACTTCAGCCATTTGTTGATGCAGTCCACTTCGCCACATCAGGATGTGGTCTTTTTAAATACACACATAAATAGCCGTCGAACTGAACCTTTCTCACTGCCGCAACATATTTTTCGGGCGCGTAGAATGGGAGCATGGAAACTGCTAATCACGTTCTGGGTAAACCTCAAGTGAGAGATAAGAAGAGTTTTCAGGAAAAGGCGTCATCTGTTCGCCCCTCTAGGAATTCTCCTGTTTAGATACCAGCAGTGTGTGGCTGATCTTTCCAAACGATGCGCAGTCCCAAATATAGGATACGCTTTTTCCATTCCCAAAAGAAACCCGGGGGAGAAAAAGGAGAGAGAGAGAGAGAGAGAGATAAGGTTTATTTCTACATAAAAAAAGAACTTCAAGAATATTGGCCCCACCTAATTCTCCAACCAGTTGTAGATTTTACGTTGTAGATTTTACAGAGCAGTTTTACACTCCTGGTTTACAAGAAATGGACATATGTTTCCAGCTTGGGGAACAGCAAAATGTTAAGATTATGCTGGGCGTATTGGTTTGCAAAACTGCAGTTTTAGGCTCCATTGAGAGAAAGCAAATTCACACAGCATGCTGAATCATACCCAGGTTTGTTGCATTGTGTTATCAGAGCACTCAACCAGCTGATTCAGCACCACAAGTATTATTTTAAGGGTTTCCAATGGAAGGAGTCTTCACTGGGTCCTGCAGAAATGCAGAATATAAGATGGTCCTACCCAAACATTATCCTTATTCAGGATAAGGATGGGAGGGTGGGCTGCGCAATATTGCATACACCAAGTAAGAAGAGGGGACGATGGATGGATGGATTGGAGCGGAGATTGAATACCTAACAGCAGGTACCATGAGAATACCAGGAGGACTGTCTGTCTCTCTTTCTTTGTCTGTCTGTTTCTATCTATCTCTTTTATCAGCTATGTATTATCTCTCACTCTATCACCTTACCATCTATCTATCCACCCACCCATCCATGAATCCATTGGTTATTCATCCATACCCATCCATCCATCCATCAGTATCCATCCATCCATATCTGTCTTTGTCCATCCATCCATCTCTCTCCCCCCATCCATTTATCTCTATCTTTCTATCTGTCCGTCTATCTATCTATCTATCTATCTATCTATCTATCTATCTATCTATCTATATCTATCTATCTATCTATCTATCTATCTATCTATCTATCTATCTATCTATCTAATCCATTCATAAATATCCATCCATATCTATCTATCTATCTATCTATCTATCTATCTATCTATCTATCTATCTAATCCATTCATAAGTATCCATCCATATCTATCTATCTATCTATCTGTCTGTCTATCTATCTATCTATCTATCTATCTATCTATCTATCTATCTATCTATCTATCTATCTATCTATCTTATCTGTCTATCTATCACATCCATCAATTTATCTATATGGATCTTTGCCATCCATCCATCTGTATCTATCTTTCTGTTTGTGTGTGTGTCTCCATCCATCCATCCATCCATCCATCCATCCTTTGGTATCCTAATTGATGTTTTTCTGTCTCCCTTTTCTTCCATAGTTGCGGAATGCTAGGATCAAGTTTGAGCATGATGGAGAAAAAAGGTACATTTATTTTATTTATTTTATTAAATTTCCCCCTTACAAGTCACTCGGGACGTGGGTCTGTCAGGTTTAGATATTTTGCTTGTTTTTGCTGAACCTTAAAAACCATAAACTCATAAGTAAATAAAGGCCAATGTTCTTTCCTTTATTGGGGTGTTTTCTTCAAAAAGTTGTCCTCCTTCAGGTATCCCTACAAAATGGTAATATATAGCACTGAGATGTGGGTTATATTTTTATTTATTCTCTCATGTTTACATGCCGCTCCCATTGAAAATTAATTAATTTAATTTAAAGCATTAAATGTGGCCCTTCCAATTAATTTTGCAACTTTGGGCGATGGACAGTAGATGGAACCAAAAACTAAAGAAAGCACTTCAGTTAAAATCCAAATTATTACTCAGCAAATGACTCTGAGCAGCTTACATTCTTCTTTCTAGCTGTGATAAGATTAAAATTATGCAGCTGTGCCAATTTATTAAATGTGTTAAGAATTGAGTAGAAGGCCAGAATTTCTCAGCTTTGGATGAAAAGGCACAATTGCTATAGGTAGTCCTCCGCTTACGACCACAATTGTTGCCCACATTTTTTGGTGCTAAGCAAGACAGTTGTTAAATGAATTTTGCCCCATTTTTACAACCTTTTTTGTTAAGTGAGACGCTGCAGCTGTTGAGTTAGTAACACAGTTGTTAAACGAATCTGGCTTCCCCATTGACTTTGCTTGTCAGAAGGTCACAAAAGGGGAAAATATGACCCCTTAGCAACCCGTCATAAATATGAGTCAGCTGCCAGGCATCTGAATTCTGATCACATGACCATGGGGACGCTGCAACAGTCGTAAGTGTGAAAAATTGTCATAAGTCACTTTTTTGTGACTGTTGTAACTTCAAACTGTCACTAAACATACTTTTGTATGTATGACTACCTTGATAATATTGGTAGGATGATATTAATTGTTTTCAATTTCATCCTCCTTCTCCTGCAGGATTATACAGTTCCAGAGGCCGGTTAAATTCAAAGATGTTTTGCAGAAGGTTATGGATGCTTTTGGGCAGTTGATGGATTTGCATTATGCTGAGAATGAGGTACCTTTCATGTTGCTTTTTCTTCTGTCTCTGCTGTCCTCTTGCCCTGGCATCTGTCCGTCACAATATCCCGTATTTTAAAATCCATTGCAAAAAGAACTTCCAAAATTTAGAGAGGCGTCATATCTCTTGCGTTTAGCCAGGGATATCCAACATTGGTAACTTTGAGACTTGTGGAGTTCAATTCCCAGAATTCCCCAGCCAGCGTGCTTTAAGATGGGTGGACTTCAACTCCCAGAATTCCCTGGCCAGCATGCTTTAAGATGGGTGGACTCCAACTCCCAGAATTCCCCGGCCAGCGTGCTTTAAGATGGGTGGACTTCAACTCCCAGAATTCCCTGGCTGGCGTTCTTTAAGATGGGTGGACTTCAACTCCCAGAATTCCCTGGCTGGCGTTCTTTAAGATGGGTGGACTTCAACTCCCAGAATTCCCTGGCTGGTGTTCTTTAAGATGGGTGGACTTCAACTCCCAGAATTCCCTGGCCAGCGTGCTTTAAGATGGGTGGACTTCAACTCCCAGAATTCCACGGTCAGCATTCTTTAAGATGGGTGGACTTCAACTCCCAGAATTCCCTGGCTGGCGTTCTTTAAGATGGGTGGACTTCAACTCCCAGAATTCCCTGGCTGGCGTTCTTTAAGATGGGTGGACTTCAACTCCCAGAATTCCCTGGCCAGCATGCTTTAAGATGGGTGGTCTTCAACTCCCAGAATTCCTTGGCCAGCGTGACTGGCTGGGGAATTCTGGGAGTTGAACTCCACCCATCTTAAACTTGATTGTGGTTGGATACCCCTGCTTTATCCAATAGATCAGGCGTGTCAAACTCGATTTCATTGGCGAACACATCAGGGTTGTGTTTGACCTCAGGAGGCCGGGTTGGGCGTGGCCAGCTCGACATCACTCGTGTCGGGGGCACCTGGGACGGCCGAGCATTTTGCCAGGGAAAACGGGCTCCCGAGCTCCATTTTCGGCTCCCACGGCCTCCTACAACCCTCTTGTCGGTGAAAATGGAGCTCGGGAGCCCGTTTTCTCTGGTGGAGGCACTGCAGGCTGATCCTTCACTGTTTCCAGGGTGGCCCCGTGGGCCAGATTTAAGTACCCAGTGGGCTGGATCCCCCTCCCTTCCCGGGCCTTGAGTTTGACACAAATAGATGTTTGCAATAGATGTTTTGCACAGTCAGAAGTTTTGAATGACCCATGAAAAATAAGTAAGTCAATAAACCTGGAGAACGCTTTTAGTTTTGAAATCCCTTTTAGTCTAAGATGGTGCTTTTGAAGACAGTAAGCTTTTTCTGGATGTCTGCCGCTTTATCCCCTCCCTTTTAAGCTTCATGTTCTTGAGCCCTGGTTCAAACAGGGAGAGAATTAAAGAGATGAGTCAGCATTTGAAAGCTTTTGTTGCCTTCCTGCCTTACATTAATGTACTTATTCAGTGTCTTGGATTCAGGAAAGCTGCGCTTGTTTCCTGAATTTGCAACGTGCCAACTTAACGCTCCCGGTTTGCATGCATCTAAATTTAGGCCAGTATCTGGTAGAAAACCTGTCCGTGAACACCGACAGTTTTTGCTAGCATGGAGAACCCAATTTTTCTCAGTTTTTTTTGGCAACGGGCAAAAAGTCAAGAGCGAGGCCGCACCACATCAAGTATATACTTTTCAACCCGAGGTCTTTTGAGGCTGGCTGCTAGGGACCCGAAGTCCCGAGAAACAGAAGGAAGGCTGTAGTAGGATATTTTTATTTCCAGATTTTGAAAGATTAATGGGCATTCCAAGGAAAGGCACTGGAGAGAGAGGGAGAAAGAGAGAGAGAACCCTGGAAGTGATTTGCAAGCGATTGCCAGAGGAAAGCGGTTAAAACAAATTCCAAGTAGGGAATGCATATAAATTGTACTGCAGTCTTAAGAATGTAAATTTAATTCTTGATTCCTCTTTGCTGGGGAAAAAAGAGAGAGAGAGAGAAGACCTTCTTTGGAATAGGCCTGACTTGCCAGGTTAAACTGAACTCTGCCACTGATTCTAATCTGGCCAGGAATGGACATCTGATATCCGTCTCAGTTTAATTTCTATTACCTACGGAAATCTTCAACCGGAACAGCAATATAACTCTGCAGCTTGAGAAGTAGTCGAAGGGTATCAAAGAGGCAACTTTATCCCCATTTTTGGCAGCTCTGTTCCATTCCACACCACCCAGAAGCCCCGTCCCAGAGCACGCTTCAGCGTTTGCAGGCCTATACAGGCAGTCCTCGGGTTACGACCCCGATTGAGCCTCAAATTTCCAATGCTAAGCAAGTGAGTTTTGCCCGGTTTTCTCGCCACAGTTGTTAAGTGAATCTGGCTTCCCCTATTCACTTTGATTGTCGGAAGGTCGTAAAAGGGGATCAAAGGATACACACCCCTCCCGGGACGCCACAACCGTCACAAATATTCCAGGCAGCCAGATGAAACAGCCATAATGATAGAACCACTTCAGAAATCAAATACAAACAGTCCTTGAATTACAACCGGGTTCGGGAGAAACCATAGCTAACGTTATGGCCGCTTCGGAGAACCTCCAAATCCCACCCCTGGTTGGCCCCGCCCACCCCATCCCTCCCCTTCCCGGATTCTCCACGCGGCCCATTTTGGACGCGAGAAAAGTGCAGGGCCAGTGTGGAGGCTCAGAGAGGGAGAAAAACAGGCCCCCTTGAGGGCCTCCAGTTCCCGGGGAAGCAGTTTTCGCCCTCCCAGAAGCTTGAGTAAAGCCTCCAGAGCCCCAGAGAGGGCAAATATGCCCCACCACCATGGTGCAAGAGGCCAACTAGGCCACACCCACCCAGCAACTGGGAACAGAACCCGTTGCTAAAAATTTTGAAGCCCACCCCTGCTTACAACCATCATGGAACCTGCCCATCACAGTTGCAATCATCACTAAACTGGTAGGTCCTGTGATAAACTCCATTTTATTACCTTTTTTTGCAACAGGGAGCCAAGGGATCTCTATGAGCAAAAGCTTTGCCAAAACCTGGAAGCGGCTGCCAGTTTTTCGCAAAACCATCATAAAACACAGTCACGTAACCAAGGGACCTTGCCAACGGCTGTAAACGCAGTTTCTTGCCAATCACTTGAAGGTTTATGGTTTCAAGGGAGGGGGGCAGACCATCAGAAACTTCAAATCTGGGTCATAAAGGGAGGTCCCTCAAAACTTCAAACTGTTCGTAAGTTGAGGACTATCTGTGAAGCCATTGCAGTTCTCTTTCTGTATTTGCCCCGAGGATCCCGTGCATTTCTAAGATAAAGGTTCCCCTCGCACATGTGTGCTAGTCGTTCCCGACTCTAGGGGGCGGTGCTCATCTCCGTTTTAAAGCCGAAGAGCCAGCACTGTCTGAAGACGTCTCCGTGGTCATGTGGCTGGCATGACTCAATGCTGAAGGCGCACGGAACCTTCCCACCAAAGTGGTTTCTATTTTTCTTCTTGCATTTTTTACCTGCTTTCGAACTGCTGGGTTGGCAGAAGCTGGGACAAGGAACGGGAGCTCACTCGGTTACGCGGCGCTCGGGATTCAAACTGCCGAACTGCCAACCTTTCTGATCGACAAGCTTAGCATCTTAGTTTCTAAACCATTAAATAAACAGGCCTCCGGATCAACCAAGAATTGCATTCTAAATGAATTGCAGAGCATTGCATTGTATTGGGAGTACTGGTAGTCCTTGACTTACAACCCTTCATTCAGTGACCTTTGAAAGTTACAACGGCATTGGAAAAAAGTGACTTCATGACTATCGGTGCATCCCCGTGGACCCATGATAAAAAAAATCAGAGACTTGGCAACCGACTCATATTTATGACGGTTGTAGGGGGGGGTCACGCGGTCTCCCCTTTTGCGACCTTCCAACAAGCACAGTCAACAGGGAAGCCGGAGTCATGCTTAACAACCGTGCAACTAACTTAACCGCTTCAGCGATTCACTCAGCAACTGTGGAAGACAGTTTGTAAAATGGGGTGAACCTCACTGAACAACTGCCTCACTTAGCAACAGAATTTTTTGGGGGGGAGGGAGGGGAGGATAAGTCAAGGGCTACCTGGGTTTATTCAATCCAGGTCTTTTCTTTCCAGCAGAATGAGTGACCGGTTGGTTGGTGGTCATCCTTTCCTAAGTAATTGTTTAGATAACTTTTATCGAGTTCTTCCTTGAGGGAATGTTATGATGGAATAAAAGGTTATAGCCCCTGGTGTTTGTTTCTGTTTTCCAGTAGAAAGCTCCAATGGCTTTGCATCGTTCTGGGTTCACGGGGGCCCCAAACCCCTGCCGTTCCCAAGCTCCCCCCACGCCCCCCCCCCCCCGACCTCGCCGGCCTTCAGCCACTTCCTGCCTTTTCTCTTGTTTGCGACTCAGCTGCCTGGTCCGTGTTTGTTCAAATCTTTTTCCAGCTCCTGATTCCCCTGAAATCGCAAGAAGATTTGGATCGAGCTGTGGAACATTTAGACGTTAGCCCTTCTCTCAAAAGCTTGAGAGTGTTTGTGAAAACTCCAAAGGAAACAAATGTGAGACTTGTTCTCCCCCCCCTTTTTTTTGTGTTTTTTAAAAAAAAGATTTGTCCGTATTTTATTTGTGTACAAAGCAAAAAAAAAAAAAAAGGCCATGTGGTCATCCGAAGGAGCGGAAACACTTGTATATTTTGATGATTGCAAAGTTAGAAGCAAACCCAAACCCCCTGGGAATCGGTGTTTGGCAAATCTCACTTTTCCAAACTTTTGTTTATACGGGAAATTAGTGTTGTACAGGTAGTCCTCAAACTTGCAAGCACTTTTTGAGTGACCATTGAGCTACAACGTCGCTGAAATAAGTCACAAACAACCAGGTTTTTTCCCCCACATTTACGGCCTTTGCAGTATCCCGGTGGTCATGTGATCAAGATTCAGACGCTTGGCAAGTAACTCGTATTTATGACGGCTGAAATGTCCTGAGATTATGTGATTCCCCTTTTGCAACTGTAGGGCTACCCCCCAAAAGGGCCGCTGCAGTCTGGGTCCTCCTGGCCCTCTTGGTATTGCTCCCGGTCCATACCAGTCCCTTGCTCATATACCTCTACTGGCTGGACTAGTGGTGGTCAGTCTCCTCTTAGCAGAAAGTTCAAAGTGGGGTGATGGTCAGTCTTTTTTCCAGTCGGCGGGTCATGAGATCAGATGGTATTCAGGTGGCTGGTTGGCCCTTCTTCCTTTCTGTCTCTCTCCATCCACTGTCTCTGCTCCTTTGATTCTTCTACTTGCTCCACAAAAACCTCTCCTCTTCTTCCCTATCCTTTTCTCTCCCTCAGGCTTGCCCCACAGAAGCCTCTCCTATCCTCTCCCCTTCTCTCCCTCAGGCTTGCCACACAGAGGCCTCTCCTCTCCTCTCCCCTTCTCTCCCTCAGGCTTGCCACACAGAAGCCTCTCCTCTCCCCTTCTGTCCCTCAGGCTTGCCTCACAGAAGCCTCTTCTCTTCTCTCCCTCAGGCTTACCCCACAGAAGCCTCTTCTCTCCCCTTCTCTCCCTCAGGCTTGCCTCACAGAAGCCTCTTCTCTCCCCTTCTCTCCCTCAGGCTTGCCTCACAGAAGCCTCTTCTCTCCTCTTCTCTCCCTCAGGCTTACCCCACAGAAGCCTCTTCTCTCCCCTTCTCTCCCTCAGGCTTGCCTCACAGAAGCCTCTTCTCTCCTCTTCTCTCCCTCAGGCTTACCCCACAGAAGCCTCTTCTCTCCCCTTCTCTCCCTCAGGCTTGCCGCACAGAAGCCTCTTCTCTCCCCTTCTCTCCCTCAGGCTTGCCCCACAGAAGCCTCTTCTCTCCCCTTCTCTCCCTCAGGCTTGCCTCACAGAAACCTCTACTCTCCCCTTCTCTCCCTCAGGCTTACCCCACAGAAGCCTCTTCTCTCCCCTTCTCTCCCTCAGGCTTACCCCACAGAAGCCTCTTCTCTCCCCTTCTCTCCCTCAGGCTTACCCCACAGAAGCCTCTCCTCTTCCTCAGGTTTACCCCACAGAAGCCTCTCCTCTCCCCTTCTCTCCCTCAGGCTTGCCTCACAGAAGCCTTTTCTCTCCCCTTCTCTCCCTCAGGCTTACCCCACAGAAGCCTCTTCTCTCCCCTTCTCTCCCTCAGGCTTACCCCACAGAAGCCTCTTCTCTCCTCTTCTCTCCCTCAGGCTTACCCCACAGAAGCCTCTTCTCTCCCCTTCTCTCCCTCAGGCTTGCCTCACAGAAGCCTCTTCTCTCCCCTTCTCTCCCTCAGGCTTGCCTCACAGAAGCCTCTTCTCTCCCCTTCTCTCCCTCAGGCTTGCCGCACAGAAGCCTCTTCTCTCCCCTTCTCTCCGGCTTACCCCACAGAAGCCTCTTCTCTCCCCTTCTCTCCCTCAGGCTTGCCTCACAGAAACCTCTTCTCTCCCCTTCTCTCCCTCAGGCTTACCCCACAGAAGCCTCTTCTCTCCCCTTCTCTCCCTCAGGCTTACCCCACAGAAGCCTCTCCTCTTCTCTCCCTCAGGTTTACCCCACAGAAGCCTCTCCTCTCCCCTTCTCTCCCTCAGGCTTGCCTCACAGAAGCCTTTTCTCTCCCCTTCTCTCCCTCAGGCTTACCCCACAGAAGCCTCTCCTCTCCCTCAGGTTTACCCCACAGAAGCCTCTCCTCTCCCCTTCTCTCCCTCAGGCTTACCCCACAGAAGCCTCTTCTCTCCCCTTCTCTCCCTCAGGTTTACCCCACAGAAGCCTCTCCTCTCCCCTTCTCTCCCTCAGGTTTACCCCACAGAAGCCTCTTCTCTCTCCTTCTCTCCCTCAGTCTTGCCTTGTTTTATGCTAATTAGCATTGCCTCATTAGCATCACCTGGATATATTTTTAGTATTTGGGTACCGTTGTACTTTATTCCCAATTAGCTCTCATTATTTGACAAGTAGAATGAATCCTAACCTTTTTAAGACAGATAGTCCTTTTCTTATGACCACAATTGGGGCCAGACATTTTTGTCAAGCAACAAGGTGGGTTTTGTAAGCAACTCACACCAGATTTTATGACAATTTAGTGAATCACTGCAGTTGTTAAATGAATCGTACAATCATTAAGTGAATCTGGCTTCCCCATTGACTTTGTCCAGTTAGAAAGTTGCAAAAGGAGATCGTGTGACCTTGGGATACTGCAATGGTCATAAATACGAACCCTTTCCCAAGCATCCAGATTTGGATTACATGACCACAGGGATGCTACAAAGGCCGTAATTGTGAAAAAATGATACTGTCACTTTTTTCAGTGCCGTTGTCACTTCGAACGGTTACTAAATGAGCTGTCGTAAATCAAGGACCACCTGTGCAGGGGCTACACAGCTTTTCCATCGCTGTTAATAGCAATAGCAATAGCAGTAGACTTATATACCGCTTCATAGGGCTTTCAGCCCTCTCTAAGCGGTTTACAGAGAGTCAGCATATTGCCCCCAACAATCTGGGTCCTCATTTTACCCACCTCGGAAGGATGGAAGGCTGAGTCAACCCTGAGCCGGTGAGATTTGAACCGCTGAACTGCTGATCTAGCAGTAGCCTGCAGTGCTGCATTTAACCACTGCGCCACCTTGGCTCTTAAGTGATGTCACCTTAAATAGATCACCTAGATTCCACTTGATTCCCTCACTAATGGAGCCCTGGATCCTCCTGAGATGTGGTATCACTTCTTGCAACAGCCGAGATAGTTGAGACATTACCCGTATTTTTCGGAGTATAAGACGCACCCTTTTCCTCCCCCCCAAAAAAGAGAGAATGAAAATCTGGGTGTGTCTTATATACTGAACACAGCATTTTTGGCCTCCAGAAATCCCGCCCCCTTTGCAAAAATGGACGTGCAGAGGGTTTGGGACTCCTGCAAAGTTCTCCTGGGGGCTGGGGAAGGCAAAAATGAGCCCCCCAGCCCCCAGGAGCACTCTACACACCTCCCAAAGCTCTGCATGCCCCCCCTTTTTTTGCAAAAAAAATGAGGCGTGCAGAGGGTTTCAAAGGCCTGCAGAGTACAAAAACTTTTTAAAAAAATTTACCTCTTCAAAAGCATGGTGCGTCTTATACTCCAGTGCGTCTTATAGTCCAGGGGAAACTACCAACAACTTTTATTCTATTTGCAGCTTCTGCAACCCAACAACACCAAGCAGCATGAAATGAGGATATCTAAATCCATGGGAGATATTCTGGGATCCCTGTATAAAGACACCGAGAGGACACGGAAACATTCAACAGGTTAGAGAGATGAAGTTGTGTAGTAGACCATGTCCTACTGAGGATAAATCCCATTCTTGTATCTGAATAAATACTGCTCCTCTTCAGCCTAAACTTTCAGTGTTTCTCGACTTGGCAACTTTATTTTATTTTTTCCCCACTGTTTAAAAAAGTATACTTTATTAAACTTTTTACAAAACAGAACATAAAGAGCCAAATCCAACATCCATTCTACCCATTCCTAAGACATTGGTGTATGTCATTTTGCTTATCATATTACATACTTTTCATCCATTTTATACTTACAATTTCCTCTTTACATTTATGATTCCTATAGCCTAATATTTACCTATATAAATATTGTACTTTCATTCGTTATTCCTATTCTCTAACCACTGATACCATTTATCCCATACCGTATACTATTCTTTATCTTCTTTACCTTGCAGTTTAAAAGTTAATTTGACCATTTCCGCGCAGTCCATTATTTTTTAAATTATCGTGTTTTTGGAAGGTATGCTGTCTAATTTCCAATTTTGGGCGTATGTTATTCTTGTTGATGTCGACTTGGCAACTTTAAGTGGAGTGGACTTCAACTTCCAGAATTCCCCAGCCAGGGATGGGATGAGATTAGATGAGATGAGATTAGACTAGATTAGATTAGATTAGATATGGATGGATAGATGGATGGATGGATATACATAGAGCAATAGCAGTTAGACTTATATACCGCTTCATAGGGCTTTCAGCCCTCTCTAAGCGGTTTACAGAGTCAGCATATTGCCCCCAACAACAATCCGGGTCCTCATTTTACCCACCTCGGAAGGATGGAAGGCTGAGTCAACCCTGAGCCGGTGAGATTTGAACAGCCGAACTGCAGAACTGCAGTCAGCTGAAGTCAGCTGAAGTAGCTTGCAGTGCTGCATTTAACCACTGCGCCACCTCGGCTCTAGAGGTAGGTAGGTAGGTAGGTAGGTAGGTAGGTTAGGTAGGTAGGTAGGTAGGTAGGTAGGTAGGTGGATGGATAGATGGAGGGAGGGAGGGAGGGAGGGAGAGAGGGAGTGATATATAGGTAGGTAGGTAAATAGATAGGATTAGATTGGATTAGATTAGATTAGATTAGATTAGATTTGTCAGGTGGATGTATGGATGGCTGAATAGCTGGCTGGCTGGGAAATTTTGGGAGTTGAAGTCTGCTCAAAATCTCTAATGTTGCCCCCAACAACAATCCGGGTCCTCATTTTACCCACCTCGGAAGGATGGAAGGCTGAGTCAACCCTGAGGGAAGGAAAGACCAGTGGAAAATCTTGAATATACCCTATCTGTGGGGTCCTTGGTGCTCTCTGAACTTGGTGGCACATTTTTTTGGGCAGATGTTTCATTACTAAACTAGGGAACATCATGTGCCACGACCTTGAGGCACAAATATTCTCTTCTATGAGTAATATCCTGTCTAATAACGTTACCTTCCATGAAGTATAACATAGACAACCATGTCTAGGATTGTTGTCAGAAGTTAGTAGAGAAAACTTAAGTCCCTGCAACCTAGAGTTGTAACTTTATCTACAATAAGTCTCTCACCAATAAAATCTCTTCTTTGAAATGAACCCCTGGAGCCCCTAAAACAATTAGGGGGCTAGAGACTAAACATATGAAGAACGCTTACAGGAACTGGGAAGGTCTAGTCCAGGGGTGAAATCCAGCAGGTTCTGACAGGTTCTGGAGAAGCGGAAGCGGAAATTTTGAGTAATTTGGAGAACTGGCAAATGCCATCTCTGGCTGGCCGCAGAGTGGGGTGGGAATGGGGATTTTGCAGTATCCTTCCCCTGCCACGCCCACCAAGCCACGCCCATAGAACTGGTCGAATTTCACCACTGGTCTAGTCTAACAAAAATAACAACTAAGGGGTGACATGACAGCAGTCTTCCAATATTTGAAAGGCTGCCACATAGAAGAAAGAGGGGGTCAACCTATTCTCCAAAGCACCAGACAAGAAACAATGGTTGGAAACTAAACAAGGAGAGAAACCGTGGCACGACAAAACCGCGCTCGACTAAAGCGCGCCCAATTAAACCGCGTCGCTGACGTCATCAACAGGGCGACAACAGCGAGCGCGGAGAAAGAAGGACACTTTAAATAGCGCTTTGAAAGCAAGCCGATTCAAGTTAAGGTAAGGTTTAGGATTAGGTTTAGGGGGGTTAGGTTTAGGGGTTAATTTTAGGTTTAGCATTTACAGCGTGCTTCTGTCTCCGCGCTGTTGTCGCCCTGTGATGATGTCAGCTACGCAGTTTCGTCGAGTGCGCTTTAGTCGAACGCGGTTTTGTGGTGGAACCGAGAGAAACAACCTAGAGCTAAGGAGGAATTTCCTAACAGGGAGATCAATCAACCAAGGGAAGGACCGGCCTTCAAATGTTGTGTGTGCTCCATCACTGAAGGCTTTTTAAAAAGAGGCTGGACAACCATTTGTCCGAAATGATTCGGGGGCTCCCACTTGAGTGGGGAGGCTGGACTAGAAGACCTCCAAGGTCCCTTCCAAAGCTATTATTTTATGTCCCAAACTATAACCCATTGTGCTTCCTCAGCAAGGCAGCCTGGTTTCTGCTGCTGTTTTCCACATGTTTTGTGACTGCACATCTCACTGTTCCAGGAATGCAGACTCAGCCAAGAGAGGCCATTGTAGATCCGTAGGCTGATACTTGGCACTTCCACAGTCCCTTGGTATTTCCTAGTGCAGCGATGGTGAACTCAGTGCCGAAAAGGGAGTGCACGTGCACACTCATCTGGGCTGCAACCTGGAAGAGGAGCTGCCCAGGAGGCATGCACGCACACACCAGAAAATGAACTTCTGGTTTCCAGCGTGCACATGCGCACTGCCAGGCTATCTGGTTCCCAACCAGCTGGCCAGCACACATGTTCACACCGGGAAACAGAAGGCCAGTTCTCCTGGCACTGCTGCACGCATAAAAGCCAGCTGATCATCGTGCATGCATGCGCGCCAGAAACCCGGAAGGGGAACGGGCAACACCGTGTGTGTGTGACAGGCAACATGGCTCCGTGTGCCACTTCAGGCACGCATGCAATAGGTTTGCCATTGCAGTTCTAGTGCATCAGGGCTGTGGTTGACCTCCGGGGGAGGTGGGCGGATGGTTGGGCGTGGCCGACTAGGTGGTTGTGGCCAACCTGGTGGGCGTGGCCAGCTTGACACCACTCCCCAAACTACTGGCAGTGTTTCCTCTCTGCATTGGATAGACCAGGATAGGCCCACTGACCTTGAGTTCGACACCCTGTTTCTGGTGACAATAGGAGTTGAAATCTCACCTTTTGTAGCTGGCTAGTTTGCAGGGAAACTTGTCCAAGACAATTAATTTTTCCAAGGAGCTATGTCAGAAACTGTTATGGATTTCCGAACCAATAAAGCTGTTTATAGTGCATAGGTATGCACATAGGTACATATGTAAACTGGGGGGAAAATAGTCATTTTAAAGTAGAAAGGAGGCGCAATAGCTTAGCAGTTAAAGACACTGAGCTTGTCAGCTGGAGTGCTCACAGCGTAGGTTCGAGCACCGCACGACATAGTCAGCTACTGTTTTCAATCTAATCGCTGCACACCTAGCAGTTCAAAAGCATGCAAGTAGATAAATAGGTACCACTTCAGTGGGAAAGTAATAGCATTCCATGCTCCTTTGGCATATAGCTGTGCTGGCCACATGGCCACGGAGGTGTCTTTGGACAGCATTAACCGTTACCTTATCTTTTATCAAAATGAAAACAATCCATGCGGCTGGATAGGGACAGCTAAAGAACCATAAAATGCCCAGGAATGGTCTAAGCGTGGAATTAGAATTAAAATTAAGCTGGAAGTGACCTTGGTGGTCTTCTAGTCCAACCCCCTCTGCTCAAGCAGGGGACCCAGTCCCATTTCAGACAAATGGCTGTCCAGTCTTTTCTTTAAAACCTCCAGTGTTGGAACACCCACAATTTCTGGAGGCAAGTTGTTCCACAGATTCATTTTTCTTACCGACAGGAACTTTCTCCTTAGTTCTAGGTTGCTTCTCTCCTTGATTAGTTTCCATCCGTTGCTTCTTGTTCTGCCTTCAGGTGCTTTGGAGAATAGCTTGACTCCCTGTTCTTTGTGGCAGCCCCTCAAATATTGGAAGACTGCTATCATGTCACCCCCCCTGATCCTTCTTTTCTCTACACCAGACAAATGAATGTTAAACAAATAATTGCATGGATGCATGGATGGATGGATAAATAGAGGTTGGGTTGAGTTGGGTTGGGTTGGATTAGATTAGATTAGATTTGGATTGATGGAGATACATAGAAGTGGTAGGTAAATAGGTGGATGGATGGATAGATTAGATTAGATTAGATTAAATGTAGGTAAGTGGATGGATGGATGAATGGTTGAATGGATGGATAGAGGCAGGTAGGTAAATAGATAGATAGATGATAGATAGATGATAGATAGATAGATAGATAGATAGATAGATAGATAGATAGATAGATAGATAGATAGATAGATAGATAGAGATATAGGTAGGTAGATGGGTAGGTGGACAATGTATGTACGTATGTATGTATGTATGTATGTATGTATGTATGTATGTATGTATAGATAGATAGATAGATAGATAGATAGATAGATAGATAGATAGATAGATAGATAGATAGATGAAGGTAGGTAGGTAGGTAGGTAGGTAGGTAGGTAGATAAGTAGGTAGGTAGATGGGTGGGTGGGTAGGTAGAGATAGATAGATAGATAGATAGATAGATAGATAGATAGATAGATAGATAGATAGATAGATAGATAGAGGTAGTTGTAGGTAGGTAGATATAATATTTATATTAAATTCATATTTAAATAGAGTTAAATGACTATTTTCCATCCCTATTACTACAGCGGCCTTTGTCCTTTCGCTGTGGATTCCTAGAAGGCCAAAGCATAGATAATTTTTTTTTATTTTTATAAACAATTACAGGGTGTTTTTTTTCTTTCTCCTTTGCGTTGCCATTGAACTTTTGCCCAGGATATTAGGAGGAATTTGGTGAAGCCGTCTGAGAAACAAAATGTGCTTGTCTGTTGTTCCGTGGAGCCTCTGTAGATGTCATTGTGTGCTTGAACAGCATGTGTATGTTTTGGTGCTGTCCTTCGGCTTGCCGGCCGGGCTGATTAGCCGACCAATGACATTTGGAGATAATATATATATGTATTGGCTGCTGGCAGAATACCCAAAAGACTCTTCTTTTGGAGAAGAGAGGCAGGACTTGGCAGGAGATCTCTCTCAATGAGCAGACGGGGAGGAATATGTGAAAGGGAGCAGGGTGTCAAACCAGCAGTGATGGAGGATTGCAACTTTTCCTTTCCAGCAAGGTTTGCAATGGCCGAAAAAGGTAATTCCCCTTCCCCCCCCCCACCCCTCTCCCAATAAATCAGGTTTTTTTAGCTTTTTGGGATTGCAGAGGAAGAAAAGAATCACGAAGTTTGCTCGGCATTTTCTGTGGAAGGGAAATAATCCAGGGGCAGAATGGGGGAAGTGAGGAATGTTAGTAGGTGCTCAGCTTATCCCAGTTTTGAAGGCTGATGCAGGTGAGTCCTTGACTTAAAAACGATTCATTCAGCAACCATATGAAGTTACAATGACATTTGGGGGGGCGGGGGGCGGAAGTGACTTATGAGCAGATCCTGCGCTTAGCAACTATTGTGGCATCCTCATGGTCGCACAGTCGAAATCCGAGCACTCAGCAACTGGGACGTATTTGCAAGAGTTGTAAGAGCATCACAAGGTTAGTTGTCTGGTGTTTTGTGACCTTCTTTGCTGGCTTACGGCGAGCAAAGCCAGAAATCAGGTTTGCTGCACGACCACGGGATTCACCGAACAATTTCAGTGAGTCGCTTAACAACCCTGGTTGTAAAACTGGACGCCGCTCAGGTAGCCATGAGAATTCTCACCCCAACGGTGGTTGCGAGTCAAGGAAACTATGTGTATAGTTGAGGAAAGGGAGAGGAAAAAAATACAATGCTAGTAGGTGTAGAATATCTAATGCTTTCGAAGACTTGCCCACCAAAGAATATGGATCTTTAGTATGTATTTTGGGCTGAATGTAGGAGCTAAAGCTAAAGGGAGGATGTTAAGGACGATTCTAGTTCCAAATAATTGAGTGCACGGCCCGCTTTGGGTGTGGGAATCTGTATTTCTAAACAGAAGAAGGGAAGAGATAGAAAGGAACTAGGAAACAGCTATCCCGAGACAAGGGAGGAAGACGGGGTACGTAAAACCCCCTGAAGATTTCCAAAGGGAAGAAGAGCTGAGATGCCACCAGGCTTTCACACTATGGGTTTAGCCTTTGATATTTATCACATCTTTATGCCGTCCATCTCCTCTATAAGGAGGAGGCGTTACAAGTTCCATCTAATGCTGGAGTTCAGTTTCTGTCACTTTCAGCCTGTATGGGTTCAAAAATATCTGGGGACTTTCAGGACAGTCACCCTTGTTCTGGGCCAGAAGGACAAGCACGGAGTTGGCTTAGCAGTTCCAGTAGATGATGGGTCAAGGAGGGAAGCTACCTTAGAACTAAGGAGAAATGTTTGGACAGTGGAAGCAATTAATCAGTGGGACGACTTGCCTTCAGAAGTTGTGGGTGCGTCATCACTGAAGGTTTTCAAGAAGAGACCGGACAGCTGTTTGTCTAAGAATGCTATAGGGTCTTCTGCTTGAGCAGTTAGACTAGAAGACCTCTAAGCTCCCTTCCAACTCGGTCATTCTGTTCTGTTGTTAGTAATGAGTTCATCCCTCGGTAAGTTTTATATGCTTGTTAAAGGTTCCAGATGTTCTCTTTGGCGTGGAAGATTTCTAAACAAGGTCTTCTGTCTGGAACTGGTACTTTCCCGTAGGATTTGGTCATGCTATATGAAAGCTTCAGGAAGTTGCAGCCCAAAACATCTGTAGGGGTACCAACTGAAGCCAATCTTAGCAGGACAGAGTCTCTACTCTGCTTCCATTGAGGGCAGATTCTTACCTCCGTCCAACATCGTAGTTTGGCATGGTGCATGCAGATTACTGTACCAGGGGTTAAAAAAAAAGAACTAGGGGAGACATGATAGCAGTCTTCCAATATTTGAGGGGCTGCCACAAAGAAGAGGGAGTCAAGCTATTCTCCAAAGCACCTGAGGGTAGAGCAAGAAGCAATGGGTGGAAACTAATCAAGGAGAGAAGCAACTTAGAACTAAGGAGGAATTTCATGATAGTGAGAATAATTAATCAGTGGAACTGTTTGCCTCCAGAAGTTGTGAATGCTCCAACACTGGAAGTTTTTAAGAAGAGGTTGGACAGCCATTTGTCTGAAGTGGTGTAGGGTTTCCTGTCTAAGCAGAGGGTTGGACTAGAAGACCTCCAAGATCCCTTCCAACTCTGTTATTCTGTGTTCTGCTTTCTTAACAATTCTTTTATTTTCCTTGGTGCCCGGCATCCCTTGTTTAGTGACTTGGTTGCCGGGCCACATAACCCTTGCAACCGTCATAAATATGAGTCAGTTTCCAATTTTGGTCACATGGCCATGGGGGATGCTGTTAATGGTTGTAAGTGTGAAAAGCGGTCATCAGTTGCTTTTTTTTCAGTGATGTTGGAAACAGTCACTAAATGAAACGTTGTAGGTAGAGGACTATCTCTGCTGATTTTTAAGAGGCTTAAAAACTTGGACTCTCTGTGCTTCTGTAAAAGGCAACCCGCACTTTCTTGTTGTTTTTTTCTTGGAAGACGTTTTGCTTCTCATCCAGGAAGCTTCTCAGTTCTATAATCTCAGTTCTTCCGTTCTCAAATTCTTTAGTTAGAACTGAAGAAGCTTCTTGGATGAGAAGCAAAATGTTTTTTTGGGGCGGGGAGGAATCCAAGAAATTCCATTCACCCTTTTCGACGTTGTTCTCATTTCCCCGTGGTTGGGACGCACCATCTCGGGGTTCTCCACCGTAACCCTCTGCCTGTTTTGCAGGATCTCTGCACACCGGGAGGAGTTCTCCGCCACCTGGGAGTGTTCCTGAAGAGCAACAGCAGATTGCTCGGCAGGGATCCTACACCAGCATCAACAGCGAAGGAGAATTTATCCCCGAGACCATGGACCCAAATGTAAGTTCCCTTGAAAAGCCCCAAAAGTAAATCAGATGCCAGAAGTCCTTCTTAACTCTGGGGTGGCAGAAGGGAAAAATGGGGTCTTGGTTGAGCCCCCTGGAGATCCCTGGGAATCTTCACAATTTAAAGGTCCTTTTGTTATATTCCTCTTGGTTAGCATAGCACCATGATGGCAAACTTATGGCACACATGCCAGAGGTGGCATGTAGCACCCTCTCTGATGGCCTGCGAGCCGTCACCCCAGTTCAGCTCAGCGTCTCCCGCCAGGCAGCTGGTCTTCAAGTCTCTGCCATACATGCGCAGGGGGCATGTGAAGGGGGGGGGCGTGCATGCATACATGGGGGGGATGCCTACGGGGCACATGGGGGGGCGTGGGGCATGTATGGGGGTGCACACTCCTGTGGGGGGGGGGCAGGCTGCATGCACAGGGGGCCATACACGCATTGTATATCGGAGGTTTCGGCGCATGTGTGCACGCATTGGGCACTCAGTCTGAAAAATGTTAGCCATCCCTTGCGTAGCACGTGCTTAAATGGACGTGCGATTGGGGTGATTTCAAACCTGTTGTGAAACCCTTATTTCTCTTCTTCTGTTTTCTCCAAAAGTTGTTGGATCCATTTATCAGCCCAAACCACTCGCTTTCTAGCAGTTGTCAGTCCCTGGACCGATCTGTAGACAGGTAAGAACCTGAAAGTTTAACCGTTTCCATATCTTCTTTTTTTTCTAAGACGCTGAGCTTGTCGATCAGAAAGGTCGGCAGTTCAGCGGTTCGAATCCCTAGTTCTGCGTAACGGAGGGAGCTCCCGTTGCTTGTCCCACCTTCTGCCAACCTAGCAGTTCGAAAGCATGTAAGAAAAATGCAAGTAGAAAAATAGGGACCCACCTTTGGTGGGAAGGGAACAGCGTTCCTTGAGCCTTCGGCATTGAGTCGTGCTGGCCACATGACCACGGAGAATGTCTTCCGGCAGCGCTGGCTCTTTGGCTTTGAAATGGAGATGAGCACCGCCCCCTAGAGTTGGGAACGACTAGCACAGATATGCAAGGGGAATGTTTACCTTCTTTCTTATTCCTTGAGGGCATCTTCAGAACAAGTTATTGTAGAAAGTCACAAGAGATTGGAGGGGAGGGCCTTTCTCAGGGGTCGTATATTGCCTTCAAAAATATCCCCCCCCCCCGAGTGACTCGCCCTTCCTGTCTATTCGATTTCTCAAAGAAAGCTCTTTTTATTAAATGAATAATTATTAAGTACAAAGTATGAAGAACAGCAGTTAGTCCTCAACTTACAACCGTGACTCTTGCTAAGCGAGACATTTGTGACTTATTTTTAATGTTGTACAAGTACTTCTCGACTTACAACCATTTGTTGACTCCGAAACATCTGTTGTGAAGTGAGACATTTGTTAAGTGAGTTTGGCCTCATTTCATAACCTTTCTTGCTGTGATTGTTAAATGAATCACTGCAGTTCTTAAATTAGTAACCAAGTTGTTAAGTGAATCTCTCTTCCCCGTTGACTTTGTCAGAAGGTCGTAAAAGGATATCACGTGACTCTGGGACACTGCAACCGTCATACATATGAGTCAGATCACATCCCTTCTGTAACCGTCATAAATATGAGTCAGTTTCTCATCTGAATTTTGGTCACATGGCCATGGGGATGCTGTTAATGGTTGTAAGGGTGAAAGGCATTCCTAAGTCACTTTTTTCAGTACAGTTGGCACTTCGAACAGTCACTAAGTGAAACGTTGTAGGTCGAGGACTACCTCTATTAAGATGGAGCTGCTGGTTTTCTGGGCTTTTGCAAAAGGCAACTGGACCTTCTTGGTTTTCCCTTGAAGATGTTTTGCTTCTCATCCAGGAAGCTTCTTGTTCTAACCTCAGTTCTTCCGTTCTAAAATTCTTCAGTTAGAACTGAAGAAGCTTCTTGGATGAGAAGCAAAATGTTTTCAAGGGGAGAAAAAAAAATCCAAGAAATTCCATTTGCCTTATGCAACAAAGCACTTCTGTGATTTAAATTATCTGTTACACATCATTCCCCTGGTTGTGTTTATTAGTGCAAGATGCCTAACATTTTTATGTGAGGGAGAGGGTAAGCTTTGCTCATTTTAAAAAATCCATGTAGGACTTTAAAATGTTATGCATTGTTAAGATTTTTAGTCTGAGTAATGGAGGGGTACGAGTTTGCAGATAATGAATGAGCAGTGTTGGCAGCTGTTCATCTCTCTCTACATCTAATTGGGTTTCTTTCCTGCAGTCCTGCTTTCAGCAAAACACCCGTTTCAAGGAGGAAAAGAGAAACCAAAGACAGCTTCGAGTCCTTGGGTAAGAATGCTGAGTTATTGTATTGTGTGAATATTGTATAATATTATTGTATTATTATACAGTAATAAGTATTGTATAGCGCTTACTGTATAAGACAGTAGGGGTTGACTTCAACCCAGAAGTTTATTTAGATAATACTTGACTTATGACGGCAATTGGGGCCAGAATTTCCATTGCTAAGCACTTTTTTTGCTACAGCTGTTAAGCGAATCACTGCAGTCGTTAAGTGAATCAAGCAGTTGCTAAGTGAATCCCGCTTCCCCCATTGACTTCGCTTGCTGGAAACCATTTGCAAAGGTCGCAAACGGGGAATCACGTGACCCCAGGACGTTGCAACCTGAATTTGGATCACATGACCATGGAGATGCTGCCATGGTCGTAAGTGTGAGGAGTGGTCGCAAGTCACTTTTCCTGTGCCCTAGAAACTTTGAACAGTCACTAAATGAATGGTTGTAAGTTGAGGTAACCAAAGTCTCACCAAAATCTTAGAAGGCTGAAAATGAGTGAAAATTGCCCTAAAGCAAGAATGTAAAAAAAAAGTTATAGCTGAAAATTTAGAAGGATGCTCTGCCAGAGAAGGAGAATTATGGCTGCCCTCCCACGCTTCCCCCAGACAGTCCCAGAAAATGGGGATCTTCCATAACCCGAATGCTTCATTATCTGACATTTTCCTTGCAGACTTGATTCTGGCTAATCACCCCGACTTCAAGGTTCTTTATCTCGCTGGTGGAACATTTGTTCAATGTTAATGTTATCATGACCTCTGTTATTAAAAAATGAATGCATGGCAAAGGGCCCAGGGATGATTTTTAAAAAGGAGAAAGAGAGAGGTAAGGAAGGAAGGAGGGGGAAAAGGAAGTGAAAAAAAGAAAGAAAGAAAGAAAGAAAAGGAGACAGACAGAAAGACAGACGAAGGAAGGAAGCAAAAGGAAGGAAGGAAGGAAGGAAAGGGGAGGGAGGAAAGAGAAAAAGAAAGAAAGAAGGAAGATAGATAGATGATAGATAGATAGATAGATAGATGAAGGAAGGAAGAAAAGAAAGAGAAAGGGAGGGAGGACAGAGAGAGAAAGGAAAGAAAGAAAAAAGGAAAAAGAGGAAGGAAGGAAATTGGAGGGAGGATAGAGAGAGAGAAAAAGAAAGAACGAAAGGAGAGAGAGAGAGAGAGAGATAAAGGAAGGAAGAAAAAGAGGAAGGAAGGAAGGAAGGACAGGAGGGAGGGAGGACAGTGAGAGAGAAAGGAAAGAAACAAAGAAGGGAAAAAAGAAAGAAAGAAATAATAGGTAAGTGTTTGGCTTGAGGTGATATTGTGTTGCAACAAATATTGGAAGCGGATTTCAGTTTTAGGTTGTGGGACTTTTTTAATATGCCTCCAGGGTGTAGAGTTCAAGTTTTTAATTAAACTTTCATTTGCCTGATCCCCAAGTGTCTGGCTCATTCGACTGCCCCCCCTCTTTTCTTTCATATTCAACCCATTAAGGAGAAACAGCTGAACTGTCTTAGGAGATGATGATCAAGTGTTGGTTAAGCGATGTGGAGAATGAGAAAGAGTTATAATAACTGGGCCTAAAGCGGGACTGTTTAAGGCAGCATAAGGAAACAAAATGAAATTTTAGCCTTTTGTAACCGTTGGCTGCGATATTTGCTGTTTTGTAAATTCCTTTATCTTCTTTTGGCTTTGTAAAAACAAAAAAAATATTGTTTCCATCAAGTGGGCCACTTCTCATTTATCTTAAGTCACCTGCCTTATCTCGGAGAAGCTGCTAAGGGCTTCCTTGTGCAGATATTGCCCGTAGGAAAACAAGAGCCATTTTGATGTTAATAGCCAAGGCCCCAGGCTAGAAATCAGGAGCCTGTGAGTTCTAGTTCGGCCTCAGCCATGGAAGCCAGCTGGGGGACATTGGGCCAATCACCAGGCGCCTGTGACTTCGACGACTTCTCAAGCTGCAGAGTTATATTGCTGTTCTGGTTGAAAATCTGCATGTTACATTTTTCAAATAATCTTCAGCTGCAGGGATGAAAAGAGCATGCGATTAAAAAAAACAACTCTCTTGACGCTTTTCTTCATGGGTAAAAGTAATGGGAGAGACTCTGCTGCAAAAGAACAGCCTATTATTTAATTCTGCCTCTTAAGTCAACTTCTGACCGGGGTTGGACCCTGGACGGGCGGCCAGGAGGGGGTGAAGCCGGGCAACATTTTGCATCTTTTCACCTTTTTTTCTTCTCTCTTGGACAGATTTCAATGTCCCGTTTTGTGACCGAGGAAAAGGCGGCACCTTCCCAAGGCAGTATCATCTCTCCCAGAGTCGCAAGGACTACAATGATGGTAAGCCAGCCAAAACAAGGGTTTTAATTGCTTTCGAATGAGAATGTTATGAAAGCAGATAGTCTCAAAAAAGGCAGCACGGCGGCTGTGAAGGTGCAGTGCAAACAGTTCCCTTGCAGTGGAGATGACTGGCACGAGAGAGAGAGAGAGAGAGAGAGAGAAGGGAGGGAGAAAAAAGGAGAAGAAAGAGAGAGGGAGTGTGAAAGAAAATGAAAATGGGACAGAAAGGAGGGAGGGAGAAAAAGAGAAAGAAAGAATGAAGTAGGGAGGAATAAAGGAAAGGAGAAAAGAGAGAGAAAGAGAGAAAAAGAAGAAAAGAAAGAAAAGAGGAATGGACAAAGTGAAAGAAAAAAGAGAAAGAAAGAAAAGGAAGTGAAAGAAAAAAAGGAGAAAAAAAAGAAAAGAGGAAGCACAGAAGGAAATGAAAGAAAAAAAGGGAAAGAAAGAAAGAAAAAAGGAAGTGAAAGAAAAAAAGGAGAAAAAAAAGAAAAGAGGAAGCACAGAAGGAAATGAAAGAAAAAAAGGGAAAGAAAGAAAGAAAAAAGGAAGGAAGGGAAAGAAAGAAAGAAATTTTGGCCAAAATAACTTCAGTCACCAAGTGGTGGCTAACATCACCTTGGCTTTTTTTAATCATTCCCTGCAGATCTTTTGGGAATAACTTAGGTAGGCAGTGCAGGAACTTCCTATACCTGTGATGGGGAACTTGTGGCAGGTGTTCCAGTGGAGGCATGCAAAGCCCTCTCTCTGGGTCTGCACGCCATCACCAGCCACTCACTGGTTTCCAGTGCATGCATGTGCTTGCAAGCCAACTGATCCAGAAACATCTTCCTGTGTCCATCTTCCTTTAAAGGCGTTGTTTTTTTTTTTAATGGCCAGCCTAAAATCAGCCTTGTCAAAGAACAAATTGGACATGTGTTTCTTGGAATAGCAGTTTCCACACTTAAAGCTGCGGTAGCTGAACATTATAAAGCTGAATTCCAACATATGTGAAGGACAAATTCTGGCATATCAAGTATGTAAACGAGATAAGAGAGAGATGGAAAGAGACAGAGAGTCTGTGCATAAAGCCACCCAGCTAGAAAGGAAGGGACCTTGAATCCAAGTCCGACCTTAGCCCTGGAAGACAGCTGGCGGATCCTGGACCAGACCCTCTTCCGCCAGCCCACCTCACAGGGTTGTTATTATTGGGTGGATAAATAGAAGATGTTGGGATATGTTCACGGCCTTAACTGTTAAAATTGATGAAGTGAGAAACAAAACAAGCGGAAAAGACAGAAGAAATCCAGAATCTGTTTTCTATTACACCAGAATTCAAGACATGAAATAGTGATATAGAATAGTGATATAGAATAGAATGGAATGGAATGGAATATGATAGAATGGAATAGAATGGAATAGAATAGAATAGGAAAGAATGGAATAGGATGGAATGGAATGGAATAGAATATGAAAGAATGGAATGGAATAGGATGGAATAGAATAGAATAGAAAGGAATGGAATAGAATAGGAAAGTATGGAATGAAATAGGATGGAATAGAATAGAATAGGAAAGAATGGAATAGGATGGAATGGAATAGAATAGAAAGGAATGGAATAGAATGGAGTGGAATGGAATGGAATAGAATAGGAAAGAATGGAATAGAATAGGATGGAATGGAATAGAATAGAATACGAAAGAATGGAATGGAATAGGATGGAGTGGAATGGAATAGAATAGAAAAGGAAGGGATGGAATAGGATAGGATGGGATAGATAGGATAGGAAGGAGTGGAATGGAAAGGAATGGAAAGAAATAGAATAGAATAGAATAGAATAGAATAGAATAGAATAGAATTCTGTATTAGCCAAGTGTGATTGGGGACACAAGGAATTTGTCTTTGGTTCAGATTCTCTCAATGTACATAAAAAGACAAGATACATTCATCAAGAATCATACAGCACAACACTTAATGATAGTCATAGCATACAAATAAGCAATCAGGAAACAATCAATATCAATATTAATCGTAAGAATTCAAGCCACAAAGTTACAGTCTTGCAGTGGGAGGAGATGGGTGATAGGAATGATGAGAAGACTAATAATACTGCAGCCTTAATGAATAGTTTGACAGTGGTGAGGGAATTATTTGTTTAGCAGAGTGAGGGCGTTCGGGGAAAAACTGTCCTTGTGTCTAGTTGTTCTGGTGTGCAGTGCTCCATAGCGTCGTTTTTGAGGGTAGGAGTTGAAACAATTGATGTCCAGGATGCGAGGGGTCTGTAGATATTTGTAAATAAATAAAATGTAAACAAAAGGATTGGAAAGTGGTGCCTTCCGCTAACTTCAGATCATTCCTTGATCCTCATTGAATGTTACAGTTGAAATGTTCTAGTAGCAAAGAGAAGAGGGAAGAAGAAGTGGTTCCATAGAGGGATCTTCATTTCAGGAGAGGTTAAATAAATTTGGGGGAAATTCCTTTCATTGGGATTCCCACGCCACTTCCATTGGGATCCCAGCTGTCCTCTTCTATAAATCACGGGATTGTTTGATTTAAGAAATTATGATGCAAGAATACATCAAGATGACTCATAAACTTGGACAAGATGATTTTGCTCAAGCAAAACTCCCCAATCCAGTTTAAGGAGACCCAATTAGCTTAAAAACAAGCTATATTCCCGTTCGGTCAACACACCCAGGGAGGGACACTGCACATACATGTAAGAAACTCGGTTAATGTACAGGTAGACCTTGAGTTACAATGCTTCATTTAGTACGCGTTCACGTCTTACTTAGCAACAGAGCTCTTGGGCTCCATTGTGGTCATAGGTTGAGGACCACTTAGAATAACAGAGTTGGAAGAGACCTTGAAGGTCTTCTAGTCCAACCCCCTGCTTAGGCAGGAAACCCTATACCACTTCAGACAAATGGTTATCCAATCTCTTCTTAAAAACTTCCAGTGTTGGAGCATTTACTACCTCTGGAGTTGTTCCACTGATTAATTGTTCTAACTGTTGGGAAATTTCCTCCTTAGTTCTAAGTTCTTCTCTCCTTGATTATTTTCTACCCATTGCTTCTTGTCCTACCCTCAGGTGCTTTGGAGAATAGCTTGACTCCCTCTTCTTTGTGGCAACCCCTGAGATATCGGAAGACTCCTGTCATGTCTCCCCTAGTCCTTCTTTTCATTAAACTAGACATAGCCAGTTCCTGCAACCGTTCCTCGTATGTTTAACTTGTATATCAGAACAATGAAACCTTCTTGGTCTCAATTTATTTATTTTTGTTCTGTCTTGATTGATTCCCAAGGCCGCAGGACATTTCCTAGGAGTTACGCTCCTCCTGAGAACCTGTTCCAGCTTCTGCCTTCCAGCCGAACCAAGAGTTTCAACGGAGACAGCAAGTTAATCACCATGCGGTACGAGGAACGGGGGAACAACAAGTGGTGGCACAATTGCGACAAGATCTTTGAAGGCTTCAGCTCTCCGTCTCCCAAGGCCAGGAACAGTAAGTCACTCCAGAGTTGGGTTGTCTGTTGGGTTATGTGGAAGTAGTTGGGAATTCCTTGGTGACCTTCAATGCTACCTTGGACCCCTCTTGGGGATTCACTCAGAGGAGGAACATCTGGGTTGGCTGATAACGTAGACCGTTGTGTGGAACGGATGGCCTTAGAGGGTGCTATTTGCCTTGAGCGGGAGGGGGAGAGGGAAGCACCCTTGAATGGTGGGGAGACCATCCCTTGTTTGCCATTTTCAGAGATAAGGTGATGGTCTCAAGGCCCCCTTGCTATCAAAACAAGGCTTCTATTCTGAGTCAAAAAGCCTTGAGGAAATTTGGACGTCTTCCATGGTTGATGGTGCAAAGTTTAAAACAAAAACCGAATGGCCCACGGCTTCCCTTGTCTTCCCCGGTTTCCATTTCAAGACTTTCCTGGGATGACCCAGATCTTCTCCAATGTTTTCAGAGATGTATGGAAGAAGGAGACTATTTGTAGCTCGGGGTTGAACTGCAGGGGTCCTTGGTGCTCTCTGAGGTTTTCCAATGGAAGCCACAAATTCTGTAAGAGAAAAGAAATCATGTTACCATATTTTTTGGAGTACAAGACGTACCTTTCCCTCCACAAGAGCGTGGAAATGTTGGTGCGTCTTATACACCGAATACAGCCGATTTTGGCCTCCTGGAGCTCTGCCCCGCATCCCATTTTTGAAGAAAAAAAAAAACTAGGCCGTTTTTCATACCAATTGAGGTGTTTTTGCCTTCCCCCAGCCCCCAGGAGCACACTGCAGGCTTCAGCAGGGGTGGGGGAAGGCAAAAACGCCTCTGTTTTTGTGAAAAAAGGCCTGTTTTCTGCCCATTTTTTGCAAAAATGGGGGTGTTTTTGCCATCCCCCCAGCCCTGCTGGAGACTGCAGAGTGCTCCTGGGGGCCGGGGAGGACCGAAACTATTTTTTCTTACTTACCTCTTTGAAATCTTGGTGCATCTGATACACCGGTGCATCTTATAGTCTGAAAAATACGGTAATTGTAGATTGGTGGGGGCCACTAGCCTGTATTTTAGAATCATAACAACTAAGGCTGGAAGTACTAGGGGGCATTCAGATTTTGATAAAATTACTATGGGTTGTCCTCGACTTAACAACAGGTCATTTAGTGACCAACGGCACTGAAAAGGGGACTTACAACTGTTTTTCACAGATGCGACTTTTGTAGCATCTGCAGGGCCATGTGATGAAAACTCAAGACGCTTGGCAACCGTCTTACATTTATGACCGTTGTGTCCCAGGGTCATGTAGATCCCCTTTTGCCACCTTCTGAACAAACGAAGTCAATGGGCCAGCCACATTCGCTTAACAGCCAGATTATTACTGATACATCAACTGCAGTTATTCACTTAACAACTGTGGAAAGAAAGGTCGTAAAGCGGGGCAAAACTCACCTAACAATGGTCTCTCATAACAACAGAAATGTTGGGCTCAGTTCAGTGGTGGGTTCTGGATCCCGTTGCAACTGGTACGGTGCAACAGGGCCCGGCGTCCACCACTTGAACGCCCGCAGCACGCGGACGCGTCCTTACCTCTTGCGACGCTCCGCAACGCCTCCGTGACGCTCCAGCTGCTTGGCGGAGCATCACGCAGGCGCCGTATGCTCCGTGCACATGCACAGAAGCGCCGAAGAGCTCAAATACTAGTAAGGATTTACCAGTAAGGATTTTACGGGCGGGTGGGTGGGCCCTCCGGAGCACCATACTGGAACGGAAACTGGTGCTCCCAGTACTGGGGCGTACCGCCTGCAACCCACCGCTGGCTCAGTTGTAGTTCTAAGTCGTAGATTCTGCCAAGAAAAAGAATGTGTTTTTCTCAGCGTTGTACATGATCTGCACATAGTTGGAGAGGTTGACGCCTGAGGAGCTGGAGTTGTGGGAAGGTTGCTGACTTGGTCTTCTTGCTTCTGCCCCCTTTTAGCGCTGCAGGCCCCAGTGAATTGGAGGCTTGGGAAGCTGTTGGGCCGAGGAGCTTTCGGAGAAGTCTACCTTTGCTATGATGTTGACATTGGACGGGAGCTGTCTGTGAAGCAGGTGCCCTTTGACCCCGACAGCCAAGAGACCAGCAAAGTGAGTGTTTGGTCAGATAGAACGGAAGAGGAGAGAATGGAACGTTCTTCATTGGCCAAGTGAGATTGGGCACCCACAAGGGGTTTCTCTAGGGTGCATTAAGCTTCCATTGTACACGTAGACAGCAAGGGATTAAATCATGACCATGTTCATAAAATACCATCATCATAAATCGTAAAATACAACACTCGGTGATAGATTATGATCATTTTTGGTTTTTCCTATCCCTATCTATCTATCTCTCTATCTCTACCTTTCTTTCTTTCCCCTCCTTCCTTCCTTCTTTTCTACATGATTCTTTATTTATCTATCTACTCTATACTTTCTTTTCCTTCCTTCCTTCCTTTCTGATTCATTGTCTCTCTTTCCTTTCTTTCTCTTTCTGCCTGATTTTCACTCACTCACTATCTATCTTTCTCTGTCTCCTTCCTTCCTTTTTTCTTTCTTTCCTTCTATACCTGATTCTTATTCTATCTCTACCTTTCTTTTCCTTCCTTCCTTTCTTTCTACCTGATTCATTCTCTCTCTCTCTTTCTTTCTTTCCTTTCTACCTGATTCTCACTCACTCACTCTATCTTTCTCTATCTCCTTCCTTCCTCTTTTCTTTCTTTCCTTCTTTCTACCTGATTCTTATTCTATCTATCTATCTATCTATCTATCTATCTATCTATCTATCTATCTATCTATCTATCTATCTATCTATCTATCTATATTTTTCTTTCTTCCTTCCTTCCTGATTCTTATTCTCTCTCCCTTCCTTCCTTCCTTCCTTCCTTCCTGATTCTTATTCTCTCTCTCTCTCTCTCTCTCTCTCTCTCTCTCTCTCTCTCTCTCTCTCTCTCCCTCTCCCTCTCCCTCTCCCTCTCCCTCTCCCTCTCCCTTCCTTCCTTCCTGGTTCTTATTCTCTCTGTCTCTGTCTCTCTCTCTCTGTCTCTCTCTCTCCCTCCCTTCCTTCCTTCCCTCCTACCTGATTCTTATTCTTTCTCTCTCTCTCTGTTCATCTATCTATTTCTGTCTCTGTATCTATCTCTTTCGCCATCCATCCATCCCTCAGATGTTTTCATCCAAATAGACTCAATTTCCTTAAGCAACGCAGTGGTGTCATCACGCATCACAATCACCACAAATGGGCCATTTTACGGACCCGAGGGAGGCACAGGTCCCGCTCACCCACCCACCCCAATCGGGCCATTAAATCGGGGTCTCATTCTGCTCACCCTTAAGTGGGCTCCCTGCAGTTGTGCTGTTTTAGAAAAAAAAAACCATGCTTCCAGTTACAATCTAGGCTTTTCCACTGTTACTCAGCTCTTCTGTTTCAATTCCTGCCATTTTTTGGGATTCAGACAGGAAACATTAGTGGCCAAATATTGTTTAGAAGCAGAGTAGCTTTCCTGGAAGAGCCTTCAGATCTGCATGATGCTAACTTAAAGCTGTAGTAACCTCTTGCTCAGGCCGTCGTTTTCCTTGAATTGCAAAGAAAGAAATAGTCAACGTTGAAGTTTTAAATTGGGATGCCAGATCTTGCAAAGGGCAAACACTTGATAAAGGTAGTCCTTGACTTACGACCACAACTGAGACCCCCCAAAAATTATGTTGCTGAGTGAGAGATTTGTTAAATAATTTATTACCTTTCTTGCCACAATGACTAAGCGAACTATTGCAGCTGCTAAAAGTTAGTAACACAGTTGTTCAGCGAATCTGACTCTCCCCCATTGATTTTGCTTGTCAGACGGTCCCAAAAAATGATCCCATGATCCCAGGACACCGTCATAAGTACATGTCAGTTGCCAAGCACCTGAGTTTTGATCATGCGACCATGGGGAATTCTGCAAATAAGTGTGAAAAATAAAAGTCAAAAGTTTTTCCAGTGCCGTTTTAAGTAAATGAATGATTGTAAGTTAAGGATGTTCTTGTAATTGCAAGTAATGCCATCCTTTTAAATATGTGGGTGGCTTAAAATATCCCAGTTGTATGTATCCCTGAAAAGTGAGTGGGAAAATGTGTGTGCTATGTTTATAAAATGTTTTGCAAGGAAATTAAAAACAGACAGAAATCCCCCGGAGTCCATATCATTTATGAGAAATGACCTTATAAAGCAATTTGGTTGCTTAATTCCGAAACTCAGGAGCGAATGAATGTGTTGGGAACTGTTTGACCATTGGCAATAAGTAAGTAAGTGATTTAGTAAGTCAATAGTTGGAGATGTTTAGTTGAGTCATCTTGAACTTGCTGATTCTTCTCCATGTTTCACTGGCAATTTAAATTTTTTTAAAAAAATGGAATTTGGAAGCTTGCCTTGTCCCTGTTTGAATTCACTGAATAGCGAAAGGAGATTTTTCAAGGACTTTTAAGGCTACGCAAATCTGCTGGCTTTGCAAACAGGGTAGCAGCTCTCACGATAGATAATCCTTGATTTACAACCATTCGCTTAGTGAACGCTTGAAGTTACGATGGCACTGAAAAAAGGGACTCATGACTGCTTTTCACACATACGATCATGGGCAGCATCTCTGTGGTCATATCAACAAAATTTGGGCTCTTTGGCAAGAGTGTACCGTGTTTTGGGGGGCATAAGACGCACCAAGATTTTGAAGAGGCAAATTTTAAAAAAAAGTTTTTTGCATTCTGTAGACCTCCCAAAAACGCCCCATTTTTTGCAAAAACAGGTCATTTTTTGTCAATAAAAGGGCATGCATAGACTTTAGGAGGCTTGTAAAGTGCTCCTGGGGACTGGGGGGGGGGAAACGAGCAAAAAACGGCCCATGTTTCACTCATTTCTGCCCTCCCCAAGCCCCCAGGAGCACTATGGAAGCTTCCTAAAAGCTATGCACGGTTATTTTGTTGAAGGAGGCGGGATTTTGAGAGGCCAAAAATGCTGTATTCAGTGTATAAGACGCACCCAGATTTTCAGCCTCTTTTTTGAGGGGAAAGGTGCATCTTATACTCCGAAAAATATAGTATGTACCATGTCTGCCGCCTTCCTGGTCATGCGATCACCACTTATGATCTTCCCATTCAGCTTCTGACAAGTGAAGTCAATGCGAGACATTAGATTCACTTAATGACTGACGGTTCCAGTCTGGGTCAGTCACTGTATCCTGCACCATTATCCTGAGACCTGTACTATATATTTGCCTTCATTCACTTAATGACCGACTGCATGAGTCACTTGTTAACTGCAGCAATCCTCATTGTGGCCAAAAGGTCATTGTAAGGGGTGGGGAGAGAACTCACTTAACAACCACCTTGCTTAACAACAGAAATTTTGGGCTCCATTGCAGTTGTAAGTCGAGGTCTATCTATGCTGGGGATGAACACTAAGGTTGGTCAGTATCTTTATGTGCTTTAATTTTTAGTAAGGGTTTTTTTAAAAAGGAAGATTAAAAACGAATACAAAGTTAAGGGGAAGAAACGAAACTGAAAGCTGATAATACAAGAGGGAAAAATAGAGAAGGAAGGAAAAAAAAGACTTATTTTTCTTTGCTGCAATTGTAACCAGAATTATGAAGCTGCCTCTTTACAGTTAAAAGATAGAACAGAGTAGAGTAGAATAGAATAGAATAGAATAGAATAGAATAGAATAGCAGATTTGGAAGGGACCTTGGAGGTCTTCTAGTCCAACCCCCTGCTTAGGCAGGAAACCCTACAACCACTTCAGACAAATGGCTATCCAACATCTTCTTAAAGACTTCCAGTGTTGGAGAATTCACAACCTCTGGAGGCAACTTCTGTTCCACTGATTCATTGTTCTCACTGTCAGGAAATTTCTCCTCAGTTCTAAGTAGCTTCTCTCCTTGATTAGTTTCCACCCATTGCTTCTTGTTCTGCCCTCAGGTGCCTTGGAGAATAGCTTGACTCCCTCTTCTTTGTGGCAACCCCTGAGATATTGGAAGACTGCTATCATGTCTCCCCTGGTCCTTCTTTTCATTAAACTAGACATATAGCTCTTTTCTTTCTCTAGTCCATCAGCAAAACTATAAATCATAAAGTTCATTATTTTCTGTTTAGTCCATAAAGGGATTCCAATACAATACAAAACAATACAAAGATATTATCTTTTCTCTAATCAAAAAAGTCAACTTAACTATCTCCCATCATCTTTAACAAGATCCCACCATTGTGGGAACAGGTAGTCCTCCGCTTTTGACAATTCATATAGTGACCATTCAAAGTTACAGCGGCCCTGAAAAAAGTGATTTATGACCATTTTTCACACTTACGACCATTGCAGCATCCCCAGGGTCACGTGATCAAAATTCGGCCGCTTGGCAACTGACTCATATTTATGACGGTTGCTGCGTCCCGGAGTCACGTTGATCCACTTTTGACAAGCGAAGACGGTGGTGATTCATTTAATAACCATATGACTAAGGCAACAGCTGCAATGATTCCGTTAACTGTGACAAGACAGGTTGTAAAATGGAGCAAATTCACTTAACTACTGTCTCACTTAGCAACAGGGGCTCCCTTGTGACCACATGTCTAGGATTACCCGTATAGCCAAATCTTTCCATTCTTATCTTCATGCTTCTTCTGAGCTTCTTTAATGCATCTTGGAGGCCACCAATGAAAACAGGAAGATTTCACATTTCTGGATCATCCTTTTGCATCCGGGGGACAAAATCAGGGGTGGAATCCAGCAGGTTCTGGAGAACCAGTAGTGGAAATTTTGAGTAGTTTGGAGAACCCTCTGAAAATAGCACCTCTGGCTAGCTCCAGAGAGGGGAGGGAATGGAGATTTTGCAGTATCCTTCCCCTGCCACGGCCACAAAGCCATGCCCACAGTAGCAAAAAAAAAAATCGAATTTCACCACTGGACAAAATGATTGCAAAACTCTGTTCTTCTCTTAAGCAGGCCAGAATAGCAATAGCAATAGCAGTTAGACTTATATTCCGCTTCATAGGGCTTTGAGCCCTCTCTAAGCGGTTTACAGAGTCAGCATATTGCCCCCAACAACAATCCGGGTCCTCATTTCACCCACCTCGGAAGGATGGAAGGCTGAGTCAACCCTGAGCCAGTGAGATTTGAACAGTCAGCTGAAGTGGCCTGCAGTGCTGCATTTAACCACTGCGCCACTTCGGCTCATAGGAAAAAAAAAAAAACCCCAAATCCACCTCGGTAAACTCAGCTTATTCCTTGCAAGTTTGGAACTAGGAAACAAGAAAGAAACTAAATTTTATTTCCTAGATTCGTTCGTTCACCGTATCTGACATCTGGCTGTATCCACCAATCTGCTTTTCGCTCAGTTAATGAATTTGGATTTATTTCAGGAAGTGAATGCCTTGGAGTGTGAGATCCAGCTGCTTAAAACTCTCCGCCACGAGAGGATAGTACAGTATTACGGCTGTCTCCGCGATCCGGAAGAAAGGAAACTGTCTATCTTCGTGGAATATATGCCTGGGGTAAGCCATTTTATTTATCGGTTTATTAAGTGTATTTCTACCCTGTTTCCCCGAAAATAAGACACCCCCCCAGATAAGGCCAATCGGGCTTTTGAGCACATGCACTGAAATAAGTTCTCCCCTGAAAATATTGCAACACAGCAGCAGCCATGAGGTGACCACGCTCTCCGTCTCCTGCACCTCAAATATAATAAGACCTCCCCGAAAATAAGGCCAAGCGCTTATTTCGGGGGTCAAAAGAAAATAAGACCCTGTCTTATTTTCAGGAAAAACACAGTATCCATTGGGATCCAAGAGATTCTTTGTGTCTTACGTATATGGAATATGTGGAAAATATTCATCGTATAATTTTAAAACCCTACAGCCGTCCATTGGAACTATATACACAGTAGACCTACAACAGTTCCCTTAGCACTGAAAAAGTTATTTATGTCTGTTTTTCATGCTTACGACCGCTGCAGCATTCCCATGGTCACGAGATCAAAATTGAGATGCTTGCGGAGCTGTCTCACATTTGTGACGGGTTGCAATGCCTCGGGATCACGTGATCCCCTTTTGCGACCTTCTGACAAGCAAAGTCAATGGGGAAGCCAGATTCCCTTAACAACCGTGTTACTAACTAAACAACTGCAGTGATCCACTTAACAACCGTTGCAAGAAAGGTTATAGAATGAGGCAAAATTGACTTAACAAATGTCCACAACAGATGTTTCGGGGTCAAATTTTGGTTGTGGTTAGAGTGCAGTACTGCAGGGCTACTTCTACTGACTGCCGGCTGCCTGCAATTTGGTAGTTCGAATCTCACCAGGCTCAAGATTGACTCAGACTTCCATCCTTCCAAGGTGGGTAAAATGAGGACCCAGATTGTTGGGGGCAAATAGGCTGATTCTGTAAACTGTTTAGAGCAGTGTTTCTCAACCTTGGCAACTTGAACATGTCCGGACTTCAACTCCTGGAATTCTGGGATTTGAAGTCCGGACATCTTCAAGTTGCCAAGGTTGAGAAACACTGATTTAGAGAGAGCTGTAAAGCACTGTAAAGTGGTATATAAGTCTATAAAGCGATATATAAGCAGTAAACGGAGCCATGGTGGATTTCATTCCCAGAATTCACCAGCCAATATGCTGCAGGGAATTCTGGGAGTTGAAATTGAAATATCTCTAAAGTTTTCTGAGGTTAAGAAAAACACTATTCTTAGGGGAACAATACAGTTAATCCTTGATTTATGACCATAGTTGGGACAAGAATTTCCATGGCTAAACAAGACAGTGGTTAAGTGAATCACACTGGATTGTATGACCTGTTTTTGAATTGGTTGTTAACCAAGTTACTGCAGTTATTAAATGAGCCGCACATTTTTAAATGAATCCTGCTTCTCTCCTGAACTTGGATTATTGTCAGAAGCTGGCTTAGATGTTACAAGTGACAATGATGTGACCTCAGGACAGTGAAACTATCATGAATACATGCCAGTTGCCAAGTGCCCAAAATTTGACTACATGACCACGTGGATGCTGTTATGGTTGTGATGGGCACGATAAATTAGAATATAGAATAACAGAATTGGAAGGGACTTTGGAGGTCTTCTAGTCCAACCCCCTGCTTAGGCAGGAAATCCTACAACCACTTCAGACAAATGGTCCACCAACATCTTCTTGAAAACCTCCAGTGTTGGAGCATTCACAACTTCTGCAGGCAAATTGTTCCACTGATTAATTGTTCTAACTGTCAGGAAATTTGTCCTTAGTTCTAAGTTGCTTCTCTCCTTGATTAGTTCCCACCCATTGCTTCTTGTTCTGCCCTCAGGTGCTTTGGAGAATAGCTTGACTCCCTCTTCTTTGGGGCAGCCCCTGAGATATTGGAAGACTGCTATCATGTCTCCCCTAGTCCTTCTTTCTATTAAACTAGACATACCCAGTTCCTGCAACCGTTCTTCATATGTTTTAGCCTCCAGTGTCCCCTAATCCTCTTTCTTGCTCTTCTCTGCACTCTTTCCAGAGTCTCCAAATCTTTTCTACATCATGGCAACCAAAACTGAATGCAATATTCCAAGTGTGGCCTTATCAAGGCATTATAAAGTGCTATTAACACTTCACCTGATTTTGATTCTATCCCTCTGTTTATGCAGCCCAGAACTGTATTGTAGGTCACTTTTTCAGTGCCATTTGAATAGTCACTAAATTATAAGTTGTGAGTTAAGGACTATCTGTGTAAGAGACTGTCCTCTGAGTGCAGATTCCAGCTAGCTGCTTTAAATTGAGTCCCAATCTGTACAATTCGCACCGACTCAGCCTAAACCTGGGAATAGGAAGAGATGAAATCCTCGTTTGGATATGGCTGGATAGAGAGTCACCACAAAAGAATGAAAAAAGGAAAAAGAGAACAAAAGGAATTTTTTCCAACCAGGAAGCACCAGGCCCTGAGAACAAAGGTTTCCGCTTAACACAGATGCTAATATTCACTTTTCTTTGTTTCTCCCCCCAAAAACACGAGTACTCTGGCGAGACCTCATTTTGGAAGCTATTTATTGCATTTTTCCACCCTAACAAAGTTTGTTCTGATCCAATGCAGGCCGCAGTCACATTAAGCCTTGATTGGGGTGCAAAGAACTGGGAGGCCCACATTAGCCCCCATATGCTTAACCTACCATTCAGTGAATCAGAGCAGTTGGGTATGGGCTACAGATAGCCCTTGACTTATGGCCACTATTGAGCCCAGCGTTTCTGTTTTTAAGCGGGGCAAGTGAGTTTTGCCCCATTTTACCATTTCTTGCCACTGTTGTTAAGTGAATCAGTGCGGTTGTTCAGTTAACAACAAACACAGTTGTTAAGCTTACCCGTGCTTACTTTACTTGTCGGGGGGTGGGGTGGAGTCGCAAAAACAGATGACACAACCGATCCCAGAAAACTGCCACCGTCATAAATATGAACCAGTTGCCAAATACCCAAGTTTTGATCCCCTGACCATGGGAATGCTGTAACAGTCACAAGTGAGAAAAATAGTCCGAAGTCACTTTTTTTCCCCAGTGCCGTTGTAATGGTCACTAAATGAATGGTTCTAAGTTGAGGACTACCAGTGTTAATGAGGGAAGCAGTAGAAAAATATTCACCTTGGTGCCATTCTTAGTTCTGTGAAATTTCTGGCAGCCTGCAAACAGAATGGATAAGGAATATCTTCTCTCTCTTTCCCATTGTGGCCAACACAAACTTCTGTTCTAATAGCGAATACTGTGTAGGTAGTTCTCGACTTAACCTCTTTTAATGGCCAATCAGTTTTATAGAAGGCATCCCTTACAACCTGCATTGAAAGAGCCAAGGTGGCGCAGTGGTTAGGGTGCAGCACTGCAGGCTACTTCAGCTGACTGCAGTTCTGCAGTTCGGCTGTTCAAATCTCACCGGCTCAAGGTTGACTCAGCCTTCCATCCTTCCGAGGTGGGTAAAATGGGGACCCAGATTGTTGGGGGCGATATGCTGACTCTGTAAACCGCTTAGAGAGGGCTGAAAGCCCTATGAAGCGGTATATAAGTCTAACTGCTATTGCTAAAGTTCAGGTGGATTTTCCCTACACAGTCACATGACTGCACTTCCAGTGGCCAGTTTCTGGTCATTTGTAATGTCCTGTGGTCAGGGAGACTGCATTTTACAACTTTTTTTTTTTTGCCAACAACTGGCATTTATTTCGGATTCCAGTCCATAACAAATTCTTGATTCACTTAACAACCACGGTGCTTACTTAGTGACCACATTGATCGACCACAAAGGAGGTGATAAAAGAATAACAGAGTGGGAAGGGACCTTGGAGGCCTTCTAGTCCAACCCTCTACTCAGGCAGGAAACCCTAGGCCAGTGATGGTGAACCTTTTCGGCACCAAGTGCCCAAATCGGAATTTGTTTGCATATGCGCGCTCTGCAGCACTAAAAACCCAAAGACCAGCCGGCTGGTGCATTCATGCCTGTTTTTTGGCCATCATGGGGCCATTTTCAGCCTGTTTTTGGCCTGGAAATCGGCCTGAAAGATTCCCTGTTTTTTGGCTGGTTTTGGAGCTGTTTCCCGGTGCTCCAGCCCCCATGAAGACCACCTGTGCATGTGCGTAGCGGAAACCAGAAGAGCAGCTGGCAATGGTGCACTTGCCAACAGAGAGGGCTCTGCCTGCCACCTCTGGCACACAGGTCCGCCACGGCGGCCCCAGACCATTTCAGACGAATGGTTGTCCAATCTCTTCTGAAAAGCCTCTGGAGCATTCACAACCTCTGGAGGCCATTGATCACTTGTTCTAACTGTCGGGAAATTCCTCCTTAGTTCTAGGTAAAATTGGACCCATCACGTGGGTGACGTGATTAATGAGAGTCACGAATTATGGCGGTGATGAACAGGCTCCATTACAGTAGTGGAGACTGCCCTTCGTGGTTGTAACTCAAAAACTATCTGTCATTTCCTTCTGGACAGTGAGGACTGAGTGGAGGTGCGCCAGTGGTGGGTTTCAAAAAAAAATTGAACCTACTATGTGGGTGTGGCCTCCTTTGTGGGAGTGGCTTGCCGGCCATGTGACCTGGTGGGAGTGGCTTGCCGGCCATGTGTTTTCTTTCTTTCTTTCTTTCTTTCTTTCTTTCTTTCTTTCTTTTTTTCTCTCTTTCTTTCCTTCTTTCTTTCTTTTTTCTTTCTCTCTCTCTCTTTCCTTCCTTTTGTCTCTCTTCCTTTTTTTCTTTCATCTCTCTCACTTTTTCTTTCTTTTTTCTTTTTTCTTTCTTTCTCTTTCTCTTTCTCACTGTGTGTGAGTCTGTGTGTGTGTGTGTGTGTGTGTCAGTGGTGGGTTTCAAAAAATTTTCGAACCTACTCTGAGGGTGTGACCTCCTTCATGGGAGTGGCTTGCCGGCCCTGTGACCTGGTGGGAGTGGCTTGCCAGCCATGTGTTTTCTTTCTTTCTTTCTTTCTTTCTTTCTTTCTTTCTATCTCTCTCTCTTTCCTTCCTTTTGTCTCTCTGTTCCTTTTTTTCTTTCATCTCTATCTCACTTTTTCTTTCTTTTTTCTTTTTTCTTTTTTCTTTCTTTCTCTTTCTCTTTCTCTCTGTGTGTGAGTCTGTGTGTGTGTGTGTGTGTGTGTGTGTCTGTCAGTGGTGGGTTTCAAAATTTTTTGGAACCTACTCTGTGGGTGTGGCCTCCTTTGTGGGAGTGGCTTGCCGGCCATGTGACCTGGTGGGAGTGGCTTGCCGGTCATGTGTTTTCTTTCTTTCTTTCTTTCTTTCCTTCTTTCTTTTTTCTTTCTATCTCTCTCTCTCTTTCCTTCCTTTTGTCTCTCTGTTCCTTTTTTTCTTTCATCTCTCTCTCACTTTTTCTTTCTTTTTTCTTTTTTCTTTTTTTCTCTTTCTCTTTCTCTCTGTGTGTGAGTCTGTGTTTGTGTGTGTGTGTGTGTGTCAGTGGTGGGTTTCAAAAATTTTTGGACCCTCTTCTGTAGGTGTGGCCTGCTTTCTGGTGGAACCTCTTCTAACCGGTTCGGTAGATTTGACGAACTGGTTCTACCGAACTGGTGCGAACTGGTAGGAACCCATCTCTGAGGTGCGCCTGACTCAAATATGATTGTTTATCCCTTTGAACTTGGTGCCCCCCAGGAGCTGAGAAACGTTTCGGAAGGCGTAGAGTTTCAGGAAGCCAAGAAACTAATCAGTTATTCATCTCTTGTGTTTTTAGGGTTCAATCAAAGACCAGCTAAAAGCCTACGGGGCTTTGACAGAGAATGTGACTCGTAAATATACAAGGCAGATCCTACAAGGCGTCTCCTACCTCCACAGCAACATGATTGTACACAGGGACATTAAAGGTAGGCACAACATGCCAACTCAGGGGACATTTTAAGTCCACCAAGAGGCTTCAAGGACCAAATTGGGGGGGGGGGGGAGTTTTCCAACTTGATGGAGCCTGGAATGAAAATTGAGGTTGTGATGAAATCTACGGTGCGATTTCTCAAAGATTTTCATCCCACCGTGAAAATGGCTTCCCCCCCCCCTCCTTACTTTATTTGTAGGACGTTTAGAATTTTTCTAAGATGGGTTCTTGCTCACCATCTGAGCTGATTGTGTTACTGGAAGTGGGAAGGTGATGATTCTGCCTTATGTTTCCCAGTCTGGGGAACAAGCAAGAAAAACAGCAGGCAGAAAATATATTTTAATGCAGCGTTTCTCCACCTCAGCAAGTTCAAGATGGTGGATTTCCCCACGCTGGCTGGGGAATTCTGGGAGTTTGAAGTCCACTGATTTTGTAATTGCTGAGGTTGAAAAAACACTTTTAACATCTTTCTTTGGCATTTAGGGGGAATTAGAGGCATTTGAGAGCATCTTCCCACATACCATACGTCTTTCCTTATCACTAAATTAGGGCAAGGCCATCCCGATACAGGTAGTCCTCAACTTATGAGCACAATTGAGCCCAAGATTTACCGTATTTTTTGGAGTATAAAACACACTAAGATCTTAAAGAGGCAAAATTTTTGTGCTCTGCAACCTCCCCAAAAATGGCCCAATTTTTGCTGCTGGAGGGGGCACAAAAATGAGGAAAAAATGGCCAGTTTTTCACTCATTTTTACCCTTCCCAGCCCCCAGGAGCACTCTGGGAGCCTCCTAAAGGCTATGCATGGCCATTTTTGCAAAGGGGGCGGGGTTTCGGGAGGCCAAAAATGCTGTATTGAGTGTATAAGACACACCCAGATTTTCACCCTCTTTTTTGAGGGAAAAGGGTGCGTCTTATACTCCAAAAAATACAGTAGGTTGCTAAGTGAGAAACCAGTTAAGTGAGGTTTGTCTCATTTTACAATGTTTCTTGCCACATTTGTTAAGTGAATGATGCAGTTGTTCAATTAGTCACACGATTGTTAAGTGAATCTGGCTTCCCTATCGAGTTTGCTTGTCAGAAGATCGAAAAAGATGCTCATGTGACCCTGGGACACACACTGCAACCGTCATAAATGTGAGTCGGTTGTCAAGCATCCAGATACAAACCATGTGGCCATGAGGATGCTGTGACGGTTGTAAGTGTGAAAAGTGGTCCTTGTAACTTTGAATGGTCACTAAGCAAACTGTTGTAAGTCAAGGACTACCTGTATCTATCTATCAGAATCTCCTTTAAGACATATTTAAAACAAATTCTCTCTTCCCTCTTTTATCAAATTGAATTAGAACAAAAAGGGGGAAATGCAAGAACTTTAGCAACCAAAAAGAAAAACAGGAATTTGATGCCAGAAAGGATATGCTAGTTAAAACATGACTTTCCAATAAAAGGAGGGCCACTATTGGGGCTGCTACAATATTGCTATAAAGGCAAAGAGATAGGGACACACATACACTACATTATTTCACATCATGCATTTCTAAAATATGGACACATACACATACTATTTTATTATAATATGGGATTTTTAATACATTGGTGCACGCAAAGTTTCTTACAATATGAGGAAGGTTGCAATTGTTGAGGATCAGGAGTTATCCACATCATCGGGGACCAAAAAAAAAACACCCCACCCCAGAATTGGAGCTGCTAGAAAAAATATGTGAGATTTGTTTTGGAGGCTGATAAGAGTTTAGTTTCCAAGGGCTGCTTGTCCGTGTGAGTCCCTAGAGGTAAAATTATGGCCCTGAATATACAGCGAATATGTTGTCTTGTAATGATCTCAATCTTCATTGTGTGCAATCAAGTTCTAAGCACCAGGCACTTGGCTAAGGGAGATGGAATTCAAGGTTTACAGCAATATCCTGCCAATTTACTGCTGACTCTCTGTCATGTTGCCTTCTCATTTGACCTCTCCTCCACCTCCTCCTTCCCTATCTTTTCCTTTTCCTCTTTGTCTATCATCTCCTTCTCCTCTTCCTCCTATCTTTGCTTTTCCCTCTTTGTCTATCATCTCCTTCCTCCATCTATCTATTCTTTTTCCCTCTTTGTCTATCAACTCCTCCTCCTCCTCCTTTCTTTTCCCTCTTTGTCTCTCATTCTCCTCTTCCTCCTCTTCATTTATCTTTTCCTTTTTCTCTTTGTCTATCTTATCCACCTCTTCTCCTCCTTTCTTCCTCTTCTGTCTTCTCCTTCTCCTCTTTGTCTGTTTCATTCTCCTCCTCCTCATCTTCTTCTTCATCATCTTTCTCCTTCTTTGTTTCCCTTCTCTGCATTGTTTTTTTCCCCCCCCTCCAATCTAGGTGCCAACATTTTGAGAGATTCTGTCGGGAACATTAAACTAGGAGACTTTGGGGCCAGCAAACGCATTCAGACGATCTGCATGTCTGGGACGGGTATAAAATCTGTCACGGGAACTCCCTACTGGATGAGCCCAGAGGTGATCAGCGGAGAAGGCTACGGAAGGAAGGCCGACGTGTGGTAAGAACCACTTTCCCAATCTAGCTTTGTTTACAGCACCAGTCACCAACTGGTGGTCCTTGAGAAATATTTGGTGGTCCAAAGAAAAATTATTAGCATTTTTTATGTTGCAATAAATCAGGGCTCCTCAAATTATGGCCCCTGGGCCAGATACGTGCAATGAATGCTGGTGTTGCTACAGAGTCTCCCTCTTTGGGGTTTTTTTGTGTGGGTCAGAGGAGGGTCAGAAATTCCGACTTGGGGCCTGCTTCGGCCTCCTGGTGGGGGGCTTTGGGCGAAGGCTGGAGGGAAGAGCCGCTGGTGGGGAAGAGCCGGAGGGCCTCGTTCCAGTGGGACCACATCATGGCCTGGAACTGGCTGATCATCTCAGCCCACTGAGCCTCCAGGCGCCGGCACCTGGCCTTGCGCTCCTGCAGGTCTTCCCTCTGCTTGGAAAGCCCATGCTCATAGTCCTCAGTGAGGTGCTTCTGCTGAGCCTCCTTCTTGGTCAGATCCAAATTGAACTGAGCTGTTTTGCCAACTCTTTCTCATGGTGGCTGCTTAGCTCCAGCAACTGCTTCCAGTTGGGGCCCTAAGGAGCCCGGGTGGGCAGGCGAGGAGGGGCTGGTAAGGGAGAGGCGAGTGGAGGCTAATGAGGCGCCCCTTGATGTGTGTGACATTGAGTTGTCCACGCCCACCCAGTCACATGACCACCTAGCCACGCCCACCCAGCCAGTCATTAGGCAGATCCTATTAGTGGTCCGCGGGATTTAAAATTACGAATTTAGTCCGATTAGACTAAATTATGAATCGAGGTCTGAAATGATGGTGACCCCTGATTTACAGGCTTGATGTGATGGGAAACCAAGGAGGAGAGCAGAGTCCCCTTCGCCTCCCAAAAGCGTTGCAGAAATAAACATTTTTGGGATTTCTTTTTTCCCCCCTCCATTTTCTTTCCCAGGAGTTTGGGTTGCACCGTGGTAGAAATGCTGACCGAGAAGCCACCCTGGGCCGAATACGAAGCCATGGCCGCCATCTTCAAGATTGCGACCCAGCCCACCAAGCCTCAGCTTCCCGACGGCGTTTCGGAGTACTGCCGCAACTTTCTCAAGCTGATCTTTGTGGAGGAAAAGCGGAGGCCCACCGCGGAAGACCTTTTGAGGCACCCGTTTGTGAACTTCAGCCTCTAGCAGCGGTTGGAAGAGGAGGAGGAAACCAAAGACTTCGTGCCTAAAGAAAAGGTGTGAATGACGACGGAGACCTGTGTGGTTCTCCGTTCAGCCTCACTTGGGGCTGCTTCTCCCTGAGCTGTGTAGTTTTCTTATCAGCCTCCTTGGCTGGGTCTTATCGTGCCTTTAGGCTGAACCTCCATCCGTCTTGATCCTTCTGGATCACGGGTCTCCAACCTTGGCGACTTTAAGACTTGTGGACTTCAACTCCCAGAGTTCCTCCACAAGTCTTAAAGTCGCCAAGGTTGGAGACCCTTGTTCTAGATCAGTGTTTCTCGACCTTAGCGACTTTAAGTCCTGTGGACTTCAACTCCCAGAACTCCCAGAAGCTCTGCTGGCTGGGGGATTCTGGGAGTTGAAGTCCACAGGACTTAAAGTCGCCAAGGTTGAGAAACACTGTTCTAGATGATCAGCGAAAAAGGAGGTTTTACCAAACAGTTGGTGCCATTAATAAGAGCTGTGTGTGCCTTGTGAATATTAGCAGGTTTTCTGCTTGGGTCGCTTTCTGATGAGAATTGAATGGGTTGGATCAGCCACTAAGGAACAAAAGAATGAAGGAATCCGGTAGATTCTTGACTAGAGCCCTTGAGTAAAACTGCTTCTCAGAACCAGCTCAGTTGTTGCCTGCCAATAGGTAGCTTCGGAAGGAGAGCTTAGAGGATCCTCATTTTCAGGATCCTTGGAAAAAGGAGAAGCTGTGATTCGTAGAATCGCTTACAAAACAATCGCCTTGATTTTTTTAAAAAAACAAAAAACCGCTAGTGAAATTTAGGAGCATAGGGGGCTTCTCCAAACCTTTGACCCTGAAAAGGAAGGGGGAAAAAAAAGTTATATTCCAATCACATGTTACATATTTCGTTAAAACCGCAGAGGGCAGTTGTCGGCTGTTGCTAAATTATCATGGCTCATGTTTAGTTTTCTTCTAAAATCACAAAAGTTGTTTAAAAAGATGGCAGACCAGTTTCCTTGCTCTACCCACCACTGTTGCAAAAAGGATAAATAAAAATATATCCCTCAAGGCTTGTGGTCTGAGGGATATCACACAAAACGCTTCCACCAAATAGCACTCAGCAATTATTTAAGTATAAGATATCGGCATTAACTTTATTAATGGGTTGAGTGAAGAGATGGATTCTGCTACTGAGTTAAAAGTGGCTCTTTTCCCGCAAACTTATTTGTGATCAACTTATTTATTTATTTATTCTTAAACAAAGTAGACACTTATTAAAAACAACAACAACAACAACAACAACAATGAAACATTTTCCAGGGCAAAATAGTTTTCCCACCTGGGTTAGCTGAATGCATCATGTGAAGGAAAAAAATGCCCATTTATCTCAGCTTGATGAATGAAAGAACTGTTTGATCTAAGGATGACAACTGCCTCGGTTTAATTTAGTGGAAGAGGTTTACCAAGCCTCATACAAATGAAGAGTACAAATACTGTAGAACAGTGGGAAGGACAGAGTAAACAAGGCTAAAAAAATTTCAGCCTTGGAAGAGATAATTTTCCGTGTGGACAAGTAAGCTTTCAAAGCGAAAAGAGATAAGTTACATCAAGGAAAGTTTGGCTCAGTGGTAAAAGGAAGCAATTTATAGATAGTCTTCACTTACAACCATGCTTGAGACTGGAGTTTCCATTGTTTGTTGGTGCCATCATAAAGCGAGTCATCACATGGTCATTTTTACCATGGTTGTTAAAGAAATCTATCTTCCCCACTGATATTTTTTTTTCTGTCAGAAACTAGCTGGGTAGATTTCAAATCTTGGGTGATTGCAGGCCATCTTGCCAAAGATCTGAATAGTGATTAAGAAACTGCAAATTAATAAGTGGAAAGGCAGAGTCATAAATAACCTTTTTTCCAAGGGTATTATAACTTTGGTTAAACGAATGGTCATAAGTCAAGGACTTCCTGTGTAAGGCCACCAGAGCCAAATCATTCTCTGCCATTTTTTTCTTGATTCACGTTGCATATTGCCAGTTTGAATATTTCTCAGAAAGTTAAAATTCCTGTGGTGGTATAATTTATATTTCTTGTGCCAGTGATCCAGTTTAAACGTCTGCGATTGAAGTCCTTGGGTACTTTAAACAATTGTGTGTATCTAGCAAATATTTCACTTAATTTACATTCTGTGCTGATGAGAAACCTCATTATAAATTTCACCCTCGGAAAACAAGATTTTTTGGGGTTTTGCTTTGTTTGGGTTTTGCTTTGTTTGGGTTTTGCTTGTCACAAGACAGGCAAAAAACACCACATTTTGTGGGCTACTTTTACGGTGATTAAAAAACTAAAACAAGCAGAGATTGCTTGAAGAATTTATGCCCTTTTTTGGTGATTGTATAGTACATGTAGTCCTTGACTTACAACCATTCATTTAGTGAGTGTTCAAAGTAAAAAAAAAATGACTTACAATGGTTTTTCACGCCATCATTGTAGCATCTCCATGGCCACATGATAAAATTCAGATACTTGGCAACTGATTCATGTTTATGACGGCTGCAACGTCCCGGGGGGTCATGTGATCATCTTTTGCCACCTTCTGACCAGCAAAATCAATGGGGAAGCTTGATTCAATTAACAACCGTGTTACTAATTTAACAACTGCAGTGATTTACTTAACAACGGTGGCAAGAAAGGCTGTAAAACGGGGGCAAAACTCACTTGACAAATGTCTTACTTAACAACCGAAATTTTGGGTTAAATTGTGGTCATAATTAGTTCCAACCCTTGACTTCCAGCCTGAACTCTCTTATCTATTAATGCTGTTAAGACAGAAGTTTCAGTAAACTGATGCTTTCGATGGGCAGAACTGTGGAACGCAACAGAGTTTTAGAAAGCAAATTTGCAAATTTGCTTTTTATGATGGTGACTGGAGTCCTCGCTCTCCTTGCCTGTGCATTCAGCAGGGTGTGCCAATAATCTTACCCAGGGGTAGGATTCAGCTGGTTCGGGCGAACTGAATGCTAGTTTTACATCTGGTTTGCCGAACCGGTAGTTGCACCTACCCTGCTTCTTCCAGGCATCTCACCCATTTTGGATGCCAGGTAAGTGCTGAGGCCATGCGGAGGCTCTGGGAGGGCGAAAAACAGGCATCCCGGAAGTTCCAGGAGTCTGGAAACGGGCCCGTTTCCAGCCTTTGGAGGGCTTCTGGAGCCTCGGGGAGGCCATTTTTGCCCTCCCAGAGGCTCAAGGAAGGCCTCCGGAGCCTGGGGTGCAGGAGTTTGAGTAGGCCACGCCCAGCATGGTTACGCCCACCCATCAACCTGGCAGCAAACCAGTTGCTAAAATTTTTGAATCCCACCCCTGATTCCTTGTATTGGTTCTTCTGAAGCCAAACTTACAAATTGCTAGACTTTCTGGTGCTATGAGTTCCAATTCCTAAGAAAGAACAAACTCTGTTTATTTTTTTTAAGAAAGTTGTTTATCCAAAGATGATAAGGAGAAGCCCTCAATGTCCCCACCTTTTTTTTTTAAATCATTTTTCTACTCTGTATTTGGACCAAAGATTATATGCATTCCAGTAATAGTAATATGTGTAAAGAATATTTGAAGGTGTAAATTGTTACTTGTTCATCTCAGCCCATTTTGGAGAATTTCCTTTCTCGGGTTTTTCTCCTGTATTTCTCCTAAGTTGAACTGGATTTCCTGCCTTGTTGTTTCCATTGTTTCTTGGATGCCTTCAGAAATGATGTTTGCACTTTGGCAGTCTTTGTGACAATTATGCCTTTGCCATCAATATATTATTGTGTTCTTTCTCCACCTATGTTGATATGTAAATAGATATGAATAATTCCTCAGGTGCCTTGATTTCATTTTTGCTGATTTCTCTGGCTGTGATTTATATGCACAAAAGAGAATAAAACAGACCAAAAACATGAAAAAGAAAAGGAATACATTGACTTTAGATGCATGGAAACCAAATGCAGCTTAGCTAACTGGAATCTGTTGCTTTTAGTGGCCCTTATTGCAAATTCAATGGAAGTTTCCACACTAATGTATGAATTCTATACAATTTGTTAAAAAAAACAAAAGGAAATACATATATCAAGAAAGAAGTACTGGTACTAGAAACTCTGCTTTTGGGGAAAAACAACAACAGCAAGTTCATTCATATCTTCACGTATATGGATTCTATTTTTTTTCCCTACCCAGGAAAATAGGGTTAAGATTGCACATTGTCTAAGGATCACAAGCTGATCTAAAGACCTACCGCTACATGGACTTACTATATTTTAATTTAAATTGGCCTAAACCTGGATTAGCTAAGAGATTTGGAAAAAGTTTATAGAGTTCTTTGCTGTTAACTGACTACTAATTCATAGAGTGCCTTAAACAGACACTTCATCAATTAGCAATGAAGACAGATTCAGAAGTCATTAAAATAAATTCTGTAGATACACTCATCAATTGTTCTATCCTTGTTAGCAGAATCCTTCCCATTTTGTGTCTTAGGTGTGTTGTGAAGGGTCTCTCAGCTTGGCTGTTTTCTTGCAGACATTTCATTTCATCCCTGAACCATCTGCAAGAAAACAACCAAGCTCATTTCAACCCTGAGCTACAAATATTCTCCTTTATTTGTGTGTTGTGTTTGCCCCTCGGCTTGAAGGTAGAAAGAGGCTTCAAATGTAGGAGCTTCACTTTTTTTTTCAGAATGCAACACACCAATGTCCTGTTCACACAATGCTACATGAAGGCACTATGTTAAATAGACCAAGGATTCCCCCAATCTTTTGGACAAATTCTGTGCAGAAAAGTTTTTCCGTGGACCAGAGATGGTGTGGTTTCGTGTGCTCCCTGCACCCCGCTGATAAGGCTTCACTTGTTTGTGTGGCCCAGTTTCTGACCAGTGCCGGTCCCCAGACCAGGAATTAGGGACCCCTGAAATAAACTGTTCATGCCAACTACCAATTGGATTTTAGTTTACAATGTTGAACGACGTATGGGTGGTATGCCAAAGTCTAGTTTTATTTTAACAACTCCCTTGTCAAATGTTAATTCTTGAGGTGATGTCCATGCCTTATTACAACTCTAGAAGAATAAGATAACCTTTATAGTCATTTTTCCCCTCCTGTGGGCACTCAGGCACACATTAAAAATGAAATTCTGTAGCTCAGAAGTGTACATATACATAGCAAACATGTAGACATGCTATATATACATAACATATGTATAGACCTACACCCTTGCATATAAATACATATAAATATTAATCCCTGTCCATCTCGAGTACCTAGCGGAAAGAGGAAGCTTGGAAGTTCAGAAGGTTGATACTGTAATGGAACAAAACTTTGGCTGAATCTGGATGTTCTGCTTCGGGTACCACGGGGCCTTTCTCTCCTCCTGGAAGGAAAACAGGTCATGAGGGGCATGTATAACATCCCAGACAATCCTGCGGACCCTCTCGGGCATCACTTGTAGGCCACGCCCTGCATAGGAAGAAGTGAACTGCCAATGAACTTTTCTGCCATCCTCACCACTCCCTGCACCGCCTTCCTGTCTGAAGCAGTGAGGCTTCCAAACCAGACATTATGCAATGTGACAGGATGCTCTCAATCGTCCCTTTATAGAAAGTGGTGAGGACAGGGGGGGAGGAAGATGCACTTTTAGCGTGCGATGCAGAAAATGAAGGCACTGCTAGGCCCACTTCACTGTTGTCTCACTGTTGAGGATCCAAGCCAGACTACTTGTTCGCTGCACGCCAGTAATGGTTTCCTCTTACCTTTGCTAACAGCTTGGAACCGGGAGCATGCCCGAGCATGGTGCTTCTGCACATGCGCAGAGCATCCGTAATGATGGGCGGGGAGGGAGCCTCCAGCCCCTGCCGCTACCAGTTCGCCCGAAACGGGGCGAACCAGCAAATACCACCTCTGCTGCACATCCAGAAACTTGATATAGCTTACCATCTCTACAGGTTTATATGCAGAGGAATGTGGCTTTCCAGATTCTTCTGGAATCAATAATGGTCTCTTTAGTTTAAAGAAGGGCTGTTCTTATTACACCAGTTCACCCTCTATCCCCTTGCGGGAAGCTCCCTCATTGTCATCTTAAATAAGGCCCACCACTGTTGCGTCGTTGGCATACTTCACAAAGTGGCCAGTGGCAAACCTTACACAACAGTCAACAGGGTGAACAACAGCGGGTTTAGGATGCAGCCCTGACCTGTCAATCTAAAAAGAAAGCCATACAAGTACAGCTCAGTTTACAATTCATTTAGTAACTATTTGAAATTACAACGGCACTGAAAAAAACGTGGTATACAACTGGTACTCAACTAGATACAACTAGTATCTCTTGAGCCACAGGAACCACGATTTCAGTTGTTTGGTTACTGACCCATATTTACAAGGATTTGTAGCATCTGGAGATCATTGTAATCACTATTTGCCACCGGCTTCCAACATGCAGGGTTAATGCAGGAAGCTGTATTCATTTAACGACTGTGCGATTCATTTAGCAGCTGAAATTAACCCCCCCCAAAAGGTCGCAAAATCGGGCACGACTTTTGCTTAACAACAGATATTCTGGTCCCATATGTGGTTACCTGTATTGCTGTTTATGGCATGTGGGAGACTTGGTTGAATATGGACCTAAAATGGACACCTAACATCAAAAACGTCATCAAAAAAAGCACCACAAAGGATGTTCTTTCTGCGCCAACTCAGGAAGCTTAAACTGCCCAAGAAGCTACTGATTCTGTTCTGCAGAGAAATTACTGAGTCTGTCCTCTGCACCTCCCTAACTGTCTGGTTTGGCTCTGCAACCCACAAGAGAGACACCGACTTCAGAGGATGATCAGAACTGCAGAAAAAAACAATGGCTACCAACCTGCCTCCCCTTGAGGACCTGTAGGCTGCATGAGTCAAAAAGAGGGCTGTGAAAATATCTACAGACCCCTCACATCTGGACGTAAATTGTTTTAACTCCTACCCTCAAAATGACGCTATAGAGCACTTCATACCAGAACAACTAGACACAAGGACAGTTTTTCCCCAAATGCCATCACTCTGCTAAACAAATAATTCCCTCACCACTGTCAAACTTTTCACTAAGGCTGCATTACTATTAGTCTTTTCATTGTTCCTATCCCCCCACCTCCTCCCACTTATGACTGTATGACTGTAACTTTGTTGCTTGTATCCTTACGATTTATATTGATATTGTTTCCTGATTGCTTATTTGTATGCTATGACTATCATTAAGTGCTGTACCTTAGGATTCTTGGAGAATGTATCGTTATCTTTTATGTACATTGAGAGCATCTGCACCAAAGATAAATTCCTTGTGTGTCCAATCACACTTGGCCAATAAAGAATTCTATTCTATTCTGTATATTTTTATTAAGTGCTGTAAATGCTTCATCATCCATTCCCCCCTCCCCCTTGGATTGCATAAAATAAAATGCTTCTAAAATCTGTGTTATTCCAGAATTAAAAAGTTTGTTTTTGATGGGAGAGAGGGGGAGGGTAAAGAGAAAATAAGTTTTATTCTGACCTGGGCTTAGTTGGTGCGTTATATAAATTGGACCATTTCAGAAGAGGAAGAGTTTGGTATGATGCTCATATATTTGGCAGTTGCTGGCTAAATGTAAAATATGGGAAACCAATTCATAAAACTGCCCGTTGGTATGTTTCTGTTTTATTCCCCACCCTCCTAAATATTAACTCTGCCTGTGAGACTGCAATTCCATAAATCTGACAAGAAAACAGTCAAGAATTTACAGAAGGGATAGAAATGTGTGTTAAATTGTGTGGATTTCAACTGCTTTAAATTGTGTGCACTTCAACTCCCAAAATTCCCTAGTCAGAAGTTCTGGGAATTGTCCAAAGTCCAAACATCTTAAAAGCTCCTGAGGCTGCAAAATATTAGTGTACAGATAGCTTTGACTTACGACTGGCCGCAAAAGGTAGCCATGTGACCCGGGACGCTGCAACCTTCATAAATACCAAGTTGCCAAGTATTTAAATTATGATCGTATGCTGCAATGGTTGCAGAGGTGGGTATTCAGCCGGTTCTGACTAGTTCTGGAAAACTGGTAATGGAAATTTTGAGAAGTCCAGAGAATGGGTAAATACCACCTCTGGCTGCCCCCCCCCCCATCTCTTCTCTGCCTCCTGAGCCCCAGCTGATTGGGAGGGAATGGGGATTTTGCAGTAACCTTCCTCTGCCACGCCCACTGAGCCATGCCACGCCCACCAGGCCACGCTCACAGAACCAGTTGTAAAACAATTGAATTTTAAGTGTGAGAAAGTGTCATAAATCACTTTTTTTTCAGTTGTAACTTCAAATGGACACTAAAGGAATGGCTGTAAGTGGATGACTACCTGTATGGTATCTAATGGGTTGTGCAGATTAGAGCAGTTTTTATTTTTATTATTTTATTTATTTATTTATTTTGCAAAGTATGGCACCCAAACTGCCCAGATTGGCTCGTTAATTCACTCCCCCAGCCCGCAGTTGCAGATTTGGCAAAAGTTCATCCCAGGAATTCCTGCTTGGACCATTCAGACGAATATAAACCCACTGCCCGCGATGTTACTGTTGGAATCCCCTGTGGGAGCGACGGCAGCTACGAAGAACTACACGTCCCAGGATGCCTAGCGAGTCCCCCCCTGTGGAGAGTGCGCACTCCACGTCGGCGGACGTAAATCTGTAGAGATAGGAAAGTGTAGAGGGTAGATTCTGTAGCTTGGCTTTCCTCGAGCGAAAGAGAAACTCCGTTGGGCCTTTGAAACAAGCCTTGGAGAGTTCCATACGTGTAGATCGCAAGAAGGATCCTAAAAACGAGAAATTTCTACTGATAGAATAAAACCTTCGTTTTCTAAGCTGGCGTTGAGTGCGAAGGAGTGGGGGCGACTCTTCAATTTTTCAAAGTCTACGGAGCCTGCCTTTCAGCCTATGGAAAGATGGGGGGGCGGGGCTTTATCGGAATGGTCCGCGCGGCTGCGCATGCGCCCTCCGGCTTCGGTTGTGGCAGAGGTTTTTCTGAGGCGGCGAAAATGGAGCGGCTGAAAGTGGTCCTCGGACATCTGACCGGCTCCCAGCCGCCGCGGCTCTGGACGCCTTCCCCTTGCCGGGCCTCGCTCTCCGGCCCGGACGATGTGGTGGTGGTGCACGGACGACGGACCCCCATCGCCAGGAGCAAACGGGGCGGCTTCAAGGTGAACGGCGGGGCGAAACCCCCACAAACTGGGCTCCTTTAGAGGCCTCGGACTACAAACCCCATGGTCCACGGCCCCTCGGCCTTCTCCCTGGGAGCGGTAACCCAGCATCTCTGCACGGGGCGCGGACATACATACATACATACATACATTGGGGGGGGGGGGAGGTCCTTCTCTTTGACATGGGAGTTGTACAGGGGATTATGCCGGGGATTATGGGCCTGATGATCCCACTTAAAAGAGTTTGGATGGGCGGGGTGGTGGGAGTAAAGAGGCGGCTGCCCTGGGGGATCCAGCGTTCAGTGCCTTATGGAGTGCAGTTCCCATCATCCCCAGACCAACACCTGAAACAGAAAGAGGCTGCCAAATTACCCAGATAATTAATTAATTTTCTTTTTTTCCCTTTTTTTCTTTCTCTCCCTTTCTTCCTCTTTTTTTCTTTTCCTTCCTTTCCTCCCTCCACTCACTCTCCTTTCCTTCCTTCCTCTTTTTTCTTTTTCTTCCTCTTTTTCTCCTTCCTCTTTTTTCCCCTTCTTTTCCTCCCTCCACTCACTCTCCTTCTTTCCTTCCTTTTTTCTTTTCCTTCCTTCCTTCCTCTTTCTCTCTCTTTTCTTTCCTTCCTATTTTCCCCTTCCTTTCCTCCTTTCACTCACTCTCCTTTCCTTCCTTCCTCTTTTTTCTTTTTCTTCCTCTTTTTCTCTCTCTCCTTCCTCTTTTTTCCCCTTCCTTTCCTCCCTCCACTCACTCTCCTTCTTTCCTTCCTTTTTTCTTTTCCTTTCTTCCTTCCTCTTTCTCTCTTCTTTCCTTCCTATTTTTCCCCTTCCTTTCCTCCCTCCACTCACTCTCCTTCTTTCTTTCCTCTCTTTTCTTTTCCTTCCTCCCTCTTTCTCTCTCTCCCCCCCCCTCCCACTCCCTTTCCAGGAAACTACACCAGACGAACTCCTGGCTGTGGTCATGACTGCTGTCCTGAACGATGTGAAGCTAAGGCCTGACCAACTGGGCGATATCTGCGTGGGTGAGGACCTTTTGGGTTGCAGCCTCTGGTTTCCTTTCCTCTCCTGCAGATGGATGGACAAACTACCAGGCGGGGAGTGGGCTGTGGTCATCCCACCTACCTTTCCTACCTTTTTAAGCAATGGCCTCTGCAGTGTATCTGGGAGGGTAACCAAACCCTGATAACCGAAGTGAATGCATCTTTTTGTACTTAGGCAATGTACTTCAACCTGGCGCTGGATGCACGATTGCGAGAGTTGGGCAGTTTATCAGGTGAACTTTGCCACTGAACAACCTAGAAGCGAGATCATGGGCACAAAACACCAAGGCAGAGGCCAAAAGAGGGAATCTGGTTTGGTTAATACTAGCAGTTGCAAAGAAAGGTCATGTGACTTCTAGTCCAGTTTGATATTAGGCACTTGTACTCCTGTTTCTCCTTTGCTGTTTTCATTGTATAGCTCAGGGATGCCCAACCTTGGCAATTTTAAGACTTGTGCATGTCAGCTCCCAGAATTCCCCATGCTAGGAATTCTGGGGAGTTGAAGTCCACCAGCCTTAAAGTTGCCAAGGTTGGGCATCCTTAATGTAGGAGATGGAAGTGAGATTCTGTAGAGGTTATTCATATATTGACTGATTGATTTTTTACCCTGCCTTTATTTATAAGAAATTCAAGATGGCAAACAGACCTAATACTCCTTCCTCCTCCTATTTCTCCTCAACAAGAGCCCTATCAGGTATGTTGGCCTGAGCAAGGCTGATTGGCCCAAAGTCATCCAGCTGACTTCCATGCCTAAAGCTGGTCTCAAATTCAGGCTCCTGGTTTTTTAGCCAGCACCTTAACCACTACACCAAACTGGCCTCTCTACCTAAGCTTGGTTGAGGATTGCAGAGTGCTGTACAATCAGTTCCTAGTTGCACAGTTTTTAATGGATCTTCCTAAAGTAACAAACCAAGGCCATCGAGGCATAACAAAACCTTAAAATTAGTCCGCTGAGGCTTGAGGGTCTTTTCCAATTCCTCCTTTTATACATTTGAAGTATTTTATCTTTTTTATTTTAGTGGCATCCCAGAGACTGTACCAATAATGAGCGTTAACAGGCAGTGTTCATCTGGATTGCAAGCTCTGATTAATATTGCTGGTAAGAAGGCTGGGTCCCTCCCCGTGGGACGGTCAGACTCCACGCATGGAGTAAACGTAGAATTTCAGTCATTGAACCACAGGGGTTTTCAAATACCTGATATACTATGGTATGTAGAGGTTTTAACTTCTAGAAGGTAACATTGTAGATTGCCTGGTAATACTTTCTGTAGAGGAAGTAATAATCTGGGTGCCAGTAAGTTCTATAGAACAGGGGTCTCCAACGTTGGCAACTTTAAGACTTATAGACTTCCAGAATTCCTCAGCCAGCAAAGTAAAGCTGGCTGAGGAACTCTGGAAGTTCACAAGTCTTAAAGTTGCCAAGGTTGGAGACTCCTGTTCTATAGAGTTCTAGGAATACTATTTTTTTTTCTAGGATAAAGTTGATATAATCTTTAATTCCTTTCTGGGGGGAAAAAACACCATCTAAGTGAATGAATATGCTGATCCTCCCTCCCCCAGTAGCACTTACAAAGGAGAGTATATGTGGAGTTCACTGACTGATGTGAAATTTCTATTCTTTACTTACAGGTGGCATTAGAAATGGTTCTTATGATATTGGTTTGGCCTGTGGGTAAGTTTTTTCCCCCCGTAATTGTTCATTGCTTACCAATAGCATCCCTTTTGTTGATTACCCCATTGTGTAATATTTTTAAGGAGATTATGAAAATCTGTATTTTGTAGGATTTCTGGAGACCAGCGTTTTGCAGGAGTGTGAGAGAGCAATATTGCACTTTGTTGCACAATACCAGCCTCAAGGAAATCTCGTTTCCTAATTTGTCTTGGAAATAATTTTAATTTGATTTATAATAACCTCCAGTGGGTTTTTTCATCCAGTTTGTTTTGTTTGTGTAACAGCCTTATATATATATATATATATATATATTTTTTAAAAGCAGCTGAGGTGGTGAAAATATGGTTTTAATCACCTTGTAGGTATCCATTTTGTGCTGCCTGCTTAACTAAAAGCGGTATATAAGTCCAACTGCTAAAATGAATGAAAGCATTGTAAAATGCAAACTCTTTGCATTCATCAAAACCATTTTTAGAATTAAGTTCCCTGCTTTTTCTGTTAATTGATACTTTGGGATAAAAAAGATAACTTCTTTACCAATTCACAGGGCTACTAGGGGGAAATTCCGTGCAGCTGCTACTTCATAGCACAGATTCCCCACTACTGCTACGTCCACATATAGTTTCCTTGCTGGCAACGTGGAATAAATTTCTGTCTGCCTTTTTCTGGGATTTTGATTTCTCAGTCTAGCCTACAACCCTGATATACGGGTAGTCCTCAAAATACAGCCATAATGGAGGGAACCCAGAATTCCTCTCATGTTGAGTCATCTACATCTCCAGACTTCTTTTAATGACTCTTTTTTTTGTAGTAGTCATTAAGCAAATCAAAGTATTCCAATGGCCATTTTGGTGGTTTTTTTTTGCCAGAAATAGATGCAAAAGGCCAGATATTGCCCCGCCCCTCAAAAAAAGAAATCTCAGTCACATAACTTCAGAGCACTACAACTCGCCATTAAGATGAGCCAGTTGCCAAACCTGCCCGAAATACAGTGACGCGCCCATGTGTGTGGGTGTGGGTGTGGGTGCACCCATTGGAACTCTGGAACTGGGTCAAAAGTAGCTTTTGAGTATGTCCGTCCTAATTGAACGATTAAGAGGGGACTACCTGTATAAAATGGGATAAGCAACAAGCGCAATAGATTTCTGGAAATCAAGAGCAGGTATTGTCAGAAGTTACCAAAGGCTGAAATGTCTGCGGCATCAGGTCGCTGTCAAAAGCCCCTTCCTGTATTCTCACACACAAATATCAAACACAGGCCAGCTTAAACGCTCAGCTGTGCCAAAGGTGCTTCTTCAAGAGGCAACCGGACTTTCGTTGTTTTTCCTTGAAAACGTTTCGCTTCTCATCGCTTCAGAACCGGAGAAGCTTCTTGGAGGAGAAGTGGAAGGTCTTCAAGAAAAAAACAAAGGAAGTCCAGTTGCCTCTTGAAGAAGCACCTTTGGGACAACCGTGAATGGAATGGCTGAGAATCTCCATAGACTTTCCTCAGCTGTGGTGGTGTTCCCTGTGCAGCTATGAGAGTGGCCGGTTTTCTCATTGAAGTTGGGTGAAGAACGTCTCGAAGAGAAAAAAAAGATTTTGTCCTCTGTAGCCCTTTCTCTGCTCTTCTGCTGAGAGCCATTCGTTTCTTGGCAAGGCGGAAGAGAAAACAGCTTCTAAGAAACTAGCATGATGCCTTGATATTAACCTCCCCAGTGGGAGTATTTGGCCCTTAAGCCAGGAATTAAGCAGGTGAAATAAATCCACTTCCTCTTGATGTCCTTTCCACTACAGTTGCGTAGCTGTGGGTGAGTGCAGGTGAATGCCAAGTTTTAGGCTTGTTCCACAGCATGTAGTGCTGGACATAAGATTACAGTGCGAAGTTTGGTATCTGCTTTGATTCAAAATCTTCAGTCAGCGCCTTGGCAAGTTATCAGCCCATCCTCAGTGCCACCTCTGTAAAACTGAACTGAAAGGAACGGGTGTCTCAGTACGGCAGAAACCCCTGTGCTTGCAAAAACATTATAAATGTCGTTCGTTCTCTTCCACGATCTCATAGCATGTTGCATAAATGCAAAAGCAACTGATTTAAGCAGTCCACTTGGAAACTAGGTTAGGTTAATCAATTATGGCTGTGTTGATTGGTGTGGCCTCCTGATCCCTCCAAACGAAACAATTGCTTCACAGGCCTTGTGAAAATGAGCCCTAGGCCTCCTTCAATATTCACACGCTGTATCAGGACCCATCCGTGCTGTAGCTAGACAAATACTGGGATAGGCCTCCACACGTCGCTTTACACCCCCATAGCTTGGTTTAAATTTCGCAATTGCCCGCATAAGCTTGGTTGGCAAATTAACTCCTGGAATAATCCAAGAACAAAGTTGAATACTCTGTGAAGGCTGAACTGAGCTCCCTGATGTTGTGCAACACTAAGTTTGCATTGCTACATTCCTGCAGTTGTACGATATCTGATGTGGAGTAACACTGACCTCAATAAAGCACAGAGGCTTAATCTTCTCCTCTCCACAAACTTGTGCTAGCTCTTCATGATTGCTGCTACGAAGTGTTTATCATAGGCCAGAATCTAGAGGTGTGTAAGCTTGTGACAGATGTTCTGGATGGTTTGTTTCACACGTTATCAAAAATGGTACAACCTCAAAAAACAATCAGTTTTCTCCATTGGAGCTCAGTTGGTGACATCCTGCTTCTTTACATGCATCGATATTTAAAATTCAACATTACTCAGGATGGACACACAGACTTTGAAGATGACAAATCCCCAGTTGTTCTCTTGCATGGCAGTTCTCGTGAACCTTGTGGCTTTAGCTGTGAGAAGTTCCAATGGGTTTGTTATACTATGTTGTGCCATGCAGTTATGAAGTGGTTTGTTTCTTGAGAAAAGCACTTTTGGGATTTGCAATTGCTTCTTTAATAATATATTAAACTTTAATAAGAGGGGCCATTTCAAGAAAACTCACAAATATCCTGTGCCCCACCATGGCTCCACTTTTAAAATTCCAAAACATTACTGCTGTATCCCTATTGACTTTGAATGCTATACTCCTACAACTGCTTGATAATATTTGGTCCAACGGAGTGGATCTACCCCAGGGTTCTTCCCTTAAATATTCTTGTCCAGTGAGATCTAGGAGGTGGTCCTTCCCCCCCCCCCTGCCCTTTGGAGTACCCTTCCCCTGAGATCCAGCTGGCCTGGCCCCTATTGTCATAGCTTTCAGAAGGTCATTGAACAGTTGGCTCTTCTTTCAAGTGCTAGGATAGGTCTCTCTTGAGGAAATACAATTCACTGGGTCATTTTGAAGTGAAAGTAGGGAATGTTTGAAACATGCCTGGAGCCCTTCTGGATCTGAATCTGGTAGGGGAGGGGGGGCAAATGTGGAATCTGCAAATTTCTTGAAATAGTGCTGACAATGAACTTTAATATCAGTTTGCCAAGACAAACAAGTCCAAATGGACTTTCATCTGGGTACAGAAGTTTTGGAGTTTTAATTAAATATTTTCCAGCAGTCCATGGTTCACATTGATTTACATTTTTGTTGTATAGTAACTTCGTGCATTTAGTTCTATTAAAATGCTTACTTATTCATTCGGTTTTTGAGGAATCCATGCATGATTTGTACACAAATAATCCTCAATGGCAAATGAAACAAAAAAAAATGTTTAAAAAGTTGGAATATTTATAATTATCAGGTACATCCAAATTATATTAAAGTAAACAAAATATCTTCGCAATCCTCAAGGCGTGTCATAACTTTTGAGCAGCCCCTAATGTTGCTTATGTTTGGAAATCAAAAGTTGAAAAATTTGACACCCTAACAATAGAGCGCAAAATTTCTGTTGCTAAGCGAGACAGCTGTTAAAGTGAGCCCCAATTTTGCGACCTTTCTTGCTTTTAAGTCAATCCCTGCAGTTGTTAAGTAGCACAACTGTCAAATAAATCTGGCTTCTTCATTGACTTTTTATAGCAATAGCAGTAGACTTATATACCGCTTCATAGGCCTTTCAGCCCTCTCTAAGCGGTTTACAGAGAGTCAGTATATTGCCCCCCAACAATCTGGGTCCTCATTTTACCCACCTCGGAAGGATGGAAGGCTGAGTCAACCCTGAGCCGGTGAGATTTGAACAGCTGACCTGCTGATCTAGCAGTAGCCTGCAGTGCTGCATTTAACCACTGCGCCACCTTGACTTTGCCTGTTAGAAGGTCACAAAAGGAGAATCAGGTGATAACACCTCCCCCCCCCGCCCCCCAGGACTGTGCAAGCATCATAAGTCTGAACCAGTTGCCAAGCACCCAAATTTTGATCACATGGCCATGGGGATGCTGCAGTGATTGCAAATGTTAGAAATGGTCGTAAGCCCCTGTTGGAACTTTGAATGGTCATTAAACGAGTGGTTTTAAGTCGAGGACTACCTTTAAATGAGAAATATTCACAGCCTCCTTTTCTTCTCCTCCCCGCTCCCCCCAGAGTGGAGAGCATGTCTCTCCGCAGCGCTACCAACCCCGGGGATGTCAGCTCTCGCATCATGGACTTCAGCAAAGCGAGGGACTGCCTGATCCCAATGGGGTAAGAGGCTTCGCCTTTAGTTTCTCTGTTCCTGACATTAAAAGCTTGGTACAGTCTGGGCTCCCACGTTGTCCTGGGACACGATGTCGACTGGTTTTGTGCTACACTAACACAAACAAATGTTGTTGATTCGGCAACACCATTAAAATCTAGCCACTGCTAGATTAAGCGCACAATACCAGTCGTTCCTTGTTAAGATTCTGGGAAACTTGAGTAATGAGTGGGTGGATGTAATACCTCCCGGTTTGTGAGTGTTGGAATATCATCCTGTCACACCCAGCATTGTTATAAAACATCCTGCATCATAAAAGCAAAAGTTGCAGTCATTGTGGAGTAGAGCAAATGCACCCAATTTTGCATATTTGAAAAAAAAAAAAAAAACAGGACAAGATGCTTTGATAATTAGAAGATGAGCTTAATAGTGTCTCTTTTTACGCCAGGCCTCCATTTTCACCAACTACTGTAGCTACTGTAAAGTTGCTTTTGGGAAGATGTGACAATTGCTGTCACTGAATTAATTTATAGCGACTTGTGAGTTAGAACATTCGGGAGGCAACTTGTTCCATTTGTCCTTTCTTTTTTTCTTCTTCTTAATAAGGAGATAAAGATGCTTTAGAACCCATGAACTGATCCACATGCTTTTAAATATTGTTTTTCAGAATAACTTCTGAGAATGTGGCAGAAAGATTTGGTATCTCCCGAGAAAAGCAAGATGCTTTCGCCCTTGCTTCTCAACAAAAGTAAGCGGAAAGGGATGGCTTTTTGCTGTTTTGTGTGCTTTTCCCCCACATTTATGTTGCTTGCGGTTCTCATTTTTCAGAGCAAACACCAGAATCATAAAGATGGACCAGTCCTAAGATTTTAAAAAAGTTCTGGCCACTGTTTCACTGCCCTTCATTTACTCTATAGAGCTACATAGAGCATCTATTTTGGGCTGGAATTGTTAAGCAAACCTTATGATTTGCTAGGATTGTGGTTTTTGCCAAAAAACGAGTAAGTGCCAGTTTTCAGGAAAGTTATCGTGAAATGCAGTCACATGACTAGATAACACGGCAAATGACTTTTAAAAGCACTACTGAGCTCCATAAATTATGTCACATGTCCGTGGAGGGGGCCCCATGGTCAAAACTTCAAATCTGATAGTAAGCCCCATTTTGGAGGGGTTGGCCATAACTTTAGATGGCTGTTAAGCGACCGGCTGTAACTTGAGGACTACCCATACTAGATATCCTAGTGCTTTATAGTTGGGAAAGCCGATGCCAACTAATGAGTGTTTCCAAATTAGCATAGTTTATTCCAAATGCATAAAATAACATGTCCTTGTTGGACTCTTTCGCTTAGACCAGGTTGAGGTCTCCAAACCTGGCCACTTCAAGACTTGTGGACTTCAACTCCCAGAATTCCCCAGCCAATTTGAAGATACCTTGCTTAAGACTATGACCACACAGATTTATATGGCTCCCTCCATTTATGTATCATTAGTCATTTTGGATTGCGGTTCCCATTATCTTCCAGACCGGCTAACGATTTTACACAGCGTAGTTGGCCTGATAAAGGCAAGGGTCTTAAGACCCTTGAGTGTCCTTTCCCCCAATGTAGTCTGCTGTGATCCAGAGGGTGCTGATGGAAGTGCAGCCAGAGTTCTATTCAGATATTAACTCCTAGTTGTGGAGAACCCAGCCCTGTTGCCTCTATGCAAGGATTGTGTACAATCACAATATATCTGGGGCAAGTAACCTAGGTTAAGGCTGCAGGATTTGCTGAAACTAAGAGCTGGCTCAGTTGCTTACCAGAAACGGGGGCCAAGGGTCATTTGAAAGCAAATAGGACCTTTGGTGGGAAAGCTGAGCCATCCTTACTTCTGTTTCTCAAGACCCCCAAAAACTACAAGCACTGGACTGCAAGGTAGCAAGTCTGGGAAAGGGAGGTCATTATTCTCCTAGATCAGGGGTCTCCCGAATTTGGCAACTTTAAGACTTGTGGACTTCAACTTCCAGAATTTCTCAGCTAGCATGGCTGGATAAGGAATTCTAGGATCTGAAGTCTGCATGTCTTAAAGTTGTCAAGTTTGGAGACCCTTTTGGTAGATTACTCACCTGCTTTTAAACACACAGACACAGACACACACGTCAAGCTTTTGTCAGACACAAACTAACATGGTTTTTTTTTAAAAAAAAATGGCATTGTATTACTATTAACATAATACAGTCTCATTTGTGTTTACATAAATAGGGAATCTGTGTTTCATGTTACGAACCATCTCGGACTAAGGTCGCATCCTCTATTATTCTGCTAAGCATTAGAGCTGTAGGAATCCTCTTCATTGCTATTGTAAGACATAGATAGTCCTCCACTTATGACAATAAAGGAGCATGTCCATTACAGTACTAAATCATGATGGTTATAAAGCAGAGCGAGTCGCCAACTACTCATTGTTGTGGAAGTCCTGCGACATTAGGGCATCAGAACTTTGAAACTGAATCATAATTAGCCCTGGGGAGATCCGTCAAGATAAACTCCTCAACTTATGACAGGGTCCTTAACAACTATTCAGAGTTTATCTTGTATTGTGCAAGATAAATGACAGTTTGATCAAGGTTGGTGCTGCTTAAAAGCCATTTTTTCAAGGGAATAGTTATGATTATTTCCAGGACTAATAAAAACAATTCCCTCTATCTGACTCTTTTCTCTCTAACTTCTTGAAGATGTTTCTTGTGAAAGTTTTAAAATACATCTGGGCTCCTTTCTTATATATACTAAGTCTTTTTGAGGTTTCAAACATATACCATAATGATAATTATTTGGGTGTGGTGTGTTTCCAGAGCAACTCGAGCTCAGAAGTTGGGCTGGTTTAAAAATGAGATTGTCCCCGTGGAGACCACCGTCACCGATGACCAGGGCACTGAGAAAATAATCACAGTGCTGCAGGATGAAGGGATCAGGCCCAGCACCTCGCTGGAGGGATTAGCCAGGCTGAAGCCAGCCTTCCAGGAGAATGGGACTACCACAGCTGGTAAGCCTTTGTCTCGGAGGCCAGAGACAAAGTGGAGGGGATTGACTTAGTGCCATAGAGCCAGTTTGGTTAAGAAACCAGGAGATGGTGAGCTCTAGTGCCACCTTAGGCATGAAAGCCATCAGGGGGACTTTGGCACCATCACTGGGAGACAGTGAATTCTAGTCCTGCTTTAGGCATGAAACTTAGTGGGGGACGTTGGGCCAGTCCCTCTCAAAGATAAAAAAATAAATGTAAAAATAAGTAAAATGTGTGCCAGTTTGCTTTCAAACTAATAGGAATAACAGATGGAGATTAGGGGATCTGAGTTCAGGTTTCTATGTAGTGGCAGAGTTCGCACAGTGACTTCAGGCCATGTCTTGGCATCTATCTCTCAGCCCAGATTATCACACAGTGGAGTGGTGGTGAGGATAAAATAAAGTGAAGTCTCATTTTATGCCATGTTGGCCACCTAGAACGCAGCCCCCCCCCTCCCCAAGCATACACAAAGCCCCTTCATACATTTCCCATCGTTGTTACAAAATTGCCTTGTTAATGTGAGAAAAGGGAAAAGTTATTTCCACATTACACAATTTGCAGAGTTCATGTAAACTGTTTTTAGACTCCATTAGATTTTTTTTAATTGTTTTTTTTTTTTTTTTTTGGCAACCCTCTTTATATGTGAGAGTGATGTTCATTGTAGAAATCTTTTCTATCACTGGTTTCTGGATGGCGGTGATGTAATGAACTCAGCTGTGCTGTTCTATCGGTTCGCCTGCACCTCATAACTTAGGTCTCCATGAAATGGTTTCTCTCAGGTAACTCCAGCCAAGTCAGTGATGGGGCTGCTGCAGTGCTCCTGGCCAGACGTTCCGCGGCTGCGCAGCTGGGGCTTCCTGTCCTTGGGGTGCTGAAATCGTATGCTGTGGTTGGGGTCCCACCAGATGTTATGGGCATAGGGCCAGCCTTTGCCATCCCAGAGGCACTGAAAAAAGCAGGTGAGCAGCATCATCTGAGATGAAGAGGGACGGGCAGAAATCCACGCAGTTAATGGAGTATCCTTCCTTTGGGTGGAAGGGCTCCTGACACCATTCCCCTTCGGGAGGAGAGTGTTTCCCTCAACCTGTTGCACTGTTTGCTCATGGTGGCCCTTCAGGGGGTGGGAGGTCTTCCTGGAATGGTTTTTAGGACTGATTAGGGGCATCTTTGGGGCAGAAGGACACCGAATCTCCATGGTGTGTCACCTATAATAATAATAATAATAATACCCCTGGAAGAGGTAGGTTTTACGCCGCTAAATTGTGCCCATCTCTAACCTGCAGGTTTGACGGTGAAAGATATCGATGTGTTTGAAATCAATGAGGCCTTTGCGAGTCAGGTAAGGTTTTTGGAGGGGAGGTTAGAATGAAGACACCGTGAAGGAAATATGTTCCCAAAATTGAGCCCAAAATTTCCGTTGTTAAGTGAGACATTTGTTAAGTGAGTTCTGTCCCATTCCATGACCTTTTTTTCCATCGTTAAGTGAATCACTGCACTTACTAAGTTAGTAACCCGGTTATTAAGTGAATCTGGCTTCTCCATGGACTTGGCTTGTCAGGAGGTCGCAAAAGGGGGTCACGGGACTCCAGGACACTGCAGCTGTCGTAACCGAGTCAGTTGTCAAGCAACTGAAGGTGACGCATGGTTGCTGCAATGCTCATAAACGTCAGTGAGATTGTAACTTCCAGGAATCACTAAATGAACTGTTGTAACTGAAGAGCTGCCTGTGGGACTGATGTGTGTATAGAGTTGTGGTTATAAAACGTGACATCTCAAAAGAAAAAGAAAGGAAAGAGTTAACCACGAGGTCACTTATTCCAGCTGTTTGTCCCAACTGAGTGAAGTTGGTTCCCTTGTCTTGTTTATCCAGGCCGTCTACTGTGTGGAGAAACTTGGCATCCCCATGGAGAAGGTGAACCCTCTGGGCGGTGCCATTGCTTTGGGGCATCCTCTGGGCTGCACCGGGGCTCGGCAAGTTGTCACTTTGCTCAACGAGCTGAAGCGCAGGGGAAAGAGGTGAGCGTGGAAGGCGGGAACTACGAGTACGCGGCTTGCACTGGTTGGCTTTTAAAGGACGCCCACCACCAAGGAATTTCTCCACCTGCTCGGGAGGTCGGACATGTAAAACCGGATCTCCTGCAAGTTTTTAAATTGCGTAAACGGAAGAGTGAGAGGACGCCCTGCTTTAAATCTTACTCCTCTTGAGAATAAGGTTTTTATTTGGGCTCGTTTTATTTATGTCCCACCTTTATTTATAAATAACTTGAGGCAAGCGAACATATTGCGTACTCTTTCCTCCTCCTATTTTCTCCACAATAACAACCCTGTGAGGTGGGTTGGGCTGAGAGACAGTGATTGGCCCAAAGTCACCCTGCCGGCTTTTATGACTTAAGGCGGGACTAGAACTCCCTGCCTCCTGGTGATTGGCCCAAAGTCACCCTGCTGGCTTTTTTGATTAAGGCGGGACTAGAACTCTCAGTCTCCTGGTGATTGGCCCAAAGTCACCCTGCCGGCTTTTATGACTTAAGGCGGGACTAGAACTCCCTGCCTCCTGGTGATTGGCCCAAAGTCACCCTGCCAGCTTTTATGACTAAGGCGGGACTAGAACTCTCAGTCTCCTGGTGATTGGCCCAAAGTCACCCTGCCGGCTTTTATGACTAAGGCGGGACTAGAACTCCCTGCCTCCTGGTGATTGGCCCAAAGTCAGTCACCCTGCCGGCTTTTTTGACTAAGGCGGGACTAGAACTCTCAGTCTCCTGGTTTATAGACTTGCACCTTCACAACTAGGCCAAACTGGGTCTCTTCTTTAGCCAGTAAATTCTCTGTCAGAAGGTCTTTCCTCTCCCCAAATGCCTTTGTGTCTTCCAAACTGCTGGTCCCCGAGACCCTCTGCCTGTGGAGCTTAGGCCTGATGTGCTTTCTTGTTCCAGGGGCTACGGCGTGGTTTCAATGTGCATCGGGACTGGGATGGGAGCAGCTGCGGTATTTGAATATCCGGGGAACTGAGCAGAACTTTTTGTGCAACCTGCCCTCAAGGCCTGGGAAATGACCTGTGATACGTCCTGATGTGCAGTCCGGCTTTATGACTGTTACGGAGATGAATTTGTAAGCAAGGATCTTTGGCTTTTGGTCTTTTAGAAAACCTATTAAAAATAGGCCCTTTTGTATGAATTAATCGCGAGGGTGTCCAATGAAGGTGGGTTGGGGTTGGTGGAGGGAGATGGGGGGTACCTGAGAAACTTGACTGATCAGCAGTCTGAAAATAGATTGCCTTATCTGCAGTGCTGGGATTAATGTGCAATTGGAACAAAGTGTTTTCTCTCTCTCTCCCCTTGAATGATCCTTACTCCAACGAGTAAGTTCTAAAGTAGCCAAGGTTCTGCTTTTGGCTGGAGGGGAGAATAATGATTATTAGAATCAGCTAGAAAATGGGGCTGTCAGTCCATTTGAGGACAATTTTAAAAAATCATAGCACAGCATTTATTGCTGCTGGGCTCCATTTTCAAAATTTTTCTAAGAACTCATAAAGAGCCATTGCTGGTTTGATTTTTTTTTCTTGTCTCCTTATTTTTTTTTATCACACATTATTTTTGAAGATGAACTGGGATAGGTATCTTTTTTTTTTTTAAGAACGTATTACTGTTACCCTGAACAGGGAGAAAAATTATTTTTAAATCCTTAAAAGGAAAAGAGGCAAAATAAGCAGGTTAAGGAATCACGCGATTCAGTGGTTGGTTGTAGCAAGAAATAGCTGACGATTGCTTTGCTGGTGTTCTAAAGAGTTAAACCAATTCTTAAAAGATGTCTTAATCAACTAATTAAATTTATGTTAATGGAATAAATTACATTAATAAAGCCTGTGAATGGTTCCGAGTCATTTAATTCCTGGAAAGCCAATTTTTAGAACGATGGTTGGCACCAAGTTAGATGTTAAAGGTAGTCCTCGATTTGCGACCACAATTGAGCCCAAAGTTTATGTTTCTAAGCGAGAGATTGAGTTTTTCCCCATTTTACCAACTTTCTTGCCACAGCTGTTAAGTGAATCACTGCAGTTAAGAACATGGTTGTTAAGTGAACCTGGCTTCCCCATTGAGTTGTCAGAAGTTTGCAAAAGGGGATCACATGATCCCAGGGCACTGCAACTGTCATAAATATGAATCGTTGACAAATTTCTGAATGTTGCAATGGTCATGTGAAAAACAGTCATTAGTCACGTTTTTCATTGCCTGTGTAACTTCAGTCATTTAAATGGTTATAAGTTGAGGACTACTTGCACTTAATGGTTTTTTGTCTTTCTTGCTACATCTGTGTGAAAGCACCCAAATCATGTAAGGACATCTTGTATAGTTCACGATCTAACTTTTTTTTCCCCTATGAAAAACTACATTACTGTTTTGAATGCACAAAGGAACATGGGTTTATCAAAAACAGATCATGCCAGACAAACCTTGTTGCAAGTGACAAAATTAGTGGATAGGCAAAATCTGTGGATAAAATTTACTTGGACTTCAGTAAGGCATTTGATAAAGTTGACCACAACCTACTACTTGATAAGATTAAAAAAAATTGTGGGTTAGATAGCATCACCATCCGACAGACTTGTAATTGGCTGACGAACCACACTCAGTGTATAGTCCCTAATGGAACTGCATGTAAATGGAGGGAAGAAGGCAATTGGGTATCCCAAGGCTCTGTTGTAGGCTGAGTACGCTCTTCAATATCTTTTATCAATTATTTAGATGAGGTATAGATGGGAAACTCATCAAATTTGCAGACGACACCAAGCTGGCAGGAATAGCCAACGCTCCAGAAGACAGGCTCAGGATACAGAAGGATCTCAACAGACATGAACACAGGGCCCTATCTAACAAAATGAAATTCAGCGTGGAGAAAAGTGAGGTTCTACATTTAGGCAAGAAAAGCCAAATGCACACAGGTATAGAATGGGTGATAACCTGGCTCAGTAGTAGTAAATGTGAGAGGGCTCTTGGGAGTCCAAGTGGACAACCACCTAAATATGAGCCAGCCATGCACAGCAGTCACCAAAAAAGCCAGTACAATTAACAGGGATAGAATCAAGACCACACAAAGTGTTAATACTGCTTTACAAAGCTTTAATAAAATCAAACTTGTAATAATGCAGTTTTGGTTGCCACAACATATGTTGACTCTCTAGAACAGGGGTGTCAAACCTGATCGCATCGTGGGCCATATCATGACACAAATCGGGATTGTTTTCGTCCTTGCAGGGCTGGCGTGGGCTGTGTGGGCCGTATCCAGCTCTGTGTTTGACACGCCTGCTCTGGAAAGTGCAGCGAAGAGCGCGAAGAGCATTAGGGGCCTGGAGGCTAAAACAGTTGCAGGAACTGGGTGTGTCTAGTTTAACGAAAAGAAGGGCTAAGGGGAGACATGAGAGCAGTCTTCTAATATCTAAGAAGCTGCAACAAAAAAAGGAGGAACTAAACCTATTCTCCAAAGCATCTGAAGGCAGGACAAGAAACAATGGATGGAAATATCAAGCGAAGAACCAACCTGGAATTGAGGAGAAATTTCCTGGCAAGGAGAACAATTGATGGAACAGCTTGGCTACAGAAGTTGTGGTTGCTTCATCACTGGAAGTTTTTAAAGAAAAGATTGGACAACATTTGTCTGAAAGGGCATAGGTTTCCTGCTTGAGCAGGGGGTTGGACTAGAAGATCTCCAGGATCCCTTTCATGTCTATTACTTTGTTATTCTTAATCTATTTAAAAGGCTATTTAAAAAAAAAACAAGTTAACTCCAAAAACAAGCCAAGCTGTTCATGTATTGTATGAAATTCATCCATAATTCATCCGGATTGATTACCAAATTTGTTAAGCCAAAGCTGAACTTGTGATTTACTCAGATAGTTCTTAAGACTGGCTGCATAGCATCACGTGGTTATGTGACTGCATTTTACGATGGTTTTGCTGAAAACCAGCACTCACAGTTTTCAGCAAAACTATGCTACAGCAAGCAATGGTTTCATTTAAGGTCCACGATAAAAAAAATAAAAAATAAAGTTGGATTGGTTGTATGACTGGCCTATTTAATGACTGTTACAACTTACAACTGTAGTGACCAGGCTCCATTACAGATATAATTTGAAGACTGTTAGGAAGTTTCTTCTTAATTCAAGGAAAGAAGCCACCTACAACTAATGAGAAACTTCCTAAAGTGAGGGCAACTAACCCGTGGAACATCTTGCCTTCAGAAGTTGTGGAGATTTTTAAAAACAGACCCGACAGCCACCTGTCTGAAATAGTATAGGGTCTCCTGCTTGAGCAGCGGGTTGGACTAGAAGACCTCCAAGGTCCCTCCCAGCTCTATTCTCATTGACTATCTGTAAACCACAGTTAAAGGATCAGTTCAACAGCATATTACGTGAGTGTAGTTACTTTGTCGAGTATTTCCAAGGCCTCCAGGGTAGGCAAGTTATCATTAGAGCTGCCCTGTGGCAAAGGCTGCCTGGTGAAAATACTTTGGTCACCCTCGAAGCCAAAACATACGCAGACAGGAACTAGATATGTTTAGTCTAATGAAAAGAAGGACTAGGAGCAACACGATAGCAGTCTTCCAATATTTGAGAGACTCCTAAAAAGATAAGGGAGTGGGGTCAATCTGTTCTCCAAAGCACCTGAAGGCCAGACAAGAAACAATACTTAGAAATTAACCAAGGAGACAAGCAACCTAAAACTAAGGAAAGATTCCCAGAAAGGGAAAACAATTAACCAGTGGAACAACTTGCCTCCAGAAGTGGATGCTCCAACACTAGAAGTTTTTAACAAGAGATTAGACAGCCATCTGTCTGAAAGGCTATAGGGCAGTGATGGCGAACCTTTTTTGGCTCGCGTGCCATAAGTGGAGGGAGTGCGGGGGGGTCGTGCGCAAGTGTGCCACACCCATAATGCAACATGCAACCCCCTCAGTGCACATGCGTGCATGAGAGGCGCTCCCACCCCATTTTTTGCATGCTTTTTTCGCCCTCACCAGGCTCCAGAGGCTTTATAGGAGCCTGGGGAGGGTGAAAACAGCCTCCCTCGTGCCCCCGGAGGCTTCAGGGACCTTCAGGAGACTTCCCTGAAACCTCTGAAGGACAAAAAACAGCCCTACAAGTAAACCAGAAGTCACTTCTAGTTTGCTCGTAGGGTCGGTTTAAGCCCTCCTGAAAGTCCCTGAAGCCTCCGGAGGGCTTAAACCGACCCTATGAGCAACCTGGAAGTCCGTTCCCAAATTTCCGGTTTGCCCATAGGGCCGTTTTTTTGCACTCTTTTTTCCCTGAAGCCTCCGGAGGGGGGGGGCAGGGGGAGGCTCTTTTCACCCTCCCCAGGCTCCTATAAAGCCTCTGGAGCCTGGGGAGGGTGAAAAATGGCTTTAAAAAAAGGCTAAACTCAGCAGGCCACCGCGCACATGCTTGTTGGCCAGCTGACAGGGCAACGCCTCGTGTGCCCTGATAAATGGCTCCACGTGCCACCTGTGGTGTGTGTGCTATAGGTTCGCCATCCCAGTTATAGGGTCTCTTGATCGAGCAGGGGGCTGGAGGTCCCTTCCAACTCTATTATTTTATGCCAGGGGTGTCCAAACCTGGGAACTGGCTGGGGAATTCTGGGAATTGAAGTCCACAAGTCTTAAAGTTTCCAAGTTTGGACACCCCTGCTCTATGCAGAAGCAGGATCCTTATTTGAGAAGTCAAGCTTGCACCCAAGTCAGAGATATAGAAATATTTTATTTTTCTCTAGTATTTAAAAAAAAAAAAACCCAGCTACTGTTAAGCTGCTTGCCGGAAGTCCCCCGAGGCTGCTTCTTCAGCTGCCCTTGAGCAGGTCTTCATACCTCTCATCGTAGGAGCCCTTTCCTTGGACAAGAAGCAGGCACGGCTTCTCCCCCAGCATCCCAACCACGGTCACTGTGGTTTCATAGTCCACACTGTCTCTGAAATGAGAGAAAGGCTAAGAAGCGAGTCCTCCCTTTGACAGAAAGACCATTGAAGGGGTCTCTCCTGCCTGTGACTGGAAACTCCCCATGGCCAACTCGCCACAGGACAACTCGCTGGAGGACATGAGTTACACTGAAAGCGAATAAATCGTTGAACAGAACATATGTTCCAGACTCTAGGGGGCGGTGCTCATCTCCGTTTCAAATCGGAAGAGCCAGCGCTGTCAGAAGTCGTCTCCGTGGTCATGTGGCCAGCATGATTCAATGCCAAAGGCACACAGAATGCTGTTCCCTTCCCACCAAAGGTGGTCTCTATTTTTCTACTTGCATTTTTATGTGCTTTTGAACTACTAGGTTGACAGAAGCTGGGACAAGTCACGGGAGCTCACTCTGTTATGCAGCGCTAGGAATTCGAACCGCCGAACTGCCGACCTTTCTGATCAACAAGCTCAGTGTCTTAGTTTCTAAACCAAGCTAAATAAACAGGCCACCACATCAGCCAAGAATTGCATTCGAAATGAATTGCAGAGAATTGCATTGTATTAGGAGTACTGGCAGTCCTCAACTTACTATCCTTCGTTTAGGGACCACTCAAAGTTACAATAGCATCGGAAGAAAGTGATTTATGAATGGTGTTCACACTTCACGACTGTCACCACATCCCTGCGGTCCCATGATGATAAATCAGAGGCTTGGCAACTGACTCATATTTATGACAGTTTTGGGGGGGGTTTCACACGATCCCGCCTTTTGTGAACTTCCGACAAGAGAATCAACGGGGACTTATTGATAGAATCAAAAGAATAGTATCGATACAATCAACAAAGAATGCCAAAGGAGGGGCAAAATAAAATGTGAATGACAAGCCTTAAAATATTTTTTTTTAATTATATTTTAAGTAATTAAACCAGTGTTTCTCAACCTTGGTTGAGCTGGCTGGGGAATTCTGGGAGTTGAAGTCCACAGGACTTAAAGTCACCAAGGTTGAGAAACACTGAATTAAACTGAATTGTTGAATTGTCTTGCAACAAGTTATCCCGTGGCGAGTTGGCCATGGTGGGTTTGGCCACAGCGAATGGGCTGAGGCAGGTTGTCCCATTCGGCTTCTGTTGACCTTTTATCCACTCTTAGTCCAAGCCAAGTTAAAGGGCCTGCATGTCCAGGTGGTCCTTCAATAAGCACCATGTCTGGGCCCAACGTTTCTGTTGCTAAGTAAGACATTTGGTAAGTGGCTTTTACCCCATTTCACGGTCTTTCGTAACACAGTCGTTAGGCGACTCTGGCTTCCCCATTGGCTTCGCTTGCTGGAAGGCTACAAAATGGGATCATGTGACCCCAGGACACTGCAGCCATCATAAATATGAGCCAGTTGACAAGAGTCTGAATTTTGATCACGTGACCATGGGGATGCCGCAATGGTTGTAAGTGTGAAAAACTCACTTTTTCAGCGTCGTCGTAACTTTCAACAGTCACTAAATGAACTGTTGTAAATTGAGGACTGCCTGTATTGCTGATTTAGCCAATTTCAATAACCGTACTGTGCAAACGGACTATGTACTTATGCACAAGCATGTTTTCCAGGGTAAATCCTTTTGACTAGAGGACCTCCTGTCCAACTCCTTGATTGGTCTATGAAAACAGTGAGGTGATTTAAAGTTTTCATCCAAGCTACAAGGAGGCCACTGGGAGAGAAAAACAGACCATAGCAACAAGAGGATTTCTCTCGCCACATCAGCCGTTTGAGGAGCACTGAAATGCGGGCCCATAATGGCGTGGGAAAACAGCCAAAGCCGGCCAAAAACCAGGCATGCATGAGCCAGCCAGCTGGTCTTCCAGGTTTCTGGTGCTACGATGTGCATTCCAGCTTGGGCACTCGATGCTGAAAAAATTCACCATTTTATTTCAGAAGTGGTAAGACTGAAATGCATAATTTCACGCACCCTGCCCAAGAGTTTTTAAATGGGAATGGGAGCGGCGTGGCTTTGGAAAGCAAAAACATTTTCTATCCCTCCATGAAAATTCCCCAAGCGATGCCATTTTGAATCTTGGGAAATTTCAAAAAGTGGGGGGGGGGGGGGGGAGTGTCCTTCCCACCTTATTTTCTTGAGGTGGAGTAAGCCCATGCTGTGGCAAAATAATTTTCGCCACTAATTTCCCATGGTGCGGTCCAATTGTTTTTCCCTCATGGGCAATAAACAAGGATAATACAGTTATCATCCCTGGCTCAGATCAGGCAGCTCGTCTGGAGCTTGGGGCACGCAGAAGAACCACGAGGGTCTTCTCCTGACCTACCTTGGGGTGAAATGGACCACCAGTTGGGCTTTGGTACCAGTGCTACCTTTGCGGGCCTCAAGGATGCCACTACTTGGGGAGATGGAAAACACTTCAGGATCCTTATGTCGCTCATCTTCAGCTTTAAAATGAAATTAAGAAGTACTGGTTAAAGTTTCAACAGATATTCTTAAAAGAAAGATAATCTATCATCCTTGACTAATTCTTGACTGCTGCCAAGAATATTTATTCATTTGTGTTTTTTTAATTCCTGCCTTTATTAATTTATAAGTAACTTAGGGAAGCAAACATATCTAATACGCTTTCTTGTTTCTCCTATTTTCCCAACAACATTCCTGTGAGGTGGATATGTGTGTGTGTGTGTGTGTATATATATATATGTGTGTATATATATATATATATGGCTAGCTGATGAGAGCTAAATAGCTTGAAATAGATCTATACTAGTCTTCCTTTATTTATTTATCAGCACAAATAAAAGAACACAAATATAACAAAGGCAACAGTAAAAATATTGGGTTTCTGTCGTGATGGACTCTTGTGACGAGTCGATTGACAGATGATGGAAGCAGTTAGCTTCCTCCCATAGTTGGGGCTTACCAGGGGTTGTGACACACATATATATATGTATGTATGTATGTATGTATGTATGTATGTATGTATAGATAGATAGATAGATAGATACATAGATAGATAGATAGATAGATAGATGATAGATAGATATAGATATATAGATATAGATATATAGATACACACACACACACACACATACATACATACACACACACATATATACGTATGATATGCAAGAGAGCCCAAGGTTATCCAAATCACTTTTGTGCCTAAGGCGGGACTAGAACTCCCAGTCTCATAATGATTAGCCCAAAGTCACCCAGCTGGCTTCACGCCTAAAGTAGCACTAGAATTCACCACCTCCTAGCATCGAGGCCAATACCTTCACCACATCTCCAAATTAGCTCAAATATTGTCTGTCTGTCTGTCTGTCTATCTACGTCTATCTATCTATCTATCTATCTATCTATCTATCTATCTATCTATCTATCTATCTATCTATCTATCATCTATCTATCTATCATCTATCTGTATCATGTACCTAAAAATAACACAAACTCCTAAACATTCACTATATCAAAATGCAGGTAATGTCTTCGATTCTGATTCTAGACTATCTCTTATTTCAGAATTTGCAAAAAAAGAAAAAGAAAAAAAGTAGAATTTAAGAGAAGAGTTTAATTTAAGGGTTCCCTATAAGGAACTCTGCATCAGTACAAGGAAAACCAGTTCAACCATTTCTCTTACGCAAGAGAACTGCCCAGTAGCTTCTGCATCCACTACGGTTCACCAGAAGTGCCCCTTCAGATCTCGTTTGGTTAACCAGGCAGGTTTCAAAATCGATTGTTTCACAAGAAAGCTCAAGTACTGGGATGGTCAGGTATGCAGTCAGGGGGAGCACCTGCAACGAGATCAAATGCCGAAGATTTTGAGGGGATCATGAAAAATATTTTGAGAAGGCTAAGGTCTTCCCCGGCTGTCCTTTGTTGGATGGAAAAAGAAATATTCTAGTATGTATCTAAGACGGGATCTGGGTGTGATCTTTGAGGGCAAAGGCATCTCGAAGAAACCATAATGGCATGGAGGTCACGTATGTTGTGACGTCATCATGCCACGCCACAAATTAAATGAAGAAAGTCTCTGAAAACATGGCTGTCCTTCCAGGCTTTGGGGCAAGATGGCAGCTAAGCTCTATAGGACATGAACTTCAATTTCCAGAATTCTATAGCCAGCTTTCTGGAAGTTTGAAGACCACATGTCTGAAAGTTGCCAAGGTTGAGAAACACTGTTCTAAAATTTGTTTTTCATTTTTTTAATTCTTCCTACCTTTTTAAAGAATAAGGCAACCAAATTGTTTGGAATAAGGTGTATTCTAAATTGTATTTAAACAACCAACCAACAAATGGATATTTTGCTTCACTTGCACATATGCATTATGTGCAATAATTGTTACACACCCCAGTGGCTGGTTGTGTTTCCAAAACCATTTCATGCATCTGATGAATGGACTTCCACTTCACAAAGCTTAAGCCTTTTAATAAAACATGATAGTTGGAAGAGAGTTATTAGTCTCTGCTTCAAGCAAACTAGATGAATGGCAGCAATATTTGAAACCAAAGTAAGATGCAGAAAGTATTTTCCAGAAATACATTTCTTTCAAAATCCATCCAACCGAAATACTTGGCAAAATCCAGTCGAACTATGTACAATGGCCTCTAGAATAGATATCCTCTTCTTTCATATTTCAGTAATCAATATTCTATATCAACTATTTAATATTGTACATTTATTGCCTTCAATACCAACAGTTTTCTGGATAGATGCAAGGAACATAATGAAACTGATGACATTTTGATTTTATTTTTTAAGAAGAAGGTAGAAAGTTCAGATTCAGCTGCTCAGTGCTGAGCAAAGGCTCCATTCTGGATATACCAAGAAAAATGGATTTATGAAAGGCTGTGGAGGAGCTGCAGCTAAAAATGGTTTAATAGTCCATTCTGATAGAGAATATGTCCCAATTCAAGCCTTCCAAAATTTTCATGGATGGTAGCAATAGCAATAGTACTTAGACTTATATACCACTTCACAATGCTTTACAGAGACAGCCTTTTCTCCCCCAACAACCTGGGTCCTCATTTTACTGACTTCGGAAGGTTGGAAGGATGAGTCAACCTTGAGCCAGTCAGGATTGAACTGCTGGCAGTGGGCAGAGTCAGCCTGCAATACCGAATTCTACCCACTGGGCCACCCTGGCGCTGAAGATGTGCAAGAAAGTAAAATAATTATGGGATTCACCCCAAGGGAGCCCTGTACGTCCTTCTGTTGGATTTGTCATCTGCATGAACTTGGACAAATAAAAATGACAGGCGCTATTCCCCTCCCCCCGCTTCCGCTTACCTGTGTAGCTTTGTTGCTGTACTCGATGATAAGATCTTGTTTAAACTCCATGATTTTCTCCCCGCTGTCCTCCTGGATCACTTGAAGTCCTGATGGCAGATGGTCCTCTGGGAGATGTTGGTAAGTGAGTAACTCAAGGGTTGTGAGAAATGACACTTTCACCTATGAAGAACCGGATATAAAGGGCAAAGCACAGAGGTAAGTTGGCAGGGTGGCTAAGAGTTAAAGAAACAGGCAACTGGATTCTAGGTAGTCCTCAACTCACAACCACAGTTGAGGCCAAAATGTTTATTGCTAAATGAGACATTTGTTCAGTGAATTTTGCTCCATTTTATGATCTTTCTTGCCACAGTGGTTAAGTGAATCAGTGCAGCTGTTAAGCTAGTAACATGGTTGTTAAGTGAATCTGGCTTCCTCATCGTCTTTGCTTATCAGAAAGTCACAGAAGGGAATCATATGACCGTGTGGGTCATAAATATGAACCAGTCAGTGACGTGCAGTCAGGGGAGGCAGGGGAGGCAGGGCCTCACCACTGTCATCATGAAAAGAAAAAAAATGTAAAAGGAAAAAGGCTGAGGTAGTTGCTGCCAGAGTCACCGTGGATGACTCTGCTTAGTGCTTAACTGTTTAAAAAAGCCTCAAAAAACGCGCCCTCTACAGGAGGAGGCAGGAGAACCACGTGCCTCATCTAGTCTGACTTTGATCACGCGAGCAGAGTTAAGCAAGGGTTAAAAGCTGAAAAATTCCTTATGTAGAGGAGGCAGGCGGGACGCCTCTATGTCGGACATAGCGGCAGGGCAGCCAAAATCTGCTTTCTTTCTTTTTGCCTCACCAGCCATAAACCTCACCACACATCACTGGAACCAGTTGCCAAAAGTCTGAATTTTGATCACGTGACTATGGGGATGCTGCAATGGTTGTAAGTGTGAAAAACAGTCATAAGTGACTTTTTCAGTGCCATTGTAACTTTGAGCAGTCACTAAATTAACTGTTGTAAGTTGAGGACTGCCTGTATTGCTGATTTAGCCAATTTCAATAACCGTACCGTGCAAACGGACTATGTACTTATGCACAAGCATGTTTTCCAGGGTAAATCCTTTTGACTAGAAGACCTCCTGTCCAACTCCTTGATTGGTCTATGAAAACAGTGAGATGATTTAAAGTTTTCATCCAAGCTACAAGGAGGCCACTGGGAGAGAAAAACAGACCATAACAACAAGAGGATTTCTCTAGCCACATCAGTCGTTGGAGGAGCACTGCAAATCTCTCTCTCAGAGATCAATTCCTTCTAAATTAAAACTCATTTTTATTTATTTATTTATTTATTTATTTATTTATTTATTTATTTATTTATTTATTTATTTATTTAAATCAATCATAAAAAGAGTTGGAAGGGACCTTGGAGGTCTTCTAGTCCACCCCCTGCTCACACAGGAAACCTTGTACTACTCCACTTGAATGGCTTTTCAATCTCTTCTTACAAGCCTCCAGTGATGGAGCATCCACAACTTCTGGAAGCAAGTAGTTCCACTGGTTAATTGTTCTGTCAGGAAGTTTCTACTTAGTTCTAAGTTGCTTCTCTCCTAGATTAGCTGCTTCTTCTTTTGCCTTCTGTTGCTTTGGAAATAAAGTTGACTCCCTCTTCTTTGTGGAAGCCGCTCAAATACTGGAACACTGCTATTATGTCACCCCTAGTCCTTCTTTTCTCTAGACTAGTTGTATCCAAAGCTTGCAACCGTTCTTCATATGTTTTAATCTCCAGATCTTTAATCATTCTTGTTATTCTTCACTGTACTTTTTCCAAAGTCTCAACATCTTTTTTATAACATGATGACTAATACTGGATGCAGTATTCCAGGTGTGGCCTTACTTTATAAAGGTAAAGGTTCCCCGCACATATGAGACAGCAGTTCCTGACTCTAGGGGGAGGTGCTCATCTCTGTTTCTAAGCCGAAGAGCCAGCGCTGTTTGAAAAAATCTCCATGGTCATGTGGCCAGCATGACTAAATATCAAAGGTGCACGGAACGCTGTGACTTTCCCACCAAAGGTGGTTCCTATTTTTCTACTTGCATTTTTACGTACTTTCGAACTGTTAGGTTGATAGAAGCTGGGACAAGTCACGGGAGCTCACTCCACTATGGTGCTAGGGATTCGAACCGCTGAACTGCTGACTTTCTGACTGACATGCTCAGTGTCTTAGCCACTGAGCGGTACTAATACTGATTTTGTTTCTATGCCTCTATTTAAACCACCAAGGATTGTGCTAGCTTTTTTTGGCTGCCGCCACACACACACACCGCTCATTTTTAGGTCCACCTTGATCTAACCTGCTGTGATCCTGAGCTGCCCAATGTCCCTTGAACAAGAACGTACCAGCATATTTTCTAAGGTGTAGAGCAGCAGGTGTGCTCCTCCTTCATCTCTTTCACTCTGAGATGTTTTCAGGCTGTGTTCAGGGTCCACGCCGGATATGGAGAAGGGAGTTGACAAAATAAGGTTGAAGGCCAGAGGGGTCTCTGTGTTATTGGTGAGTTTCACATTCAGAGTGGTGGCTGAATAGGTCAGCACCTGAAGGAGGGGGAAAAAAAACAGAATCCATTCACCCCATTGCGTTTCAGACGTGGGATTTCTAGGACAGACGCCCTTCCTTCGCCTGGCCCCCTTGTAGGACTTCCAACACCCCAAATGAAGAGCCTAGTTGGCACAGTAGTTAGAATGCAGCATTACAGGTTACTTCTGCTGGTTGCTGACTGCCAGCAGTTCAGCAGTTCGATTCTCACGGGTTCAAGGTTGACCCAGCCTTCCATCCTTCTGAGGTGGGTAAAATGAAGACCCAAATTATTGGGGGCTGTAAAAAGCAGGAATTAGGGGCCAAGGGGGAGGGGATATAGTGTGTCAGTGCATGGGAGCAAATGGTGAGTAGGGGTTTGCATAAAATAAAATAAATTGCATCCCTGTCCACAGTCTGAAAAGCCAATTTTTTTTGAGGAATAGCAGAAACAGCCACAGTGATGCAGTGGTTAGAGTGCAGTACTGCAGGCTACTTCTTCTGACTCCTGGCTGACTGCAATTTGGCAGTTCGAATCTCACCAAGCTCAAGGTTGACTCAGTCTTCCATCCTATCCATCCTGGGTAAAATGAGGACCCAGATTGTTGGGGGCAAGAGGCTGACTCTGTAAACTGTTTAGAGAGGGCTGTAAAGAACTGTGAAGCAATATATAAGTCTAAGTGCTATTACTATTGCTACTGCAATTTTGCAACTGAAGGTAATCCTCAACTTACAACCATTTGTTTAGTAATTGTTTAGAAATTACAACAGCATTGAAAAAAGTAACGAGACATTTTTCACATGACCGTTCCAGCTTCCCCATTGTTACATCATCAAAATTCTGGCAACTGGCTCATCTTTATGACGGTTGCAGTGTCCCAGGGTCATGTGATCCCCTTTTGCAACCTTCTGACAAGCAAAGTCAACAGGGAAGCCAGATTCACTTAACAATCCATGTTACTAATTTAACAATTGGGGTGATTCACTTAGCAACCGTGGCAGGAAAATTCATAAAGGGGGGAAAACTCATTTAACAAGTGTCTTGCTTAGCAACAGAAATGTTGGGCTCAATTGCAGTCATAAGTCAAGGACTAACTCTTACTTGGATACAGTCAGACAGCTCCTATTGGTAGAAAACCTTCTGCAGTATCAGACAAACATGAAAAAATGTAAAAAAATATTTTACTGTAAAAGTTATAGGAATTTCTGAACTAATTTGTATTTGAGATGGCATCACATGGGAAACATTTGGGGGGATAACCAAGCTGGGGTCGAAGACAGTTATTAAGTGAGTTTTGCCCCATTTTACAACCTTCCTTGCCAACTTTGTACAGTCACTAAACGAACGGTTGTAAGTCAAGAACTAGCCTTTTCTGGCTACTACTGGTGAAGGCAAGCCCAACAGTTTGGGATGTTTTCCCAACATCGCTTACATTTTCAGTTATTATTTTATGGCTAATGTGTTGTGAACAATTAGCTGATTCTAGGAACAAATCAGAGTTGTTCCACATGAAATAGTGGCTTCTTATTCACTTACAAAGTTCTCTCTATCTCCCTTCTAATTATTCTTGGACAAGTTCGGTGTGCCTGCTCCAAAATGACTTTTTTCCCCAAAAAAGGCAAATATGTTATGAAAGTTATATATTTCCTTTTCCGCAAAGCGCAAGCATGTTGGCAATTTCAGAAGCAGAAAACCATGACTTACATCCATGGCCAGAGATTTTGGGATTAAGCTGCTAGCCGCTGCATGGAACACCAACCCTCTCTCGTAATCCGTTTCAACTGTCAACCTGCAGGAAGAAAGCAGAATATTGTGACTTACTGGAAAAGGAGAAAAAATAGAGTAGGAAAAGTTAAGCATTGAAGAACACTCTTCCAAATTCCAGAAAATGATGAAAAAGATGAAAGATGGAAATCATGTACCAATCTCTGGATCAGTGGTCACCAACTGTGAGAAAATTTTGCTGGTCCGCAGAGAATATTTGCATTTTTTTATATTGCACTATCAAGGGTCTTCAAACTACGGCCCCTGAGCCGGATAAGTGCAATGAACGCTTGTGTTGCTGCAAAGTCTCCCCCTTCAGAGACTTTTTGTGGGGGCCGGAGGGGGGCAGAAAGTCCCACTTGGGGTCTGCTTCAGACTCTTGCTGGGGGGCTTTGGGCAAAGGCTGGAGGGAAGAGCCGCTGGTAGCGAAGAGCTGGATGGCTTCGTTCCAGTGGGACTGCATCATGGCCTGGAACTGGCTGACCATCTCAGCCCACTGAGCCTCCAGGCACTGGCACCTGGCCTTGCACTCCCACAGGTCTTCCCTCTGCTTGGAAACCCTATGCTCCTAGTCCTCAGTGAGGTGCTTCTGCTGAGCCTCCTTCTCGGTCAGAGCCAATTTGAACTGAGCTCTTTTGCCAACTCTTTCTCCTGGTAGCTGCTCAGCTCCAGCAACTGCTTCCTCTTGGGGCCCTAAAGAGCCCGGGTAGGCTCAGGTGAGGAGTGGCTGGGAGGAGAGGGGACAGGGAAGTAGAGGCCGTCAAGGCATCCCTCCACATTAAGTGACATCAAGTTGGCCACACCTACCCAGTCACATGACCGCCTTGCCACTCCCACCTAGGCAGTATATTAGGCAGATCATATTAGTGATCCGCAGGATTTAAAATCATGAATGTAGTAGTCCCTGAGGTCCAAAGGGTTGGTGACCCCTGCCCTGGATGACAAGTGCTCTAGGTCAGGGGTCTCTAAACTTGGCAACTTTAACAATCCCAAACTTGACAGTTCATGGCTGGCTGAGGAATTCTGGGTGTTGAAATCTACAAGTCTTAAAGTTTCCAAGGCTGAGACTTCCGGGGAAGGGCCTGGCGCCGTCGGTAGCTTAACAGAGCTGCCCCCAGAGTTCTGGTTCGTTATCTACTCAATATCAAGAAGATAACTCTTTTTTCAGACAAGAAAAAAGCAGTGAGGAATCTCAGCTGGTAAGAATCTTCTTTGAAGTTCACAGTTTGTTTCTTTTTGGGCTGTGGACGGAGGGGAAGGATCAACCCAAAGCTGAGTCATTCAACTCCGACCTGAACTTCTCAGCTGTTATTCACAGCACAAGACAGGAACCCCTCCCCCTTAGGACAATCTTTAGAAAACAGACTATTGAAAATCAATACGAGCAAAGACCAAACTTGTGAACTTTAAAATTTTTCTCTATCTGAAATACCAGCTTCAATGTTATAAAAATCTCTTTTGTTTAATTGTCTTCAAAATGGCGTTTACAGCTTCTGCATTTGTTATCCCCGGCTTCCTGGTACAGAATCAAAGGAATAACTTCTTATAATCTAATTAGACCTACTCCCTTAAAGCCTTCAAAGACTCTTTGTTGTTGATACAGAGACATTCCAAACATTCCAAACGAACTTTCTCTTTTGAAACCCTCCGTAAAACCCTTCGTAAAAAAAAAAAGGGGGGGGGAATTTCTTTTTCTCCAAACAGCACAGTGGATTAGCAATTTAGAATAAATAATTAAAACCAAAATATAATGGCATCCAAATCAACCTCTGTGAAATTACCTCCGAAAACGTCTCCCATACCTGGCACAAAGTTGCAGCCCCCACCATCTATGCCCCCTAGTGGAGACGTACTAACAAAAGAATTTTTCTTGGAAATGTTCAAAGAATCCAGAGAACAGAACTTAGAAATGTTTAGAGAATCCAGAGAACAGAATCTAGAAATGCTTAGAGAGTTCAAAGATGAAATAAGGAATGAGATGGAAGTTCTATATGACAAATTCGATACTAGGGTCACTAAAATGAATGATAATATGATGGGAATTGTAAATGTGATAACAGAATATATTTCTGGAATGGAAGATAATTTAGAAATTCTCAATGAAGCTAAAACTAACCTGATATCCAAAACTGAAGTGGTGGAACAAAAAATTGATAATGCTGAAAAACAAATTATTATGATACAGTATAAGCAGATGGAACTTGCATTAAGAGTGAGGGGGCTGCGTGAAGAAAAGCAGGAGAACTTAAAGCAAATGTTTTCTGAAGCTTTTGACCGTCTGGTGGGAAAACCGGGATCCAATTTTGATTGGCAGATTGACAAGACTTTTCGTGTTAACTCGTGGGCGGCAAAACAAAGGCAACTTCCCCGAGATGTGGTAATATACTTTGTTACAAGAGAATCTAGAAATATGATATTACAAGAGTCTTATAATACTAAGCTTCAAATTGGTGGACAGGATCTGATTGTTTTGAAAGAAATACCACCTCAAATGCTAAGAGCCAGAAGAGATTATGCTTTTCTGGTGGAAGAGCTCAGAAAGCGTCAGATACAGTACAGATGGGATGCCCCATTCGGTATTATAGTTACAATGGACAAACAAAGATATCGTCTCAGTTCTGTATGGAAAGCTCGTGATTTCTATCATAAGATTCTGAAGATGGGATACCCTGAATCTTCGGGATATGGTGAAAAACCACGAGACGAACAAGATAAACAGCAAACCACACAACCATCAGATAAAACGTATCATCTCCCTCTCCCGGAAGGGCAAGGAGTCAAGGAAAAAAGATCCAACCGTATGACCACCAGACAAACGGATAAACAAACAACCATGCAACAATCTCAACAATCGTTGGCCACTGATCAAGGAGCTACTGCAACAAGCTCAGAAGCTGTGGGAGGAGCCAAACCAAAGGTGAGACAGGCCTTGCGGGAGGCTCTAAAAAAGCTTCAGGCAACCAAAAATGACAACTAAGATTTTGACATGGAATGTTAACGGACTGAACTCCCCACAGAAAAGAAAGAAAATATTTCATTATCTCAAACAGTTTAAGAATGACATAATTTGTTTGCAAGAAACTCATATCAAATCAACTGATCAAAAATATTTGTTTAACCCCAAACTGGGCCAACATTTTGCGACCTCAGCCATGGAAAAGAAAAACGGCATAGTAGTATACTTAAGAAAAGACATTAAAGCTGAGCTAATTGAAGCAGATCCCTTTGGAAGATATATTGCATTAGATTTAATCTTAGAAGGGAAAAAGACGTTACTTTTGGGAATTTATGCTCCTAACCAACAACAAGATGGATTTTATAGAAATCTCCATGCTAAATTAGTACAGTGGGACTTTGAGTCTTGTATATTAATGGGTGACTGGAATGGCGTGATCGACACCAAAAGAGATAAGAAGACATCTCGCCCGAACACCAAATTCCGAGCTAAGTTACCCAAACCCTTTTTTGACATGCTGGACGACTTTGAATTGCGAGACGCTTGGCGCGAGAGGCATGCAGAAGAATATGACTTTACCTTTTTTTCCAACAGACATCAATCTCTTTCAAGGATTGATTTTATACTAATTACAAATGATTTACTTTGCAGGGTGAAGAAGACAAAGATTATGGCGAGAGTTCTTTCAGATCATAATTCAGTCTGGATGGAATTGGGAAGGGTAGCCCAGGCAAGAAGGTCCTGGAGGTTGAATGAAAACTTATTTAGATATGAAAAGTATGTTAATGATTGTAAAAAATTGCTATCGGAATATTTTGTTCTCAATATGAATAAGGGTACATCTATGGAATATGTATGGGATGCAAGCAAAGCGTATATGAGAGGAGTATTAATGAATATAAACAAAATACATAGACACAAACAAGGGCAAAACCGAAAAGAATTGGAAGAGGAAATTAAAGGGAAAGAGTCAGAATTAACATTGAATCCAGGAGATACAAAGATTAGGGAAACAATTGCTATATTAAAATCTCAGTTTGATATGCTGATCTCTGACCAGGTAGCCACCAGTTTATTATATGCTAAACATAATACTTTCCGCAATGCAAATAAACCTGGTAGGTGGCTGGCTTATCAGATTAGAAAAAAAAGGAAAGCTCGAAATGTATCCAAATTGTGTTACAGAGGGAAGGAAGTGTTTCAACAGGAAGAGATTCAAAAGGTATTTCGGGAATTCTTTACAGAGTTGTATAAAGGGGACAAAATTAAGGACGTAGATATAGACAAATACCTAGATAAAGAGAAAATTCCCCTAGTTAGAGAAGAACATAGGCATAAGCTGAATCAACCTATAACCTCTGGGGAAATTTTGCAGGCAATTAAACAATTAAAGTTAGGGAAAGCACCAGGCACAGATGGTTTAACAGCTGTTTATTATAAAAATTTACAGTTAGAAATGGTAGAACCCCTCAGAGAACTATTCAATAAAATTCAATCGGGAGGGAAAGTGCCCCCTTCGTGGAAGACAGCGTTCATATCGTTGATACCCAAAGAAGACCAAGACCTTACCCAACCAAAAAATTATAGACCTATTTCATTACTCAATGTAGATTATAAAATTTTTACTAAAATATTAGCAAATAGGCTAATGGTGGTAATTCAACAATTGATACATACCGATCAAACTGGTTTTATACAGGGCAGACAGATGAAGAACAACGTTAGATTAATTATTAACGCTTTAGAATACCTGGGAAAGAACAATCAAATCCCGGCCGCATTCATATTTTTGGATGCGGAGAAAGCCTTTGATCGAGTTAATTGGCAATTCCTGCTGAAGACATTGCAAAAAATGCAGATAGGAGATGGCTTTTTACGGTCAATTGGTGCAATATATCAGCAGCAAACAGCCCAGATCATTGTCAATGGAAGTCTGACAGACTCCTTTCAAATTGAAAAAGATACAAGACAGGGCTGTCCTCTGTCCCCATTATTGTTTATTATAACTTTGGAAATACTGTTGAATAAGATACGGGGCTTGGGCGGTCTAAAAGGGATTAAAATTAGACAGCAAGAATATAGAGTCCGTGCATTTGCGGATGATCTGGTCATAATATTGGAACAACCGCAGGAATCTAGTAGGGTATTATTGAACACGATCAATCAATATGGTCAAGTCTTGGGATTTAAAATAAATCTAGGAAAAACCAAAATATTAGCTATAAATATGACTATCAAACAGAAGGAAGAACTGGGGGCGATGCTAAGATGTGAGGTAGTTAAAAAAGTTAAATATCTTGGAGTTAATATTTTAATCTCAAATGGGAAATTATATAAGCATAATTATGAACCACTTTGGCAGTTGAAAAGGTGGGAAAAATTACATTTGTCCTTGCTGGGTAGAATAGCGGCAGTAAAAATGAACATTTTACCAAAATTTTTATTTCTTTTTCAAATGTTACCAATACTTAAAAGAGATGCGAATCTTTCAGAATGGCAGAAGGGTATTAACAAATTTGTGTGGGCAGGAAAGAAGCCGAGGGTAAAGATGAAAATAATGCAAGATGCACGTGAAAGAAGAGGATTGAAATTACCTAACTTAAAATTATACTACGACGCAGTGGCATTATCTGCAATTAGTGACTGGATTCATCTAACTAATGACAGAATTTTGAATATCGAGGGATATGACTTGTTATATGGTTGGCATGCTTACCTGTTATTTAACAAAAAAATGGATAAGAAATTTAAAAATCATATCTTAAGAAATGCTTTATTGCGGGTTTGGAAAAAATATCAACATAAATTAAATGATAAAGTGCCCATGTGGGCAATTCCTAGACATGCAATTGAAAATATGAATGTAGAACAAAAACACGATAGAACCACCTATAGACAACTTCTTATCTCAGAAAGAGGGGTGATGCAACTAAAATCTTTAGAGGTACTTAAAGAAGAGAAGGTAGTTCAAACGTGGTTTCAGTATGGTCAACTACAGGCTAGGTGGAAAACAGATAAAAAAATTGGCTTTGTAAAAGTTGAGGATAATTTGTTTAAACAAATAAGAGATCAAAGCTCAATGCACATAAAGAGGATATATAATGTACTAATACAGATGGATTCTGAAACGGAACTGATTAAGGATTGTATGATAAAATGGGCTCAGAATATCGAGGAACCAATAATGCTTGAAACATGGGAAAGAATCTGGGTAAGAAATGTGAAATTTACACAAGCACAAAACTTGAGAGAAAATTTTTATAAGATGTTTTATAGATGGCACCTAGATCCTAAAAAGCTTGCCTCTATGTATCCAAATGTTCAACCTAAATGTTGGAGATGTGGTTCTTGTGATGCTACATATTTTCATATATGGTGGACATGTCGTAATGTCAAGGCATTTTGGATAAAAATATGGTGGATCCTGCAAAACATTTTCAAAAGAAGGATAAAATTCACCCCCCAGTTGTTTTTACTGGGTATATGTATTGACTTTACAGCAGCAGAGACTAATTTGGTTCTGTACTTAATAACGGCAGCAAGACTCTTGGTGGCGCAGTATTGGAAGAAGAAAGATTTACCTACAATTCAAGAATGGACTTTGAAAGTTATGAACTTAGCTGAAATGGCCAAAATTTCAGCATATCTCAAAGAACACTCAAACGAGAGATATAAACGAGACTGGAAAAAATGGATTGATTACATAAAAAGTAAATATGGGACTAAGAAACTCCAGATAGCTTATGCTTAGTATCAGTAACAATTTAAATTGTTTAAAATTTGGGTAACAGTAAGAAGCTGAGTTCAATGTAGAGATATTTTAGACTGTGATTGTCCAAAAGTTATACCACGTATGGTCTTTGGGAAGTCGGGGGGAGGGAAGGGAGGTGGGGATTTAGGGGTAGGGGGGAGGGGGGAAATACAATATGTGTTAAATTCCATGATTGCATTTGTATACTGTGGCTTTTCAATGTTAGTGCAAAAATAGAACAAACCGAATATACTGGAAGGTAATAGAAATATACCGAAGGAAAGAGTCGAGTGAAAGAAGAAGGAGGGTGGAGAGGGTGAGAGAGAGGAGGAGGAGAAGGGAGGGAGGGAATGGATTAGAGGGAGTGACAGGGTTAGGGTTAGAAAGAAGGGGAGGGGAAGTAGGCGTAGAGGGGTGTGTGAGAAGGAAGAATGAAAGTTGGAGGGGGTTGAAAGAGGGTGTATGGCAGGCTAAGGTGGTATACTGGGTTTGTATTGTAGAGGGCATTTTCTATATAAGTGAGGGCCGTGTTTATTATTCAATGTTATATGCCCTGATTAAGCACAGTAAATATGTGATTGTATAGAATGAAAACATAATAAAATATATATATTAAAAAAAAAAGCAGAAAAAAAAGAAAGGAAAAAAAAACAAACGTAAAAAAAAAAAAGTTTACAAGGCTGAAAGCTCCTGTCCTCCAGGGATAGAATGGGAACAACTATCCCGTCCTTGTGGTGCATCTCCTAGAAATGGGCAACCATGTTCTAGGAACAGAAGATACTTTTAGGGACCAAAAGTGCTGGAATGGCAACTTCTCCAGCTCTACCTGAAGTGCTTTTGAAAGGACAAGTAATTTTAGGGGGCACCGCAGGACACCAAAAGAATGTTGGAGTTGGAAAGAATGACAAGGAACATCTAAGCCAGTGATGGCTAACGTTTTTGTCGTCATGTTCTGAAAGTGCCCCCTGCCCCACAACGCATGTACACACAATCCCCCTGTGCTCCCTCAGTCCCTGCGCATGCACACCCCCTGTATTTCCCTCCTGCCCATCGCATGTGCACGTGACCCCCCCTGCCCCCAATGCATGCGCATGTGTCTCCTATATGCGCTCCGCCCAACACGCATGCATGACAAAGACCCCAAAATCAGCTGCCCAACGCTTAAGTTGCTAGTCTAGAAACCAGAAGACATGAGTTCTAGTTCTGCTTTAGACAGCTGGTTGATTCTGGGCCAATCATCAGGCGACTGTAAATCCTTATCCTAGTGTTGACAAGGTGACTTTGGGCCAGGACCAAAGTCAACCAACACACTTCACAGGGTTGTTGTTCTGAAGGAAACAGGAGGAGATAGGAGAATTTTGGGTCAGGTCTGCCATCACATTGCTTCAGCTTGGTTTGCTCTGATGGCTTCCTGCCATAAAAGTGGGGAGGAGGAGTAAGGGAATATAGGGAGGGAGGATGACAGGATGAGGGGAACCAAAGGTGCCAGCCAAGAACAGAGCCTGGAAGATCCAAGGACACAAGTGTAAGAACCAGAGGTGATATTCAGCTGGTTCAGATAGGTTCGGCCAAACCGGTGGTGGAAATCGTAGGTGGGTCGGTGTGCTCTCATTTGTGAACTGGTAGGGAAAGTTAAGTAAACACCACCCCTGGTATGACAATGTGAATGCCCACTAAAGAGGTGCCTAACTTTGGTACTGTTATGAAAACACCTAGTCTGAATACCATTGGACATTAACCGAGGAAAGGGCCCTGGAGAAGCGAAAACAACTTTGGTTTACACGGAAATATTCTGATCTGGCTTTGCTATGCAGTAACCACTTTTCACTACCGATGGAGTCGAGGGTCTTTCTTTCCTGAAGATCCAAGGTGGGACAGGCCTGACAATTATGTATATTTGCCATTTTGAGTTACAAGTAGTCCTCGTAATTAAACCCCAAATTAATGTTGCTAAGTGAGGTTCGCCCCATTTTACGACCTCTCTTGCCGCACTTGTTAAGTGAGTCATTGCAGTTCTCACATTAATAGCACAGTTGTTAAGTGAATCTGGCTTCCCCATTGACTTTGCTTGTTAAAAGGTCGCAAAAGGGGATCACGGGACCCCAGGACACTGCCACAGTCATAAATACAAGTCAGTTGCCAAATGTCTGAATTGTGATCACGTGACCATGGGGATGCTGCAACGGTCCATAAGTGTGAAAAATTGTTATGTCACTTTTTTTAGTGCTGTTGTAACTTTGAAGAGTCACTGAATAAACTGTTGTAAGTCGAGGACTGCCTGTACTTATAAAGTAACAAAGGCAGGATAAAAAATCTAATAGATAAATAAAATAAATACCATATTTTTCGGAGTATAAGATGAACTTTTTTCCCTCAAAAAAGAGGTTGCGTCTTATACACTGAATACAGCATTTTTTGCCTCCTGAAACCCCGCCCCCTTCACCAAAATGGCAGTGCGGTGCCTGTAGGTGGCTTTCAGAGTGCTCCTGGGGGCTGGGGAGGGGAGAAATTAGAGAGAAACGGGCCATTTTTCCCTCAGTTTTGCCCTCCCCAGCCCCCAGGAGGACTCTATAAGCCTCTAAAGGCTATCCATGCCCCTTTTTTTAAAAAAAAAAATGGGCCCCCTTTTGCAAAAAATGGGCCATTTGGGGGGGCACCCCCCAGGAGCACTCTATAACCCTCCTAAAGGCTATTCATTTTTGGGAGGTGCGCAGACTGCAAAAACTTTTTTTTTTTGCCTCTTTAAAACCTTGGTGCGTCTTATACTCCAGTGCGTCTTATACTCCGAAAAATACGGTAAGTCATATAGTCATATTTCGTATTATGCCCCTTTCACACCCAGTATTGGCTTACAAAGCAGGTTTGACGAATGCTTGCAAATCGATCCTCAGGGGGGCAAGCAAGTGTCCATCTTCACGAGTTACTTTCCCAGGTACTTCCCGGATAATCTGAGAGAGAGGAAAGTCAAAAGGGATGAAACTAGATTGGGAAGGGCGTTCAGTTCATTCAATTTACTTCAATAACTTTAACATATAAATATTATTGTTCTACTGTTCTCCTTGACCGATTACCCCAATTGAACCGAAAAGTTCCATTGCTAAGTAAGACAATTAATTTTGTCCTGTTTTATTACCTTCCTTGCCACCGTTATTAAGTGAATCGCTGCAGTTGTAAAGTTAGTAAAACAGTTGTTAAGTGAATCTGGCTTCCCCATTGGCTTTTCTTGTCCTGGGACACTGCAACCGTCATAATTTTGAGTCAGTTGCCAGGTGTCTGAATTTTGATCATGTGACCATGGCGATGTTGCAGTGGCCATAATTGTGAAAAATCATCACGTCACATTTTCAGTCCCATTGTAACTTTGAACTGTCATTAAACAAACCGTTGTAACTTGAAGACTACCTATGTTATGGAAAAGGGGAGATTTCCTTGATTCCCCCCCCCCCCCAATATTGGTTCCAGCTCCTTTGAAAGGCAGTTTTATCATTCACATTAAGTTACCATACAGCATAATCATCTCTAATCTCAGATTCAGGTGACCTATAACAATTCATTTAGTGAGCATTCAAAGTTACAACCTGACTGAAAACAGTGACTTATGACTGTTTTACACACTTATTTATCAATGCAGCATCCCTAAGGCCACACAATAAAAATTTGAACACTTGGCAAATGATTCATACTTATGATGGCTGTAGTGTCCCAGGATCATGTGACCTTTTGTGACTTCTGACCAGCAGAGTCAATGGGGAAGCCAGATTCACTTAACAGCCAGGTTACTAACATCAACTGCAGGGATTCACTTAACAACTGAGGCAAGGGAGGTCAGAAATGGAACAAAATTCATTTAACAACTGTCTCATTTAAGAACAAAAATGTTGGGCTCAGTTGTGGTCATAATTTGAGGACTACCTGTACCCAATGTGTTTTGATGTGAAAATTCTGTCCCAGTACTTATCGTTTGTTTAGTACTCAACACGGCAGCTAGAAGTTGTTGGTGTCAGCTGCCTTGTGATTCACTACCTTATTCCTTGTGAGGAAAAAAGTGTCGGTACTCATCCTGCCTCCCAGAACCAATCCAAGAAACAAATGAAGAAGCAGTTGCCTTTTGAAAAAGCACTTTTGGGGCAACCATGGCCTGGATGACTGAGAACCTCCATAGACAAGGCAAGGATGGAATGAAAATTAATACTAAAAGTCAATTAGAAGATGCGGGGAGGGTTTTCAGAATGTAACTAGCCCAGGTTCGTGTGCTCTTCCGTAAGGCCCAAAAGCAAGGCTTTTATAGCTTTACAGAGGACCAAAATAGTGGTGCCCCTCCTCACCATCGGGGGCAGAATATTCCACCAACTGGGGGAAGCATCAGAGAAGGCTCTCTTCTTGGGACCCCGCCGGTTGGAATTCTTCGGCTGATGGGGGTCCGTAACATGTCCTCCCTGCCTGATCTTAGAATAGAATAGAGTAGAATAACAGAGTTGGAAGGGACCTTGGAGGTCTTCTAGTCCAACCCCCTGCTTAGGCAGGAAACCCTACACCACTTCAGACAAATGGTTGTCCAACATCTTCTTAAAAACTTCTATTTTGATCTCTCTTCTTGTGAGATGGGCAGCCATATACATTTGGTTCTTAAATAAATAAATCCCGGCAACTGACAGTAAGTAAAAGGCTGAGTGGTGGAGTTTAGTTAGCAAGCAATTTATAAAACCTAAGTTTGGGGCGAATCCCATCAATAAATGGGAGGATTTTAAGGACCGTATCAAAATGCCAGGGGATTGGCCAACACAGCTGCCAACTTGGCTAACTCTTCAGCATCATCCCCCTTTGAAGCACTGGAGTAAAACCCATGTCTGCTACCAGTTGATTGACAAAATGACGTCGAGAAGTGTCTCCTCCAGCTTCTAGATTGGATCCTGATAGAGGCACATGTGACTGAGTTGGGGAAAAAATGGATTAAAAACTCTCCCCCTTCTCTGAAAATGCTTCGTTAATGGTTGAGGAGCCCTGTTGAATGTATTTGGCTGGGGGACAGAGAGGGAAACTCATCTAAGGGGGGATACAGATACCTTGTACATCACACCCACAAAATAAGCATCACCACAGCTTACTCCTTCTGCAGAAAAGCCTGATTTTCTGGAGAGCAAAAGAGAAAGAAGAAGAAAAAAGAACTCCCGAAAAATGCAAATGACCCTTGCTTTCTTTATGTACCTCGCTGTCCAGACTCATGAAGCCAAGGGCAAAACCTTCACATTCGAACTTATGGATGATTTCCGGAAGCATCAGAGGAGTAAAGGAGATGTGAATGGCAGCAGTGCCACCTGCAGGGATAACCTGGAAACAACAGTCGTATCTTATTCAAAGAATCCATCAAAAGAAAGGGATAGCAGGAGTGAAGGAATAAGGTCAGCGTTCTCCGCCTTGGCAAAATTTTAAGATTCCCAAAATTTCCCATGCTGCCCTGGCCTGCAGTTTTTGGACAAGCAATAGCAGTTAGCAATAGCAGTTAGACTTATATACCGCTTCATAGGGCTTTCAGCCCTCTCTAAGCGGTTTACAGAGTCAGCATATCGCCCCCACAGTCTGGGTCCTCATTTCACCCACCTCGAAAGGATGGAAGGCTGAAACATCAGAAGATGACAGAGATACAGAGAACTTTCATTGTTTTTGACCATCTAGTGGAGGAGTCTTCAAACTTGGCAACTTTTAAGATTTGTGGACTTCAACTTTAAGGCCTGAAGTCCACAAGTCTTAAAGTTGCCAAGTTTAGGGACCCCTGATTCCAGTGCATCTCCCCGAATTCCCCCGTCAACCTAACTTCCCCTTTGACTGGGAATTCTAGGACTTGAAGTCCACCCATCTTAAAACTGCTATGATGGAGAAAGTACTACCCTACCCAAGTTGGAGAGATGGTTGGGTGGGTGGCCAAAATTCCGAAAGGTCCTACAATATGCAAACTCTTCTGATTTTTTTTAAAAAAACAATAGTTAGTCGGAAAATGTGCTACCAGACTTCTGATTTTTTTTTTAACTGAAATCTGAGGAACTGGGAGGAAACTGGAACACTATGGAGACAGCAAAAACAGAAAGGTGGCTGTTGACCTTCTCAGTCTCCCACCTCCTTCCATATCAGAGGTGGGTTGTTCTTGGTTCGGCCCAGATCGGGCAAACCAGTAGTAGTGGTGCTAGGCTCCGCCCAGAAGCCCGGACGCTTCTGCGCATGTGCAAAAGCATCATGCACGAGTGTACGCACAAGAGTGAACCGGTAGTAAAAAAAATGGAAACCCACCACTGCTCCGCACTATTTCCTATCTAGAGGGGTCTAGGACACCTCCGACAGCCAATCAGCCCCCAGACAACTTGCTGAGGGACAAGAGTTACACTAATATCAAAGAGATGATGGAATAGAATTATTTTAAAAAAGGATGCCATAGGAGGGGCAGAATGAAACGTGGTGACAAAAATTAAAATACATTTTAAATTACTTAAATCATTAGATTAATTGTAGAATTTTCCCATCCCATCGTCTCATCACAGCACGTTGGCTGTGATGAATTGTCCCATGGCAAGTTGGCTGTGGCAAACCCGCTGCAGCGAGTTGGCCGTGGTGAGTTGTCGTGACGAGTTGTCCCACCGCCAGTTGGCCGTGGCAACTTCTCCCATTCCGCCCCTCCCATTCCGTGCCAGCCTGGGCTAAGGGAGCTGCAACTTACGATCTGTTTGGGGGTGATGCAGAACGGGTAATCCGAGGGAACACCCTCGTGAGGTCGAAGGACCACGGAGATTATTGGCTTGAGCGTCAGTGGTTCCCAGAGGGAGTCATCAAAACTTCCTTCATCATCCTCAAATAGCGTCTCCAGATTCTACAGTGAAAGTGGGGAAGAAGTTAAAAAAAAAATCCTGCCAAGACTGGTACGTGATTCCATAGAGACAGGGGCGAAATTTTGTTATATACATTAAATACAAACATCCGCTATATTCTAAAGAGGTGATTCAACACAATTGCTTGGAATCTCTGCTGGAAACAGTACGGATGTAACTTAAGTGGATGGAATTTTGCATTTTGAATATCGCAATCACAGTGGGGACAGAAGGAAACAAAGCTCAGCCATGAACGTGAAAACAGTTTTTCAGCTTTTATTGCACATCAAGTAGGGAAACCACAGTCCTTCAACCTTCTATTCTTACCTAGAAGCTGCCATAAAACAGCTTCAGAATACTCTTCTTAGTAGATCATGTGTAGGGACCAACCTTCTTACACTTGCTCGCCCTAAATCCTCTGTCTACTGATACAGCTGCAGAGTGATTTCCCACACTCCATTGGCCAAAATGGAACAAGCAATGTCCATCTACTGTCCTTTAAAGGACAAAAATCAAGTCGTGTTAATCTTTTTCATTGCTGCAATGGCACAGACAATTTCCCTAGCAAGGATTAAAACCTTGTGTTATAGTGAAAGAGTGGAGCGGTGATCTTCAGCTTTGACAACTTTAAGATGGGCAGACGTCAATGCCCAGAATCCCCTAGCCAACACGCTGACTGGGGAATTCTGGGAGTTGACATGCACCCATCTTAAATTTGTCAAGGATGAGAAACACTGTACCGGAGGGTTTGAGGACTGCAAATGGCCCTTCTGACAGGCACGTGATTTGACAGGAAAGAAGTTATACAGCAAGAGGAGAAGCTCTCCAGGTGTTTTATTCTTCACCGGCTGCTTATGAATGATGGCAACTCTGAAAGCAATATCAACTGAGAATGAAGGAAATAGGGCACAGAAAGTACTGCCCCACTTGGAAGGGAAGTCAGCTGATGAATAGATTAGAATAGGATAGGATAGGATAGGATAGGATAGAATAGAATAGGATAATGGACTGCACTGGACTGGACTAGATTAGAATAAGAAATAGAAATAGAAGTACAATAAAGATTAGAATAGAATGGAATGGAATGGAATGGAATAGAACACAATGCAATACAACACAACATAGAACATAACACAACATAGAACATACCACAGAACAGAACAGAATAACGGAGTTGGAAGGGACCTTGGAGGTCCTCTAATCCAACCCCCTGCTCAGGCAGGCAACCCTATAACATTTCAGACAAATGATTGTCTAATCTCTTCTTAAAAACCATTGATTAGTTTCCATCCATTGCTTCTTGTCCTGCCCTCGGGTGCTTTGGAGAATAGATAGAAAACCCCCTCACCCTTCTTTGTGGCAGCCTGAGATATTGGAAGACTGCTATCATGTCACCCCTAATCCTTTTCACTATACTAGACATACCCAATTCCTGCAACCATTCTTCAAATGTTTTAACCTCCAGTCTCCTAATCATCTTTGTTGCTCTTCTCTGCACTCTTTCTAGAGTCTCAGTCTAAAGTCTTTATTTAAATAAAGGCAATCCCACAGTGGTCCCAAAATTTCTGTTTTCAGACAAGATAAATCTTACTCTTTCTATACCATAAGTAGACTCACAGAGAATTGTAAATGTCTTGCTGACTATAGTAGTATTGTAGAAATGCCATGTATTCTAAGAAAACCTTATTTTGGAGAAATCCTTTACAAGGGAGGAAAATGACACTTTTTAAACAGTCCACATACTAACCTGGTTCTCCCTTATTCGCGACCAGGTAGAGTCAGAAGTGAAAGATACATTTTTAGAGGAGGTGTCTGATTCCCACAGGACATTGATCTCATTGCCATCGGTATCCTTGATTGGAAACTGTGCGCCATAAAACACCAAGAGATCAATCAGTTTGTCATCATCTTTATCTTGGTTGTAACTTTCCCAATCCATTCGAATGTCTGAATTGAAGAAGCAGGGAAAAGGTGAAATCAAAATCAGGGTGTCTAAAGATTTGCAGGAGACCATGCACTAAAACAGGGTTTTTCAAACGTGGCAACTTTTAAGCTGAAGTGTGGACTTCAGCTCCCAGAATCCCCCAGTCCGTTGGGCTAAAATCTCAGAATCTGTTCTGACCTAGGCTTCACAAAGCAGACTTCTTGTCCCTACAAAACCCCTTTTTATTAGGCTAATGTGAATTCCACTCATTCACATAGTCTTGGCAAACAGTCTTTCAAGGATGTATTTACAAACACAGATCTTATCAAGCTTGGAGAGCTGCCAGGCCAATAGCTTCCAAAAGCAACGCTGTACCAGAAAGATACTTGGTAAGGAGTCTCTAGAAGTTACAAACAAATCTTCACATTCATGAAAGGAACTAATTATCTCTTGCAAACTCCCCTCTCCTTTCGCTCATCTTTTATTTCCTCGGGGGGGGGGGGGCATTCAGCATCCACCTTTGCCTTTACTCCCATTGACCCTTTTTCTTTAGCTGTTCCCTTCTCCTGGCAGCTCTGTGCATGCGCACATTGGGAACAGGCTCCAGCTGTTCTTCTGCCCCACTGATCTCCGACTCCAAAGGTAGCTGATAATTGTCGGGCGGCCCTGGCCCCCTCTCTGCCTTTGATGCAGAGCCCTCTTCAGAGCCTTCCCCAGACTCCAGGACTGGCCCATCTTCCTCCCCAACCTCCTCACTGTCTGAGTCTACCACCAGCTCCGCTGGCCTCTGGCGTGCCACAGCAGAATCCATAGATATTTGGGGGCAAGGAGAAGACAAGGAGAGACATATTCCCTTCATTTTCCAGTGGCGGAGGGAGCTTGCCTGTTCTCGGGGAAAATGACACTGGCCAGAACAAACACTTACCGAAGGGAGTGGGGTTATTGAGACGGATGTACCGTGAGACAGTGTCCCCTCCAGAGATATGGGCTCCAAACCTTGGAAGAAAATAAGATATTATTTGCAATCTGTGTCTGTATATTTGGTGTTTCCTAGGAAAGAGGGGGGGGGGGAGGAAGTAAATGTATTTCATCAACAAAACAAAAAGACATTTCAACATTACAGGCTTCGTTTCACCACTGTCCCTCTTCAGAGACCTGGAGGGGTTTTTTTCTCTCTCACTGCCACCACTTTTGACACCTACACGATTCCCACGGCTCCTAGAGGGACAGGAGGGATTTCTGACACCAATATTAAACAGGTTGTACTCGTCTTAGGGGCACAATTGAGACCAGAAAATTCATTGTTAAGCAGGATTTTCATTGGTGAGGCATCACATACTCCTGCACCTGATTTTACAACTGTTTCTGCCACGGTTGTTATGTGAGCTACTTCACTTTTTAGGCAAGACCCAACATGACTGAAACGTGTGACCTGGCAAACGTGACCACAGGAATGTTGCAATGGTCATTGGTGTGAGGACGCATCACAAGCCACTTTTTTCAGCACCACTGTGATGTTGAGAAGGTCACTAAAATTATGACTGTAAGTTGAGGACTACCTGAAGTAACAATGGTTATTAAGGGAATACTAATTATTTAACTAGTAAGAACAATGTTGTAGAAAAATGGGATGGGAAACATATATTCCCCGTGGTTCCTCCTGCTAATCAACCCAGCCAGAAGCTTACAGGAACCTTCTGGAGGAATTCAAAACTATTTGCACCAGAGCAACATTTTTTATTTATTAATTTGTATTTTGCCTTTATTATCTTTACAAATAACTCAAACATATCTAACACACCTTCTTCCTCTCATTTTTCCCACAACAATCATGTCAGTAGCTTGGGCTGAGAGTGTGATTGGCCCAAAGTCACCAAGCTGACTTTCAGGACTAAGGCAGGACTAGAATTCACCATCTACTGGTGAGTTATCCAAAGTCATCCTGATAGCTGTCATGCCTAAAGTGAGATTAGAACTCTCCTAGTGACTGGCCAAAGTCACCCGGCTGGCTTTCATTCCCAAGGCGGGACTAGAATTCAGTCTCTCCTGCTTTCTAGACTGGCTAGGATTGTGATGGCTAACCTGTGGCATGTGTGCCGCAAGTGGCACGTGGAGCCCTCTCTGGAGGCATGCGACCCATTGCCCAGCTCAGCTCCACCGCATATGCGCGTACACCTCCCACCGGCCAGCTGATTTTCAAATCTCTGCCACACGTGGAAAACGTGGACACAAGTGTGGGGGGCACGGGGCATTGCATGCACATGCGTGGGGGGTGCGGTGCCCCATTTTTTTGTTTCAGGAGGCTTCAGGGAGGCCTGATAGGCCCAAAATGGGGTGCGAGGGGTGTGCGGCACCACCACACAGCCCATTTTTGGTCCCAGGGGGCTTCAAGGAGACCTGCTAAGTCCAAAACAGAGCTGGGGGGGGGGCGTGCGCATGTGCGGGGGAGCTGTCGCACACACGATTTTGGCACGCAAGAATAAAAAGGTTAGCCAACACTGGCCTAGGACCACTAGACCAAATGGGGGAACTGAAACACAGACAGAGCTGGATAAAAACAAGCACTCGTCTTTCAGGCAGGAGATCCAGGAGACTCAAAATCAAACAGCTTCATCCCCATCTCTTGCAAAAGATGTAAGCCACAGCATTTGGGAAGATCCGCTGCTGTCGCTGGGTCAGTTCTTCAACACAAAAGAGGAAGAAAAGGGGGCTCCGTGGCCCAGGAGAGCTGCGGCCAGGACAGGATTGTGTCCCAAAGGGAAAAATACAAGTTCATGCTGGTCTAGCTACAGCTCTCTAAAATCCCCACTGCCTTGCAATTGGGAGTTCCCGGTAGCCTTGCTAAAAGTTTTGGGCATCTACCTGATAGTCAGCGTTGCCATGGGATGATGTGGTCCAGTCAACTGCAGGAAGATGGGGCAACCTTTCACAGTCATCTCTATGAGGATCAGCTTCGGCTCTAATTCTCCCACCTGCACAAAAAAAGAGTAATTTTGATGCCCAACTCATTTCAACCTTGAGCTACAAATTGTTTTAAGGTTGTTTCAAAACAGCACTGCAAAGTACCACATTACAGAACCTTAGTAAGGCCACACCTGGAATACTGCATCCAGTTTTGGTCACCACATTACGAAAAAGATGTTTAGACTTTGGGGAAAGTGCAGAGAAGAGCAACCAGGATGATTAGGGGACTGGAGGCTAAAACATATGAAGAACGGTTGCAGGAACTGGATATGTTAAGTCTCGAGAAAAGAAGGACTTATTTGTATTTTTAAAAAAAATAAAAAAGAAGAAAAAGAAGGACTAGAGGTGGCATGGTAGCAGCATTTCCAATATTTGAGGGGCTGCCACAGAGAGGAGTGGGGTCAATCTATTCTCCAAAGCACCAGAAGGCCAGACAAGGAACAACAGATGGAAACACATCAAGGAGAGAAGCAACCTGGAATTAAGGAGAAACTTCCTGACAGTGAGAACAATTCACCAGTGGAACAGCTTGCCACCAAAAGTTGGGGGTGCTTCATCCCTGGAGGCATTTAAGAAGAGATTGGACAGCCATTTGTCTGAAATGGTACAGGGCTTTCTGCTTGAGCAGGGGGTTGGACTAGAAGACCTCCAAGGTCTCTTCCAGCTCTATCCTAAATTTGAAATTTGAAAATATTCTCCTTTATTATACCAGACTGATCTGGAGCTCTAAAAAAAGGGTGTGTTTGGAGGAATAGTTCTTTTTTTGCATATAGTTTTTTTGTTTATTTCCCAGTAATAGACATACATAATTTGTGAACACTGCATTGACTGGGTCATGTGAAATTCTTATCTTCCAATTTTGACAATATTTATCCCATTTCATATTTCTTTCGCATTTCCCCAGTTATTTATTTAAACACAAATAAAATTTCTTTGTGCCCTATATTTGTTATTCCTTCCTAGGTATTGTTCTGAAACAATTATGAAAATCATTATTCCACCGTAGCTCCAATGTTCCAAATGTGTGGGATTACTAATAACACCAATTATTAACAATATTGAATCCATCATGGGAGTACAATATATTTTAACACACTATTATTAATGTCAATAATACAATGGAATAGTTCTTAACAGGTGAACGGTAGCATGTCACTCAAAACTGTGGCATGCCACCTTTGAAACATGTGTTGTGGGTTCGCCACCAACTGCTCTGATGTCAGGTCAACATTCCCTCCGCTGGATCAGACAGGCTGCCTACCTTGCAGATGAGGACATCCTTATAACGTCCCCACATATTGTTGTAGGCTGTGATTTCTATGGTAAGTTCCTGGAAAGCCTTCAGAGTCCCCTCCGACGGATGCACATGGAAAGCTGCTCCTTTTCCGTGGGACAGCATGGCCGCTCGGAAGGCTGAAAAGGGAGAAAAAACACAAACAGAATGCCCTTTCTGTGACAGTGCAGCTGCCGGACTTCCTGTTGTCTGAAAGGGACTGGCTGGAATCTCTTGTCCAGTTGAATTTTGCCATCAAAATAAGTTTTCAGCCTCACAAACTTCCTGTCTACAAAAACACATGGGATTTTTTTTTTCTTACCTGACTGCTTCTTCTTTGCAAATTGTCTTGTTACCCGTCTGGTTTTCTCCACCATCATGTCCCTGGATAGAGGAAATTGAGTCTCTGAGAACTCATAAAGGTGCCTTGCTTATCTGCAGGCATGATGCATGCTTCAAAAATGTACTTTAAAACCCTGCAGATGTGACAACAGCTGCTTTCTTCTCCTGGCAATAATGATCTGTTAGCTAAGGGACGCAGGGAAGTAGTTCTGGGAGGCACTACAATCCCCATCATCACCAAGCACAGCAGGAAGCCATTTTCCTTAAGATGACTTTTGTAAGCATAGGTTCAATAGAAGATGATAGATATATAGAGACAGACAGATAGAAATAGACAGACAATGGATGGACAGAAGGACAGATGGACAGACAGACAGATGAGAGAGACAGACAGACAGACAGACAGACTATAGTTTCTATTGACATGAGAACTGTCAAGAGTTCTGAGAACTGGTGTTTGGTTTGGGAACAGAACCTCAGATAGAAAGTCCATACAGAGAGTAGTGAGAGCAGCCGAGAAGATAATAGGGAGCTCACTTCCTGTCATTCAGGATACTGCTTACTAAGCATTATGTGCTTAGAGCTCCAAGCATTGTTAGAGATCCCATACACCCACTTCACGGTCTCTGTTTCTGTTGCTCCCCCCTGGGAGGGGGTTCCAAAGTATTTCTAGCAGGACTATCAGATTCTGTAACAGTTTTGTTCCCTCCATCAGTCTGGAAAACTCGGCAAGATTCATTTCTCTCGTCACGTACATGTACGCTTCCAAAATAGACTGTGTCTGTCTGTCTATCTGTCTGTCTATCTATTCATCTCGTCATATTTATGTTTATATTAGAGATGGATACACTTTGAGAGCTGTGTGCAAAGTACAGTAATTTCATTTTAATGTATGCCAATTAATCTGCATTCAAAGTGACAATAAAGTTATTCTAAGTCTAAAAACAGAGTAATACACCTTTCTTCACATATCCTGTGTCCCATATGGTAATATCCCACTGAGCCAGCAGTTGGGAAAAAATATTAAAAGGGAAGAAAATGGACCTTGCAGCGGAAACATTGGTTGGATTAGCTGAATGGGACATTAGAGAGAAAGGACAGTCAACTTTTTCAAAGCCCATCTCTGGAGGGTCTATGACAATTTGCCACAGCCAATTCTCCACAGCCAACTCCAGTGGTGGGATTCAAATTTTTTTACTACCGGTTCTTTGGACGTGACTTGATAAGCGTAACATGGCTTGGTGGGCGTGGCAGGGGAAGGATACTGCAAAATCCCCATTCTCTCCCGATCAGCTAAGACTCGGGAAGCAGAGAATAGATGGCGGGGAAGGGGGGGGGGCGGTCTCAGGTGGTATTTACCAGTTCTCTGAACTACTCAAAATTTCCGTTCTCCAGACTGGTCAGAACCTGCTGAATACCACCTCTGACCAACTCATCATGAGACAATTCACCACAGGACCAGAGTTAAACTAGTATCAAAGAAATGGTGGAAAAGAATCATTAAAGAAAAGTTACAAAGGGAGGGACCGAATGAAATGTGACTGACAACAATTAAAAATTTTATTTATTTTAAATAATTAAGTTGATAGGTTAAATTGCCTTGCGGCGAGTTGTCCCCCGCAGCAAGTTGGTTATGACAAATTGTCCCATTCCTATCTCTAGATATCAGCCTTGAAAGTGCTTAAGAATTATTGAGGAATTGAATATTTGTAACTATGCAGGCATGTAAATATTTGGGCCCGTGAGAAGTCTACTAAGCAAAGGTTAGCAGAGTTTTGGCCCTCCCACTCAAGGTTAAACAGAAGGAAAAAAGACGTACCCATCTTGATCCTCAGAAGGCTGCGGAGGGCTGCTGAAATAATCGACTTTTATGGTGAAGGGAGCAATTGACTCCGAATGATTGGTAATGATCAGCTGACGCTTTATCACGCTCTGCAAGGCCACCTCAGAGCCAAAGTGGAGTTTTAGGTCTTCTGAATCCATTACGTTTTGTTCCTCATCACTGCAGAACAAGAAGAACAGAGGTTAAGCAAGCCACGTTTCCTTTTAGAGACAAGTGCCCAGAAAGGGATGACTAAGATACCAGGCCTAAAGGGCAATGAAAGACTTCTTTACAGGTAGTCCTCGACTTACGACTGGTCTCTTAGGGACTGTTCAAAGTTACAATGGACATCCCCAGGCTACTTGAAACACAGATCAGAAGTTCCAATGGCCAGTAACACCCCCCCTGGTCACTTGATCATATTTTGGGTAGCTTGGCTACCAGGCTGCATTTATGACGACAGGACCGCAATGTCCTGTGGTCATGTGGCCATGATTTATGACTTTTTGTGGAAATTGCAATTGCTTCCTGCTTCTGGCAAAAATCACCCATTTGTTGCAGAGGAGAGCTCAAGCAGAGAATTATCCTGGAATCATTGCACCACCACAAACGATCCAAGACTCCATCTATCTATTCCCTAGGGAAAGCAAACAGTCTTGGAGACTCCTGTATTATAGTACCCTGTTTCCCTGAAAATAAGACCTCCTCGGATAATAAGCCCAATCAGGCTTTTGAGTACATGGGCTAAAATTAAGCCCCCCCCCCAAAATAAGCTCTCCCCAAAAATATTGCCACACAACAACAGCCATGAGGTGACCACGCTCGCCACCTCCTGCACCTCAAAAATAATAAGACCTCCCCAAAAATAAGGCCAAGCGCTTATTTCAAGGGTCAAAAAAAATAAGACCCTGTCTTATTTTCAGGGAAATACTAGAATATAGGAAAGTACCATAGTTGGGCAGCATGGTGGCTCATTGGTTAAGATGCAGGTTTAAGACCCGAGTGCCAAGCGATAGGGTGAGTTCCAGTCCTTGCCCCAGCAACTGCCAACGTAACAGTTCAAAAACATGTGAGTGTTAGTAAATAAAAGGGTACCCGTTTGGGGGGAAGGTAACAGCTCTCCATAATGTCATGCTGGCCACATGACTTTAGAAATATCTCTGGACAGCACTGTCTCGATGGCCTTGAAATGGTGATAAGCACTGCCCCCTACAGTTGGCAATGACTAGCTGAGTAAAATCCATAGGGACTGCTTTGTTTATTAAGTACCGTATTTTTCAGAGTATAAAACGCTCTGAAGTATAAGATGCACATAGCTTTTGGAAAAAGGAAAACAAGGGGGAGGGGGGAAATCTGCCTCTGCCTCCCAGCAATTTGCCTCCTTGCAGCAAACAGCAAATAGCCCCTTTCAGCTTCAGCACAGACTGATTAGCACAAGCAGCTGATTGTCGGGCCTGCCAATCATCAGCTGTTTCAGGCCGCAGGGATTGCCATAACCTATTGCTGCCTCCATGCACCCCATTTTCAGCCTCTGCATCCAGTTTTTGGCCTCCACATGCCCCATTTTCCGCCCATTCCGGCCAGCGGGATCAGAATGGGCAGAAAATGGGGCACAGAGAGGATGAAAACGGGATGCGCAGGCCAAAAATGGGGCACACAGGCAGCAATAGGCAATGGCAATCCCTGCAGCCTGAAACAGCTGGTGGTCGGGAGGCTGATCCAACCGACAATCAGCTACTTGTGCTAATCAGGCTGCGCTGAAGCTGAAACAGGCTGTTTGATGCAAAGAAGTAAATTGCTGGGAGGCAGAGGCCAAAGGTTGGGGGCTGCTGGGTGGGCAGGACTGCATTCAGTGTATAAGACGCACCCAATTTTTCACTCTTTTTGGGGGAGGGAAGTGTGTCTTATGCGCTGAAAAATATGGTACTTACCTTGAATTCTACTACTTCTGAAAGCAAGCACATTCCACTGGTTAATTTTCCTCACTGTTAAGAAGTTTCTCCTTAATTCCAAATCGGTTCTCTCCTTGATTAATTTCTATCCATTGTTCTTTGTCCTGCCTTCTGGTGCTTTGGAAAACAAACTGATCCCCTCCTCTTTGTGGCAGTCCCTCAAGTACTGAAAAACTGCTATCATGTCACTCCCTCCTCCTTCTTTTCTCTAGAATGGCCCTAATTCCTGCAACTTTTAGTCTGCAACCCCCTAATCATCTTAGTTGCTCTTCTCTGCACTTTTTCCAAAGTCTCAACAACTTTTTTGTAATGTGGTGACCAAAACTGGATGTAGTATTCCAGGTGTGGTCTTACTATCGATTTATAAAGTGGTACTGACATTTCATGTGGGATTTTGAATGAATGAATGAATTGGAATTAAAGCAGAAAGGAACTGAATCATTCGTATAAATTACATTACTCGCTTTTCATTATACCTATATCTACTTTCTTTACCTGTCAGAGGGAATCAAGTAAGTGACACACAGCTCTTTTATTTCACCAGAAATGGACAGAAAGAGGGGTTCTGACATATCTTCAATGCTACAGCACAAGATAAGGTCCTCTGGCTTATCCTAAGAAGTAGAACAGAACTTGGTTTCAGCAGAAACAACATTCAATACAGCATTATTGAGAGAACAGGATGAGCCTGCTGAATTAGCTCAGCATCTTAACTAGAGAACCCTTGCCCCTCCTCATGAAGAATATGAAATACATGTCACAAAATCTCACCCAGTTTTTGCACAAACCACAAGCCTCACCGTGGCACGACAAAACTGCGCTACGCAAAATAGCGGAGATTAAATCGCGTAGCTAAAGTCGCGACGTCATCACCGCGCGTCATCACCGCGGGGACAACAGCGCGGCGACAGAAGGGCGTTCTACATGCTTCGTTCTTTGCCTCCAAAGGTAGCCCTCCTCCTCCAGCTGACAGCGGCAGCGGGCACGGGGCAAAGTGGCCTGCCCAGCAGCAGCAGCCTGCGGGAAGGGTCCAGCACAGCCACGGGGGGCAGCAGGAAGCCCGCGGGGGGGCCGAGCAGGGCCGCTGACGCTGGCGGCAGCGGAGGACGCAGCAGCGGCGGCGGCTGAAGCTCTCCCGGGCCGGCGAAGCGGGCTTGCCCGGCAGAGGCAGGCCGCCCTCTTCTTCCTCAACAACATCTCCTTGGATGGGCGGCCGCCGCCACCGGGCAAGCCCACTTCGCCGGCCCCAGGAGAGCCTCAGCCGCCGCTGCTGCCCGCCCTGCCTCTTCCTCCGGGGGAGGCGCCGGCGGCCGCCCGTCCAAGGAGATGTTGTTGAGGAAGAAGAGGGCAGCCTGCCTCCGCCGGGCAAGCCCGCTTCGCCGGCCCGGGAGAGCCGCCGCCGCTGCCGCGTCCTCCTCCGCTTCCTGCTGCCCCCCGCGGCTGAGCTGGACCCTTCCCGCGGGCTGCTGCTGCTGGGCAGCCCGCTTTGCCCCGTGCCCGCTGCCGCTGTCAGCTGGAGGAGGGGGGCTACCTTTGGAGGCAAAGAACGAAGCATGTAGAACGCCCTTCTGTCACCGCGCTGTTGTCGCAGCGGTAGGGTCGTTTTTTTCTTAGCGCTTCAGACGCCGCGGTTTTGCCTCCGCACTTATGTCGGCGCGGATAAGGGCATCGCGGTTTTGTGGTGGAACCAAGCCTCACAAGCTACTGATCTCTCTACATTTGAAAATACATTGCGACAGCTAAAAAAAATCCGCCCATTTCTCAGAAGGCAGGCTGGTAATATTTGGCACTTCTTGGCATCCTCCTCCTTCAAGTTTACTGCTTCTCATTTCCACTCGCTGTTTCCTTTTCCTAGGGAAGAGATGCACCCTTCAAAATAAGGCCTTGGACTGTAAGATTTTGACTTTCTAAGAACGCCACATGGAACTCAAGAGGCATCAGGAACTGGGCTGAGCTGAGGAACTGTCTCATCCCAAAGGGATGGGTCTGCCCCACTTGCGACAGCAAAAGCGGCAAGCTGCAGACTCTGTCAAAAAATTCTGCCTGGTGGATTCACAATAGCCTTCTCCCTGCTGTAACCTTCACCTTCTGGAACATCATGCCCTTCAAGCAGGGGTGGGATTCTGTCAGTTCAGACCAGTTCAGGAGAACCGGTAGCCCCCCTGCCCCCATGCTTTACTGATCTTTATCTCCTCAGTTGAATCGCATGGCAGAGCATATCGCCACTACTCAGCTGTTTTCCTCCCCAGTGTAATGTGGAAGATAATTGTTCCCTAAACTGTGCATCAGGCATGTGAGCAAAGAGAGTGCGCAATCACCGAACTGGTTGTTAAACCAGTAGGATCCCACCACTGCCTTCAAGATAACATTTGTCCCCAATCTCTTGGCCTTCTGGGAGGGTCTCAAAACCTGGTTCTGCCTATTGTCCAAGAGTCCTGATGGGGGCATTCTATAGTGGAGTGGTTAGTGGATTAAAAAGTCCTCATCTCCATCCCATTGCATACTGGTTCGTAAAAATTCACTACCGTATTTTTCAGAGTATAAGATGCACCAAGATTTTGAAGAGGCAAATTAAAAAAAGGTTTTGCACTCTGCAGACCTCCCAAAAACGGCCTGTTTTTCGCAAAAATTGGGCCATTTTTTGTCAAAAAAAGGCATGCATAGACTTTAGGAGGCTTGTAAAGTGCTTCTGGGAGCTGGGGGCTCATTTTTGCCCCCCCCCAGCCCCAGGAGCACTCTGGAAGCCTCCTAAAGGCTATGCAGGGCCATTTTTACAAAAGGGGCGGGGTTTCGGGAGGCAAAAAAATGTTGTATTCAGTGTATAAGATGCACCCAGATTTTCACCCTCTTTTTGAGGGGAAAAAGTGCATCTTATACTCTGAAAAATATGGTAATTTTTGCTATAGGTAGTCATCGACTTACGAAAGTTTGTTTAGTGACCGCTCAAAGTTACCACAGCACTGAAAAAAAACTTGCGACCATTTTTCACACCTATGACTGTTGCAGGATCCCCTTGGTCATGTGATTTATATTCAGATAGCAATAGCAATAGCAATAGCAGTTAGACTTATATACTGCTTCATAGGGCTTTCAGCGGTTTACAGAGTCAATTCTAAGCGGTTTACAGAGTCAACATATCACCCCCACAGTCTGGGTCCTCATTTCACCCACCTCAGAAGGATGGAAGGCTGAGTCAACCTTGAGCTGGTGAGATTTGAACCGCCGAATTGCAGATAGCAGTCCGCTGAAGTGGCCTGCAGTACTGCACCCTAACCACTGTGCCACCTCGGCTCTTGCTTGGCAACTGGTTCATACTTATGATCATTGCAGTGCCCCCTTTGATCCCTTTTGAGACCTTCTTACAAGCAAAGTCAATGGGGAAACCAGATTCAATTAGCAACCATGTTACTAACTTAACTGTAGTGATTGCTTAATAAATGGGAAAAGGAAAATCGTAAAATGGGGCAAAATTAACAAATTTCTCACTTGGCAACATAAATGCTGGCCTCAAGTTGAGGACTACCTATAAACAAAACAATAAAATACAAAAAGAATATATTTAATATTACACGTCTTAACAGCAGTGAGGATTATCTTCGCACAATATTAGAAAAAGGAAGAAACACCACAAGGTGAAGAGATAATTAAGAAGATATTAGATTGTGCAGGATAGACTTACACTGAGAATCAAACAGAAAGAAGATGCAGAATATTATCCAACATGCAACTTATTCTACCAATGGTTGGGAAAAAGGAGTGGAGAGCAATAATGGAATCTGTATTGTTAAGCAAATCAAATACCAACATAACACGGTGTTTATTAAGCAGTAAGAAATGTAATTAATAGAAAATTAATAAAATTTATTTTTAAAAAATGCAAAAAGAAGTTTAGAGGCAGCACATCAAACCAGCATGAAGGAGAAGTGGGTTGGCTGGCCAAGATTGAAACAGCCACCACGATGCACCTCTGGGTGATTGAAAGGCAAGTATTTCCAAGCAAACTAACCTTCCTATTATACGTCATCACCACACGGACCTCCTTCTTCTCATTTGGGCCCAAAACACCACTTTCTGGAGAGATGCTCAGCACACACGAAGACGCCTGGCTTCCAAGCAGCTGTCAAGGCAATCAGGGTGACAGATCACTTACTAACAGGAGGCCAAGGATGGGATTCTTTGGATTGGCTGTGAACGCCACGACCCACCCGCTTACCTCTCCCCATTTAAAGGGTGTGGAGAGCAACGTCTGGTTGAAGAGGTGGGCTGTTGCCTCGGCAGGGATCCCAATGGAAAGTTCGAAGTGTAAGTGACTCGGCAGCAGGCACACCAGGGGCACCTGCACCTCGACAGACACAGGGACGTGGCTGGAAAGAGAACGAGGCGCTCAATCGTCATCAATGCTGGTTTTCAAGCCTCTGCTGATAAGCCAACTTGAAGATGTGTGAACTTCTGCATGGATGTCTGGGGAATTCTGAGAGTTTGAGTTCTCACATCTTCAAGTACGACCTCGAAGACGACCCCCCACCCTGTCAAGGACCTTGGAGTCCTCATCTCTAAGGATCTAAGTGCCAGAGCCCACTGTAACAACATTGCCAAAAGGGCACTAAGAGTTCTTAACCTAATCTTGTGTAACTTCTTCTCTGGTATTATTGTACTGCTAACCAAAGCATACAAAACCTTTGCTAGACCAATTCTCGAATACAGCTCATCTGTCTGGAACCCGCACTGCATAGCAGACATTAACACAATGAGCGAGTCCAGAGATATTTCACGAGAAGAGTCCTCCACTCCTCTGCTCTAACCTAAGCATAATACATAAAATTATCTATTACAATGTTCTACCTGTCAATGATTACTTCAGCTTCAAACACAACAATACACGAGCACACAATAGATACAAATTCAAGGTTAACCGCTCCAAACTCGATTGCAGAAAATACAACTTCAGCAACAGAGTGGTCAACGCCTGGAATGCTCTACCTGACTCTGTGGATTCTTCCCCAAACCCCCAAAACTTTAACCTCAGACTGTCTACTGCTGACCTCACCCCATTCCTAAGAGGCAAGCAAGTAAAGGGCATGCATAAGTGCACCAGTGTGCCTATACCGTCCCTGTCCTAACAACTTCATTTATTCATATTTATTTATTCATATCCATTTCATGTATTCATAATCTTGCATGTACTTATATCTATTATCTTATACACACTTGACAAAACAAATAAATAAAATAAATAGTGGCCAAGGTTGCAACACTCTCATCCAGGACAAACCAAAGGCTTTCGGGAAGGGTTACATTCCGCCCAGGCTGAATATACAGGTAGTCCTCGATTTACAACAGTTTATTTAGTGACCATTCAAAATTACAATGGCTCTGAAAATAGTGACTTAGGACAGTTTTTCACAGTTACAACTTTACAGCCATCCTCCCCATGTTCATATGATCAAAATTCAGATGCTTGGCAACTGGCTCATACTTATGACCATTGCAGCGCTCCGGGATCATGTGATCACTTTTTGCAACCTTCTGATAAGCAAAGTCAATGGGGGAGCTGATTCACTTAACAACCAGGTTACTAACTTATTAGCTGCAGTGATTCGCTTAACAACCATGCAAGAAATATTGTAAAATGGGGGCAAAACTCACTTAACAAATTCTCACTTTACAACATAAATTTTGGGCTCAATTGTGGTTTTAAGTCGAGAACTGCCTGTATATATAAAACCCTCCTTTCATTCTTTAGTTGCTTTCGCTGCCCTTTCCCCTCCGTCTTTTATCTACATTTCTCCAAAATCCTACTTAACAATTTAGCATTTTACCTGCTTTCTTTTTCAATTCTTTTTTCCGTTTCTTGTCTCCTCAGCTTTTTCATTCATTCATTCAATCAACCATTTCATTTCATTCATTCATTCATGTATTCATTCATTATTTCATTGCCAATCTCATCCTTTAAGACAACACAGTTGGATTATTCATGGGTGGTTTCCTGTTGCCCAAAAGGCTGGTACAGGAGACTTTCAAGGTCAAGTGAACTGATTGGGCGACTTTTGCTGCTGACCATTTATTTCATTCAGTGGAGATAATATTCCTAAACATTTTGTGATATCATAGCAGCTCAGCAATGAATGTTTAACAAAATGCCCTAAATTAAAATTCTAGAAAGCAAGCTGGGAATGAAATAAATAATTTTGTTTCTGTTTCCTGGAATTTCCTGCTCTTTTACCATTTTCTATTGTATATTAATAAGTTAGTAATAATAACATAATTTAAAATAAATAAATTAAAATACATTATAAATACAATTCCCATATCTGATACAATCATAAAGAATACAGTAACTATCTATCTGTAGCGCTCTACATGGGGCAGCCTTTGAAGAGTATTCGGAGACTTCAACTCGTCCAGAATGCAGCCGCGCGAGCGATTGTGGGTGCACCTCGGTACACCCACATTACACCTATCCTCCATGAGCTGCACTGGCTACCGATCGGTCTCCGGATACGCTTCAAAGTGCTAGTCGTAACTTATAAAGCCCTTCATGGTATTGGACCTGGGTACTTGAGAGACCGCCTGCTGCCAATTACCTCCCAAAGACCCGTCAGATCTCACAGGGTCGGCCTCCTCCGGGTTCCGTCCACCAGCCAATGCCATCTGGCTACTACCCGGGGGAGGGCCTTCTCTGTAGCAGCTCCGGCCCTTTGGAATGAACTCCCCGCAGAGATCCGGACCCTCACCTCTCTCCAGGCCTTCCGGAAAACCGTCAAAACCTGGCTGTGCCGGCAGGCCTGGGGTTGATGAGTTCCCCTCCCCTCTCGACTGGTATGGCTGTGTGATTTTCGTGTATTTTAATTATGTGTACTGTTGTTTATGTTCCCTTTCCCCTTTGAGTTGTTCGCCGCCCTGAGTCCCTCCTGGAGAAGGGCGGCATACAAATAAAACTAAACTAAACTAAACTAAACTAATCTATCTATCTATCTATCTAGATCTAGATAGATAGATAGATAGATAGATAGATAGATAGATAGATAGATAGATAGATAGATATAGATATAGAGATAGAGATAGATAGAGATAGATAGGTGGGTGGGTGGATGGATGGATGGATGGCTCTGTGTGTGTGTCTGTGTCTCTTTGTGTGTGTGTGTGTGTGTGTGTGTGTGTTCCAGCATAATTCTGGAACACCTCCAGCAATTTCAACCAAACTTGGTACACAGATAAATTACGCATTGGACACAAATACTATGGGGGTAGGACACCCCTAACACCCCTTGGGGTGTGTTCTGTTAAGATTCAGCCTGTTGTGCCTTAAAATGGCTTTTACTGTACTGCAGTAAAATGACTTCTACTGTAAAGAGCAGTGGAGTTGCCATGCTAACAGCTTCACAGTACTCCACAAGAGGGCTAAGGAGGAAAATCCAACATTAAAAATTATGTTTGGTCTGGACATTCTACCCTTATAAATAAATACCTGGGAAACGACGGGTTATCAACTAGTATTTAATAAGTGGGATGCTTATTTTATTAACGCCCTTTCAATGTGGCAGCTAACGTCTACTTTACTTTCTCTAGCTCAAAGATTTTGGTCAACAGTATTTACCGGGAAAATTTGATTCCCAGTAATTGCAACGATTCTCTTCCTTTTCCCATCTTTACCTTCCAACTCCGTTTTCTACATTCAGCTCTAATGCAGTTTGGAGATGATGACATGTATATGATGTAAACAACACCGAGACGCGGCATTTGCCAAGAGGACACAATTCCCCTTTAGAAGGTTGAATTTTGAATGCAGAAACCTGCAGAAAGAAAGAAAATTGAGCGTTCATATAATCCAGAACCCTCGAGGCTGGGTGGGAAATGATGGGACATATTGTTCAAACAATCTAGAGTACAGGCAGTCCTCGACTTATGCCACAACTGAGCCCAAAATTTCCATTGCTAAGTGAGACATTAGTTAACTGAGTTTTGTCCCATTTTATATCCTTTCTTGCCACAGTTGTTAAGTGAATCACTGCAATTTGTTAAGCTGGTAACAGGGTTGTTAAGTGAATCTAACTTTGCTTGTCAGAAAGTCACAAAAGATTATCACATGACTCCAGGGACACAGCGATCATCTGACTTGGATCACGTGATCATGGGGATATTGCAAAGGTGATAAGTGTGAAAAACAGTCGTATGTCACTTTTCCCCAGTCGTTATAACTTCGAATGGTCACTAAATGAACTGTTGTAGGTTGAGGACTACCTGTACCAGGTTGGGGATGGCTCGACTAGTGTTCTGCATTAGGGAGCTTTCCAATTTAAACCCATGTTCAGCCACAGGATAACGAAATGAAGAAGGCAAAGTTAAGGTGGGATCTCTTGGCTGTGATCTGACAACCGATTAGTCAGTGAAACAGATGCCAGATTTAGGGAAATGAGATGAAAAGCCTCATGGAACAACATTACCTCCATGCCTCTTTCTGTTATGCAGGTAGGTCTTTCCTGAATTTTCCATTTTCCTGGCAGCTGGCTTAGGTTTTCTATTTCCAAAGAACAGGTCACGCTTTCTCCCAGTTTAATCAGTCCCATATCGATGGATGTCACGTCAATGGAAAGAACAGGCCCCTAGGAAAAATTAGGCCAATTACATGTTGAAAGAAACTTCTTTTATTATTATTTTTGACATTTCTTTCTTTCTCCAAAGGATACAATCATTTTCAGAGCTGTCTGTAGGGCAGGGTAAAAAAAAAAAAATCAAGATGGTGGCCAGGATCAAAGCTCTGCCCATTTTTTAATGTGAATCACTGTCATCTTTAATTTCTGGGAACAAATCTTGAAGAGTTTTACTCTGCCCGCCATTTCTTGGCATGCCATAGGACTTGGAGGCTGGCCGGAGAAGCAGACCAGGTTCAGGTTTAAGAAAATGCAATATTCTCTGCAATAATTGTGAATGGGCACAGGGCTTCTGAATTCTGCTTTGATCTAAAAGGTTCTAAGTTATGTACATAAAGAGAAGATAAAGATAAAATTAAACACAATCTTTAAAAATGAAATTCCAGTGCAAATATCTTAAAACAGATTATGTTCTATCAAGCTGTTGAATTTTTCCAGTCCTCAGGTAGTTCCCTGGTTCCTCAGGATCTTTGAAATATATGGTACAATCAGAGGTGGTATTCAGCCGGTTCGAACTGGTTTATCTGAACCGGTAGCAGAAATCTACCATCCTATTTAGGCACTTTTTTGAGACTGGGTGCATGCATGGAAGGGGCGCAAAGCGAGCAGGTGCGCATGTAATGAACTAATAATAACAAAATGTGAAACCCACTGCTGGGTATAATGGTTCTGAGATGACATCTGCCAGCTCCTTCAGAACTTTGGGATGTAACCCATGAGGTCCCAGTGATTTATTTTTGTCAAAGTCAGACAGTTGTTCTCTTATCATTTCTTTGCTTATTTTAATTTTTTTTATTTCTACTCTGTCCTTTACAAGTGTAAAATAGGTTTTTTGTAGGTTGGGCTGGTTTCTTTTTGCGTGAAGACGGATACAAAGAATGAATTAAGCTGCTCTGCTTTCTCTCTATTGCCCATTACTTCCTTGCCATCTTCTCTCTTTAGTTGACTGACTGTTTCCTTGACTTTTTTCTTGTTATTTATGTGTTGAAAGAAACCTTTGTATTGTTTTTGATATTTGTTGCAAGTCTTACTTCATTCTGAGCCTTAGCTTTCCTGAGTTCATCTTTGCAAGTTTGGGCTATTTGTTGGTATTCTGCCTTAGTTATATGTTTATCCGCTCTTGTAAACAGATACAGCCAATAGATTTTCTCCAGGATAATCTGTTCCTAAACACTATCCACTAACATGAAACCAAACATCCATCAAGACCAGAAATACTCAATCTCTGAAGCTTTCTGAAATAGCCAGATGTTAACAAGATTGAAGGATGCAGGAATGACAGCCTCTCTCCGTTCTGTTCCTCATTTTTTCCCATTACAGTGGGAATAGCTTTTCTCTGCTCGATATCAGCAAAATAATAAGACATTTCATATATTTAAATCTGGTATCCTCATACATGCATGCATAATCCATTCCTCCTGGCCCGATAAAGCATGACGACATCTCTCAGAATTGCCAGTCAAGGTAACCATAGAGAGGATGTCGCAAAAATTCACCTGAAAGAGGTGAAATCTCTTGAAGACCTTCCTACCTTAAAGTCGGCCTCGATGTACAAAAAGACGGGATCCTGTGAGAAAGTGATTTCACACTCTAGCTTGTGACAGGAATGGCCTGGCTTCCCTCCGGTGATCACAAACTCAAACACATGACTTGTGCCTGCATCTAGAAAAGACAAGCCTCTTACACTTATCTGGGGGATGGGAGGAATGGGGGGATGATACAGATTTTTTAAAAAGCCAACATTTTTTCCCAAATTAAAACCAGCAGGAAACCCTATATCATTTGAGACAAATGGTTGTCCAATCTCTTCTTGAAAACTAGCAGTGATGGAACACCGACAACTTCTGGAGGCAAATTCTGTTCCACTGATTACCATATATTTTTGGAGTATAAGACGCACATTTTTCCTTCAAAAAAGAGGGTGAAAATCTTGGTGCATCTTATACAGTGAATACAGCATTTTTTGCCTCCTGAAACCTTGCCCCTTCACCAAAATGGCCGTGCATAGCTTGTAGGAGGCTTTCAGAGAGCTCCTGGGGGCTGGGGAGGGCAGAAATGAGCAAAAAAAAAGGTGGGTTTTTTGCTCAATTTTGCCCCCACACCAGACCCTAGGAGCACCCTATAAGCTTCCTAATGTCCTTTTTTTTAAGGGTCATTTTTTGCTTGTTTTGCCCCCTCCCACCCACACCCCCAGGAACACTCTACAAGCCTCCTAAGGGCTATTCCTGCCCCTTTGTTGAAAAAAAACCGTTTTTGTGAAAAACGGGCCATTTTTGGGAGGTTTGCAGAGAGCAAAAAACTTTTTTTTTAATTTGCCTCTTCAAAACCTTGGTGCGTCTTATACTTTGTTCTTGCTGTCAGGAAATTTCTCCTTCATTCTAGGTTGCTTCTCTCCTTGATTAGTTTCCATCCTTTGTTTCTTCTTCTACAGGTTCTTTTGAAAATAGGTTGACCCTCTCTTCTCTGTAACAGCCCCTCATATATTGGAAGATTGCTATCATTAGACATTCCCAGTTCCCTTAATCATCAGATGGTTTAATCTCCAGGTCCCTAATGATCTTTGTGGCTCTTCTCTGAACTTTTTCTAGAGTTCCTACATCTTTTTTATATCAGGGCGACCAAAACTGGATTTAGTATTCCAATTGTGGTCTTACCAAATTTCCTTATTTTAATGTTCCCTTTATTATAGCTAACAATAAAAAGATATTTTACCTAATTTTCCGATAGAAGGTTCAACTTCCACTATGTCGCAGTCAAAGATTTTCCCCCATCTAAATGTGATGGCAGAGTTGCTGTTATTAAGCATCTACAATTCAAAAAATGAAGGAGCAGTTAATCCCCTCATACAGGATAAAAGTCTTCATTTTCATTTAATTAAAACACAGATTGCATTTGAATTACGGTCACCATTAGGACCAGAGTTTCCATGGCTAAGCAAGGCAGTTGCTAAGTGAATTGTGCCCAATTTTATCACCTTGTTTGTTATGTTTGTTAAATGAATCACTGCAGTTGTTAAGTAAATCATGCAGTCATTAAGCAAATCCAGCTTCCCCCTGCTTTTTGGAAGCCAGCTGGGAAGGTTGCAAATGGTGATCACACAACCCCGGGATGCTGCAACCTTCGTAAATATATTGCAGTTGCGAAGCACCCAATTTTGATCATGTAACCATGAGGATGTTGCGTTGGTTTTAAGTTCAAGAGGCAAGAATAAGTTGTTTTAAGTCAGGAACTACCTGTGTGTAAAACATAGTTTCCCACAAGGCAGCCATGTCCAATTTGCTGCAACAACAACAAACAAACATTTAGCACAAGCTGTTGTGGTCCACGCTCCACTACATTAGATTATGGAGTATACCGTAGGTAGTCCTCGACTTACGACCACAATTGAGCTCAAAATTTATGTTGCTAAGTGAGACATTTGTTAAGTGAGTTTTGCCTCATTTTACAACCTTTCTTGCCACAATTGTTAAGTGAACCCACCACTGTTGTTAAGTTAATAACACGGTAGTTAAGTGAATTTGGCTTCTCCATTGACTTTGCTTGTTAGAAGGTTGATCACATGACCCCGGGATACTGCGACTGTCATAAATATGAGTCAGTTGCTAAGCATCTGATATTTTGATCATGCAACTTTCATAAGTATGGAAAACGGTCACTTCTTTCAAGCGCTGTTGTAACTTTGAACCGTCACTAAACAAACTGTTGTAAGTCGAGGACTACCTGAATTATCCCAAAGTACGCTTATAGAGATGACAGTGACCAGAAAGAGAAATGCTATTAATTCAAGGAGGGATCAGAAGGATGCAAATGAGGAAGACGTAAACATCAATAATAAATAACTTATAGAGGACAGTAATAAGCCGTTTCTTGGATGTGATATAACCAATTGTCAGGCACAAGAAAAGAAGAATCTGATTTACTAATGGCAAGGGCAAATTGGCATCAGATAAGAGTCAATGGACTTCAAAGGAGAGGAAGGACTTAGATCTTTTTCGGAGTGGGAGGGGGTCCAGGCTGATGATACATTTGGCTCTGCCCTTGACCAGGTGCACGGCACAGAATTAACAAAGGCAGCTGGCAGTTCAAGCCACCCCTTTATTGCTCCAAATTGGCTCAAACGCTCCCACATTTCTGGCAAGTCCCAGAGCAAAGTGATATCACTCACACACACACACACACACACACACCTCCAGCAGCCTCTGGCTGCAAGTAGTCCAACACAACATGGCTGCAAAGCAAGAAATCCAGCAGGGGAAACAGAGGAGTCCAGAAAGCGAAGGAGCAAGGCAAGTAATCCAGAAATCCAGAAAGAATGCAAGGAGAGTTCAAAGTCGGCACTCAACACTCCATGAATTCAGTGTTTGTTCCCGACAAATGACCCTCCCCACAGTGTTTCCTTAATTCTCAATCCCCAAGTGTGCCTTGTGAAGAGAGGTGGGGTGCTCTCTTCCCAAGTAGCCGGCTCAGTCTACGCTGTTCTCGCCTTCTCTCCACTCTCCGTGCTGGCGGATTAGGAGCAGGTGGTCCTTGCTCATTGCGTGAGCTCTGTCTCCTGTGCTCACTGCTTAGCCTCTCTTGGTCATCCTGCCCCCTTACTCCCTACTTACAAGCTGTCCCAATCCTGAAAGGCCCTAGCCTCGTGATGGCGAACCTATGGCACCTGTGCCACGGGTGGCACATGGAGCCTATTTGGTGGCACACTAGCTGTCAGCTCCGGTGCGCATGTATGCGGCGGCCACCTGATTTTTCATCCTTCCGGACGGCCAGGGGGGGCTGTTTTCACCCGCCCCAAGCTTCAAGAAAGCCTCTATAGCCTGGGGAGGGGTCACGTGCGCATGTACAGGTGGGTGGGGAGATTGAGTGGGCACGTGTGCCCGCACGATAGCATATGCGCGTGCACAATTTTGGCACACAGTAAGAAAAAGGTTTGCCATCACTGCCCTAGCCTGACTTGGCACGCTCTTCCGCGTTTTCCTCCGAAGCCAACGAAGCCACCCCCTCAATCTCCGTTGACTCTAGTTCCAGCTGATCTTCCTCTGCAGATTCAGGCTCCGACAGGGGCATGAAAGCCCTCCTGCTCAGCCTGGGCATGGCCTACCTCAACCTTGCAGCCAAGATATCTTTGTGTCTAACTAAGGTTAGATCGCCAGGACTTAATCTGATAACATGGATTTAAGGTTTAGATTGATGCAGGATTGCAATGTAAATGAGAAGTACGGTCAGTCTTCGAGTTACCACAGTTCATTTAGTGACCGTTCAAAGTTACAACAGCACTGGAAAAAAATGACTCATGACCATTTTTCACAGTTACGACCTTTGTAGCATCCCCATGATTACGTGATCAAAATTCAGATGCTTGGCAACTGGTTCATATTTATGACAGCCGCTATGTCACAGGATCCCCTTTTCTAACGTTCTGACAAGCGAAGTCAATGGGGAAGCTGATTCACTTAACAACCGAGTTACTAACTTATCAAGTTCAGTGATTCACTTAACAACTGGGACAAAAAAGATCATGAAATGGGGGCGAAACTCACTTTACAAATGTCTCACTTAACATCACAAAATCTTGGGCTTAAATGTGGTCATAAGTCGAGGACTAGCTGTATAGAAGGAGAGAGTAAAAGCATACCTGGGCAATCATCAAATTATCTGTCAAGCATAAATCATTTTGAAATATTCTTTCCAGAATAATATACAGGTAGTCCTCAACTTACAACAGTTCATTTAGTGACCATTCAAAGTTTAAACAGCATTGAGAAAAGTGACAATACCGTTTTTCACACAAAACCATCGTGGCTTTTGTGGCATGTGATAAAAATTCAAACACTTGGCAAATGACTCATACTTATGACAGTTGCAGTGTCCCAGGGTAACTTTTTGAGACCTTCTTCCAAGCAAAGTCAATGGAGAAGCCAGATTCACTTAACAACCTTATCACTTGTTAGATATTCCCCCCCCCCCCCAACAAAGGTTTCCACCACAGTCCTCTGTTCCGGTGGGAACAGAGGTTTAATCCCATTGGTCAAAGGGTGTGACAGACCCCTTTAAAATGGGATGCTGCCTGACCTGTCTTAAGCCGGATGTTTACCTGACTTGTAATAAAGAGTTGTTGTTACTGGAGCCTTTGTGTGCCTTCCTTTACCCGATCTAACATCACTAAATTAACAAACAAACATGGCAGAAAGATATCACAATGGGGCAAAATCCATTCAACAAGTGTCCCACTTAGCAACAGAAATTTGGGGCTCCATTGTGATCGTAAGTTGAGGACTGGCTGTCCTTATTATACGGAGGTAGCATTCCTTTACAGATGAAGTTGCACAGTCAATCCCTAAACTCCACGTGGATGCAGAAGAAAAATTTACCTTAAACGTTCTCCTAATATTCACACCAATGTAGTTTTCTCCTGGAATGATTATAGCAGAAGGTTCCAACAAGACCTGGAATGGTTCCGTGGAGCCCTTGGTGTCGATTTCTAAGACAATCACATCTTCCTTTCTCCGTTCTCCATTTTCGTAGTACTCTGAATTCTGAATACTGCATAGAAAATAGGCTTAAAATGGCTCTTGGAAAAGTATCCTGAAAGGAACATCACCAGTGTGATTTTTCCTTTAAGAGAAACTGTGCTTGCACAATTGCTTCACCAATATACTAGCAAGCTTTCAAATGATACACACCCCAAATATTATCTTTTTCAGGGGGGAAGGGGTGTATCGCTATAATGTACCAAAATGGAAAGGGGGAGGAAAGTAAGAAAACTTTCATAGAAACCCAAAGCTATGTTTATGTACCCGAACAAAAATGAACAAAGCGACATATGTAAATGTATTACAGCAGATATATAAAAGGGGGTCATTCCAAATAACGATTTACCACAGGGAATTGTGCTGCTCACTTTTTCCATTGTAACCATAGAGAACCAATTCAAAGGTCTAGGAAGATCCTCAGCCATCCAAGATCAGGGTTGACTCAGCCTTCCATCCTTCCGAGGTGGGTAAAATGAGGACCCAGATTGTTGGGGGCAATATGCTGACTCTCTGTAAACCGCTTAGAGAGGCCTGAAAGGCCTATGAAGCGGTATATAAGTCTACTGCTATTGCTATTGCTATCATAGTTGTATCAAAAAGTGGTTTTTAATTTTTCGAAAATAAAAATCACTTTTTATGCAACCAGTTCAAAAGCTGAGGACAAACACATTTGTTCCTTTGATTTTTTTTTACCCCACTTTTATTACTTTACAAATGACTCAAGGCGGCAAACATATGAAACATACATTCTTCCTCCTGTTTTCTTCACAACAACCACCCTGTGAGATGGGTTGGGGTGAGAGAGAGAGGGACTGGCTCAGCCACCCAGCTGGTTTCTAAGGCGGGACTAGAACTCACCATCTCGCAGTTCTTGGCCCAAAGTCATCCAGCCGGCTTTTGGACCTAGGATGGGACTAGAACTCACCATCTCCCAGGGGTAGGCCCAAGGTTTTCATGCCTAAGACTAGAAGTCACTGTCTCCTGGTTTCTAGGTCACATTTTAAGCACTACGCCAGATCAACACCATCCTCTCTTCTGCTGCCCAAGAAAAATTGTTCTGTTTCTTAAGTGTTGCCTTCCCGATTAGGAGCAAACCTCACTAACCATTTTAGAACTCTCTCTCAAGCAGACAGGACAGGACTGAACTGTAAGACATATTCTTCTTCTTCCTTTCAGGAATCCCAGCTAGGGGCTAGCTCAGTGTTGGTGAACCTTTTCAGCACCGTGCCCAAACTGGAACACATGTGCATGTGCATGCATGTGTGTGCACTACAGCGCTGGAAATCCGAAGACCAGCTGGCCGGTGCATGAGTGCCTGTTTTGGGGGCATTTTTGGCCATTTTTCAAGTTGTTTACAGTCCTTTTTTCGGGCCGTTTTCTGGGCCGTTTTCACGCTGTTTTTCTGGACATTTTCCTGCTGTTTTTCAGGCCAAAAAACAGCCTGGAAATGGTCTTGAAAACAGCCGCAAAAAGGCCCGAAAACAGCCCGGAAAACGGTGCCCACGAAGACCAGCTGGCCGGCACGCATGCATGTGCCAGAAACCGCCATCTGACTTGATGGGGGGAATGGAAGGACTTATATTCCTCTTCAAATCCTTCCATTCCCCACCATCCAGTCAGAGCTGAATAAGCTTCTTGGATGAGAAGCGAAACATCTTCAAAGAAAAACTGGAAAGTCCAGTTGCCTCTTGAAAAAAGCACCTTTGGGACAGCCAGCGTGAGTGGCAACCATAATTCTAGGCTCAACTGCAACCATAAATTGAGGGCTACCTGTAGTCTAATTGGCCAAGAGTAACAAAATAGGAAGCTATCCAGATCAGAAGGGCGTCATGGAAACTTACCAAAGTGAGGCTGGGATATCCTCCAGCACTATTTGAAGCACACTGTGATATTCCTTTAGCTGTAACAGAGGAAAAAATAATGGTCGGTTTATGTACAAAGAACTTTCAAAAATATGCATATTGCTTACTTTTAAGGTTACTCATCATGGAGCAGAGCAGTAAATGTTTATCACGATTGAAGCAGTTTATTATCTCTGAAGTTGGGATTTAAGACTGGGGGTAAATCCACACAGCACCCCTCAATTCTGAGCACTTGTCCACGTGTCTATCGACTTCCCACAACCAAGGCCGTCCCAGCAGCTGTGGAAATGGAAGTGCATCTCCTTTAATTGTTCTGCCTCACAATATTGGCGGACATGCTCTGCGCCAAAAACCTTGTGGCTCCAATCGTTTCTGCTCTATCCTTGTTTAATCTGCGCCCTTTGTCCGCCCCTGCGGTCCATTCTGACTACAAAGGAGACTGGAACTCTACATTCCGCAGCTTACTTCCCTTCCCCCACTCCCTTCTTCAAAATAGGTCAATACAGGGCAGAATCTGGAGAGTGTGAAGCTTTGAAAATGAATAGCCGTGCCAGGTTTAACTGGATGTGTTATCGGAAGGACCTGACTCTTGCGAGAGTGCCTCCTGCAAAAGTTATCAACACATTAACAAATTAAACTTTCCAACAGAATGAATAAAAAGCAAGCATAAGGAAAGAGGACATGGAACTATTTGGAACAGACTGACGGGTGGGTTCACCTCTATCTTCTATCTATCTACATGTATAAAAATGGCTTTGTGTATGTATGTTCCAGCATAAGTCTGGAATGCCTTGAGCAATTTCAGTCAAACCTGGTACACAGATTATTTACCCTCTGGAGAAAAACACTGTGGGGCTAAGACACCTCTAACACCCCTCAGGATGTGGGTTCTGTAAAGATGCAGCCTGTTGTGCCACCAAATGGCTTCTACGGTACTGCCTTAAAATGGCTTCTACTGTACAGCGCAGTGGAGTTGCCATGGTAATGGCTTCACAGTACTCCACAAGAGGAATCTCTCTGGTAAGGGAGAAAACCCAATATTAGAAATTACATATGGTCCTGACATTTTCAACAAGGCTTTGATTATTTTGAAGAGAAATGTATGGCCACAATCAATAAAACATTACTGCAACTCGGCCTGCCTGCACCAATACGACAACGACACGATGTACTTCACACAGATAACATACGAGAAAAGAACCACAATGTTGAACAGCTTAGTGCACATATCGCGGACAAGAAGCCACTTCTAAATCAAGATCATAAAAAAGCGAATCAAATGATCATGGATCAGCTAGCAAAACAACAAGGTGGCATCGCTTTCCTTGACGCTTCTGAGGGCACAGGGAAAACTTTTGCAACTAATTTAATCGTCGCTGAAATCAGGGCTTTTCCTGTCTAATACAGGATTAGGATAAATAAATACCCGGGCAACGCCAGGTTATCAGTTAGTACCGTGATGACAAACATATGGCACACGTGCCCAAAGTGGCATGCGAAGCCATGTTGCCTGACACGCGTAGCGGTGCCTGTTTCTCTCCTGGGTTTCTGGCTTGCACAGGAACACCATGATCGGCTGGCCTTTGTACAAGCTGGTCTTCTGCTTTCTGGCCTGCGCATACATGCTGGCCAGCTGATTGGTGCATGCGAGTGTGTATGCGCAGCAGTAAGCATAAGACTTGCTGGCTGGTGCTCATGTGCATGCCAGAAACCGGAAGTTTGTTTTCCAGCACCCACATGCCCAGCTCCTTTTCCTGGTCGCAGCTCAGACGAGTGCGCATGTGTGAAGTGCTCCCTTTTTTGGCACTCGGTGCCGAAAAGGTTTGCCATCGCTGAGCTAATATGTAAAGTTCATTTTGAATTACATAATTTTGTGAAGTATTTATTTTATCGGAAAAAAGACAATGCAGGCCGGGTCTTTTTTAAAAGCCTGGTAGGGAACCATACCTGCTGTGGAGAGAAACAGAGGGTGAATGGATGATCGGAATGGGGCTGCAGAGTCCCAGAATTCGGAACGACAGAGAAAGCGGTCCCCATATCCAGGTTGTACTTTATATCTGCAATGTCCATTTTCCCTTCCAGTGTTGGTGACTGCAGGTTGGGCTTCACTATCTGCCAGAAGAAAGGAAGTTCTACGTGGCTGTATAAAAGACAATAAGAAAGAAATGCTTTGGCAACTGTCCTTTTTTCCTGCAAGGAAAGAAATGGAAGAAAACTCTTTAAGTTAAATATCGATAAAGGAGAATATTTGTAGCTCAGCGATGAAATGAGAGATCCTTGGAGTTCTCTGAGCTTGGCTGTTTTCTTTGTAGACTTGGTAGTCACTGATGCATCCAAACAGGATAAATGAGCGGGGCAGGGGGGGGGGGGACAACTAGTCCCAGTGAGACTGAATTTCCCAACCATCTTGGATTCAGCACCAACAGTTGTAAATAGGAAAGAGGATCTGCATCTGCTTCATTTAAAACTATAAACCTCTCTGAATGAAAGAGATATACAAAATCCCCAGGCAAGGAACTTCTACCTATAAGTAAGCTACTTTGGACAAAGTTAAAAGCCATTTAACTATCTTGCAACTATGGGCCTGTGGGACCAGGATACTGTTCTTCCAAAGAAATCCAGCAAGTTGCATTCCAGGTCTCCAAGTTGATCACCTACAGGTAACTTGATGCAAATGTCTCACAGCAAAGCAGGTGAGACATAAGGCTTGGTTCTCACCTGTTACCTATCCCTTTTGGCTGGCTTTGCCAAGTGTCGATTCAGCAGCCTTCCACAAGCTATGCTATGGAGCTATGGCTCAAAAATCTGCTAGTTCCATCACCAAGCTATGATTCACCCATGTTGGAAAGAGAGGAACAGTGAAAACAACAACGTGCTCATGTTTTGGTTATAGAAGGCCTCAGGTTCCAGACTGCAAGCAGTAAGGCCAGGTCTGCTGGCTGCAGAATTCTGGAATGTGAAGTCTACACATCTTACACCGGCTGAGACACACTGCTTTAGAGGATAGTTATTAACTAATCAGATTGTCCTACAACATAAATACCACCTGGCATCTTATTTGGCCCTGCCCACAACAATGTCAAATTCTTTACTAAGACTGTATTACTATTATTCTTCTCATCCTTCCTAGTAGTTATCTCTTTCCTAGTACCTATCTCTTCCCACTTATGACTATAACCATGTTGCTTATATCTTTACGATTTATATTGGGTTTTTTGTTTCCTAGTATGATTTGATTGCTTATTAGTAATCTATGACTATCACTAAGTGTTGTATCTTATGATTCTTGATGAATGTTAGTTAGTTAGTTTATTAGTTTTGTATGCCGCCCACTCCTGGAGGACTGCGGGTGGCTTACAATAAAAAGGGAGAGGGGATAAATAAGACAATACAACAGTTTAAAAATTACACCAACATTCATAATTGAAGTGGGGCTGGATACTTCAATAGCCCCAGGCCTGCCGGAACAGCCAGGTCTTAATAGCTTTACGGAAGGCCGGGAGGGTAGTAAGGGTCCGGATCTCAGTGGGGAGATCGTTCCAGAGGGCTGGAGCTGCAACAGAGAGGGCTCTCCCCCGGGGGATCGCCAGCCGACACTGGCTGGCAGATGAAATCCGGAGAAGGCCTAGTCTGTGTGATCAAATCGGTCTTAGGGAGGTAATTGGCAGGAGGCGGTCTCTCAGGTACCCAGGTCCAATGCCATGTAGGACTTTAAAAGTAACGACTAGCACCTTGAAGCATGTCCGGAGACCAATGGGCAGCCAGTGCAGCTCACGGAGGATAGGTGTAACGTGGGAGTACCTAGGTACACCCATAATCGCTCGCGCGGCTGCGTTCTGGACTAGCTGAAGTCTTCAAACACTCTTCAAGGGCAGCCCCATGTAGAGCGCGTTACAGTAATCCAGTCTTGAGGTGATGAGGGCGTGAGTGACTATCCGAAGGGCCTCCCGGTCCAGATAGGATCGCAATTGGTGCACCAGGTGAACCTGGGCAAAGGTCTCCCTGGTCACAGCCGACAAGTGATGTTCTAACGTCAGCTGTGGATCCAGGAGGACTCCCAAATTGCGAACCCTCTCTGAGGGGCATATAATTTCACCCCCAGGCTAAGTGATGGAATGGCTGGACCACCTTTGGGAGGGAGCATCAATAGCCACTCGGTCTTGTTGGGATTGAGTGCAAGCTTGTTCGTTCCCATCCAGACCCTAACAGCCTCCAGGCACTGGCACATCACTTCTACCACTTCACTGAGTTGGCACGGGGCGGACAGATACAGTTGCGTGTCGTCCGCATATTGGTGGTATTTAATCCCATGCCGTCGTATGATCTCACCCAGGGGCTTCATGTAGATGTTAAATAGGAGGGGAACAGGACCGAACCCTGCGGCACCCCATAATTGAGGGGCCTGGGGGTCAACCTCTGTCCTCCGACCAACACCGACTGCGACCTGTCTGAGAGGTAGGAGGAGAACCACCGAAGAACGGTGCCTCCCACTCCCACCTCCCGTAACCGTCGTAGAAGGATACCATGGTCGATGGTATCGAAGGCCACTGAGAAGTCAAGGAGCACCAGGATAGAGGAATAACCCCTATCCCTGGCTCACCAGAGATCATCGATCAGTGCGACCAAAGCAGTTTCCGTGCTGTAACCAGGCCTGAAACCGGACTGAAAGGAATCCAGATAATCGGTTTCATCCAACGACCGCTGGAGTTGAAAGGCCACCACTTTCTCAACAACCTTCCCTACAAAGGGGAGGTTGGAAGACTGGACGATAGTTACTTAAAATGGCTGGGTCCAGAGAATGTATCTTGTCTTTTTATTTACACCGAAAGCATATGCACCAAAGACAAATTCCTTGTGTGTCCAATCACACTTGGGACAAATAAAGAATTATATCTATTTATTCTATCTGTTCTATTTTTCTTCCAGAAAATCCTGCCTGGGCAAGGGACTCAGGCAGACTAGAAGAGGAGAAATGCTAAGTTAGTTGCATTTACAAGGAGTCCTTGACTCACAACAGTTCAGTGAGTGACCATTTGAAGTAACAACAGCACTGAAAAAAGTGGCTTATGACCATTTCCTACATTCATGACCGTTGTAGATCAAAATTCAGGTACTTGGCAACTGACTCATATTTATGACGGTTGCAGTGTCCCAGAGTCATGCGGTCACCTTTTATGAGCATCTGACAAGCAAAGTCAGTGGGAAAGCCAGACTCGTTTAACAACCACGTTACTAAGTTAACAACTGCAGTGATTCACTTAACAATTTTGGCAAGAAAGGTAATTAAATGGGGAAAACTTCACTTAACAACTGTCTCACTTAGCAACAGAAATTTGGGGCCCAATTGTGGTTGTAAGTCAAGGACTCCCTGTACTCTCCCCCATGCACATGGCTTGTATATTCTTCAGGGCAATTTAATCAAAAGAAGCGACTCTCCCACAAATACAAAAACATTGGCTTCTAATTTTTCTTCATAGCATTGTCCAGTTATGTAACTGTGTGCATATTTTATTTTTGTTTTCCATTGACTTTATTCCTGGCAACCACCTAGAGCCTTGCAACTGCAGTGGGTTGCAATGCAATTCATCATTAAAATAAATCAAGAAATCAGTGACAACTGCCAGCAAATGCCTTTTCAACATGCCCTAATCAATCAACGTACGAGACTAGAGTCTTAAAAGCAGTCACTGCATGCCCAGATAGAGCCATCAGTTAAATCATTATGGGATAGTTCCCATGGACTCTTTTGTTCCTCTATCTGCTTGTCCCATGGAAATCTGGACATCATCAAACTTAATCAGCTGGGCCATACTTGGTCTAGCAGAGAACAGACAGGAAGTTTTCTGTTTTCTATGGAAATCAAGCCACAGAGTCTGTACTTAACCTCACCCTGATACGCCACAATCTGGGTTTCTTTGTGCTTTCTGTGTTCTTTGGTTATGTGGCCCTTTCTCCTCTTCTTTTTGAAAAGCAAAACTGATCAACTGCAATGGAGAAATTTGGCCTGGGATATCCAAGGGGCTCCACATTGGCCCTGTTCACACTACACTGTGACCTAGGTCAGTGGAAAAGTGGCTGTCACGCCCCACTCCACTCCATAATTAGGAAAGAAGACTAAGAGACTCCATGGGTTGGAAATCCAAAGTACTTTTACTAATTATAAATGGTAAGCGAGCAGTAGTGAAGCAAGATCTGAATAATATGGCGCGAAAGCAATTGATATATAGGGAAACCCGTTTCCCCCCCCTTAGGATCAAAGCTCCAGTCCAATCATAAGTCCTTCAAATGTCAGGTGTGAGATAACTTCAAACAGACAGGCCGAAGATGGAATGTGTAGGCCGTTGATGCAGGCGGGAAACACGTACGCATGCGTAATCCCAACGACTGGTACATCCTAGAACCTTCCTCCAGCACATCAATTAAATCCCTCCCACATACACGCCCCCCCCTTCCCGTTTCATGGCAGCTGAAGCAACAGCAAAGCAGAAGCTGACATCCGGCCGTCCCCCGGAAAAAAGGCTGTCAGGCCTGGAAGAAAAAACAAACGAAACAGACAAATAAGAAAACAAATGAAAAAGGGAGGGGAGAGAAGTCAAGGCTTGTCGGGATAAGAAGCATAAAATCTCTGGAGTAAGCGGGGCGCACGAACGTGGGACTTATCAACCCATTCCGTGTGGGAGGGGGGAAAATGTTTCCAAGCCACAAGGTATTGGATGCGATTACGGTGCCTACGGGAATCAAGAATGTCACGAATTTCAAAATGATGTTCCCCATCCACAAGTAAAGGAGCAGGCGGAGGGTCATCCGTGGGCCTTAGGTTGGATACCCGAACTGGTTTGATGAGGTTAATGTGGAACACAGGGTGGATACGGTTGAGATGCTTGGGCAATTGCAAACGAACCGAAACAGGATTGATAACTTTAACAATTGGGAAAGGGCCAACATACTTGGGGCCCAATTTCTTCGATTTTTGTGTAGTATGCAAGAATTTCGTGGACAAATACACTAAATCTCCAACGTGGTAATCATAGGGCTGAGAGCGTTTCTTATCAGCCTGCTTCTTATGAGCCTTATGGGCAGCGTCCAAGGTGGAAAGAGTCAGGGGCCAAAGGCGACTGAGACGTTCGCTCCAGTGTGCAACGGAAGGAACCTGAGGTTGGGCCGTAGGCAGTTCGGGAATAGGAACAAAATCCTGGCCGTAAACGACCCGGAAAGGGGTGAAGCCCGTACTGGAGTGAACCGAATTGTTATAGGCCACTTCAGCATGTGGTAACAAGTCAACCCAATCGTCCTGTTGATAATTGATGAAACAACGTAAATACTGTTCAAGGACGGAATTAGTACGTTCACAGCCGCCATTAGTCTGAGGATGGTAGGCGGAGCTAAGGCCTTGGGTGGAACCAATGCGTGCGAGGAACTCCCTCCAAAATTTAGATGTGAATTGGACTCCACGATCGGAGATAATACGGTCGGGAACCCCATGTAACCGGTAGATGTGGGAAAGAAATAATTTAGCCAACGCCTTGGCGGAAGGAATTTTGTGGCAAGGCACGAAATGAACTTGCTTGGAAAACAAATCAGTGACCACCCAGACGACGGTGTGCCCCTGGCTCTCGGGGAGCTCAACAATAAAGTCCATAGAAATCTCCTTCCAAGGTGCAACCGGGCGGGCGACAGACTGTAGAAGTCCCTGCGGTTTCCCCGGCGGCTTTTTGGCGGCCGCGCAAACTGGGCAACTGGCCACATAAAGTTCAATGTCCTTTTTTAAAGAAGGCCACCAGAATTGTCTCTTCACGAGGTGCAAAGTCTTGACGAACCCAAAATGACCCGCCATCCTGGAGTCATGAGCGCGACGAAGGACGACAAGTCGTAGGGAAGCGGGGACGTATAATTTAGCACCAATCCACGGTAGATCGTCCCTCATGGTGCACTCGTCCCGATGGGTCAGGAACCAGTCGTCTTGAGGAAGAGCCGCTTTGAGGTCAGAAAGTAGATCGTGAGGCACTACCTCCTGAGCTTTGGTCTGTTGACGTGTGAGTACCGGGGCTGCCAAGAGCGGTTGGACGATACTCAGTTTGGAACAATTATACTGAGGTAATCGGGACAAAGCATCGGCCATGAAGTTCTTTCCGCCCGGGATATACTTGAGAGTGAAATTGAAACGGTTAAAATATTGGGCCCACCGCATCTGTTTGGGGGAGAGACGACAAGGTGTGCGTAATGCTTCCAAGTTCTTGTGGTCAGTCCACACTTCAAATGGGTGTTTAGAGCCTTCGAGGAAATGGCGCCAAGTAGCGAGGGCCCAACGGACCGCAAAAGCCTCCTTCTCCCAAACCGCCCAGCGCCGCTCTGTGTCAGTGAGTTTACGTGAGGTGTACACGCAAGGCTGTAAGTTACCTTGGTCATTGGCTTGTAGCAGAACGGCCCCAACGGCGACATCACTGGCATCCGCCTGGACGACGAAAGGCTGGTTGAGATCAGGATGTTTAAGAACTGGTTCAGCGGCAAAAAGGCGTTTAAGTTTTTCGAATGCCGCCTGGCATTCCATGGTCCAGTCCAAAGGCTTATTGGGTGTAGGCTTCGGGTCGCCTTTAGTCTTGAGTAAATTAGTGATAGGGAGAGCAATGTTGTCAAAAGAGGGAATAAATTGACGGTAGAAATTAGCGAAACCCAAAAATTTTTGCAACTGTTTACGAGTTTTGGGAGCGTCCCACTCAGTGACCGCCTTCACTTTTTCAGGGTCCATTTCAACGCCATCCGAGGAGATACGGTAGCCCAGATAGTCAATAGTCGTTTGGTGAAACTCGCACTTAGACAATTTGGCATACAGGTTGGCAGCACGGAGTTTTTTCAAGACAGTGCGCACCAGATTGACGTGGTGGTCGTAAGAGCGAGTATAAATGAGGATATCGTCCAGATAGACGATAACGCCCTTATAGAGATGATCGTGCAGGATCTCATTAATAAATTGCATGAACACAGCAGGAGCCCCCTGTAGGCCAAAAGGCATAACTCGGAACTGGAAACAACCAAGAGGGCAGTTGAATGCGGTCTTCCATTCGTCCCCTTCCTTAATGCGTACTCTATAGTAAGCTTCTCGCAGGTCCAATTTCGTGAAGATGCGGCCCTTCCCCAGTTGCGCTAACAAGTCCTTCATCAATGGTAGTGGGTAGAGGTTTTGGGTACAGATTGCGTTAAGGTTGCGAAAGTCACAGCATAAACGAAGAGACCCATCTTTTTTTTCACGAAATAGTACAGGGGCAGCCACTTTGGGTCGAGCCGGTTCAATGAACCCACGTTTCAAATTTTTGTCAATGAAAGAACGCATCTCCTCCATTTCCCTGGGTGACATGGAGTAAATGCGGGGTTTTGGGAGTTTGACCCCGGGTAAAATGTCAATGGAGCAATCAGTAGGCCTGTGGGGGGGTAGAATGTCCGAAGATTGCTCGCTGAAGACGTCCCTAAGATCCAAATATTCTTTCGGGATTTTTTCCTCTCCTGCAATCCTCTCCTGCCCTCTAGCGGCTACTTCAGGAACGTCAGTGACTTCAGGTTGGTCCGGAGAGCCGTCCCCCACTGGAGGCACCTTCGAGCGAACACGCAAGCGGCCTGTCCGCCAATTTATGTGAGGGTTCCACTTCCGGAGCCATGGGATGCCCAAAATGAGTGGCCTGTCCATGCCAGGCGCGACCACAAAAGAGATTAATTCAGTATGGGTACCCATTTTCATTTCCAAAGGCTCAGTAAAAAAATGGGGGCCCCCCCCCCCCCCCGCAATCGATCCATCTATTTGGCAAAACACAATCGGGGTTTTCAAAGTGCGCAATTTGATGCCCAATTGTTCTACCATGGCGGGATTGATCATGGATCGGGAACAGCCAGAATCAAGTAAAGCTAGGAGGGTGGCAGGGGTCCCCTCAGGAGGAACTTTTAATTCAATAGGGATGAGAAGGGGCCCCTTGTTTGAACTCACCCAGCGAGGCGATGTGTCGTCATCAGAGTCCTCAGAAGAAGAGGAGTTAGCATCTGCGTCATCCTTTAATGGCTGGGCAAAAGGAGGGGGGTTGGTTTCCCCAGCGAACGCTGTCTCCTTCTTCTTCTTGTCAGAGCCTCTGGCAGGCTTGTCATCACGTCTGGGAGGGGGTTGGGCAGAGAGAGGCAGTTTAGCCCGACATTCGGGGGCGGTGTGCCCAAGCTTGCCACAACGAAAGCATGTTAACGGTCTGGAGGAGCCAGAAGGGGGCCCTCTCGCGTCGCCTCGTCGTTTGGAAAACGATTGCGTAGTAGGAGGGGGGAGGGACCTGGCAGCCCTCTCCTTCCGCTTCCGTCTTTCTTCTGTGGCATAACGCAGACGGATTAAGTCAAGCTCGGCGTCTGCAGCATGCTCAAACCACGTGATTAAGCGTCTTGGCAGGTTACGATTGACACATTGTTGATAAATGTCTGCGTTTAACCCTTCGGCAAATCTGTCCAGAAGGGCGTCCTCCCCCCATCCTCTCATGTATTGTGAGAGACACTGAAATTCCTGGATGTATTGGGCGACAGGTCTATCGTCTTGGTCGAAGGTTAAAAACTTCAATTTGTTCCGCTTCTCAGTTAATGGGTCATCAAAACGTTGACGGAAAGCCTCCATAAAACGGTTGAAATTCCCTAAGAGGGGAGACCCAGACATGTGCAAAGCAGTCGACCATGTAGCCGCTTCACCATCCAAAGATAAAAGAATCATTCTGACCCTTAAAGTGTCAGATTCAAAGTCCCGGCCATAAATTTCCATGTAATTAAACACCTGCATAAGGAAGGAGGGAAGGCTAGTAGAATCCCCTTTAAAACGTACAGGCAAGGGAGGGATTTTTGCCATTCGATGTCTTCGGGGGGGAGGCTGGGGGGGAGGTCCTCTTTGATCAGCGAAACCTCTAGCCGCAGGGGGAGACACGGGCCGAGGGGGGGGGGGAGAATCCTGGCGTGGGTAACGTTGCCAGTTTCTCCAGTCTCTTTCCTCCTCCCCCCTTCTCTCTTCCAAAAACGTTTGACCCCAATAATCAGGTAATTCACTCCGCTGGGGTTTTCTCATCGGGCCCCGGTGCTGATAGCCTCTCCATTCTCCTTCATCGCCCCCTCTGCTTTCCCCACAGTACCTTTGGCTCCAATAGTCAGGGACTTCACTCGCCTGAGGTTTTCTCACAGCACCTGGCTCCAGCGAAGTTTGTGGAGGTGGTCTTTGGGTGAGCCCAGCATTCCAGCTTGTCTCTATCTCTCTTTGCCCCGCTGAAATTGACCAACGGGGTGGGGGGGAAGGTTCAGGCTGACTGGAAATTTGCAGTTGAAATAAATCTTCGTGCAAAGGTCGGTCAGACGGGCTGGGCTGGTGTAAAGAAAGGTCGGGAGGTCCTAGTTCACTGGAATCCCCTCCAGTTGCGCCCTCCTCCTCTCTGGTCGGAGAAGACATTCTTTCCCTTCTCGGTAGACGTAAATCTCCTGGAAAGGGATATTATTCAGATCTTGCTTCTTGTCACGCCCCACTCCACTCCATAATTAGGAAAGAAGACTAAGAGACTCCATGGGTTGGAAATCCAAAGTACTTTTACTAATTATAAATGGTAAGCGAGCAGTAGTGAAGCAAGATCTGAATAATATGGCGCGAAAGCAATTGATATATAGGGAAACCCGTTCCCCCCCCTTAGGATCAAAGCTCCAGTCCAATCATAAGTCCTTCAAATGTCAGGTGTGAGATAACTTCAAACAGACAGGCCGAAGATGGAATGTGTAGGCCGTTGATGCAGGCGGGAAACACGTACGCATGCGTAATCCCAACGACTGGTACATCCTAGAACCTTCCTCCAGCACATCAATTAAATCCCTCCCACATACACGCCCCCCCCTTCCCGTTTCATGGCAGCTGAAGCAACAGCAAAGCAGAAGCTGACAGTGGCTCTCTTATGACAATATAATAAAGAAACCAATATATCCAATCAATTAATTCTCAAGAGATTAAATGGAGTGAAAACCAGATCCAATCGTACATTGGAGTGAATGAACTCCATCCATGCATTTGTCATATAGGGATGTCTAAATCCAGATAATTAAACCCTTTCACCTATTTAAGCCTTCAAGAAAAAGAGTGAGTAACTGGAAAGCAAATCCTGTTGCTATTTTACCCTTCAAGGTGAGATCTGCCCCACACCTTTCTATCCTTCCACAAGGCCTGCTCTACCAGTTGGGAACCAATGGGGGAGCCCCACACTGGAGGTGGCCATCAGATTGATAGCAAAAGCCACCTCCCTTCTTGGCATCCCCTGCTTCCACCTGCCCATCTTTCAATCCTGTTTTTCCTTGTTTATTTCACTGTTTGTTATTTCACAATTTTGCTACCGTTATGTTTACTTCTTTTCATTTCTGTTTTTACTGTTTTACTGTTATAAACCTCGTAGAGCAGAGGTGTCAAACACAAGGCCCAAGGGCTGGATCCGGCACACGGGGTGCTTAGATCTGGCTCGCGGGACCACCGGAGCGCCGGTCTGCGGTGCCTCTGCCAGGGAAAACGGAACTGGGGGGGGGGGGGACGGTCTTTGTGCATCCCTTCCCAGCTCCGTTTTTGCTGGCGGAGGGTTGCAGGAGGCCACTGCAGCTGAAACGGAGCTTGGGAGCCTGTTTTTGCATGCCACCACAAGCACCTGCAACACGAGTGACCTTGAGCTGGGCACGCCCATCCCGGTCCCCCAAGGTCAAATACAACCCTGATGCGGCCCTCAATGAAATGGAATTTGACACCCCTGCCCTAGAGTCAGAGCTGAAGAAGCTTCTTGGATGAGAAATGTCTTCAAAGAAAAACAAACACCTTTTGGAAAACCACCTTTGGGACAAGATGAGCAAATATTTCAAGCTCCACTTTTGACGGGGGGTTGTGAACTAAGATCTTCACAGTGACTCAGAACATTTTATTTAGATTATTTCAATCCTATCTTTTTTATTGTTACAAAGAACTCGAAGTAGCAAATACACCTAATGCTCTTTCCTCCTCTTATCAATTAATTGATAAGAGAATGACTGTCCCAAAGTCACCCAGTCGGCTCTCATATCTAAACTGGGATTAGAACTCAAGAGTCTCCTGGTGATTGATCCAAAGTCACCCAGCCAATTTTCATACCTGAAGTGCAAACTCAAACTCACTGTCTCCTAGTGACTGGCCCAAAGTCACCCAATGGGTTTTCATGCCTAAGGTAGAACTAAAATTCATGGTCTCTAGCCTAATGTTTTATCAACTACACCAAACTGGTTCTCAGTGTGGATCAGTGTGATTTATTGGAAGATAGTCATGATTTAAATCTGAGTAGTGTGGTGGCCTAGAGGTGGAGCTCTTGCCTCACAATCAGGAGGCTCTGAGTTCGATCCTAGGTAGAGGCAGATATTTTTCTCTCTGGGCACAATGAGAATATATATGCTGAACATAACTCCACATTGGCAACAGGAAGGGCATCCGGCCAGTAAACTCCAATCAATTCCCCTGATTCCACCCTGCAAGGGATTATGGGGTCATTAAATGAAGAAGATGATGATGATGATGATTCATGATTTAAATCTCACTCATTTCAATTAGGGGGAAAAGTGCAACTGTGTTCCCCACCACATCCTGCAGACATGCCTAAATCTCCCCATTCCTGCACTACAATATGAGCATGATACATACGTTATATTTCTCAGAATCAGCGTTTTCTCTGACATAGAATGTGGGTTCAGTGGCTTAAAGCGCACAAGGTGCTGCGAGGTAATGTCTATAAGCTCGCCAGGCAGGGGAGTGCTCTCTCCACCGGAAACGGACAAAAATTCCAAGGCTATCAGCTCTCCGAGTCCTGGGAATGAACGGAATACAAGAGTCTTTTTAAAAAAACCTTGCAGCAAAGATATAGGGATTAGATGATCAGTTCACCATGCAATTTATCATAATTTGTCATAATATCTTGGAGTTGAAAGGGGCCACAAGAAGCCATCATGTCCAACATATCATTGGGGGAGTTCCTCACTGCAGGACTTCTGATTCAATTATTCCCACAGAGGGAGGGGCTCATTTCTGCTTAAAAACATTTCATCAGGGGATCTCATCCCCATCACCAAGTCACTGGTCTCAGTTTCAGGCTGCATTTACCATTAGGAAGCTTTCCTTAACATTCACCTCTATCAAGATACCCTGTATTGGCCCATCCATCCATCCATCTATCTGATTTTTATCATGTCTTTTTTTTTTACTAGCTGATCGCCGCAATTTCTAAAGTTGGATTTTCCCCCTTAGCAGAGTGAGCCCTCTTGTGGAATACTGTAAAGCCGTTACCATGGCAACTCCACAGCACTGTACAGTAGAAGCCATTTTAAGGCAGTATGGTAGAAGCCATTTTAAGGCACAACAAGCTATATCTTAAGAGAACATACACCCTGAGGGGCGTTAGGGGTGTCTTACCACCACAGTATTTGTTTCCAGAGAGTAAGTCATCTGTGTACCAAGTTTGGTTGAAATTGCTGAAGGCTTTCCAGAGTTATGCTGGAACATAATACACCCACAGCCGTTTATATATATATATATAAAGAAAGAAGAGGAAGATAAATAGCTAATGGTGGCAAACATACCTAATTCTCCTTCCTCCTCCTATTTTCCCCCAACAACAACCTTGTGAGGTGGACTGGGCTGAGAGAGTGGGACTAAAGTCACCCAGCTGACTTTCATGCCTAAGGCAAGACTTGAACTCCCCATCACCTGATAATTGACCCCAATTCGCTTAACAACTGCAATGGATTTGCTATATGGCAAAAAAGATTATAAAATCAAGCACAAGTCTCTTAATAATTGCCTTGCTTAGCAAAGGAGATTCTGGTTTTAGTGCCTCCAGAAGTTGTGAATGCCCCCAACACTGGAAGTCTTTAAGATGATGTTGGATAGCCATTTGTCTGAAATAGTATAGGGTTTCCTGCCTAGGTAGGGGGTTGGACTAGGAGACCTCCAAGCTCCTTTCCAACTCTGCTATTGTATTGTAATATTATTGTAACATTATCCTGGCTCTCTAATGCTATGGTTAAAGAATGAAATCTCTAAGAATCTACTCAGTTTGGCTTATAATTTTGTTAATTTGCACCTGGAGGTCTCCAACTGCATACATGATGCTGGCAGTTAAAGGATCTTATTTGAACTGTGGTGACACAGTGGTTAGAAAGCAGTATTGCAGGCTAACTCTGCCAACTGCCAACAGTTTGATCCTAACCGGCTCAAGGTTGACTCAGCCTTCCATCTTTCCAAGGTGGGTAAAATGAGGACCCAGATTGTTTGGGGCAATAGGCTGACTCTCCCAATCGCTTATAGAGGGCCGTAAAGCATTGTGAAGTGGTATATACATCTAAACGCTATTGCTATTATTATTCGTGAAGCCCAACCTCTAGTCCAAACCTCAGGCGTTTTAGATGTAATGGGGGGGAAAATAGATGTTAGTGGCAGACCTGTCACGATAATCTCGTTGATATGGCAGTTGTCACAAACGGTGATGTACCTCACTGATAGGATTTCAGCAGAAAGGGGCATGAACACTACCTGAAAATGAACATTTCTGCATCATCAAAACACCAGCAATTGTAAAAAAAAGTTTTTAAAGAGGTTAAGAAACTAAAAGTGGCAAATGTCATCATGAATTTTCTCCAGGATGTAGTTTGGCAATTCTCTGAGAATTTCAGTTACTGATCTGTAGCTCCCACACCTTTCTAATTCTTATTCTATAAATGTTTTTTTTTAAATAAATATATTTTGCTACAACTGTCCTTACTACATGTAGTTCTCAACTTATGACCATAATTGAGCCCAAAATTTATGTTGATATATTACCTAAGATAAATTCTCTAGTCAAATAAAGGGGGCATCAGCTACATCCTGCTTTAGAATAACCGAAATGAAGATAAAATGAAAAAGGCAGTATTAAGTTTGCAAGTAGACTGGAAGCGTGAGCAATATTGCCAGGAACTGACCTCAATTGGGATAGACTGACCCGGAGCAAGTTCGAAGACAGCTGGACAAATCCCAAATGGATATTGCTCCACATAACCCATAGTGGCGACAGACTTCAAATCAAGAGAGAGAAAAAAATGAATCCGATTTAAGAGCTGATTCGCATGACCAGTTTGCTCCAGGAGAAAGAGAGACTCTATTTTCCAAAGGGATGAATTCTTCCTACTATTCAACCCAGGCAGCTTCCACTTGTCTGTTAACAATAGCACTTAGACCTCACTAACAACAAGAAATAACTCAGTTGTTAAATCAGGAATTATTTTCTAACTGTAATTTCTCCTTAGTGGTAGGTTGGATCTCTCTTTAACAAGGTTCCATCCATTGCTTCTTGTCCTGCCCTCTGGTGCTTTGGAGAACAAATTGGACCCTTCTTTTCTAGGTCAGCCCCTCAAATATTGAAAGAATGCTATCATGCCCCATCCAAAATCCTTCTCTTTGATAGGCTAGACATAGCTAGCTTCCTCAAATGTTCATCCTACAATTTAGCCACCTGTAACATAATCAACTCTGCTATTCTGTTCTGTTCTATTCCATTCCTATTCCAATCCACTCTACACTATCTTTATTGCTCTTCTCGGCACATGGTGAACACTCAAGATCACAGAGAAATGGAGAGAAAAGATGGAGCTGTCCCGCCTTGGGCACTTTTTTTTAACCAAGTGAAATTGGCAAAAGTTCTGCACTTTCACTATCTACCCTCCAAGATCTAAAACTCCAAGTGGTTTGTTTTTTTAAAAAACTGGAACAGGAAGCTAAGGAATCAGGGGAATCCATCAACCAAGGGATGAATTCATCTGGTTACTGCAGTAGACGAAGCGGAAGAAGTGGTGGATATTCAAAAAGAGATTTCTTAAAAGTCAAGGACTATCCATAGCCACATCCCTTCTGGTCCCTTAGAATGTCAATATATGTGGCCCCCTGGTTGCCAGAAATCTTCCCCTTTTGGTTCCCCTTTTGGTTCTTGTTCAATAGGACTGATGCGGTAAGGAAAGAGCACTGGGTTCTGTAACGCTTACCCGAAAGTTAGGAGGTGGCCACATTTCCTTGGGCATGATACAAAACTTTCCAACACTGAGCCCTTCGTTTTTGCACTCAAACTCTACAAATTTTACTCCGCCCACTAAGCAGGCTCCGCAGTCCAGGATGTGTGGCACTGAAAGGACAGATGAAAAAGTAGCAAATGCAAACAGGGGTGAGAATCACATTTTGATTATTTAAAGCCAAAAATGGTGAATAAATCTGGAAGAGCAGCTTCCACAGTACAGAGGAGACTAGGAAGGGTAAGAAGGAAATGACCTGGGGGAGACAGGGCCATGCAAGTTTCTGTTCTCAAGTGAGGGGTCCTTGGTGCTCTCTGAGCTTGCCTGTTTTCTTGCAGAAGTTCATTTCCCTGAACTAGAGCAACCAAGGATCCCTCATGTCAACCCTGAGCTACAAATATTCTCCTTTATGGCTATTCTCAAGTCTCTAGCTGTGAGACTAGGCTGAAGCTGCCTGTTATGGCCCACCAGCAGCCAGTGGAGCTGGCAGCAGATGCAGACAATGGGGAGGCTGGGGAGGAAGATGGGCCAGTCCTGGAGTCTGGGGAAGGCTCGGATGAGGGCTCTGTGTAGGAGGCAGAGAAGGGGCCAGGGCCATCTGACAGTTATCAGCTGCCTTCGGAGTCAGACATCAGTGAGGCAGAAGAACAGCTGGAGCCTGTTCCCAGGGTGCGCATGCGCAGAGTTGCCAGATGAAAAGAACAGCTAAAGAACAGGGGTCGACTTGGGAGTAAAGCCACAGGTGGATGGTACATGGCCCCTCCCAGAGGGAATAAAAGAGGAGAGAAAGGGGAGTGGAGTTTGCAGGAGACCATTAATTTGCTTCATTGGTTCGTGACTCTCTGAGACTCCTTGCCAAGTTCTGCAGATATCAGCCTGGCAGCTCTCCAAGCCAGATAAGGTCTGTGACTGTAAATCCTCCCTGGTAGGCTTTTCTGAATGTGAAAGAGCAGAATTCACAGTCAATTAATAAAAGGGGTTTTTGTCGGGACAAGGAGTTTATTTCGTGTTCTTGGGAAGCCTCGGTCAGAACACTGCCGGGCTTAAAGATGAAGCAGGCACAGATATCTAAAGATGGCTGGTCACAGGTGCTGGACCTTTGGCCTAATATCATATATTGAATATTTTCATGACATCATTACAGATAGTCCTTGACTTACAACCACAGTGACCATTCAAAGGTACAACGGCACTGAAAAAAAGTGACTTATGACCATTTCCCACACTTACGATGTTTGCAGCATCTCCATGGTCATGACACCTGGCAACTGACTTGTATTTATGACGGTGGCAGTGTCCCGGGGGTCATGTGATCTCCTTTTGTGACCTTCTGACAAGCAAAGTCAATGGGGAAGCCAGATTCACTTAACAACTGTGTTACTAACCTAGCAAGTGCAGCGATTCACTTAACAATGATGGGAAGAATGGTTGTAAAATGGTGCAAAGCTCACTGAACAACTGTCTCGTTTGGCAATGGAAGCGCTGGGCTCAACTGATAGTTGAGAACTACCTGCACTGACTTTTCGTTATTAGGGTGAGGAGGCATTTTGCTAATGAAACCTTTTAATAAGTTGAAAAGCAAAGCGCTAAAAGAGAAATTCTCCCTTGGGTGATTGTTACTTAATCAGCTCACGTGTTAAGATAGGAGGTGGCCTTCTGCCTTGGAGAGGGACCACAAGTGGATAGGCTGCCTGTGATTCCACCAGTAGATAATCATCATAATCTGCAAGATATTCAGGAATAAACTGGACGATGTAGAAACAGCTCATCCCAGGAGCAACAAGTGCACCTTCACCTGGAAACTTCCCTGGAAAGGAAGAACTTTTATTAGAAAACCAGCTGGATACCCCTACTTCACAATGAAACTACGTAATTGGGCAATGCCGGAGAAATCTAGTTCACTCAATCCGTTGGCTCAGTGGTGGTCGATGACTGAAACACATAAGAGGATATCGTTCCTGCCGCATGGAGTCTGGAAGCAGTTCCATAGGTGGAAGGTGTAGACATTTTGATGAGGTTTAGTACTGATGTTTAGTATTGTAAGGAGCCCCAGACCGCTTCTGAGTGAAGGAGAGGAATGTCTGCCACTTTGAACTGAGGTAATGGAATGTGAGGCAACTGGCAGTTGGAACAGAGTTCTTTTCAGGTGGGGAGGGGAAGTAGAACTCCTTAGCATCAGAGCGTCTTAATATAAGGCAACTGGCAGTTGGAACAGAGTTCTTTTCAGGTGGGGAGGGGGGTACAATGTTTAACTCCTTAGCATCAGTGTGTTAATATAAGACAATTGGCAATTGGAACAGAGTTCTTTTCAGGTGGGGAGGGAGAGTAGAACTCCTTATCATCAGAGCATGTTAATGAAATACTAATGATCTGATGGTCATTTCAAAAAATCCTTTCTGAGTGAGCACCTAGAAGCGAAGAGGAACATATGTGCCACATTTCAAGTTTGTAATATATATGCATGCTATTTATTATAGTTGCATTCTCTGGGGTCATGTGATTATGTTTAGTAAGCTTCCCAGCTGGTTCCAACAAGCAAAGTTAATGAGGGAAAACAGATTTGCTTAATAAACACATGAGGAAGTCAGCCATTAACGAGCAACTGGGAGAAGTGATTACACAGCCCCAAGAAAGAAGAAACCAGTCACATGACCAACCCCACTTATGAGGATCACAATTTATGCTCATAATGTGCAAGCTCCTTTATGGGTTCCCAACCATTTCTATACCCTGCATCCTAAGAACGCCTCCGATCTATTCTCGCACCCCTTTAAAAAATAAATAATTATGTCAGTGTATGAGAGTTCATGATCTGGAAGACATGGTAACAAGGTCAGCCAATGAATAGGCATAGCAACTACGTCAGCCAATGGGGACTGTTTGGAAGCTGAAACAATATTTGCTGTGTGAGCAACAAGGAGACAGCAAGGAGCCTGGGCATGGCTTAGCTCAACTGTTCTGTACTAAAGCTCTGAGTCTGTGCTGAACTCTAAACTGGTCTGCTGCTCTGAACTGAAACTGAAACTGTTCTCTCCTCTGCCTGTATTTGCTTGTACTCTCTACCACATTGGAAGAAACAGCTTTTGGTATTGTATACTTACTTTATGTTTATATTATATATAAAGAGAAGTTATTGAATTCTGCTGAATCAGTTACCTGGTGTGCTTTCTGGATATGATTGCTGCAACAAACTCTGACAAATTATAATTATACTTATATATTATAATTTTGAAACTTCTAAAACCAAGTTTTCGCACTCTCTGGAATGTTGTCTCGCAACCCCAGGTGTGAGGTCATCCTAAGATTCCTTGAGCATTTTCCTAACCATTTTGGTCTAGTTGGTTAAGACACCAGACTAGAAAGTGGAAGAGTTATGAGTTCTAATCCAGCCTTAGGCATGAAAGCCTAATCAGTGATCTTAGGCCAGTCTCTCTCCTCTCCCTCTCTCCCCAACCCAATTCACAGGGTTATTGCCTTGGGAAAGTAAGAGGAAGATATGTTGGCTTGGCTATGTTCACTGCTTTGAGTTATTTGTAACAATAATACTACAAATAAATAAATAGAATATATTCATCAGATCTGACTCTGCTTAGCCATTTTTCAAGAATAGTCAGGTGCTGCCACCTGCTGTAGCATTCTTTTGAGGCCATTTCAATCCTTTGGAAGCAATCCATGGAAACCAATTTTTGCCAAAACCCATCTGATTAGAAACTGACATTATAGCACCTGGCAACAACTCACCCATCACCACTGAGAAGGAAGCTGTAGCTGGAGGAATAATTCTGATGCTTTGGGATGTGGAGGTCATGTTCTGTAACTCTACCGTCATCTACGAAGAGAGAAAGGTCAGAGCCGGTGCAGCTCCTCCAGTCAGTTGGTAATCTAACAACAATATTCAGCAACAAAAAATGGTTGCTTTTTAAGAATTGGGGGATGAAGGGAAGGCAAAAGTAAGTGGGAATGGTTATGTCGAGGGCCTGCAAGCCAAACACAGCCCGTTTTTATCCTTAAAAGTCCCACAAATATTCTCCTGCTCAAAATGGTCAGAGCATTTTTTGCCACTGTTATTACTGCACAAATTTTTCATTGCCTTCAAATTTACAAAGCATTTAGAAGGGGCCCTTAATTGTGATATTAGAATTAGAATCAGAATAGAGCTGGAAGGGATCTTGGAGGTTTTCTAGTCCCGTGATGGCGAATCTGTGGCACGCAGAGCCATGTCAGTTGGCATGCATGTGCAATGATCACCTGTCCTTTGCGTGTGCCGGAAACTGGAAGAGCTGATCTTCTGGTTTCCGTTGTGCCCATGTGCGCCGGCCAGCTGATCATCGCATGTTCATATGCACCAGTAACCAAAACACCAGCTGGCTGTTCACACACTCCCTTTCTGGCACTCGATGCCGAAAAGGTTTGCCATCACTGACCTATACCATTTCAGACAAGTGGCAATCCAGTCCCTTCTCAAAAACATCCAGTGACGTATTTATCCTTGAAGGAGAGAAGAGTTCCTAGGTTTGATTTATAGGTAGTCCTTGACTTAAGGCCGTAACTGAGCCTGAGAATTGCAGTTATAAATTGTCATAGACATAAAGCGGTCGTGGTCACCATGTGACAAACCCGATTCTACAACTTTTCTTGTGCCTGTCTTTAAGCAAGAGCCACAGTCTGTCAAGTCTGCAGTCATATTCCTTTCTGGATCTTTGGCCTGCCACACTCTCTCTCATTTTACTATGCTTTTTCATTAGTGGGGAATTGGGGAGGAGGAATAGTAAGGAGTGGAATGTGTTGTCAAAATAAAAAACTCCTTTCTAGAAGCCCAAGGTCATCTTTTGTTCTCTACACCTCTGAGCCTGACCGGAACTGGATGGGTGGAACTGCCAGCGTGGCAGTGGAAGATTGGACCGTGTGATGGACTTGTGGGTGTGGGGGCAAGATCATGAACTTTCAACTGGGTGGGAACCCCCGGGAAGCTTTCAGATTCGGGTTTCCCACAGATGTATCAACATGTCTCTCTTATTAAATTAGAACTTTGAGGAAAGCTCTGCCTTGGACTCTGATTTAATTCTGGATGATATTTGGAACGCTGACACAGTCATTGTTCATTATGGGGTGGCTTTTGCTGGAAACCAGTTCCAGTAAAAACACAGTCATACGACCACAGGATGCCGCAAAGAACCATAAATGCCATCAGATGACCAGAGGGTGGCTGTCTGTCTGAACTTTGGAATCTTAAGCACCTTTACAGGGTCCACCGAGACTTGAACTGATCGCTAAGTGACCAGTCATAAGTCGAGGACTCCCTGTATTAAATTTAAAAGTACCCCTTTATTAAGAAATGAAAAAAATGATGCAGCTGAAGAAAAGCAAAGAGGCCAGGTGGATGTCAGAAATTCTCCTGGCTCGCGCTTACCTCATAAACCTGGCCAACTTCATATTCCGTAAACACCACTGCAGGAGGGTTTGATAGGAAGATTGGTACTGACTGGGAATCACTGAAATGAAGAAAAAAAAAAGACAGTCAAAGAGAATTATCAGGATGGCTACATGTCAGATACTTGGCAACTGGTTCATATTTATGACGATTGCAGGGTCCCAGGGTATTGTGATCCCCTTCTGCAAACTTCCTTGCAAGCAAAGTCAAAAGGGGAAGCCAGATTCACTCAACAAGCGAGTTTATTTATTTATTTACTTACTTATTTATTTACTTATTGCTGCTTACTTACAGGTGTGGATTCAAGGCAGATTACAAGGATATAAAAAGACCATATTAAAAAAAAAAAAAAAAAATAATAACTGTTAAATTATTAACAGCTGCAGTGATTCAACAGCTGTGGCAAGGTCGTAAAATGTGGCCAGGTTCACTTAAGAACTGTTTGCTTGCAAACAGAAATTTGGGGCTCAATTGTGATTGTAAAATGGGGACCACCTGTAAAGTGAACTTCGTTGTATTGAAATCTCTCACAGTGTTTCTCAAGCTTAACAACTTTTAAGATGTGTGGGCCTTCAACCCTCAGGATTTCCCCAGTCAGGACATCGTGAAATTGTTGAGGTTCAGAAACACTGCACTCTCAAACATCTATTTCAGCCTTAGGTCCACTCGGTTTCTTCCCAACTCTGTGCATCATGCTGCTCCAAAGGTGGGCATGGCCTTTTGTCTTAGCCAAAATGAAAGAGATTATCTTTTGGTGAAGACATAACAGAACATAACAGAATAACAGAGTTGGAAGGGACCTTGGAGATCTTCTAGTCCAAACCCCTGGCTAGGCAGGAAACCCTATACCACTTTAGACAAATGGTTGTCCAACATCTTCTGAAAAACTTCCAGTGTTGGGGCATTCACAACTTCTTAACTCTCAGGAAATTTCTTCTTAGTTCTTAGCCTTAGAACTAAGGCTATAGAACAAGAAACACCCACTGCTTCTTGTTCTATAGCCTTAGGTGATTTGGAGAATAGACTGAGCCCCCTCTTCTTTGGGGCAGCCCCTGAGATATTGGAACACTGCTATCACGTCTCCTCTGGTCCTTTTTTCTCTCTGGACTGGCCAGTTCTTGCTTATCTAAACCACCTTGGGCCCTCCTGAAACAGAAGGCAGTGACCCCAAAATTTCAGTGGCATCCTGGCTGAAGTATATTGTGATTCTGACCTTTTGGGGGGGATCTTTTTTCGAATGAGCCCTGAAAAGCTAGGCGACGCCCCCATGTTCCGCATCTTGGATCGATTCGTTTTCTCAAAGCAGAAGATGTGCCAACTGGCAATGCTCCCACAGTTGTGCTTCACAAGTTTATATCAGCTGGTCTTTGAAGGCAGGGTGTGCCCTACCTTGCTATCAAAAGCAACAACTTTTGTGTCAAATTTCCTCTTCCCTTTTTTTGCAATAGGCAGGCCGTATTCCCTGAGCAACGTGAAGATTTTTGCATTCATATACAAAATGTCTAGGAATGTTTGGGAGAGGGAGAAGCACATAAATGTTAAACATCACTGCTGCAGCTAGGAAGGCCAGTTGGGTAAGTATTTTATAAAGAGCTACCTTTCCGTCACAAACTTTCTTCTTCCTCCTATCACCTGCTCCACCTTCTTTTGAGGCAGAATCAAAGACTTGCCTCCATGGAGTGAATTAGGTGGGAAAAAGCGAGGATTTTTCAGGAAATTGTGCTGCTCTTTCAGTTTCTGAAGATACAGGCGGTCTTTATGCCGGTCAGCTCTGGACATTTCATCCAACCAGAGGGGTTTGCCCAAGACTTTAGCTTTCTTCTATCAGAGATAAAACGAGAAGCATGCTATCAGATAGACTTTTACATAAGATTCACCCTGTATCACTAAAAACTGATCCCACAAGCTTTAAGATTTTCAAAATCCTAGAACTAAAGGAGCCACTGAATTTGGCTTAGGGCAAGAATCTTATTTAAAACCTCTCAAGAGAGAGCTTGTCCAGTCCCTATTTGGTCGTCAACATCTTTTCTGCATTTGAAACAGGCACTTATATTTCTTTTTAGTTATTCCCAAGACACTTAAGCAATATTTGTCCACTCAGAGGACAATATGGCCTCTGTTTTGTGGGGAAAAATGTCCCTACAAATTCTACATCTAGCATTTAAAAAAAACAAAACAGGAAACAGGCAGTCTGATGAAAGTTATGATCCTGCATATAGTTGCTTGAGGTTGAGAACCAGGAATCCAGTGGATTGTAACGCGCTCTACATGGGGCAGCCCTTGAAGAACATTCGGAGATTTCAGCTTATCCAGAATGCAGCCGCACGAGCTATTGTGGGTGCACCTCGGTACACCCACGTTACACCTATCCTCTGCAAGCTGCACTGGCTGCCTGTTGGGCTCCGGATGCGCTTCAAGGTGCTAGTCGTTACTTTTAAAGCCCTACATGGTATCGGACCTGGGTACTTGAGAGACCGCCTCCTGCCAATTACCTCCCTACGACCAATTAGATCCCACAGTTTAGGCCTCCTCCGAATACCATCTGCTAGCCAATGTCGACTGTCGACGCCTCAGGGGAGGGCCTTCTCTGTGGCTGCTCCGGCCCTTTGGAATGATCTCCCTGTGGAGATCCGGACCCTCACCACCATTCAGGCTTTCCGCAAAGCTATCAAGACCTGGCTGTTCCGGCAGGCCTGGGGCTGATGAGTTCCCAGCCCCACTCAAATTGTTGCGACTGTTGCGTTGTTTTAATTTGTCTTTGTCTTTGTTTTTGTCTTGTTTGTGGTTTGTATTCCCCCCCCCCCCACTTTGTTTGTTAGCCGCCCTGAGTCCCTCGGGAATAGGGCGGCATACAAATGTAATAAACATACAACATACAACATACATATGTCGTTGAGACTGTCAGTGAACAAACATAAATCAATTCATAGTGATTAGAGTAAAAACAAGTGGATTTTAATATCAGAAAAATTGGACTCCTCACACACAAAAAGGCTTGGGTTTTTTTTGAACCAAGAAAAGCCATTCATTCCTGAAGGAAATGTAAAGATTTTACTATGCATCAGACTATAAATAGTTGTTCTATTTTAAGCACCCAACCGACAAGATAGGCAAAGATTTATAAACACAATGCTTTCATACAAATAGGAAATTTAGAAATAGGAAATTAGGCTGAGTAAGCTGCCATCTCACCTTCCATTCAATTTTATTCTAAATGCACATCTCGCAGGCATATATGTTGAATTTATCAATACCGTATTTTAGATTTCAAAACCGAATGACCCTGTCAGAACTGAAGATTTTTTTTGGATGAGAAGCGAAACTTCTTAAAAAAAAAAACAGAAAGTCCGCTTGGCTTCTTGAGAAAGCACCTTTGGGACATCAATAGGTATCTCAAATCTGAGAAAAATTAACCTGATCACATCATGACACAAGGCTGACCTGTGGGGACAGATCAGAAAACAATGTAAAAGTGGTAGCAAAATAAAACCAGACTGTACCTTATAGTGCAATGCCACAGATTCATCTGAAATATTAGCATCTGAAGACTCCAGAGTTAAACTGGACAAAGACACATCTGGAAGACTTGCCCATAGCTTTTTGATGCGTGAATTTTCCTTCAATTGGAGAGCTTCTGAGTCAGGAGGAGCGTGGTGTTTACAATCAGTTTCTTTCAAATAGCCCGGTTCTGAGAAATCTGCATTTAAAGAAAAGTTAAGTTCAGAAACCTAGAAACATAACGGTCATCATTCATACAAATGTTTTTTTAAAAATAGCAATCTCGTTGTGGTCCACCAGCAGAGCTGGCAGCAGACTCAGAAAGTGAGGCGGTTGGAGAGGAACATGGGCCAATCCTGGAGGCTGGGGAAGGCTCGGATGAGGGCTCTGCATCGGAGACAGAGCGGGGGTCAAGGCCATCTGGCAGTTCTCAGCTGCCTTCAGAGCTAGACAGCAGTGAAGCAGAGAAACAGCTGGAGTCTGTTCCCAGTGTGCGCATGCGCAGAGCTACCAAAATAGCTCAGAAATCAGGGTCAACTTGGGAGTAAAGTCACAGATGGACGGTGAATGGCCCCTCCCATAGGAAATAAAAGAAGAGTGAAAGGGGAGTGGGCTTTTCCAGGAAACCATTCATTCATTTCAGGAGTGTGAAGATCTGTCCATGAATCTCAGAGACTCTGTGCCCAGTCTTTCCTTGGACAATACTATATTTATCTACATGGCAGATAAGGTTTGTGGTCATAAATTCACCTTTGAAAGGCTGTTTACCAGGCCTTTGCTGAATGTAAATGAGAGGAATTCACATTCAATTAATAAAAGGGGCTTTATCGGGACCAGTACTCTGCTTCATGCTTTTGGGGGAAGCCTAGGTCAGAACATTCATATACTTTCAGATATGACTATATATGGTGTGCTGAAAAAAGTGACATTCATCTTTCTAGTTACCTTTAGGAGCGTGGCTTACGAGTGTGGGATCTGTGATGTAATCTTCAGGACAGATTAAATGGTGTTTTTTAAGAAGGGCGCCATCCACACACCATCTGAATGTAGATTTCACTAGGCAAATGCACATTTAAGAGAGATAAGTTTTTAAAAATAAACAGTTCCCATTATTTCTTCATACAGGGGAACAGAACATTTTGGAAGGGAAACTGAGGCCAGTACAGCTGATCTTTGACTTACAAGCACAATTGGGACCAGAATTTCTGTTCCTGAATAAGACAGATGTTACATAAAAATTGTGCCCTATTTTTCAATCTATTTTTTGCCATGAATCACTGTAGTTGTTAGATGAATCATGTGGTCGCTAAGCGAATCTGAGTTCTGCCATTGATTTTGTCACAAGCTAGCTGGGAAGGTCGCAAAGGATGATCACATGACCCAGGGATGCTGCAACAATTGTAAACAAATACTGGTTGCCAAGAGCCCAAATTTCGATCATCTGTCCCTGGGGATGCTGCAACAGTTGTCATGTTTTTTAGTATAGTTATAACTTTCAACAGTCGCTAAACAAACAGTTGTAAGTCAAGGAGTACTCATAATCAATTGGCACCCACACCCACTAAAAAAAAAAAAAGAATAGCTTTGGAGGCAGTTATTTTTCACAGGAATTATCCTGGGCTGAAAAATGGAAGCATAGAAATAAAAACTTTCCTTTTGTCTCTTCATTGTAATTTTAATTTTCCTAATTTTTCAGTAAACCAACCGAATAGGACTTGTGTGCAATTGAAATGTTGATTTTCAGACGGCTGGGTTGACAAAATCAGAAATAAAGAGGTGATAAGCCACCTGGGTAAGCCAAGGGAAATCAAGGCAAATGAGGTCCAGGCAGAAGAACATCATGGCTTCAAAATCTAAATGTTTGATTTGGACAAAATTCAGCAGCACTTTTTCGTGCAGCTGTTGATAAAAATAGGCTCGCTAACATGATTGCCAAAATTCAATGACGGATTCGGCACAAGAAGAAATGCCTTGCCATCAATCCTTCCCATACCAACAAAGTCAAATCAAATCCTTACCAATTTCTAGCAAACCAAAGGACATTTTTCTTTGGTATAAGTTATATTAGAATAGAAATAATCCTCAACTTACAACCGTTTGTTTAGTGACTATTTAAAGTTACAGCAGCACTAAAAAAAGTGATCATTTTTCACACTTACAATCTTTGCAGCATTCCTTGCAGTTACACGATCAAAATTCTGATGCTTGGCAACTGGCATGTATTTATGACGGCTACAGTGTCCCTGGAGTCATGATCCCATTTTGTGACCTTCTGAGAAGCGAAGTCAATTGGGAAGTCAGATTCACTTAGCAACCATGTGACTAATTTAACAACTGCAGCGATTCAACTCTGGCAAGAAAGGTTGCAAAATGGGGTAAAACCCACTTAACAACTGTCTCGCTTAGCCACAGAAATGTTGTTGGGCTCAATTGTGATCAAAGGTCGAGGATGACCTGTAAAAGGGAACATCGGAAATGCTTGTTCCTTCACCTGATGGCATTGCAGCTCGGCGGTAGGCTTCCGGAACTTCTAGCTGAAACACGCTCAAGAGCCTTTCCTCTTCTGCGGTGGCCCGGGCCCTTGCTTGGATGATGTGCTTTTCCAACATTTCTGCCTCCCTTTGTCGGTGATTATACTCTTCACGGAGCTATGATTGCCATGGTTAACATTTAAATATAGATTCAATTTATTTGACATCAAAATACAAATCTTTTGCATCCCTGCCCCTTCCCCCTCCCATGTGCTCCTCTTTCCCGCCCTTTCTACGATCCTGGCACTTTGCCCCAAATCTATCAGGCACTTCCCCATTGGTCCACTGGAGGGTGATCGTCATGGCTGGCTTTCCAGAGGAAGCTGCGAAGGAACTGATGCAGTGGTGGGTTCCTACTGGTTCGGACCGGTTCAGCTGAACTGGTAATAGCTTGGTGGCCTGGGTTGCTGGACCCGGCAGCGACCCAGGGTTGCCACACCCCCGAACTGGTTCTCCTGTTTTCTGCTTCTGCGCATGCGAAGAGCAATTTTAGTTGTACTGCGCATGCACACATAGCACACAGTACGCATCAAACATGTGCATGGCGCACCCCTGCGCAAATCGGCAGTAGTCTGTGTTGAAACCCACCACTGAACTGACATCACAAACAACTCTAGGACGCGGCACTCGCTCTCCTTAATAGCCCAGGCGCTCCCTTCCCCCTCCCATAACATCACAAACAATTATCACTCTAGGAAGCTCCACTTGCTCTCCTGAACAGCCCAGGCATTCCAGAGTTATGCTGGAACACAGATAGATAGATAGATAGATAGATAGATAGATAGATAGATAGATAGATAGATAGATAGATAGATAGATAGATAGATGATAGATAGGTGATAGATAGATAGATAGATAGATAGATAGACAGACAGACAGACAGACAGACAGACAGACAGACAGACAGACAGACAGACACAAACACACACAAATGCATACACCAGAGGTGTCCCCCACCCCATTATTTGTTTCCAGAGAGTAAGTCATCTGTGTACCAAGATTGGTTGAAATTGCTCAAGGCACTCCAGAGTTATGCTGGGACATACATACACACTTACATATATGTACATATATATATTAATTGCTATCCATTTTGAATACATAGCGGAAACAGAAAACTTAAGAATTCACCAGATTGATACTACATAGAACAAAACTGTGATCAGGGTTGTCAAACTGGCAGCCTGCAGGGTGTGCCATGCACAGGCCACACCACCCCAGCTCCGCGAAGGGTAAGAATGTCACAAAACATCACGTGACAGCAACATGACGCCACAGGTTTGACACCCATAATCTAGATGTTCCGCTTCAGATACCACAAAGTCTTCTCCCAGAAGTTAACCAGGAAAACGGGTTGTGAAGAGGATGACCTGATTCTGATTTATTCCATTCCATTTATTTTAATTTTGTAACATAATTAATAAACATATGTTTATGTTATGCTTTTGTGTGTTTATCTCTCTTTGGATATATTGGCAGATAGGACAGCACTCCAGAGGGTTAACGTCATTGTCCAGAGGATGACTGGTTGCCCTCTCCACTCTTTGGAAGAGCTTTATAGCTCCCGCTGCCTTAAGAAAATACAAAACATCCTTAAAGATCCCTCTCATCCTGGGCACCCTTTTTTTGAACTATTACCATCTGGCAAATGATACAAGATAATAAAAACAAGAGGCTGAAAAACAGCTTCTATCCCAGGGAAGTAACTATATTGAACTCTACGGTATAGTGCAATACTAATGCAATATCGGGCTTTCAATTCAATCACATAGAATGTGAAGGAAGATGGTATTAAGTTTCATTGTATGAGGTGCAATGACGATAAAATAAACTAAAATATGTCTGTCAATCTGCTTGTCCATCTACCTCCTACTGTCCCAAAATGATTCAGTTCTGAATGGTGATTAAGCAGAACATTCTGCGGTTCACCAACAAAACCGCGCTCGACTAAACCGCACCCGACTAAACCGCGTCGCTGACGTCATCAACAGGGCGACAACAGCGCGGAGAAAGAAGCACACTGTAAACCCTAAACCTAAAATTAACCCCTAACCCTAAACCTAACCCCCCTAAACCTAATCCTAAACCTAACCCTAAACCTAACCCTAAACCTAACCCTTAACCTAACCCTAAACCTAACCCTTAACCTAACCCTAAACCTAATCCTAACCCTTAACCTAACCCTAAAGCTAACCCTAAAGCTAACCCTTACCTTAAGTTGAATCGGCTTGCTTTCAAAGCGCTATTTAAAGCGCACTTCTTTCTCTGCGCTGGCTGTTGTCGCTCTGTTGATGACATTAGCGACGCGGTTTAGTCAGGCACGGTTTAGTCGAGCGCGGTTTTGACGCGTCACACATTCTGCAAACTTAAATCACCTAATTCTTATGTTTTCCTGAACAGAGCTAAATGGAAAGTTTACCTTTCGCAATTCTTCCACAAAGTATTCGTGATGGGGATTTTTTCCTCCACGGGATTTGATTATATTATCCACCATGTCTGTTGCTATCACCTCTGAAGTATATAAGCTCTTAAAGACTTTGGTTAGCACATGGGAAATGTCCTGAGTGGGGGATAGGAGGAGAAATAATTAGAAACAGATGTAGAAATATTTGATTTGATGATCCTACAATAAGAGCGGATTTCATGTCAATAAATAGTAGAGTTAAATAACTTCTTGAAAAGTTGCAATCGATAGGAAGGCATGGAAAATGGGGAATTACAAAGGCTAAACATGAATCCCGATACAGAAGGTTGTATAATTATTTTATATTCTTTGTCTTGTTTCTTTTTTTGTGTGTATGTTTTTTTTGTTTTTAAAGGTAAAAATGTTTAATAAAAAATATTTTAAAAACTTAATAATTTCTTGAAAACAGATATAAAGCCACCTTCATATTGAAAGTTACAATGCATACGTGTTCGCATTAAACATCTTCAGTATGCATTCTAATTAAATTGACATACTGATAGTCTTCAATTTACAACCACAATTGAGCCCAAAATTTATGTTGCTAAGTGAAGCATTTATTAAATGAATTTTGTCCCATTTTAGGACCTTTCTTGCCACAGTTGTTAAGTGAATCACTGCAGTTGTTTAATTAGTAACAAGATCGTTAAGTGAATCTAGCTTTTCATGTCTTTGCTTCTTAGAAGAGCACAAAAGGTGACTCCAGAACTATCATAAATATGAATCAGTTGCCAAGCATTTTAATTTTGATCATGTGACCATGGGGATGCTTTAATGGTTGCTAAGTGTGAAAAATAGTCATAAGTCACTTTTTTCGATGCTATTGTAACTTTGAACAGTCACTGAATGAACTGTTGTAAGTCGAGGACTAAGATTAGCAGCTGAGTTTCTTGCTATTATGTCTAACTAATTACAGATTAAAGTGACAGGAAATAACTTGCTTTTTAAATTAATAAGGCTTTTTAAAAAATTCAGTCCAAACTACACACAGTTGCTTTCATTCCCTATTGCTGAGTTCTGATGATACAATTAGTGACCATAAGGGAATCTTACGGCAATTGCATGTCATGATGGCTATAAAATTGTTCATGTGACCAACCTGTTTTTACAACCTTTTTTGTCGCAGTCATTAAGCAACCAAGGCAGTCTTAAAAAGAACAACTAATTATTACGTTATGAATGAATGCTGGAGATGTATTGTAATGGAGGTAAGAGAGCAAGAATAAGTAAAGCATTACGGTATGAACTATTAAAAAAGAGTGGGCCAGGTCTTCCAAATATTAGAAATTATTGGATAGCTAATCAATTAAAGATGGTCCCAGATATTATAGCAGTAACTAGAGATTTAATATGGAGGGATATAGAGTTGAAAGAGTTAAGGGAAATAGGTGATCCTATCGAAATATATTGATTTTAAAAAGGATATTTTAAAAATTGTTAAGAGGATAAAAAATCTCTTTATAAATGGAGATACCGGCTAATGCCAGGAATCACTCCTTTAACACTGATGGTAGAAATTGAGAAATTCCCTAAGATTGAATTGAAAGAATCGATTAGTAAACTAAAAGAAAATCAGATATATAAATGGAAGAACAGGATAAAGAATATAACATAACTAAAAAATGTTTTAGAAAATATTAAATTAAATTGGTTGAATTTAATACAATTAGAGAAATGGATAAAAGTGGAAGAAAGATTTGAGGAGAAGGGTAAACAGTTAACAAAATTTGAAATGATTATAAAATAATGTGAGATGAATAAAGAATATATAGAGAAAAGAAGAATAGGGAAAATATATACAACATTAACTGAATTAGAAGAGCAGGCAAAAGATTTAAAATTAATTTGAGAATCAGATTTGGGAGAAATAAATGATAATGATTGAAAAAATATTTGGAGTAGAAGAGTATATAAGAATATGTCAGAGTTAAGGAAAATGGATATAAAGTGATATGGAAGTAGTACATAACACCATGTAAATTAAATCAAATAGATGGTAAATATACAAGTATTTGTTGGAGGTGCAAGAAAAAGGTTGGAACATATAAACATATGTGGTGGGATTGTGATAGCGCACAAAAAATATGGGACATGGTGTTTAGAGAAATTAGAGCCCTGTTGAATGTAAATCTAGAGATGTCACCAAGGATTACATTATTGTTGCTGGTGGAAAAATGGGATATAAATGAAACAAAAAAGGAATTGATTGTAAATTTGATAATGGCAGCTAGATTAGTGATGGCTGAATATTGGGGACGAAATTGGGATATTCAAAGAAATGAGTGGTATAATGAAATTTGGAGTATGGCAACAAATGATAAATTAACAACAGAAATTAAACTTAAAGAAGGGATGATTAAAGTAAACAACTATAATGAAATATGGGGGCATTTTATAAGATCAGTGTTGGTGGAAGGCAAAGGGAACAAACCTATTTAAGTATATATGTTGTATAAGAGCACAATTGGAATATATTGTATAATCTAAGAAATATAAGGGGGGAAGGTCTCCAGGGGGCGAGGGGTGCACTGTAATATGTTTCTTTTCCTTTTTTCTTTTGTCTTTCTTTTCTTTTTTGTATTCAGTTGTATATGTACTGTTTGTATTATTTGTGTTTAAAAAATTATATATATATATATATATATATATATATATATATATATATATATATACATACATACACACACACACACACACACACACACACACACACACACACACACACACATTTAAAATGAAGGTGAATCAACATGTCCCAGGATTATGTTTTGGGGCTAATCTGGGTCAGTTGCTGGGATCAGAGGTTCAATCCTCCGAGCTTTCAGACTTCTCTCTCACCAGAATCTGAAACTTTGTTAATTCCTCAAACTCCCATATCTTTAATCTTAAATTGTTCACCATGAACCTCATACGTTTCCTAAGAGGTCCGTAAGGGGGTGTGCATAAAAGCACCAGCATGCCTACCATCCCTGTCCCCATTGATTCATTCTATGTGTTCGTGGCCATGTTATACTTATTTATATCCATCTATTTGTACCAATCTCATGAGAAAATGTCCATGCCTATACTAATATCTGTTACCTTGTACATGTTGACAAATAAATAAATAAATAAAAATAAATGGTGAGTGAATAGTAAATGTGAATCACGGTGAGAGACAAGTTCCTTGAGGATCAGCTCCAGCACAAGTCCAAAATATCAGAACACTAGAATTCTGGTTCCGTTGACCAAGCGAGATTGGATCCTACAATTGGTTACAGAACAACAAAAAATGTATAACATCATACTGGCCTCAAGCCAAGTGCAAGATATTCATATGTAAAATGATAAAGTTACAATGATTTCAATATTTGGGATCTTCTATATTCATGTAGATTGTGTAGGGTAAGGGTCAAGAAACTTTAAATTACAATCAATCAGAACAGAGCTGTAAGGACCTTAGAGGTCTACTAGTCCAACCCACTCCTCAGGCAGGAAACCCCATATTCTAACTAGGTCCAGTATACTATTTAATGGTTGCTAAGCATTGAGGATCTATGGCCAAAGGTCAACTGAATCGACAGTAAATCTACAAGATACTTCCACAGTACTTTAAAGAAATATTGTGCCTACTGTGTAGATTCCATTTTGAGTAAGAACACCAGCACTAAAATAAAAAGAAGTTAATCTTTCTCCATGCAGGTTCCCATATTTTGATTTAATCCTTCATCTCAGCTAATATTTACTCATCTCAACAATTTTCCCCAGTGGGTTAAGTACTGGAAAAATTTAAAAATGGGACAAATACCAAGCCTTCCTCTTCCTGCAGCAACGTAAGCAATCTCATCTGATCATTCCTAATGTTTTGCTTCATCTTAAACACAAACACTGACACACATACAGGAAATCCTGATCGCCAAGCTTCATTCTCCTGCACTTGGGCCAACGTTTGGTGGCTGGTTGTATTTTCGTAAGCTCTGGAAACATACTGTTAAAAGATAAGGGAGTTTTTCCAGGAAAAAAAATATTATTATGGTTGATCATACAATCAGTTAAATGTTCAGATTGAATTTTGCTCTCTTTTTTTGGTTCACGTGTCCTTGGGATAGGCAGATGCTGTTTAATAATATTAAAGGTATTGTTACAGGGTTAGGGGTTAGGCTTAGCAGTGGTTTCCAGCGTGGGATCCAGGCAATTTGATTTTTAAGGGGGGGGGGTGCAATTTGAGCCTTGTTTAAACCAAGTTAATGACCTTTTAGGCTTTCTCTGCATGAGTAGATTTCACTTTTTGAGTTAAGAATTATATGTCGGGGAGGGGATCAGGATTTTAAAGATGCTTAGATGGGGCATGGCCAAAAAAGGTTGGGAACCACTGACTTAGGGTGTTTTGCAATTATTATTGTTATTATTATTAAATTTAAATAAATGATTTAATAATCATAATAATAATGATTCAAGTGATTTGTTATTAAATCATTCGTCATTGTGGTTCTTCTCCCTGTGAAATAAAAGCATTTACAACATTTTCTGAATAAAGGGGGGTCTTTAAATCTTCGACGACAGAACCTGTCGATAAAATCGGTGTTTCTTAAATACTTTCTCAACTTTTTAAAAATAATAAATTGGTTTTTAAAAAAAAAAAAAACATTTCTCTCCATCGCCCAGCTAAACGGGCGATGATAGAAATGTGTTAAAATACAATCAAATTATCAACAAAACGGATTAAGAAGGTTCCTCTACTGCCCATCCCCCCCCTTGTGCTGCAGGGAGGCTGAATAAGCACTCTGCACATGCCCAGGAATCCTGTGCTTCTCGAGGTCTATGGGGGCATCTTGGACACAGGAAAGAGACATTGCAGGAGGCACTCTGCCCATGCTCAGATAGGAATCGTTTTGCCACTCCAGGCCAGGCGCCGAAGGGGGGGGGGGGGGAGGGCCCTGGGAATGAGAAGCGTCTGCATTGCAAAGTTAACTAAAGCCGGAGGGCGCGGCGGCAGAAGCGGGAGCGGCTCTTCCTTCACCTGAGTCAGCTCTGAGGCGGGCCTGTGCCTGTACATGAAAGGCTCGGGGCTTGGAGAATCCCTGGGGCGCAGCGCGCCCCTTTCCTCGGCCGGCAGCATCTTCGCACAGCAGCCTTTTCCCGGTTGCTAAGAGCTTGCTTTCTGAGAAGCGAAAACCGGGCCCTTAGCAACAGCGACTTCCGCTCGCTTCCGGAAGTCGCCGCCTCCGGGCTCCGATCTTTTCCAATCTAGCCAGGTTGATTTTTGTCCTTTGTCTACCGTTCCCAGAAATCATAGCCAGCGCGCTAGGCCTTGTGGGAAATGTAGGCGCATAAATGGTTTTATATCGCTGATGGGTGGGTGGATAGGAATAGGGATAGGATAGGAATAGGAATAGGAATACGATAGAATAGGGTAGAATAGGATAGGAAAGGAATAGGAGTAGGAATACAATAGAAAGGAATGGGAGTAGGAATAGGAAAGGAATAGGTATAGGATAGGAAAGGAATAGAATAGGGATAGGATAGGACAGGAATAAGAATAAGAATAGGATAGGAATAGGAGTAGGAATGGAATAGGAAAGGAATCGGATAGGGATAGGAGAGGATAGAATTCTTTACTGGTATGATTTGACACTCAAGGAATTTGTCTCCAGTTCATATTCTTTTTTTTTTTTTTACTATTAATTTTTTTTTATTTTGTTACTGTGGGAAGTTATCATCCAGCCCTCTCCCAGAAAAATGAAATATCCTAGGAAATATTGAAAAGGCAGAATATTTCTCTGGATGTGAAAAGAAACATGTTTCAAAAGACAGAATAGTTGCCTATAGCTTTCTGCCCATCCCCAGCTAATGGGCCATTAAGATGGCCAGGCCAGCCCACTTTACATAATAAAGACTTCTCCTCACTGCAGCTGTAGTGGGAAGGGATATTACTCAACTGACCACAAGGCAACTGAGAACTCATCGCAGCCTAGAGAGTAGCCCCCTGCATGGCACCATGGGAGTCTGACAACCAGTCAGAATATATTTCTTACACAGGAACAGGAAACAGAGAGGTGGGACTGAACAGGGTATAAAAAGCCTAGCAAGCCCCTTCCTCAGCCCTTCTCTCTTCTTCTCCATCAACATTGAAACATGTGATCACCTTTTCTGGTCAGGGCTCAAGCCATGTGGCCCTGTCCAACAATAAACCATCTTTCCAAGCAGCCTCCATGTCTCCAGTGTCTTCTTCCCCACTTGGAGCTGAACCCAGAAGGACATTTCTTTCAACTGTTACATAAACAACACATGCCCACACCAGTGGGAAAAGAAAAAATCAAAACACAAAAAAGACAAAAAAACAGAAAACAAGGCAGGGGGAAAAAAGAAAAAACAAGAGAAAAAAAGAAAAAAAAACACAAGTATATATTATAAAAAAGTATATCAGCTGGTTACAACATGTTTTGGTGCATCTCTTCCATTAATTCATATTAATTCAAATATCTTAACTCAAATGTTTACCATATTGACATCATCATACCTCCACTTTTAGTTGACTACAGTTATTTAAACATCTTTCATCCTTAACTATGCCAAAGATTTAATCCATAACCACATGCTAGCATTTCATTTACTTGTTTATAAAATCCTCCACTAACATCAAATCCTCATATCCTGTTTTAGCTAAGCATCCATAATATTTAATACCAAAAATCCCATCCTCCATGTATATAGTTTATTATAATTCTCCTTTCTTTATGTAATTATATCGTATATCATAACATTTTCCCCATATTAGTTAACATTTAACTATATATAGTTTTATTTTATTTTTTAATAGTGATAATTATTGTGATTAATAACCTTTGTATATGGTCCAAAAATATTTCTAACCTTCCCTTCTCATATCCAATTATTATTTATCATTATTTATTATTTATTGGTATGATTTGACACTCAAGGAATTTGTCTCCAGTTCATATGCTTTCAATGTACATGCAAACAACAAAGTGATAGGTCATATATCATAGATATATATGATATCTATAATATATGACCTATATATCTCTGATATCTACGATATCTACGAAAGAAGGAGATAGGGAGGGAGGGAGGGAGGGAGGGAGGGAGGGAGGGAGGAAGGAAGGAAGGCTAGAGATTTCATTATCAAAATGGATGAAACTATACAAGCTGATGTATCCTAATGAGCTAATGTATCTGATCTAGAGAATGCCCCTTTCGGGCTTTTGTCGAGCCAAACCATGACTGGTTTTCACCATCGTGGCTTCACCATCAATCCAGAGAGGCTTGATTCATAAATAATACAAAGCCATAAAACCTTGAAATATGTAAGGACTTCACGCACCGCACAGACAAAATCAAACAAATTGCATTTTTGCTTGACTGCAATCCGTGAACCCATAAATTCGCCCCCTATCTCTTATGGGTAAAATAAGAACACAAAGATAACATTTCATTATAATTAGATGCAGTTAAATTATCATTTCCTCGTATTTGTTAATTTGTAATTTGTAATTTAATTTGTAATTTTAATAGATTTGTATGCTGCCCAATCCCGAAGGACTCCGGGCGACTTATATAAAACAATTTAAAAAATATTTAAAAAGATTAAAAACACGAGACAGAACGACTTAAAAACAGAAAACACAACATGCACTCAGTTGTAATGGGGCTGAAGCTCAGTCAAGATCAACAGCCCCAGGCCTGCCAGAACAGCCAGGTCTTAACAGACTTATGGAAGGCCAGGAGAGTAGGGAGGGTCTGGATCTCAGGGGGTAGATAGTTCCAAAGGGCCGGGGCAGCAACAGAGAAGGCTCTCCCCCGAGGAGCCACCAGACGGCATTGCGTGGCCGACGGTACCCGGAGAAGGCTCGTCCTGTGCAATTTTATTGGACGCTGGGAGGTATGTTGCAGGAGGCGGTCACGGAGATATCCAGATCCTAGGCCATGTAGGGCTTTATAGGTAATAACCAGCACCTTGAAGCGTGTCCGGAGACCGATGGGAAGCCAGTGCAGCTCACGGAGGATAGGTGTAACATGGGTGTACCTAGGTACACCCAGTATCGCTCGCGCGGCTGCATTCTGGACCAATTGTAGTCTCCGAACACTCTTCAGGGGCAGCCCCATGTAGAGGGATTAATTTTAGATTAAAAAGCACAACAGTTTTTTTAAAAGGATAAATAATGCTAATCATATCCATTAAAATCAGCCTACATTCCATGTCTGTTTCGATAACCATCTATTCCCTTTGTTTTTAATAGAAGTTAATTAAAGATACATGGGTGCAAAAGCATAAATGTCCAAACTTACTACAGTACATTTAAATTTTCTTTACTGGAATTCCTTTCTGCATTTGTTAAGTGAATCACTGCAGTTCTTAAACTAGTAATATGGTTGTTAAATGAGTCTGACACGCCTATTGATTTTGCTTGTCAGAAAGTCACAAAAGAGGATCAAATAACCCCTGGGCACTGCGGCTGTCATAAATATGAACCAATTATCAAGAATCCTAATGTAAATCATGTGATCTTGGGGAAGCTAAAATGGCCCTAAGTGTGGAAAATTATCATAAATCACTTTTTTTAGTGCCATTGTAACTTTGGTCACTGAAAGTTGTAAGTCAAGGACTACCCAAATCAGGGTGCCTAGATTCGTCACAAATCTTCAACTTTGTTAGTAACTATACAGTATATAAAAAATTATTCATCCACTCCATTGGCTACAAACAGAGTTTTATGAAAGCTGCTCCTGAAATAACGTATATAGAGTAGAATAACAGACTTGGAAGGGGCCTTGGAGGTCTTCTAGTCCAACCCCCTGCTTAAGCAGGAAACCCTATACCATTTCAGACAAATGGTTGCCCAATCTGTTCTTCAAAACCTCCAGTGTTGGGGCATTCACAACCTCTGGAGGCAAGCAACTGATTAGTAGTTGTTCTAACTCAGGAAATTTCTCCTCGGTTCTAAGTTGCTTCTCTCCTTGATTAATTTCCATCTCTTGCTTCTTCAAAGCACCCTCAGGTGCTTTGGAGAACAGCTTGAGCCCCTTTCTTCTTTGTATCAGCCCCAAAGATATTGGAGCACTGCTATCATGTCACTCCCATCCTTCTTTTTATTAAAAAGGAGACATGATAGCAGCATTCCATCATTTGACGGGCTGCCACAAAGAAGAGGGGTTTCAACTTATTTTCTAAAGCACCATAAAACAGGATTCCTGCATGAGCAAGGGGTTGGACTAGAAGACCTCCAAGATCCCTTGAAGCTCCATTTGATTTAAGTTCTCAGTTCTCTTAACTATCGCAGACTCCTTTATGGCTGTTGTGTGTAGAGAACTACCTCTAATTCTTTCCAACCCATCCTGCATTCATGTCACCACAAGTCCTTCTTTTCCTTAAACTAGTCATACCTAATTCCAGCAACTGTTCTTTGTATATTTTGTCCTCCAGTCCCCTAATCCTCTTTGTTGCTCTTCTCTGCACTCTTTCTAGAGTCTCAACATCTGTTTTACACTGTGCAACCAACATTGGATGCCATATTCCAAGTGTGGCCTTACCAAGGCCTTACAGAGTGGTATTAACACTTCACAAGATCTTGATTCTATTCCTCTATTAATGCAACAGTGCCTCCAGCTTCATCATTAATTGGTTCAGGAGATGGATGAGTACCAAAAACGATGAATACTTTCCCTTAAGGAATAATGTAATGAATTACACTGACAGGTTCTAGCTTGTGCATTGAGTACTGTAGGAAGTTAGCAGCTACCCTTCTCCTAGAACAATGAAATAATCTAGGAAATATTAAAAAGGCAGAATATTATATTTCCCTGGAAATAGAGAAACATGTTTTTTTTTAAAGGCAGGAAGCAGACTCACACTCTTAATAGCCACCCTCCTCAATAGCCCACAGCAGATGTCCACAATGAAGAGGTAAAGAGATAGCTAGGTCTATTCATAGGCAAATGCCGTCACTCAAGATCCAACAAAGGTAGGAGTAGCCCTCTATTCATCTAGCACAGGGTTGGGTTACTGCAGTGTTATTGCCGGTTCGCTGCGTGCATGTGTACAGTTGCCTGTAAATTATTCTGTGCATGTGCAGAACATTTAAAAAGGGTTTAAAAACATGCTGGTAATGGCATGGGCCACTGGTGAACCAGTTCGGGAGCATGGCCAGCCTGCCATCCCTACCAGTTTGATGACCCGGTCTCGGTTTCCACTACCGGTGTGAACCGGTAGCAACCCATCTAGCAACAGAATTCACCACATGGCACCTGGGGAGATTACATCATCCAGCAAGATTCAACCAAGCTTGGGACTCAAGACACTACAAAGTTACCCCTGCATGGCCCCATGGGAGTCTGACAACCAATCAGAGTACATTTCTTACACAGGAACAGGAAGCTCCAAGGCAGGTTCCAAGAGAGGGTATAAATCTATCTATCTATCTCCCACCCATGTGCCTTTTTTTCTTTTGCCCAGGAGCTCCAAGCCATGTGGTCCTGTCCACCATTAAACCATTTTTCCAAACAGCCACCATGTTTCCAGTGTGCTTTTCCCCACTTAGAACCCAGATGGACATTTCTTCCAACAGTAACCAACACACAATGAGTATTGAGTAAGTACTGGGACAAAATTTTCACATCAAAATGCATTGAGTATGAAATCTGATGAGTTTCAAAGCAGTTAAGTACCAAGATGCCACTGTGTTCTCGAAGTGACAGTTGGTGGTCACCAATGAGGACACACAGGTAGTCCTCCACCTATGGCTGCAATTGTGCCCCAAATGTATGTTGCTAAATGAGAAATTTGTTAGGTGCATTTTGCTCCGTTTTACGTCTTTTCCTGCCACATTTATTAAGTGAATCGCTGCAATTATAAAATTAGCAACGCAGTTGTTAAGTGAATCTGGTTTTTCCATTAGCTTTGCTTATTAGAAGGTCGCAAAAGGGGAGCACATGACCCTGGGACACTGCAACTGTCATAAGTACATGCCAGTTGCCAAGCATTCTAATTCTGATCACATGACCACGGGGAGGTTGCAACAGTCATAAATGTGAGAAACGTTCTTATCATTTTTTTTCAGTGCCGTTGTAACTTTGAATAAACTGTTGTAAGCCGAGGACTACCTGTATTGAAATCCATCTTCTCCATCCCGATCGCCTCCTAAAAGATTGGGACTACAACTCCCAGAAGGCCCAGCTTGCACACTGTACTATTATTGTTGGTCTCAGTCTATCTGCAGAATGCTAACTTTTCAAACATTGCTCTAATTAAGTAAGAAATAAATGATGGAAACTAATGGAGTGCTTTCATCCTCAGCCTCTCAAAGATGTGTGGACTTCAAATTTCAGGATTCCTCAGCCATCTCTCTTAAAATCAAAAGACATAATTCAAAACGGGGTGTACAGGAATTCATGGCTTTAATGATTACTTTGTACCTTGAATAGTACTCCTTGAATAGTAACTGCAATTGAGCCAAGAACTATGGTCATAAGTCATTGCAGTCATTAAGTGGGTCATCCTGCAAATTGGAACTGATTTTATGACATTCTTTTTTCCCCCCCCAACAGTCTCACATTAAGCAAATGGATTTTCTGCAATGGGAACTTTTTGCCAGAAACTAGAAATAACTGTGGGAAGCCAGCAAAGCAATTTGGTAATTGCAATAATGTGACCAAAAGACACCACAAACAGCCATAAATCTGAGCCAATTGTCAAACGTCCAAAATGCAATCAAGTGACCAGGGTGTGTACGCGTGGTCACTTTGAAAGCAGATTGTAAGTTAAGGGAGGCATTCATCATAACTTTGATCAGTAATTGACCAGCCCTATGTCAAGGACTACCTGTAGTTCAATAGTCATCAACACTTTCTTGTCTGGGCTGTAGATTTGAGATTTGAAATGGGGTAGGGCACTGTAAATAATTCTCGATTTATGTCCACAATTGAGCCCAAAATTTCTTTTGCGAAGTAAGGTAGTTGTTAAGTGAGTTTTGCCCCATTTTATTACCTTTCTTGCCATCGTAGTTAAATTAATCAGATTAACAGATTAATGGAATTGAAAGGGCCCTTGTAGGTCATCTAGCCCAACCCCCTGCCCAGGCAGGAGACCCTACACCATTTCTGACAAATGGCAGGCCAGTCTCTTCTTGAAGGCTTCCAGTTATGAAGCTCCCACAACTTGCAAAAGCAACTTCTGTTCCACTGATTCATTGGTCTCACTGTTAGGAAATTTATCCTTAGTTCTAGGTTGCTTCTCTCCTTGATTAGTTTCCACCCATTGCTTCTTTTTCTACCCTCAGGTGCTTTGGAGAATAGCTTGACTCCCTCTTCTTTGGGGAAACCCCTGAGATATTGGAAGGCTGCTATCATGTCTCCCCTGGTCCTTCTTTTAATTAAACTCGACATCCCCAGTTCCTGCAACCGTTCTTCATATGTTTCAGCCTCCAGTCCCCTAATCCTCTTCGTTGCCCTTCTCTGCGCTCTTTCTAGAGTCTCCACATCTTTTTTAAAGCGTAGTGAACAAAAATCACTGATCAGATTAAGGGAATCTGACCTCCCCCTTAACTTCACTTGTCAGAAGTTCGCAAAAAAATGACATGCGACCGTCATAAATGCAAGTCAGTTTCCAAGTATCTGAACTTTGATACGTGACCGTGGGGATGTTCGTAAGTTTGAAAAATGGTCATAACCTGCTTTTTTCAGTGCTGTTGTAACTTCGAGTGGTCATTAAATGAATGGCTATATAAGTCGACTACCTGTACTAAATAATTTATAGGTGCTTATAGGGATAGTATCCATGCTGTCACCTAATTGCCCTTTGCAATTATGTTCTCACTCACTGGATGATTTTATTCGCCTCGCCCTGAATTTAGTCTCTATTGGGAGAGGACATGATCCTTAAGGTCTTCCCCCTTTTTTTTTTTTTTGTTTATTTGGGCCTGCTGCTAATTTAAACATATCAGATGATATTTTTTTTTTGGCTGCAGAAAAAAAATGAGCCTAATTGTTATTAGTCTCATTTGCCTTTGAGAAGTATTCAGGGAGGAGTACATGGGCTCAGTTTCATACCTGTGCATAAGCCTGTGCAGACACATTCTTGCTCTGAAGGCAGTGCATGAAGTTGACTAAAGACTTCCTTGTTCATGTCAAAAGAATGTGAGATATCAGAATGGCCCGGAAGATGTCCACAGTTGGGTGCACTTTAGACACCCATTAAGAACTGGACTTGCAGCATTTCAGAGAGAAAGGGGGGGGGGAGGGAGGGAAGGAGGGAGGGGGAGGGAGAGAGAGGGGGGGGAGAGAGGGACGGAGAGAGGGAGGGAGGGAGGGAGGGAGGGAGGAAGGAAGGAAGGAAGGAGAGAAACAGAAACAATGAGAGGGAGAAAAGTGGGAGGGAGAGAGGACGAAAGAGAGAAAGAAAGAGAGAAGGAAAGAAAGAGAAGGAAAGAAAGAAGGAAAGAGAGAGAGGGAAAGAGAGGACAGTGAGAAAGAGAGAAGGAAAGAAGGAAAGGAAAGGAAAGAAGGAAAGATAAAGAAAGAAGGAAGGAAAAAGAAAGAAAGAAAGAAACAGAAACAGTGAAAGTGAGAAAAGTGGGAGGGAGGGAGGAAGAAAGAGAGAAAGAAAGAGACAGAAGCAGAGACAGAGACTGAAGAAAAGGAAGCAAAAGTTAGAAACAAGATTTATTTTCATCCTTGCAAAGAATTGGTGTGTATGTGTGTGTGTTGGATTTCACATTTTATGCAAATTACAATATAGAAATAACTAAAGCTCACAGCTGTACCAAAAACCAGAGTTCTCCCATCATGCTACTAAACTGTTATTTACTGAATCACAGCTTGTAGAACAACCCATAATTGGCTGAATTTCAGCCACAAAGCAAAATCCTTCCTGCTTTGTTGACCAGATATTTGACCACTGCATGCAAATATCTTATCCAATTATGATTGCAAGGATCAAACATTACCCGTGCTTCTTTATTTCATAAAGAAAATAATAGCATATTTGTCTCTGAAAGCTGTGCTTAATTACATGAGCATTGTAACAGCAACACATTTGCAGCAATTATATATTTTCACCTCCCCCAATAGGTACAGGTAGTCCTCAATGTACAACCACAATTGAGCCTAAAGTTTTTGTTGTTAAGTGAGACATTTGTTAAGTGAGTTTTGCCCCATTTTAGGGCCTTTCTTGGCACAGATGTTAAGGGAATCACTGCAGATGTTAAGCTAGTAACATGGTTGTTAAGTGGAATCCTCTGTTCCCATTGATTTCATTTGGCAGAAGGTCTCAAAAGGGGATCGCTTGGACACGTAACCATCATATATACCTGCCAGTTGCCAAATGTCTCCATGTCTTTTTTCGTCTCTGTGAATTTATACTTTCCACTTGGATATTCCAGAGCCTAGAACTGGTGCATATTCAAAGTAAGTCTTCCCCCAATTTTTCCCTAATCCTAACCCACTTATAATTATTATTCTCCACTTTCTTTTTATGGATGATTAAAATGGGAAACAATCTGGAAATGTCTTGGGTTATTGATAAAAAAAAATGTTTTGTATTTTTTAATTTTTTTTTTGTCTCTTTGGATATAGGTGATTTTTTTGGTACATTGGTTCCTTAAGTGTATAGGTTGAGCAGCTAGGAGGAAAACCTTAATTTAAAATAATAATAAAAATTTTATATTAAAAACCTTTCTGTTTCTCAAGAATATCATAGCCAAGCCAAATATACCCATTTCAAAGACCCCGAAGCGGTCATAAATATGAACCAGTTGCCAAGTATCTGATTGTAAATCACGTGGTCATGGAGATGCGCGCCATGGTCATAGGTATGAAAAATGGTCATGTAACTTTGAACGGTCACTAAATGAACTGTTGTAAATCGAGAACTAGCTGTACTAGAATTATATATGGATCTTTAGTTTTGCACTAACAATATTAAAAGGAAGTGGTTGGCTTTGTGTATGGCAGGGATGTCAAACTCTATTTCACTGAGGGCCACATCAGAGTTGTGTTTGACCTCGGAGAGCCAAGGCGGCTGTGGCTGGCATGGCCAGCTCCACATCACTCAGTGGCGGGTTTCAAAAAATTTTGGGACCTCTTCTGTAAGCGTGGCCCGCTTTCCGGGTCCACTGGTGGAACCTCTTCTAACCGGTTCGGTAGATTTGACGAACCGGTTCTACCAAATAGGTGCGAACTGGTAGGAACCCACCTCTGACATCACTTGTGTTGGGGGTACCAGTGGTGGCCAAGTGCTTAGGCAGGACTTCCCTCAGACTCTCCCTCACTCTCATTATAATCTCCTCCTTCCTTCCTTCCCTCCTTCCTTCCTTCCTTCCTTCCTTCCTTCCCTTCTTTCCTTCCTTTTCTTTTTCCTTCCCTCTTCATTCTCCTTTCTCCTTCCTTCCCCTCTCTCCTTCGTTTTCCTTCTGTGCTTGTTAGGTAAGCTCCCCGTTAGGAGAGCGAGTGCGTTCAGAGAAGCGTTGTGAGAGTTGTGTTGGAGAACACACAAACCAGCATACAGAGACACTCCAGTTTAAATAGGCTTTTACTTTCGTGGAAATAGAGGTTCAGAGTCCATCAAACAGTCCAAGTCATACACAGATAAGACAGTCAGTCATCAAACGTCCTTCAGTTAAGGGATAATCCAAATAACATAGTCCAGTAATCGTACAAACAGTCCGGTAATCAAAGTTTGCTAGCAGTTGCAAAACTTACAATAGCTCATTGCACTTTTTAACAGCCAGCTTCCAAAACACTCAGATCAGATCAGCCCAGTATCTAACAAACAGAGAGCTAACAGTCATTCTAGCTCCCTCTTATGGTCGATTGAGGAAACAGCAACCAATCACATTTTACAGTATGATTTAAAGAAACAAGTATACCATGGTTACTTGATTTATATATTGCCAACCCAACCGTTAGATTATATTCCTAACAGTGCTCTCTTCCCATCTTCCCTTCTTTTTCTTTGTCTTTCCTCTTTCCCTTTCTCCTTTCTTGTCCCTTCTTTCATGCTCAAATACAAAAGGGGAAACGTTTCCCCTTTTGTTTTGGTTTTGTTTTCCTAGCCCTCTGCCATTGAAAACGGAGCCTGGGTGGCTGCGCGCAGGGGCGCTGTGGGCTGGTCCTTTGCTGTTTCCAAGATAGCCCTGCAGGTGAGATCTAAGAACCCCGTGGGCCGGATAGGGCCTGTGGCCTTGAGTTTGACACTCCTGGTATATGGGATTCTTTGCGATTCCATTTGTTCCATTGTTTGCTTGAAACTACTACTACTACTACTACTACTACTACTACTACTACTACTACTACTACTTCATCATCTATCTATCATCTATCTATCTTCTATCTTCTTCTATCTATCTCCTTCTTCTATCTTCTTCATACACACACACACACACACAAACACACACTGGTGTGTCTCTGTGTGTGTGTGCGTGCATGTGTGCGTGCGTGCGTGCGTGCGCGTACATAACTGGAGCACCTCAAGCAATTTCAATTGAACTTGGTACACAGATGACTTACCCTCTGGAAACCCTTACTGGGGAAGGAGAGATACCCCTGGCATGTGTGTATGTGTGTGCGTGTGTGTTCCAGCATAACTCTGGAACGCCTGGGCCGTTCAGGAGAATGAGTACAGCATCCTACAGTGGCAATTGTTTGTGATGTCAGTTTCTTTACAGCTTCCTCTGGAAAGCCAGCTATTGGGTTTGCTTTCCAGCAATGGGGAAGCACTGAATGGATTTGGGGCAAAGTGCCAGGACCATAGACAGGGCAGGAAAGAGGAGCGCATGGGAGGGGGAGGGCAGGGATGATGGGCATGGGAGTAGGGGGAAGAAAGGCCCCTCTCAATGCTTCCCTGACAGACAAACGCTTTGATGTCTATAAATACCCAGGCAACAGTCGTTTATCAGCTAGTATCTTCTAAAAAAAAAAATCCAGTCAGTTGTAGCTAATCCAGTAAACTACAATAAAGTTAAATATGTTACAGTAAAATACATGTTAAATATGCCAGCAATTAATCCAATTATCTTTGCTGCTCACTAGAATTTGATTTTTTTTTTTTTTAGCTCGTTCTCCTTTTCCGTAGAGTTGGAAGAGGAGAAGTAACTTAAAAGTCACATCGTGTTCTGACTTTCTAACCTTGGGAAGCCTCTCCAAATTCTATGTTTCAAAATTACAAAGCTGAAGACCACAAATGTTTTTTGTGCCCTATATTAAAAAAAATTATCCCGCTTTTGAAGTGCCGTAACTCAAATTAGAGCGTGCATTTAAAGTTTTACTTCTCTTTTTGATTAGAATGGCTATTTTGTTTGGTTTTCTGGCCTTAGGCATCTATTTTTATCAATGGCACGCTGGAAATTCAATCGGGGCGAGACAGAAAAAACCAGTTTCATCAGCTAAGTTTTAAAGCAAAAGGGGGGGGGTGATTTCTCTCCCCCCCCAATAGGACATATTTCAAATTTTATAATCTTTAACTCCAATTCTTCTTTAAAAGCTCTAGAAGCCAGGCTGTTGATCGGAGTCAAAATCAGAGAGTACATATGTCAAAAGAACATATGGGTTAACTAACCCATAGCTAAGTAAATTTATTAAGTGGACTCACATAAATATACTCAATCAAACAAGATGCATTTGTTCAAATGAACCAGCAGCCCTTCTTTTATCAAAAAGAAAGCCAGTGACATTTCTTCAGAAAGTGGCATTTTAAAAAAATGAATTTATTTATTAGAAACATTTGAAAGAAATACCACAAATAACTCAGGAAGGAAAGAAGGAAGGAAGGAGAAAAAAGAAAGAAAAAGAAAGGAAGAGAAAAAGAAAGAGAGAGGGGGAATAGAGAAGGAAAGAGAGAGGAAGAAAGAAAGAAACAAAAAAAAGGAAAGTTTCTCAACTTGGCAGCTTTAAGAAGTGTGGACTTCAACTCCCAGAATTCCTTGTGCTGGTTGGGGAATTCTGGGAGTTGGTCCACACACAGTTGCCAAGTTAATTAAACACTGAAACAAATATCAATAAATTCACAGGGAATTACAATTGTCAAGACATAGATTTCACCCATTCACTGTACGGAATTAAGTTGGCCGAATAGAAATCTCTACGATAAAAGCATGATGATGTTATTTTTATTTCAGCGCAAGGAATCAGGGGACGAGGAAACAAACACAGCCGAGCTTGCAAAGAAGACTTAGGTAGCCCAAATCTTAAATTTTCTCTCCGATCCGGAGAAGCCAGCTGCGCTTGCAATCTTGTTTTTCCTGCGGAAAGCTGCGCTTCGACACGCGCCTCTCCGCGGCCCGCCCTGCAATCTTTAAATACTTTTTTTGCCAACTTGTGAAGAGTTTAGGGCAGTTACAAAAGAGCAGGGTGGAGACCGCAATTTCTAACCTCTCCTCCCCCCCCCTTTCTCCCTCTGGCTTCTTTCGAGATGGGGTTGCGAAGCCAGCTTGAGAGGGTTGGTTGACCGAACCACAACGCGCAGACACACACAAGCGCGCGCGGACGAAAAAAAACACGCCCAGCTGCTTGTCTATCCAAAAAGCTTTCTCTCCCTCTCTCTCTCTCTCGATCTCGGGCGCTGCTTAGAGCAAGCTGCAAATGACTCCGGAGTTGCCGGACAAGGCAGCCGTTCTCTTCCAAGTCTTTCTCTTCGGGGAGTGACCAAAAGAGCAGCAGGAGCAGTCGGGGAAAAGCTGAACCGCTCAACGCCTCTTCCACCCTTAGGACGCCGTAGTGGTTTATCTTGCGCGCCGCCCGATCATGGAACTCAGCGGCTCATCACCTTCTTCGGCCTACAACGGTGAGTGGGGGGGCGGGCGGAGGGCGAGGGGGTTCTCCATGGTTCGGGGATGGGTGGGGGGAGGGATGGTGCGATGCCTCCGGTGGCTGCGTCTTCGGGCAAAGCTGATGCAAACTCTAGAATAGATCCTGGCGTCTGTCTCGATCTGGGTGGGGGAAGGAGAGACGCGGCTGTAAGAACAACCATCAGCGTGGTAGCTTCTTATATACCGGCAAATATGAAGGAAGCTTTGGACATAAAGGGATGGGATGGGAACGGATCTATTTCGATGCTGTGTTTTTCTAGATCCCCGGAAACCGTGCTTTTCTTTTCTTTCTTTCTCTCTTTCTTTCTCTTCCCCTCACTTTTTCTTTTTTTGCTTCTCTTTCTCTCTTCTCTTTCTCTTTTTTCTTTCTCTCTTTCTTTTCTCTCTCTCTCTCTTTCTTTCTTTTTCTTTCTCTGCTTCTTTCTTTTCTTTTTTCTCTTTCTTTCTTTTTTCGCTCTCTTACTTTCTCTTTTCTTTCTCTCTTTTTCTTCTCTCTCTTACTTTCTCTCTTTTTCTTTGTCTTTCTCTCTTCTCTTTCTTTCTTTTCTTTCTTTTTTCACTCTCTTACTTTCTCTCCTTTAATTTATTTCTTTTAATTTCTTATCTTCCCTCTTTCTCTTTTTTCTTTCTCTCCTTTTTCTTTCTCTCTCTATCTCATTTCTTTTTTTCTCTCTCTTTCCCTTCCTTCCATCCATCCATCCTTTTTTTCTTTTTCTCTCCCCTTCCCTTCCCCACTGGGTCCTGCCTTCCTTCCTTCCCTGTTTTAGCAGTCCCTTTTTATCTTTAAGTTATCTTTATTTAACCTTTTTAAAAGTTTCATTGTGTTGCAAAGCAGAGCTACTGTTCAGCCCCACATTTTTCATTTTTGCATAGCACTTTTGAGAGGAGATGGGACCAATTGGAGATCTAGCTTTGTTTGAAATCAAAAGCACAACAAAGATCTTTGTTTCTCCAGATCAAGAGATCTGTGATCTCTAGTTTTCTAGTTCAGGTACTTCTCGACTTGCAACAGTTCATTTAGTAATCATTCAAAGTTAATGACACTGAAAAAAGTAACATTGCCATTTTTCACAGTTACGACCCTTGTAGCGTACTCTGATCATGTGACCAAAATTCAGATGCTTGGCAGCTGGTTTATACTTATGACCAGAAAGGCATCTGGCCATTAAAACACTAAGCGAGCTCCATTCAGTTGTCCATACTCCACCCCGCAAGGGATTATGGGGCTGTTAAAAGAAGATGGTGACATAAGTCAAAGCGTGACACGTCAAAACCGCACTCGACTAAGCCGCGCCCGATTAAACCGCGTCGCTGACGTCATCAACAGGGCGACAACAGCCGGCACGGAGAAAGAAGGGCGCTTTAAATAGCGCTTTGAAAGCAAGCCGATTCAAGTTAAGGTAAGGGTTAGGTTTAGGGTTAGGTTTAAGGTTAGGTTTAGGGTTAGGTCAAGGGTTAGGGTTAGGTTTAGGGTTAGGTTAAGGGTTAGGATTAGGGTTAGGTTTAGGGTTAGGTTAAGGGTTAGGTTTAGGGTTAGGATTAGGGTTAGGTTTAGGGTTAGGTTAAGGGTTAGGATTAGGGTTAGGTTTAGGGTTAGGTTAAGGGTTAGGGTTAGGATTAGGGTTAGGTTTAGGGTTAGGTTTAGGGTTAGGTCAAGGGTTAGGGTTAGGTTTAGGGTTAGGTTTAGGGTTAGGTTAAGGGTTAGATTTAGGGTTAGGTTTAGGATTAGGTTCAGGGGGGGTTAGGTTTAGGTTTAGGGGTTAATTTTAGGTTTAGGGTTTACAGCGTGCTTCTGTCTCCGCGCTGTTGTCGCCCTGTTGATGACGTCAGCTACGCGGTTTAGTCGGACGCGGTTTAGTCGAGCGCGGTTTTGTGGTGGAACCAAGTCAAAGACTACCTGTATTCCCATTTGTTGATCTCAATAGGTTAACTGAATAACAGAAAAGACCTTGGAGAAGGGACCTTGAAGGTCTTCTAGTCCAACCCCCTGCTCAGGCAGGAAACCCTATACACTTCAGACAAATGGTTGTCCAATCTCTTCTTTAAAACTTCCAGTGTTGGGGCATTCACAACTTCTGGAGGCAAGTAGTTCCACTGGTTAATTGTCCTCACTATCAGGAAATTTCTAAAGTTCTAAGTTGCTTCTCTCCTTGATTAGTTTCCACCCATTGCTTCTTGTCCTGCCCTCAGGTGCTTTGGAGAACAGCTTGATTTTCTCTTCTTTGTGACACATGTGTGCACTTCATTTCCCAGAATTCCCCACCAGTAGGTCAGATAGGTATGCTGACCATTTCCAAAACGAATGACTCTTGTCATGTACTGCCCCCTGGTGGTTAGTATATGTACAAACCTCACACAGGATATACAGTTATCAGCAGTCCTTGATTTGAGAGTCCAGCCTGGGTTGATCAGCGGGACCAGAGGTTTTGTCTTCCAAGGTTTTGGATTTGTGCTGGAGCCCATCTTTAATAAACTTATTTATTTAAGTAATTTAGTAATTATTTATTTATTTAAGAGCCAAGGTGGCGCAGTGGTTAAATGCAGCACTGCAGGCTACTGCTAGATCAGCAGTTCAGCGGTTCAAATCTCACCGGCTCAGGGTTGACTCAGCCTTCCATCCTTCCGAGGTGGGTAAAATGAGGACCCAGATTGTTGGGGGAAATATGCTGACTCTCTGTAAACCGCTTAGAGAGGGCTGAAAGCCCTATGAAGCGGTATATAAGTCTACTGCTATTGCTATTGCTAAGTGTTATTTATAGGTAAAGGTACAGGTTCCCCTCGCACATATGTGCTCGTCGTTCCCGACTCTAAGGGGCGGTGCTCATCTCTGTTTCAAAGCCGAAGAGCCAGCGCTGTCCGAAGACGTCTCCGTGGTCATGTGGCCGAGGTGGCGCAGTGGTTAAATGCAGCACTGCAGGCTACTTCAGCTGACTGCAGTTCTGCAGTTCGGCTGTTCAAATCTCACCGGCTCAGGGTTGACTCAGCCTTCCATCCTTCCGAGGTGGGTGAAATGAGGACCCGGGTTGTTGTTGGGGGCAATATGCTGACTCTGTAAACCGCTTAGAGAGGGCTGAAAGCCCTATGAAGCGGTATATATAAGTCTAACTGCTATTGCTATTGCTATGACTAAATGCCGAAAGTGCACGGAACGCTGTTTCCTTCCCACCAAAGGTGGTCCCTATTTTTCTACTTGCATTTTTACGTGTTTCCGAACTGCTAGGTTGGCAGAGGTTGGGGCAAGTAATGGGAGCTCACTCCGTTACGCGGCGCTAGGGATTCGAACCGCTGAACTGCCGACCTTTCTGATCGACAAGCTCAGCGTCTTAGCCACTGAGCCACCGCGCCCCTTGTGATATTTATAGTGTCTGTTCTATGTGGTTTTTTTAGATGTTAATTGGAAAGCCACATGTAACAGGCACTATAAATACCACAGAGAACAGCACATACTCTGCAAAAGTGAAGTTCCATCAGGATGGGCTCCAGCACGAATCCAAAAAACTCTCTCATTCCACTGACCAACCCAGATTGGATGCTGCAACATTATCTTGGGACACAGGATATATTTATATATTCAAGGTAACCATAATTGAGCTCAAAAGTTCTGCTGCCAAGCAAAACAGTTGTCAAGGGATTTTTGCTCCTGTTCTATGACATTTCATGCCACAGTCCACTGTCTGTCAACTGTGGCAGTTTTAAGAATGGGTGGACTTCAACTCCCAGCAAAGCTGACTGAGGAATTCTGGGAATTGGAGTCCACCCATCTTGAAGTTGCCATGGTTCAGAAACACTGCCATAGTTGTTAAAGTCGGTCACGGCAGTTGCTAAGTTAGTTACGTCACATGACTCTCTTTTTAGGGCCCTTGTAATCCTTTAATTTGGTTTAAAAAGTAAAATAGCTGTAACTTGCACTTTGCAATTCTTGTATTCCTAGATATGCCCCTTGCATCTCAATGAGTGTTGTTGAAGAGTTCTCTTGTAAGATTTCTGCTTGGAAAAATATCCTTTATGCAGCTGCTAAAAAGCCAGACTGTAACACTTTTGTATCCCTGTACTATCTATCTGTCTTTAAAGCCTGCCTGCCTGCCTGCCTGCCAGCCTGCCTGCCTGCCTGCCTGCCTGCCTACCTACCTACCTACCTACCTATCTATCATCTCATTTGTCTGTCTGTCCATCCACCCATCTGTCCATCCATCATCTATCATTTATCTATTAATTTATCATCAATCTGTCTTCATATCTCTATCATTTTTGTTTATTAATCTATCAATCTCTTTCTATCAATCTATCATCAATTTATCTCCATCCATCCATTCATCTATCCATCCATCATCTATCTTTCTGTCTGTCTATCTACTATCATCTATCATCTCTATCTATCTATCTATCTATCTATCTATCTATCTATCTATCTATCTATCTATCATTTGTCTGTCTGTCCATCCATCTATCTGTCCATCCATCCATCTGTCCACCCATCATCTATCATTTATCTATTAATTTATCATCAATCTGTCTTCATATCTCTCTATCATTTTTGTTTATTGGTCTATCAATCTCTTTCTATCAATCTATCATCAATTTATCTCCATCCATCCATTCATCTATCCATCCATTATCTATCTTTCTGTCTGTCTATCTACTATCATCTATCATCTCTCTATCTATCTATCTATCTATCTATCTATCTATCTATCTATCATTTGTCTGTCTGTCCATCCATCCATCTGTCCATCCATCCATCTGTCCACCCATCATCTATCATTTATCTATTAATTTATCATATCTCTATCATTTTTGTTTATCAATCTATCAATCTCTTTCTATCAATCTCTTTCTATCAATCTATCATCAATTTATATCCATCCATCCATCATCTATCTGTCTGTCTGTCTACCTACTACCATCTATCATTTATCTACCTACCTACCTACCTACTTACTTATGGAGTCCTAATGGACGGTCACTTAAATATAAGCCATGTGGCAGCAGCCAAAAAAGCTAATACAAGCCTTGGTTGTATAAACAGAGGCATAGAATCAAAATCACATGAAATATTAGTATCATTTTATAAGGCAGTGGTGGCTAATCTTTTTGGCACGGAGTGCCATTAGCACGTGTGTGTACCAGAGACTAAAACCCGGAACAGAGCAGCTGGCCAGTGTGCTTGCGTGTGGCGACCAGCCGCACTTCTGGGTTCCATCATGTGCACCGGTCTTCGCGCATGTGTGCACTGGAACCCGGAATAAAGTGGCTGGCCAGCACACATGCACGTGACGGAACACAGAAGTGCAGCTGCTGACAGTGCGCATGCCCACAGAGAGGGCTCGGCGTGCCACCCCTGGCACATATGCCATAGGTTTGCCATTACGGTTATAAGGCCTTGGTAAGGCCACACTTGGAATACTGCATTCAGTTTTGGTTGCCACGATGTAGAAAAGATGTGGAGACTCTAGAAAGAGTGCAGAGAAGAGCAACAAAGAGGATTAGGAGACTGGAGACTAAAACATATGAAGAACGGTTGCAGGAACTGGGCATGGCTAGAAGGACTAGGGGAGACATGATAGCAGTCTTCCAATATCTCAGGGGTTGCCACAAAGAAGAGGGAGTCAAGCTATTCTCTAAAGTGCCTGTGGGCAGGGCAAGAAATAATGGATGGAAAGTAATTAAAGAGAGAAGCAACCTGTAATTAAGGAGAAACTTCCTAACAGTGAGAACGATTAACCAATTAACTAGTAAAACAGCTTGCCTTTAGAAGTTGTGGGTGTTTTTAAAAAGAGACTAAACAGTGACTTGTCTCAAATTGCGTAGGGTCTTCTGCTTGAATGGAGGGTTGGACTAGAAGACCTCCAGGGTCCCTTTTTAGCTCTATTCTGATTGAATCTATCTACTTCGTATACCTATCCAATTCCACAAAATCTTGCCTACTTATAAAACACATCACCCTTTAGCAGAATCCCCTCCCCACAAAAAAATAACATTAACTCTGTTTTTAGGAATTTGACTGAATCAGCTAGATAGCGCTTCTGAATGCAGCAAGATCTGCACTTCAACAGAAAGTCATGGAAACGTGCTTCTCCTTTGTCTCCCACCCCCCCCCACCCCAGTTTTATTATGGAGGGGCAAAGGAATAAGCAGACCTAGATGTAACTCCACCGAAATTTTGCGCAGTGAAGCATGCATGGGGCATAGTCCACTTCGCCTATGTTTACCCTGCGTCTCAAAATAAATAAGCTGACCTATCTTACTATCTTAATTTGGTGGCTCTTCTGTTGCTCCCAGGAGTGAGATCATTTTTTTTGCTCCAACATCGGTTTTTCAAAACCCACTTTCCACTCCATAGGCAGTGCTGTGCTGTCCCATTCACTCACACATAATGGTGGTTTAGTGGGTTTATTAATATTCCCCAGCAGTTCCCTTCACCAAAAACCCAGAACTGTCCCAATTAAATCCAGCCGAAAGCACGGTGATATTAGTCCACAGAGCAATGGCCAAGGAGTCCACAGGGCACTTGAAAGTTTGTTGTGGCCCGTTAGCGGCCAGTGGATCTGGCAGTAGTTTCGGACAGTGAAAAGGTTGGGGAGGAAGATGGGCCAGTCCTGGAGTCTGGGGAAGGCTCTGATGAGGGCTCTGTGTCGGAGGCAGAGAGGGGGCCAGGGCCGTATGCCAGTTATCAGCTGCCTTCAGAGTCAGACATCAATGGGGCAGAAGAACAGCTGGAGCCTGTTCCCAGTGTGTGCATGCACAAAGCTGCCAGGAGAAGGGAACAGCTAAGGAACAAGGGTTGACTCAGGAGTAAAGGCACAGGTGGACAGTGAATGGCCCCCCTCCCAGAGGGAATAAAGAGGAGCGAAAGGGGAGTGGAGTTTGCAGGAGACAATTAGATCCATTCATTAGGGGGAAGATCTGCTCCTGATTTCTTGCCAAGTAATTGCTGTTACAGCAGGCGTTTGGAAGATATCGGCCTGGCAGCTTTCCAAGCCTGATAAAGGTCTGTAGCTGTGAAATATCTTGAAAGACTGCTAGCTGGGACTTTGCTGTAGAGGAATCATTTAAAACTAAATAAAAGAAGTTTTATCAGGACGAGGAGTCAGCTTCGTGCTTTTGGGAAGCTTATAGGTCAGAGCAAAGTTTCCCAAACAAGACAAATCCACTAGGCGAAACTAAATCCACAACGAAAGAAGTTTCACCAGGCAAGAAAAGTCCAGGAGTTCACAAGGCACGATCCAAAGTCAAGGCACGGGGTCAAATCCAAAGCAAGGCAGAGATCACGACAACTAGCTAAGTAATGAACACATTTTTAGAGTGGTGAAATCTAACTTTTTTTACTACCAGTTCTTTGGGCGTGGCTTGGTGGGGTCATGTGACTATGTAGTCATGTAACTGGGGGGGTCAAAAGATAGAAACTCACTTGAACAATGTCCTGCTGGAGCAGGGTTGGACTAGATGTTCAATGTGTTCAATGTTTATTACACTTGTATGCCGCCCTATTCCCGAGGGACTCAGGGCGGCTAACAAACAAGGTGGGGAGGGGGGAAATACAAAAAACAAACAAGGACAAAAACAAATACAAAAAACAGCTTAAAAACAGCACAACAGTCACAACAATTCAAGTGGGGCTGGAGGCCTGAAGGGTGGTGAGGGTCGGAATCTCCACGGGGAGATCGTTCCAGAGGGCCGGAGCAGCCACAGAGAAGGCCCTCCCCCGAGGGGTCGACAGTCGACATTGGCTAGCGGATGGTATTCGGAGGAGGCCTAATCTGTGGGATCTAATTGGTCGTAGGGAGGTAATTGGCAGGAGACAGTCTCTCAAGTACCCAGGTCCAATACATGTAGGGCTTTAAAAGTAACGACTAGCACCTTGAAGTGCGTCCGGAGTCCAACAGACAGCCAGTGCAGTTCGCGGAGGATAGGTGTAACGTGGGTGTACCGAGGTGCACCCACAATCGCTCGCGCGGCTGCATTCTGGATAAGCTGAAGTCTTCGAATGCTCTTCAAGGGCTGCCCCGTGTAGAGCGCATTACAGTAGTAATCCCTTCCAGCCCTGGATTATCCTCTGAAACTGCGTCTAGTGCCAGGTTTATTGTCCTTCCTTCCTCTCCTTTTCCCCTCCCTTTCTTTCTCTTTCTCCCTTTCTCTTTCTCCCTTCTCTCTCTTTCTTTCTCTCTCTCTTTCTCACCATCCCCCCATCCCCGTTTTTGGCCTAGCAGGCTTCAGGGAAGCCTACTGGGGAGCAAAAATGGACCCCGTCACCCACACATTTCCGGAGAACCTGTAGTACAAAGATGCTTTAAAAGTTTTTTTAAAAAAGTTCTGAAGATCAGCTGTGTGACATGCAGTCGTTGAAACTTTTTTAAAAAAACATTTTTTTAGTATTTTTTTTTTTTACTACCGGTTTGGGTGAACCGGCTCGAACCGGTGGCATTTCACCTGTGTTTTTCCCATCATCTCCATCTGTCTGCTGTGCTACATAGCCACGTAGCCACAAGAGGGGCCAGGCTGCCTTCTCGCGAGTGATCGGGCTAATCACTCCTCTGCTCCTGCCTTTTCTCTGCCCTACATGTTCTCGTATCAGGTGTAGAAGGCGATTCCTCTCCCTCCTCATTGACCGGATGCCACTGCCTACTTTCCCCACCTGAAGCCTCAGGGCTGTCCCGCTGCAGCTGTGCTTCAGCCAACTCCCTCTCGGGTGACTACTGGAGCCATTGACAAACTCTCCTCTTGACATGCCCAGGAATGGTTCATCCACCTCTGGACTGACATCTCAGGAAAGTTCCGGGGGAGATCCCTTATGTGCTGGCAAAGAGATTTGAAGCTGCCACCCTTTTAATATGCATTAAAAATGTTAAGATGGTGCCGCAACCATATGACCATGATGTATAACAGGGGTGTCAAACTCAATTTCGTTGAGGGCCACATCAGGGTTGTGTTTGACCTTGGGGGGCTGGGATGGGAGTGTCCGGGGTGGGTGTGGCCAGCTTGACATCACTCATGTCGGGGGGCCAGAGCACTCTGCCAGTGAAAATGGGCTCCCAACAGTGGTGGGTTCCAGATCCCGTTGCAACCGGTACGGTGCAACGGGGCCGGGCGTTCACCACATCAACGCGCACAGCGCCCACATGCATACTTACCGTGATGCTCCGCAGTGCCTCTGCGATGCTCCAGCTGCTTGGTGGAATATCGCGCAGGCTCCGTGTGCAGAAGCCCCCAAAACCTCAAATACCTGTAAGGAGCGTGGGTGGGCGGGCTCTCCAGAGCACCACACTGGAGCGGTACCTGGTTATAACCCACCACTGGCTTCCGAGCTCTGTTTCTGGTTGCGACGGCCTCCTGCAGCACTCTGCCTGCCAGTGAAAATGGAGTTTGTGAGGTCCGTGTGGCAGAATCAGTGTGGGCCGGTCCTTCACAGTTTCCAGGGTGGCCCCATGGGCCAGATCAAAGCACCCCACGGGGGCCTTGGGTTTGACTGATGTAGATAGTCCTCAATTTAACACCATTTGTTTAGTGATGTTCATACTTACAGTCTCACTGATAACAGTTGCAGCGTCCTCCCAACCATGTCCCCCCCCCCCAGTCAGGTAACTGGCATGTATTTAAAATTCACTACCACTGTAGTGTTTCACTTAACAACCATGGCGAAAAAGGTTGTAAAATGGGACTCGACACATTTATCAATTTCTGTTTAGCAATTGTAGTCCTAAGCCAAGGCTGACATCAATTTTTCCCCTTATTTTAACTCCCCCCCGCCAAGTTGTTATACTGAATAGGTAGTCCTCCAATTATAACACTTCATTTACTGACTGTTCGAAGTTACAGCAGCACTGGAAAAAGTTAGTTATGACTGTTTTTCACACTTACAATTACAGCATCCCCATGGTCATGTGGTCAAAATTCAGATTGACTCGTATTTATGATGGTTGTAGTGTCATGTGACCCCCTTTTGCAACCTTCAGACAACCAAAGTCAATGGAGTATCCAGATTCACTTAACGACCATGTTACTAACTCAACAATTGCAGTGCTTTGCTTAAGAACCTTGGCAGGAAAGGTTATAAAATTCATTTAGCGAATGTCTCACTTAACCACAGAACCTTTGGGCTTGATGGCGATCAAAAGTTGAGAACAACTTTTATAGAACTCATGTTCATTCGCTGATAACTCTTCAGCTCTTCTTGCATCTAGTTGCAAGTTTTTATTTGGCAGAAAGAAATCATTGCCGTACATGTAAAAACAATTAACTTCTTTTCAGAAATATGAAGAAATTTATTTCACCCTCCCTGATTCAGGGTCCAAATGAAAACCTGTAAGAAAATGACGGACTCGGTATTGATACTCGCTCGTTCCCTATTTTGATCCATTATTGAAAAAAAGAAAAAGAAGAAGTTTCTTTCTGTAGTCTAGTATCAGGCAAAATTTAAGGATCAAACCCATGGTGGGATACAATCGGTAAGCTCCGGTACGGGTGTACCGTTCCGGTCGTGGCACGACAAAACCGCGGTCCACTAAAGCACACCCAATTAAAGCACGGCACTGACGTCATCAGCAGCGCAACAGCAGCGACCGCGGAGAAAAAAGGGCGCTTTAAAAAGCGCTTTGAAAGCAAGCCGATTCACGTTAAGGTAAGGGTTAGGGTTAGGGTTAGGGTTAGGGTTAGGTTAAGGGTTAGCATTAGGTTAAGGGTTAGCATTAGGTTTAGCGTTAGGTTAAGGGTTAAGGGTTAGGTTTAGGGTTAGGTTAAGGGTTAGGTTTTGGGGGTTAGGTTTAGGTTTAGGGGTTAATTTTTGCTTTAGCGCTCACAGCGTGCTTTTTTCGTCGCGCTGTGATGACGTCAGGTACGCGGTTTCGTTGAGCGCGCTTTAGTCGAACGCGGTTTTGTGGTGGAACCGTTCCGGTAAGGTGCTCTGAAGGGCCCACCCGCCCGGTCTCCTTACCGCTATTTGAGCTGATTGGGCTTTCACTCAAACACACGGAGCGTACAGCGCCTGTGCGACACTCTGCCTAGCAGCTGGAGCGTCGCAGGCAGTAAGTATGCATGCACACACTGCACATGTGTTGCGGTCATTCATGTGATGGATGCCGGGCCCCATTGCAGTGTACCGGTTGCAACGAGATCCGGAACCCACCACTGGATCAAACTATTTCTCCCCCCCCCCCAATGGAATAAAAATAATTTCAGGAACAGTGCTGGGTATTTTCCCCCCCTTTTCATTCCTCCCTCTCTCAAAAAATAGAGTCAATAAAAGGGTAACTTGATATATGACCATCACAATACTGCATTCTGTTGTGGTCCCAAGTGAAGAGTATCTTTAAAGATAGTCCTCAACTTTCAACAGTTCACTTAGTGACCGTTCAAAGTTACAACAGCACTGAATAAAGTGACTTATGACCATTTTTCACACTTACGACCATTGCAGCATCCAGGTGGCCACCAGATTTACATTTGGATAACTGATTCATATTTATGACGGTTGCAGTGTCACGTGATCCCCTTTGGAGACCTCCTGACAAGCAAAGTCAGTGGAAAAACCAGACTCACTCAACAACTGTGTTACTAATTCAAGAACTGCAATGATTCACTTAACGAAGGTGGTAAGAAAAATCGTAAAAACGGGACAAAACTCACTTAGGAGCCGTGGTGGCGCAGTGGTCAGAGTGCAGTACTGCAGGCTCCTTCTGCTGACTGCCGGCTGAATGCAATTTGGCAGTTCGAATCTCACCAGGCTCAAGGTTGACTCAGCCTCCCATCCTTCCAAGGTCGGTAAAATGAGCACCCAGATTTTGGGGGAACAGTAGGCTGACTCTATAAACTGCTTAAAGAGGGCAGTGAAGGAGAGAGGGAGAAGAAAGTGACAGATAAGGTACAAATATGATGTATGGAGAGTAGAAGAGCCAATAATTGTTTTGGGGAGGTGTTGGTAAGATGAATTGATGTAAACATTTAATAATATAATACGATGTTGGCTATGTAATAGCATACATGTGATTATATATTATGAAAATGAAAAAAAAAACTTTATTAAAAAGAGAGTCGGGGGCAGGGGTGGGTTTCAACCGGTTCGCGGCGGTCCCCGCGAACCGGTTGGTCGGCGAAACCAGAAGTAAGTAACTTCCGGGAACGGTGAAGGGCCCGCCCGTCCGCCCACTCTCCTTACCCGGTTTTGATGAGTTCTGCGCTTCCACGCATGCGCAGGATGCATACAGCGCCTGCGCGATCCTCCAGGAGCAGCTGGAGCATCGCACAGATGCTAGTACGCATGCGTGCACTGCGTGCGTGCATGAGGACGCTGCCGAACCGGTTGGAACGGGGCGAGAAACCCACCCCTGGTCGGGGGGCTGTGAAGCAGCATGTAAGTCTAAGTGCTATTGCTGTTGCTATTAATATGATTCTCACTTAGCAACATAGATTTTGGGCTCAACTGTGGTCGTAAAGTGAGGACCGCCTACTGCCGCATACCTCCCAACAGCCGGTAAGATCACACAGGGTGGGCCTCCTTCAGGTGCCATCAGCCAGGCAGTGTCGGCTGGCCGCTCCCCGGAGGAGGGCCTTCTCTGTAGCCACTCCGACCCTATGGAATGAACTACCCCCAGAGATCCGGACCCTACCCACTCTCATGGCCTTCCAAAAGGCTGTCAAAACCTGGCTATTCCGGCAGGGCTGGGGCTGTTGACCTCATTACATTGGACATTGGACCTGGGTACCTGAGAGACCACCTCCTGCCAATTACCTCCCAAAGACCAACTCGATCCCACAGACTAGGTCTCCTCCGGATTCTCCTCCTTCTCTGTTGCAGCTCCGGCCCTCTGGAACGACCTCCCCGTTGAGATCCGGACCCTTACTACCCTCCCGGCCTTCCGTAAAGCTACTAAGTCTTGGCTGCTCCGGCAGGCCTGGGGCTGTTGAAGCATTCAGCCCCACTTTAATTGTGTATGTTGTTGTATTTTAAATTGTTCTTTTGCCTTATTTATCCCCCTCCCCTTTTTATTGTAAGCCGCCCAGAGTCCTCTGGGAGTGGGCAGCATACAAACCCAATAAACTAAACTAAACTAAACTAAACTAAACTAAACTAAACTAAACTAAACTAAACTAAACTACTGAGGTCCAGCCCTGATCAGATTGGGTGCATGGTGATGTTTTAAACTTTTTTCTTTGTGTTTCTTTATTTTTTTACTAATTACTTCTTTTTCTGTAAGCCGCCCGGAGTCCTTCGGGATTGGGCGGCCTATAAATCTATTAAATACAATACAATACAATACAATACCTATATATGGTTTAATAAAGCCATTGCCAATTATCCCTTTGGCAATTCCACAAGGTGGAGCCTGCTGTTTATTATACTAAAAGCATGTAAATCACTTCTGCCTCTGGGAGATTGTGATTTTTTTTAAAAAAAACAAAAACCCTTGGAGGAAGTATTTCTTTCACAACAATGACTCCGCAGAAGATAAGGCCAATGGTGGGAAACTGCAGATAAAGTTAGCAGGAGCCAATCGAGGCAGGAGAATAAAATTGGCAGCCTTTCCTCTGATTCTGAGTTGGCGCTTGTACTGGGTAATAGTGGGGAGGGGGGGGGGGAGGACTTACAACTAGTCCTTGACTTACAACAGTTCTCTTAGTGACCATTTGAAGTTACAACAACACTGGAAAAAGTGTCTTAGGACCATTTTTCACACTTATGACTGTTACAGCATCCCCACGGTCATGTGATTTGCATGAAATCCTCTTATCTTTGCTACCAGTTCAGTAGCGGGAGCGTGCACGCCCACATCTGAGCATGCACAGAAGGTCTGTGATGACGTCAGGGTGGATGGGCGGAACCTCATACCGGTTTTCCCAAACCGGTGCGAATCGGCAGAATGCCACCGCTGATTCGAACGCTTGACAACTGACTCACATTTATGACGGTTGCAGTGTCATGTGATCCCCTTTTGCAGCCTTCTGAAAGACAAATGGGGAAGACAGATTCACGTAACATCTGTGTGGTTAACGGTGACTAATTTAACAACTTCAGGGATTCACTTAACAAATGAGGCGAGAAAATGGGGTAGAAATAGCAAAAGCAGTAGTACTTAGACTTAAATACAACTTCAGCCCTCTCTAAGTGGTTTACAGAGTCGGCCTATTGCCCCCAACAATCCAGGTCCTCATATTACCCACCTGGGAAGAATGGAAGGCTGAGTAACCTGAGCTGGTCAGGATCGAACTGCTGGCAGTGGGCAGAATTAGCCTGCAATATTGTGTCCCAATCACTGTGCCACCACAGGAGGAAGGAAGGAAGGACTAAGCACTTCCCAGTGCTTTCCAGCCCTCTCTAAGCGGTTTACAGAGTCGGCCTCTTACCTCCAACCATCTGGGTCCTCATTTTACCGAACCTCGGCAGGACGTAAGGCTGAGTCAACCTTGAGCCTGGTGGGATTCGAACTGCCAAATTGCAGGCAGGCAGCAGAAGTGTGACCTCCACGCATGCGCAAAGCCTTCCATGCATGCGCTTTTGGTGAAAAAAGGGCCTAAATGGGACACCGTATAGTCGGGGGTGGGAGGGTGGGCGGGCCCACCTGCGATTTCCACTACCGTTTCAGGAGAACCGTTCCAAGTCGGTAGAATACTACCTCTGGTTCAAAGTTACAATGGCACTGAAAAAAAGGACTTATGACCGTTTTTCACACTTACAACCTTTGTATCCCCATGATCATGTGATCACAGTTTCAGATGCCTGGCAACTGGCATGTATTTATGATGGTTGCATTGTCCCAGAGTCATGTGGTCCTCTTTTGCGACCTTTTGACAAGCAAAAGCAACGGGGAAGCCAGATTCACTTAACAACCGTGTTACTAACTTAGCAATTGCGGTGATTCACTTAACAACTGCGGTAAAAGAGGTTGTGAAATGGGCAAAATTCACTTAACAAATGTCTCATTTAACAACTGTGGTTGTAAGTGGAGGACTACCCGTACCAGTAGCCCTTGACTTGCAAGAGTTCATTTAGTGACCATTCAAAGTTTCAACAGCATTGAAAAATGTGACTTCTGGTCATTTTTTCAAACTTAGGACCGTTGCAATAACCCTGTGGTCATGTGATCAAAATTTGGGTGCTTGGCCTCTGACTCATATTTATGACATTTGCAGTGTCCTCGAGTTATGTGATTCCCCTTTGGCAATCTTCCGACAAGCAAAGTCAATGGGGAAGCCAGATTCACTTAACAATCATGTTAGCTCACTTAACAACTGCAGTGATTCACTTAACAAATGTGCCAAGAATGATCCTAAAATGGAGCAAAACTCACTTAACAAATGTTTCACTTAGCAATTTTGGGCACAACTGTGGTCTTAAGTCAAGGAGTAGCTGTATTGATGCCATATGCCAGTAGGTTTATCCTTCCAATAGTATAATATATTATTGCCCAGATAAATGTGTTTGCAAGTTATAGCATCAGGTAATCTGCATCTAAAGTTTGTGCAGTAGTACTTTAGTAAAGGTAATGGTTGCCCTTGCACATATGTGCTAGTCGTTCCTGACTCTAGGGGGCGGTGCTCATCTCGGTTTCAAAGCCGAAGAGCCAGCGCTGTCCGAAGATGTCTCCGTGGTCATGTGGCCGGCATGACTGAACGCCAAAAGCGCACGGAACGCGGTTCCCCTCCCACCAAAGGTGGTCCCTATTTTTTCTACTTGCATTTTTTTACTTGCTTTCGAACTGCTAGGTTGGCAGAAGCTGGGACAAATAACGAGAGCTCACTGTGTTATGTGGCACTAGGGATTCGAACCGCCAACTTTTCTGATCGACAAGCTCAGCATCTTAGCCACTGAGCCACCTTTGTACCTTAGTACTCATTGTTAATTAGTTCCAGGACGTGCAATTAATCAAATATTTTTTTCCAGTAAGGAATAAGGTAAATGAGTCAGAAGGAGCCAACACTAACAGGTTTTAGCTTGTGCATTGAGTACCAACAAACAGTGACTACCAGGACAAAATTTTTCCATCATTAATGCATTGTGTACTAAATTTGATGGATTTCAAAGCAGTTGAATACGCTCTGGAAAGAAATACTATGGGGTTAAGTCACCCCTAATACCCCTCAGGATATGTGTCCATGTGTGTGTCCATGTCTGTGTGTGTGTCTGTGTCCGTGTGTGTGTGTTTTCCAGAATGACTTTGAAACGCCTGGGTCGCTGAAATGAAAAGGACTGAATTCTATCTATAGTGTCAAGTCACAGTACTTTTGACAGAGGTAGTGTGCTTTTTGGATTCAAGTTCTGTTAAGATACAGCCTCTTGTGCCTTAAATGGCTTCTACTGTACAGCACAGTGGAGTTGCCACCGTAAGGGCTTCGAGAGTACTCCACAAGGGGGTTTCCTCTAACACAGGATTGGGATAAATACATACCTGGGCTATGCCGGGTTATCAGCTAGTAATTTTTTTTTTAAAAAAAACCTCAAATGCAAACAATATCACTGGGAAGGGAAGGATTTGTAGGGATCTAAAATGAAAAACAAACCCCACCTTTGCAAAACATTTAGTCTGTGAATGATTACATATGGTCTTCAACTTATAACAGTTCATTTAATGACCTCTTGAAGTTACAACGGCACTGAAAAAAGTGACATGACTGTTTTTCACACACTTACAACTGTTACAGCTGTAGCATCCCCATAGTTACAGCACGTAATTAAAATTCAAACACTTTGCAAACTGGCTCATATTTATGACGGTCGCCGTGTTCCAGGGTCACATGATCCCCTTTTGTGACCTTCTGGCGAGCAAAGTCAAGGGGGAAGCCTGAAGCACTTAACAACCATGTTACTAACTTAATACCTGCAGTGATTCACTTAACAATTGTGGCAAGCAAAGTTATAAAATGGGGTAAAACTCTTAACCAATGTTTCGCTTAGCAACGTAAATTCATGGCTCAATTGTGGTCGTATGTTGTGTACTATCTATAGTCCTACAAGCATTTGTTTACTGACTGCTTGGTTAAAATGGCCTTGCATTTATGACTGTTGCATCATTCACCACTCATGTGATCAGAATTGAAAGTGCTTGATAAATGGCATCTGATTATGATAGATGCTGTTTCCCAGGATCATGTGATTGCTACAGGTAGTCCTCGACATACGACCACAGTTGAGTCCGGAATTTACTTTGCTAAATTAGAAAGTTGTTAAGTGAGTTTTGTCCCGCTGTACGACGTCCCTGGCCGCTTTTTTTTTTTAACTTAACAACTGTAGTGATTCACTTAATAACTGTGGCAAGAAAGTGCATAACATGGGGCAAAAGAAATGTCTCACTTAACAACATACATTTTGGGCTCAACTGTGGTCATAAGTCGAGGGCTACCTGTATTTTTGAAAAATTAATCCAATCGCCATGTCTTCAGAAGTGCCTCTTTAAAAAGCAAAATAAATAGATAAATAAATATGGAATACAGTATTTGATTGTGTCATATCCAACCAAAACACTTCATTTGGAATAGGTAGATGATTGATAGATAGATAGATAGATAGATAGATAGATAGATAGATAGATAGATAGATAGCCAGACAGACGAGATAAAGATAGATAGATAGATAGATAGATAGATAGATAGATAGATAGATAGATAGATAGACAGCCAGACAGATGAGATAGAGATAGATAGATAGATAGATAGATAGATAGATAGACAAACGAGATAGAGATAGATAGATAGATAGATAGATAGATAGATAGATAGATAGATATAGGTGACAGATAGATAGATAGATAGATAGATAGATAGATAGATAGATAGACGAGATAGATAGATAGATAGATAGATAGATGATAGATAGATAGATAGATAGATAGATAGATAGATAGATAGATATAGATAGATAGATAGCTTTATTTCAGTTTGTTAGCCAGAATTTTTTGCTACCAGAAATGAATTGGTCTCATCTCTTACAGTTTATATACAGCCTTAATTAATCCTTTCATATTTTAATGACATGATAGCAGCAGTAAAGATGATTAAGGGACTGAAGGCTAAAACATATGAAGAATAGGAATTGGGCAGGTCTAGTTTAATGGAAGGTGACACGATCACAGTCTTCCAATATTGAGGGACTGCCATAAGGAAGAGGGAGTCTAACTAGTCTCCAAACCACATGAAGGCAGAGTCAGATTTAACAGAGTTGGAAGGGCCCTTGTAGGTCATCTAGTCCAACCCCCTGCCCAAGCAGGAAACCCATTACCATTTCATGACAGATGGCAGTCCAGTCTCTTCTTGAAAGCCTCCAGTGACAAAGCTCCCACAATTTCTGGAGGCAACTTCTGTTCCATGGGTTGATTGTTTTCACTGTCAGAAAATTCATTTCCAGTTTGAATCTCCCCTTGTTTCAGTTTTCACCCATTATTCCTTCTCTGGCCTTTGGGTGCTTTGGAAAATAGTTTGACACACACACACCCCTCCCCTCTGTGGCAGCCTCTCAAATATTGGAAGACTGCTATCATGTTTCCCCTGGTCCTTCTCTTCACTAGATTAGCAGATCAAGAAGCAAACCAAGGAGAAATTTCCTGAGAGTGACAACAATGAATAAGTGGAATGACTTTCTTTCAGAAGTTATGAATACTCCAACACCGGACGTTTTCAAAAGATATTGCCGTTTATCTGACATGGCATACAGAGTTTCCTGCTTGAGAAGCGGGTTGGACTAGAACAGTGGTTCCCAGAAGCAACTTAGAACTAAGGGGAGATTTCCTGACAGTTAGAACAATTAATCAAGGGAACAATTGGCCTCTTGAAGTTGTAGGTGATCCATCACTTGTGGTTTTAAAGAAGCAGTGGTCTCCAACCTTGGCAACTTTAAGACTTGTAGACTTCAACTCCCAGAATTCTCCAGCCAGCTCTGCCAAGTTTGGGAACCATGGACTAGAAGACCTCCAAGATCCCTTCAATTCTGTTATTCTTTCCACATACTAAGTAACTTAGTATGGTACGTATAGTACTTGCAAACATAGTGGCTACAGCTAGATAAATACAGCACGGTGATCCAAAAATCACAACGGGGGTGCATTCACCCAACTTTAGACTTGGTGTAAATCGTGACCTCTGGCGTTTTAAAAAGAGAGGAAATGATTTATTAGACATCCTAGATCAGCTTTTCTTAGGCTTGGTAACTTTAAGACGGGAGGACTTCAATTCCCAGAGTTCCCCAGCCAGGTGGCTGGGGAACTCTAGGAATTGAAGTCCTCCCATCTTAAAGTTACCACGTTTTATAAACACTGCCATAGATTCTTTCTAAAATGCGGGATGAATCATTTCACTGATTTTCCAGAAGTTACTCATCTGAAGACAAGTTCCTCAAGGGTGTAGGCTAGCCATGAATGAAGATGACAGGATAATAAGCTAGGTAGCATTTTTTTAAATTGCGTCATTGCATCGTATGACAATCATTCAACGTGGATTATCATGAGAGAGAATGCTGAAACAAGGAAAAATCTGTTGCGTCATCTACCAATACAGTATCCCAAGGAAGACTGCATCATGGGTAAACCATGAGTTAATCTTGTCTTCTGGAGAATCAGAATTCCTAGAATTTTTGAGCAGCTGTCCAGGTCATCCTTGGCTTACAACTACAGTTAAGCTCAAAATTTCTGTTGTTAAGCAGGACGGTTGCTAAGTGAGATTTGACCCATTTTTCAAACCTTTCTTGTGAATCACTGCAATGGTTAAGTTAAAAAAAGTTAAGTGAATCTTCTCCGTTGACTTGGTTTGTAAGAAGGTTGCAAAAAATGACCAAATGACCAAGTGTGCAACCGTCATAAATACAAGACAGTTAACCCAGAGTCCAGATTTTGATCACAGGACTATGGCAATGCTGCAACAGTCATAAGGGTGGAAAACGGTCATTTTTCAGTGCTGTTGTAACCTTGATCACTAAATGAAAGGTTGTAAGTTGAGGATGCTGTTGTAACCTTGTCACTAAATGAAAGGTTGTAAGTTGGGGATGCTGTTGTAACCTTGTCACTAAATGGATGTTCGTAAGTTGAGTATTACCTCTAGTTCACGGGCAGCCACCAAACTTCCAGTTGGGGAAAATTTGGAATATGAAACTTGGAATAGGTTTCATTTTCATTTTATTTTTCAGTTTAAAGTCTACAGCAGTGTTTCCCAACCTTTGCAACTTTAAGATATTGCAAATATAGCAGTATATATTTGTGGGGCTGCCCCAAAGAAGAGGGAGTCAAGCTATTCCCCAAAGCACCTGAAGGCAGGACAAGAAGCAACAGATGGAAACTAATCAAGACCAGAAGCAACTTAGAACTAAGGGGAGATTTCCTGACAGTGAGAACAATTAATCAAAGGAACAATTGGCCTCTTGAAGTTGTAGGTAATCCATCACTTGAGGTTTTTAAGAAGCAGTGGTCTCCAACCTTGGCAACTTTAAGACTTGTGGACTTCAATTCCCAGAGTTCCTCAGCCAGCTTTGCTGTTTAAGAAGGACTGGATAACCTAAAAATTGTATAGGATGTTCTGCTTGGGCAGGGGGTTGGACTAGAAGACCTCCAAAGTCCTTTCCAACTCTGTTATTCTGTTAAAGGTGGGTGGACTTCAACTCCCAGAATCCCCCAATCAGCCAGACAGCCAGATGTTTATGACTTCAAGTTGACGGTCCTCTTTGTGCAGAATGGACTCACTGGGTGTGACCATATTTTCAGCTGTGAGTGTTGAAAGAATGTAACGGCAAATTTCTCCTCCCCACCCTCTTTTTTCAAAATATAAAGAGTGCCTCCAATCATCGCAAACATCTTTGTATGTTTACAATCTTGTAAAAATGGGAATGAGGAGCGTGGCATTCCTAAGGGATAAATATTGCTTAGATGAAGTATAGTGGTACAATGGCATGAATAGAAAGAATGTTTGAATGGAAGAGTCTTGATAGGAGAGAATATTTGTAGCTCATGGCTCAACTGTGGTGCTCCTTGGTGCTTTTCAAGCTTGGATGCTTTCTTGCAAATGGTTCTTCACCAAATTAGCAACATCTCACTGATGAGGTTGCTTAGTTTGGTGATGAAATATCTGTAAAAAAAACCAATGAGGTTCAGAAAGCATCAAGTACCCTCCATGTTAGCCTGTTAGATAAAGCTTCCCCTCGTACATATGTGCTAGTCATTCCCGACTCTAGGGGGCGATGCTCATCTCCGTTTCAAAGCCAAAGAGCCAGCGTTGTCCGAAGACGTCTCCGTGGTCATGTGGCCGGCATGACTAAACACCAAGAGCGCACCGAACACTGTTCCCCTCCCACCAAAGGTGGTCCCTATTTTTTCTACTTGCATTTTTACCTGCTTTCGAACTGCTAGGTTGGACAGAAGCTGGGACAAGTAATAGGAGCTCACTCTGTTACACAGAACTAGGGATTCGAACTGCCAACCTTTCTGATCGACAAACTCAGCTGTTAGCCTCTGAACCACTGCATCCCTCTGTTAGCCTGTTAGTCTATATTCCAATTATGGAAAGAAACTTTGGAGAAGATTTTCAGTGCTTTAGGAATGAGTTGCAGATATACAAGCTTGCAACATGGCAGTGCTGATAATCTCCTAATTGTTTAATTAGGAGTGGTTCTTCCTATCGATTCTGATTCTTGGAAACAACGCAAGACAAGCCTGTGCTGGTATCTTTGCAACAGTTTTGGAATCGTTGGCCAAAACCACCAATAGCAATAGCAGTAGACTTTTTTAGCAATAGCAGTAGACTTATATACCGCTTCATAGGCCTTTCAGGCCTCTCTAAGCGGTTTACAGAGAGTCAGCATATTTCCCCCAACAATCTGGGTCCTCATTTTACCCACCTCGGAAGGATGGAAGGCTGAGTCAACCCTGAGCCAGTGAGATTTGAACCGCTGACCTGCTGATCTAGCAGTAGCCTGCAGTGCTGCATTTAACCACTGCGCCACCTCGGCTCTGCGTCACCACCCGGGAAATGCCCCCATTTACAACCGTCATAAATATGAGCCAGTTACCTAGAGTCTGAATTTTGATCATGTGACCACGGCAACGGTCGTAAAGGTGAAAAACAGTCATAAGTCACTTTTTTAGTGCTGTTGTAATCATGGTCACTTAATTGAATGGTTGTAAGTTGAGGATTACCCCTAGTTCAAGTACAGCCACCAATCTTCCAGTTGGAGGAAAAAGTCTGTTCTGCAAAATATGGAATATGGAATTTGCAATAATAGATTTAAGGTCTAGTATATTATTAACTTTTTAAGATAGAGCACCCACGAGATTCTTTTTTTTGATTCCGTAGGTAATAAAAATCACACCATCTCTATACAGGCAGTCCTTCGCTTATGACAACAATCGAGCCCAACATCCCTGTTGATAAGTGAGGTATTTGTTAAGTGAGTTCTGCCCCATTTAATGATATTTTTTTCCTTGCCACATTTGTTAAGTAAATCACTGCAATTGCTAAGTTAGTAACATGGTTGTTACGTGAAACTGGCTTCCCCGTTGACTTTGCAGAAGATGGCAAAAGTTGTTCACATGACCCCAGACGCTGAAACCGTCATAAATATGAAGCAGTTGTCAAGCACCTGAGTTTTGATCATGTAACCACGGGGTACTTCAATGGTTGTTAACAGTTGTGCAATTCAGCCGGTTCTACTGGTTTGGGCGAACCGGTACCAGTGGCGGCAGGAGGCTCAGCCGGACGTCATCATGTTCTCTTTTTGATGTTCTGTGCATGCGCGGAAGGTCCTGCGCATGCACCGAAGTGGTGCGTGTGAGCAAAGCGAGTGTGCATGCTCACATTTGCAAACCGGTAGTGAAAGTAAGTTGATTACACCCCTGATTTCACCCCTGGGTTGTAAGTGTGGACGGTCACAAGTCACTTCTTCAGTGTTGTTGAAATTTCAAACAGTCACTAAATGAACTGTTGTAAGTCGAGGACTACCTGAATTATGTTATTGAGATGAATTAAAGGTAACAAGTCAGGTCCGTTTCTCCAAAGAAATAATTTCGTTCTCTGTTTTGCACCAGTTTCTAAAGACAGAGAGGAACGTGGCTCTTTAATCCAGATTTATGGCATTCGTGTCCCCCCCGTTATTGGATTTCAGTGTCTGTGGAAAATCGGTAGAGTGGCTTCTTGTAATTGTGGTCTGTGGGCAACACACAAAAATGGGGTAAATTCTGTTTTTGGCTTTGCAGAGTTAAAAAATGCAAACATGAAATTTGTCGTCCATCTCATTGTTGGGAAAATCCTGACCTCATTCGAGTGGGTAGGGCAAGCCTAACCTCCCATTCAGATCTTAGCATTTCCCAGTATTAAACATGCCACCTCCCCAGGCCCTCAAATTTGCAACCACTGATTTAGGGGGTACAGAGGAGGGATAGAGAGTGTATTGACATATATAGAGCAGTGTTTCTCTTGGCCATTTTAAAATGGGTGGACTTCAACTTCCAGAATTCCAGCCTGCTAAAAAGTCCACCCATGCTGACAGAGGAATTCTGGGAGTTGAAGTCCACTGATACTGGCTAGGGAATTCTTGGATTTGAGGTTAACTCATATTGGCTGAGGAATTCCAGAAGTTAAAATCCACCCATGCTGGCTAGGGAATTCTGGGAATTGAAGTCCGCTTATGCTGGCTAGGGAATTCTTGGACTTGCGGTTAACTCATATTGGCTGGGGAATTCCAGAAGTTAAAATCCACCCATGCTGGCTAGGGAATTCTGGGAATTGAAGTCCACTTATGCTGGCTTGGGAAATTCTGGAAGTTAAGGTCCACTGTTGCATGCCTACGGAATTCTGGGAGTTGAAGTCCACCCAGTGTTGAAATTCACTTTTTTTTTTTACTACCAGTTCTGTGGGCATGCCTTGGTGGGCATGTCAGGGGAAGGATACTGCAAAATCCCTATTCCTTCCCCAATCCTGGGAGAAGGATATTGCAAAATCTGCATTCCCTCCCTACTCTGGGGCCAGCCAGAGGTGGTACTTGCCGGTTCTCCGAACTACTCACAATTTCCGTTACTGGTTCTCCAGAACTGGTCAGAATCTGCTGAATACCACCCCTGAGCCCACCCGTCTTAAAGTGACCAAAGTTGAGAAACACTGCAAGAATTACAGATCCGTATCCCCCGTTGATCGTGAAACCTACCATCCAATTAACCCTCATATTAATGTTTTTGTTGCATTTTATGGTTCTCTACGTAGCCTCATTAATTTTCCATTCTGTTCTTTCACTTTTCTTAGTCCTACCTTTCCTGACAAGAGAAAATCAGAAGGAAGGAAGCTATATTTCTATAGCTAATACTACCGGGTATTAAGAAAAAGTATCCCGTAAATATCCTTCTTTTTATCCTGCAGGAAAGAAGGGGAATAAATATAGCCAATCAATGTCAACATCCTGGCTGAACCTTGGGGGGGGAAAAAAACAAAAACCCCAGCTAGGTCACAAAGACTTAGAATCCACCCTGCGATTTCTTTTTCCTTGTTGTGTCACGTGGGAGCTAATTCAGTTTTAATTGCTTTTGAACTTCAGCCATCTCTCGATTGCCCAACCAGTGCCTTTAGCCTTTTCACCTCCCTCCTCCTCTCGCACTTCTCTCCAGTCGTGTTCTCGTTTTGGTTGCCAGTTGCTTTTTTCCCCCGTCCAGCGCTCCCACTAAAAGGACTTGGAGGCTTGGTGATTCCCTTGGGAAGCCCTCAAGGGAATTCCTGATGTACACTGGAATCCAGGTCTCCCTCGGAGCACAATGCAGTGCTTCAGGAAACAGCCCAAGCTGAGCAAATCCCAAGAAATTCTGCTCGTGGAAGAGAGCCGGAAAGTAGCTACTTTGAATGGGCAAAGGCTAGGTAAGACTCTGCCAACCAGGTTTTCATGCCTCAGGTTCACCTTTAAGTCAACAACCTTAAAGTCAGATTTTAATCTTGTTTTGATCGTTTTCCTTCTTTCGAGGCGGCGATCCCTGGGACTTGGGTATCCATCACCTGTGAAGGAAATCGTTGTTGTTGTGGTGGTTATTGTTGGTTAGGAATTGCCAAAGGGACACTCGGTCATCGAATGTTCCTGCAAGTGGGCTGCGGTGTTTGTCTGACTTCGCGCAGTACCCAAAATAGGTGCTGTGTGACTATGACTGCATTGCATGAAGGATTGTTCGGATATAATCCGCTGCCTGAAACAGAGACAGGAAATCTCAGTTTCCTTGTGTGTGTTGAGCGGTGGGGTAACAGAGAGGGGGTAGTTGAGGATTGTTGTGAATCTCATTGCTTTGGTTGATTTTGTGTTTTCTGGTCTTATTTGCGGGAATATTTAGAAAAACAAGGGAAAAAAGGCTCCTGTGCTTCAGGTTTTGCAACCTTCACTATCGAAGCCCGCGCATAATCTTGCTTTATAACAAGTCATGTTGGGAGGATATGAAAGTAAAGATTTCTTCCACTTGAGCTGAAAATTTCATGGATGTGTAGTTTTCTTGGCAGTTGTATGGATGTAGATGGCAGTAATCTTTTTCTGGAACACACACACACACACACACATTTATTAATTTATTTACAGTCTAGTTCAGGGGTCACCAACCTTTTGGATCTCAGGGACCACTAAATTCATAAGTTTAAATTCCGCGAACCACTAATATTATTTTTTTAAAAAAAGATAAATAGTGTTTAGCGCAGTGTAAAAAATGTAAATAATTTTTCTGCAGACCACCAAAATTTTCTCACGGACCACTGGTTGGTGACCACCGGTTTAGTTCATGCCCTTGGGATTTCTGAGTGGTCTTCCATCCAAATACTAAATCAGGTCTGACTCTTCTTAGCTTTTGGTGATCAACAATATTAACTATGTGTTGAATTACAGAAATATTGCGGGGCTGTGATTCTTTGTTACTTTAATTTTTAAAGAGTGGATTAATGGGATTTTTTTTGGTGGGGGAGGGCTTCATTTGGGAGAGAACTTTTGAATTTATTTAAGGAGCTTATTGAAATCCTGTTGCTCAACCGGAGCCCTGAGAAGAGCAGCCTCTTTCTCTTAAATGGGCAAAGGAAACATTTTCAACCGGTGGCTCTCAAATAAAGCTTCCAATAATGTATAGTGCAAAGATCAGTGGTTGGGAAAATGTAGTCTAGAAATCTGGAAAACAAGATGTCAGTGCTGTTTTACTGGATGGGAAGTTAAAACAATTTCAAAGTTTGCCAAGAAAACAGGACTAATTCTTGAAGCTGTTGTTTCTTAGTGGTCCTAGAAAGAATCTGAAATATGCTTGGGTAGAACAATGCTTGCCTGGCATCCTGATTTATCCTAGATTAGCCAATAACACGGCGTTGCCCGGATATTTATTTATAGGGGGAAAATGTCCGGAACAAACATAATTTCTAATGTTAGATTTTCCCCCTTACCAGAGGGAGCCCCCTTGTGGAGTATTGTGAAGCTGTTACCATGGCAACTCCACTGCACTGTACAGTAGAAGCCATTTTAAGGCACAACAGGTTGTATCTTAACAGAACACACATCCCAAGGGGTTTTAGGCAAGGTCTTATCCCCACAGTATTTGTTTCCAGAGAGAAAGTCATCTGTATACCAAGTACACAAAGATTCTAGATGGTGAATGCCAGCTTGCCTAGCTGCACAGCAGATAAAGAATTCTCTGGAACAAAGTTTCATGATCTTGGCAACTTTAAGATAGGTAGACTTCAACACTCAGAATTTCCTAATCACCATGCATGGATTTTAACACCAAGAATTCCCCAACATAGACTTAGCATGCTAGCTGGGGAATTCTGGGAATTGAAGTTCACCTATCAGTTGCTAAGGTTGTAACATATTATTGTAGTTTCTGGCATTTGCTTTATTGCAATCTGAAGATGTTGCCTTTTGCTCGTTGCTTTAAAAAGTCAACTCTGGGAACCACTCTGCCAATGTAGCTAATGTAGGGCAACATCTGATGATGCACATGTTGATGATGTCATCATGTAAATTTTGCAGAATGCACACTTGCATCAGACATTGTGACACATGTACTGTACATAATTAGGACATTTGCCTAAATTATCATGGTAAGCTTAGAGGCATGTTGATGTCACTGTGCTTTGCTACGGATGTTACTGCAATGCTGGGAATTTACAGTTGGCCCTGGGTGTGCTGAGTGGTTACCTATTCTTGGCCCATGATCACATAGGTGGCTCCAATCTCTAGAAAAACACTGACTTGATGTCTTTTTAAAGACAACTTTTCTGGATCCTATCACTCCTCCAGTTCTTTGCTACTGACAAATATGTTTTCTGGGCCAAAAGTTTGTGTGCAAAATGGCAGGTCTCTTCTAGACAAGGTAGACTTGAGTTAACATGGCTGCCTTACAGAGTAACAACAGAACAAGAGAATTAAATTAAAGGAACCTTGGAGATCTTCTAGTCCCACTTGTTCAGGCAGAAAACCCTATTCTATTTTAGACATATGTCCAGTTTCTTCTTAAAAACCTCCAGTGATGGAGCACCCACAACCTCTGTTTATGAAGTGTATTGGAAATGGAGACCCCTTGAGAGCTGTATGCAATGAAATGTCATTTTAATGTACGATGATTAGTGTACATTCTAAGTGACAAAGTTATTCTAAAGTTATTCTAAGTTCTGGAGGCAAGTCGTTCCACTGATTTGCCGAGGTGGCGCAGTGGTTAGATGAGCCGAGGTGGCGCAGTGGTTAAATGTAGCACTGCAGGCTACTTCAGCTGACTGCAGTTCGGCTGTTCAAATCTCACCGGCTCAGGGTTGACTCAGCCTTCCATCCTTCCGAGGTGGGTAAAATGAGGACCCGGATTGTTGTTGGGGGCAATATGATGACTCTGTAAACAGCTTAGAGAGGGCTAAAAGCCCTATGAAGCGGTACATAAGTCTAACTGCTATTGCTATTGCTATTTGTTGTTCTAACTATCAGGAAATTTCTCCTTAGTTCCCAGTTGCTTTTCTCCTTGGTGAGTTTCCATCCATTGTTTCCTGTCTTGCATTCTGGTGCTTTGGAGAACAGGTTAACCCCCTCTTCTTTATGGCGACTTCTTAGATATTGGAACACTGCTGTCATGTCATCTCTCATCCTTCTTTTCCAATCTGACTTTCGGTTGGGTTTGTGGATTGGAACGCGCTCCAAGAAGAATTGACTTCTGAGTCACCTGGAGGAAATGATCTTCGAAGATGTGGTCCTTGCTTCTCCCCTTGATTAGTTGATTGACAGTTCCAGAAATAGAATCTGTGCAAGACAGGTTCTTAGCATAGGAATCCAATAGAAGCCACAATCATGTTCTGTGTTGCACAACTCCACCACGTAAGTGATACCAATGGTGTAATTTGCATCAGTCGTCGCACCTTTGAAATTATCCAGTTTAGGAAATCCATTTCCCAAGAAATCTTCTTTAATCAGATAATCTGGGGGAATAGAAACTCAGAAGTCTGATTTTTATTTTATTTATTTTGCTCTTCTCTTCCTCCTATATCCCAGACAGTCAGGAACGATGTAATCTTGAGTCTTTTCCTAATGCTTTCTCTCTGTTCTTGTCTCAAAGCATGATTACCCACCATTTTTTGCTGTAAAACTTTCTCGGTAGTTTCTCTGAGGTTACCTCTATGGCTCTCAACAAATGTATATATTTGGCATCATGTCGTGATGCCATGCATGATGTCACTTGCTTCTCTCTTGGTGCCCAGGGTGCTCAATATCATGCCAATGGTCTATTTGAGCTCTACAAAGATCTTGTGGAACTTCCAGTACCTGTAAACTGCTTAGAGAGAACATCCGGGCTGATGATGCCCACATCTATTTGTCATTGTGAGACATCTTCCTGTTCTGTCAGGTGAGATGGTGGAATGTTTTGAAGAGGTGTCTTGGCTGAGTTATTCAACATCTATAGCTTCCTGGTTTCGTTGGGAAATATTCTCCAGGATAGTCTGTCCCTGATCTGGCTTCTTAAGGCTTACAGCCCTCAATGCTCTAATTGAGATCACCCTCATTGGTGCTGGTTGTCTTCTTTTTCCTTCCACCATCCTCGGTATTACAGACTAATTAAGTGTCAGGGAATTGTGCAGCCTGTGTCTAAATGGAATCAGAGATCTTGACACGAACTTGTAGTTTTATCTAAATAAATAGGTTTTACAGTTATATTTTCAGAAAACAAGGTAGGTGGGCACATCACTACACCATGAAGTAAATTGTGAGGTAAATCACAGAACAGCATGCAGAGCACACAGAAGAAAAAGGCGGGAAAAAGTGAAACCTCCCCCTTTACAGTCAGCAACCAATCACAATGTAGATTGCCTCACGCAGGAGCCCTCACTCTCCAACCAACTGTGTGTTTTGGCTCAGTATGCACTTTACTGTTCCAGCTATTAAATTAAATATTTAATTTAACAATTAAATACCTTAATATTAAGGGACCTGAATTTTTTGTTGATCGATTATTCATGTTTTATCAAGTAACCACCTAGAACTTCTCCAGGCTGATCTGTCCCCAACTGGGACCTTGAGGTCTTGCAATAGTATATTCACAGTCAACTCAACTAAGTCCATACATTTTGCTGTAGCTTGTCCTCTTCTGTTTCCTTCAACCTTTTCCAGTTTTATAAAGTTTTTCAAGGAACTTGAGTTTTTCATTGATACACTGATTCACTTATGTGCTAGAGCCGAGGTGGTGCAGTGGTTAGAGTGCAGTCAGCCACTTCAGCTGACTGCTAAGCTGCAGGTCGGCCGTTCAAATCTCACCGGCTCAAGGTTGACTCAGCTTTCCATCCTTCCGAGGTGGGTAAAATGAGGACCCAGACTGTAGGGGCGATATGCTGACTCTGTAAACCGCTTAGAGAGGGCTGAAAGCCCTATGAAGCGGTATATAAGTCTAACTGCTATTGCTATGTTCCATCAATTCCATTCCAACTCTCAATGGCCACATAGATGGCCATTTCCAGGATGATTTGTCCCCAATTTGGTCCTTGAGATATCAGAGTTGGAAGGGGCCTTGGAGGTCTTCTGATGATAGGGCAAGCCACTTGAATATAAATTGAGAGCAAAACCCATTCCCTACTGCAGCCCCTGGTTGATATTACCTAGTTTGGGAAATGAAACGCCTGCAAGAAAACAAACTTAGCACCAAGAACTCCTCAAACCTCCATATTCAGGAAGAGTCTACCCCTAAACAGTGGGGAAGCAAAATAAAGAACTCTGGACATGTTTTACCAAGAGCATAACTTTACTGAAAATTCCATGTGGGTGCAGAAGTGGAAAAGCCAATTCTAACATTTTTGCGTGCAAACAGCATAAGAAAACATTCCCTTTCCCCCTGGTCTTCCCACTATCCATTGTCTAGCCAATCGGTTACACTTGCGTTGTTTTGGGAATGGTCTCGCCACCTCAGACTTTTCCAGCCGATAACCTTGGGGGACTGGATCTGTCTCAGGCTTCAGGTTGGCACACTTGCATTCCTCTACCATCCCCAATACCCTCTGTAAATGCCTTCCTTCCCCCTCCCCATTGCCCTGGCCCGACAAAACTCGTCAAAATAGCGGCAACAAAACCGTGTTGCTGAAGCCGCGATGTCATCACCGCGACGTCATCACCGTGGCGATAACAGCGCGGCGACAGAATGGCTCTTTAAAACAGTGCGGCGGCAGAAAGCCGATTTAAATTAAGGTAAGGGTTAGGATTAGGTTTAGGGGTTTGGTTTGGGGTTAGGGTTAGGGTTAGGGTGCTGAGTGCTTCGGAAGGCGCGGATTTGCCCTCCACGGTTATGTCATCGCGCTAGGGTCACCTTTTTCCTTAGCGCTTCGGATGGCGCGGATTTGCCCTCCACGCTTATGTCGGCGCGGATAAGGGCTTTGCGGTTTTGTCGGTGAACCCCCCATTGCTACTGTCTGGTTGTGAGCAGGGTTCGCGTTGCGAGCCAACATGAGGCTACACGGGCAGAATGTTGCAAGTCTGGAAATACATTGCTCCCCCTCGCCTTTACAGGAGGTCCTCAACTTACAACCATTCGCTTAATGACCGTTTGAAGTTACAACAGCATGAAAAAAAGGACCGTATTTTTCGGAGTATAAGGCGCACCAAGATTTTGAAGAGGCAAATTTAAACAAAAAGTGTTTGCTAAAACGGGCCAGCTTTATGTCAAAAAAAGGGCATGCATAGCCTTTAGGAGGCTTGTAGAGTGCTCCTGGGGTTAGGGTTAGGGTCCATTACTATTAACCAGTGAAACGCCTTCAGAAAACTGTGGTTGTTTCATCACTGGAGGCTTTTAAAAAGAAATTGGACAGCCATTTGTCTGAAATGGTATATAGGGTTTCCTGCCTGAGCAGGGGGTTGGACTAGAAGACCTCCAAGGTGCCTTCCAACTCGGTTAAATCACCAGGAATGGCAGTACTGCAGTCCAAGGTCTGGGGCAGGGATAAAATTCAGCAGGTTCTGACAGGTTCTGGAGAACCGATAGCGGAAATTTTGAGCAGTTCGGAGAACCGGCAAATACCACCTCTGGCTGGACCGAGAGTGGGGTGGGAATGGAGGTTTTTGCAGTATCCTTCCCCCTGGAGTGGGGAGGGAATGGGCATTTTGCAGTATCCTTCCCCTGCCATGCCCACCAAGCCACACCCAGAGAACCGGTAGTAAAAAAATTGGAATTTCACCACAGTCTGGTGGGAGGAGGGGGCAGGCATCCACGTGAGCCTAAAAAGCTTTAAATGCAACTCATAAATGCCTTAAGAGAGCTGGCACCAAATGACACGTTTAATGCCAACAATGAGGAAAATAATTATATGCATGCTACAGTACAGTAATGTCAACTGTATAGAATTATTCCAGGGTAAAATTAGATGAATCATACATGGCTTTGTTCTGAATCTGCCATTCCTTTAGTTAAGGTAATAATAATAATAAAAAAATTGAGTTGAGCTTGGCCTCTTGTGGATGGACATGCCTATGTATTTTTCTTGGGAGAAACACAGGAGTTGTTTACTGCAGCTGGACTTGCAACAGTTCATTTAGCAACCGTTCAAAGTTACAACATCACTGGAAAAGTGACTTGGGACTCAACAGCCATTGCAGCATCCCCAAGGTTATGTAATCAAAATTCAGAGGCATGGCAACTGGCATGTATTTATTATGGTGGTTGCAGTGTCCCGGGGTCATGGGATCCCCTTTTGTGACAAGCAAAGACAATGGGGAAGCCAGATTCACATAACAACCGTGTCACTAACTGAACAACTGCAGGGATTCACTTAATACCTTATGAAAGAAACGTCCTTCTGGGTTCGGCTCCAAGTGGGGGAAAAGACACTGGAGACATGGAGGCTGCTCAGAAAGATGGTTTATTGGTGGACAGGACACCATTTCTTGAGACCTGAACAGAAAAGGTGAATCACATGCTTCAATGTTGGTGGAGAAGAAGAGAAGGAAGGACTGAGATGCTGAAAGGCCCTGGTTTTATGCTCTCTCTGGCCTTTGATCTTAATCTTGTATTCTGATTGGTTGTCAAGCTCCCATGGGGCCATGCAGGAGCAACTCTCTAGGCTGCGTTTTGAATCCAGGTTTGGTTGAGTTCTCAGATGCCATGTGGGGAGTTGGGTAAAGGCCCAATATTATCATGCCTTAATCCCATCCCCCTGGAGCTGAAGGGGAGAACTCTTTATTATGTAAAGTGGACTGGCTTGGCCTTCTTAATGGCCCATTGACAGGGCAGGAAGCTACAGGCAGCTATTCTGTCTTTTAAAACATATTTCTTTCTTTTCACATCCAGAGAAATATTCTGCCTTTTCAATATTTCCTAGGATGTTTCAGTTTTCTGGGAGAGGGCTGGTTGATAACTTCCTCCATACCTTTGGAAAGAAAGGTTGTAAAATGGGGAAGAGGATTAGGGGACTGGAGGCTAAAACTTATGAAGAACGGTTGCAGGAACTGGGCATGTCTAGTTTAATGAAAAGAAGGACTAGGGGAGACATGATAGCAGTTTTCCAATATCTCAGGGGTTGCCACAAAGAAGAGGGAGTCAAACTATTCTCCAAGGCACCTGAGGGTAAAACAAGAAGTAATGGGTGGAAACTAATCAAGGGGAGAAGCAACTTAGAACTAAGGAGAAATTTCCTGACAGTTAGAACAATTAATCAGTGGAACAGAAGTTGCCTCCAGAAGTTGTGAATGCTCCAACACTGGAAGTCTTTAAGAAGATGTTGGATGGCCATTTGTCTGGAACGGTATAGGGTTTCCTGCCCAGGTAGGGGGTTAGATTAGAAGACCTCCAAGGTCCCTCTGTTATTCTGTTCTATTCTAAATGCTCTGTTGTCTTCCTTTCAAATGTTAATAAGTTCCACTACCTCCCCTACCAGCTCAGTAGGTCCTGCCAGGGAAATAATTAAAAACATGTGTAGTGAAACTAGTTCCAGGTAGCTTCCTAAAGCAGTTGGCTTTCATTTTTCTCCTGTTTTTTTCACCTTTGCTGGTGTGGGATTACCTGGAGGATCAAGTACTAATCCAGTCTGATCCCTTTTCAAGGCCACACAAGGTGGAAAATGTATCCCTGCTTGCAAATGTTTCAAATAAGCACATAGGATGTTTTTACTGTAAACTATCTGCGTAGAAATTTCTTTCCCCGTGTAAATGGGGCTGGTGGAAACCTGAAAGCAGATTTTTGATATAAAGTTGCTGCCTTAAGCATTTAGAAACAACGATTTTTTTTAAAGTACACAGTTTTATTTATGACCAGGGTAAAAGAACAGGTAATCATTAATTTACTACCACTCGTTGAAAGTTGCAACAGCAGTGGAAAAAGAGACTTATGGTTATTTCTCACACTTACAATCACTGCAGCATTCCATGGTCACCTGATCAAAATTCAGCCGCTTGGGAACTGAGTCAAATTTATGATGGCTGCGTTGTCCTTGGGTTGTTGTGATTCCCTTTTGTGACCTTCTAACACATGTGGTGGCTCAATGGCTAAGATGGTGAGCTTGTTGATCAGAAAGATCAGCAGTTCGGCAGTTCAAATCTCTAGTGGCACGTAACAGAGTGAGCTCCCGTGACTTCTCCCAGCTTCTTAAAGAGAGCCGAGGTGGCGCAGTGGTTAGGGTGCAGTACTGCAGGCCACTTCAGCTGACTGCTAACTGCAGTTCAGCGGTTCTAATCTCACCGGCTCAAGGTTGACTCAGCCTTCCATCCTCCCGAGGTGGGTGAAATGAGGACCCAGACTGTGGGGGCGATATGCTGACTCTGTAAACCGCTTAGAGAGGGCTGAAAGCCCTATGAAGCGGTATATATAAGTCTAACTGCTATTGCTATTGCTATTCTCCCAACCTAGCAGTTCGAAAGCACATAAAAAATGCAAATAGAAAAACAAGAACCACATTTGGTGGGAAGGTAACAGCGTTCCCATGCGCCTTCGGCATTTAGTCATGTCGGCCACATGGCCACAGAGATATCTTTGGACAACGCTGGCTCTTCAGCTTTGAAACAGAGATAAGCAACGCCCCCTAGAGTCAGGAATGACTAGCACACATAGGCGAGGCCTTTACCTTAACAAACAAAGTCAATGGAGAAGCCAGATTCAATAGCTGTATTACTAACACAGTAATTCCTTTAACTCAGTGGTCCCCAACCTTTTTATCGCCGCGGACCAGTCAGTCTTTGATAATTTTACCGTGGCCCGCTGAGCGCGCGCAGGGGTGGGGGGGCGTTGTTCGCGACGACACATTGATTGCGTACCTGCGCGGGGCTCTCTTCCCTGGAGCCTTTGCGCACAGCCCAGGAGCTTTTGCGCACGGCCCAGGAGCCTTTGCGCTGCAGCGATCATGTCCCCCGGCCGCTGCAGCGATCATGGCCCCCGGCCGCTGCGCGGCCCGGTGCCAGGTACTCCACGGCCCGGCACCGGTCCGCGGACCGGGGGTTGGGGACCACTGCTTTAACTGACAAGAAAAGTTGTAAAATGTTGCAAAACTCACTTAGCAACTGCCTTGCTTAGTAATGGAAATTTTGCACACCTGATACAGGTAGTTCTTGATTTAGGATCACGATTGGGACCAAAGAATTTCCATTGCTAAGCAAGGCGGTTGTTAAGTGAGCCAAAGATCATAATTTTATGATCTTTTTACCATGGATATTAAGCAAATTGCTGCATTTGTTAAGTGAATCAAATGGTCATTAAGCAAATCCGGTTCTCCCATTTATTTTGCTGGAAGATTTCAAATGGCAATCATGTAACCCACGGGACACTGCAATCACTTAAATACATGGTGGTTGCCAAGGACCTAAATTTTGACCCCATGAACCACAGGGATGCTACAATGGTCATAAGGGCGAGTACTGGTCACTAAAAGAAATGATTGTAAGTCCAGAACTACCTGTACAGGAGTTAGTTGTTGTTGTTAGTTGCAAAATTGTGTCCAACTCGTTGCAATCCCATGGACAATGTTACTCCAGGCCTTCCTGTCCTCTACCATCCTTTGGAGTCCATTGAAGCTCACGCTGACTCCTTCGGTGACTCCATCCAGCCACCTCATTCTCTGTTGTCCCCTTCTTCTTTTGCCCTCCATCTTTCATTAGGTGGCCAAAGTATTTGAGTTTCACCTTCAGAATCTGGCCTTCTAAAGAGCAGTCAGGGTGGATCTCCCCTAGGACTGACCGGTTAGATCGCCTTGCAGTCCAAGGGACTCGCAGGAGTCTTCTCCAGCACTTCTCCAGAGTTCAAAGGCCTCCATTCTTTGGCGCTCAGCCTTCCTTATGGTCCAACTTTCACAGCCATCCATTGCAACTGGGAAAACCATCGTGTTGACTAGACGTGCTTTTGATTGGCAGGGTGGTGTCTCTGCTTCTTAGTATGCTGTCTAGATTTGCCATAGCTTTCCTCCCCAGGAGCAAGCGTCTTTTAATTTATTGGCTGCAGTCCCCATCTGTGGTGGTCTTGGAGCCCAGGAAAATAAAATCTGTCCTCCACTACCTCCATTTCTTAACCATCTATTTGCCAGGAATTGAGAGGGCCGGATGCCATGATCTTAGTTTTCTTAACGTTGAGTTTCAAGCCAACTTTTGCACTCTCCTTGTCCAGGAATTACAAATGCCTCGAATGTGGAAAGCAAGAACTGTGTGTTAATTGTCACGTTGTTTGCTCCTCAGGTTTGCAAGACGACCATGACCTCAAGTTCCTGCTGCGGGGAAGTCACCTCTTAAAAGTCAAGTCCACTTCCTGGAGAAGAGAGAGGTTTTACAAGCTCCAGGAAGACTGCAAGACCATATGGCAGGAATCCAAGAAGATGCTTCGATCCCCAGAGTCACAGCTTTGTAAGTATCTGCCTATTGCACTCTGGGTACACCACCCTAGAATAGAGTTGTCGCAAAGGTGCTTTTTCAAAACTCAGCTGGACAGTTGTTTCCTTGAGGAAATAAAAAGATGTTTCGCTTCTCATCCGAGAAGCTTCATCCGTTCTGCTGGACAGTGGGTGGGGATGCAAGGATTGTATTTCTTTGCAGTCATCTGGTCATTAGCACGCTCTCTGAGAGCCGTTGAAGCCACTTGGAGTTTATCTGCGCCAGAGGTGAAATCCAGCAGGTTCTGGAGAACCAGTAGCAGAAATTTTGAGTAGTTCAGAGAACCGGTAATGGAAATTTTGAGTACTTCAGAGAACCAGTAGCAAAATTTTGAGTAGTTCAGAGAACCGGTAGTGGAAATTTTGAGTAGTTCAGAGAACTGGTAGCAAAATTTTGAGTAGTTCAGAGAACCAGAGGCAAAATTTTGAGTAGTTCAGAGAACCGGTAGTGGAAAGTTTGAGTAGTTCAGAGAACCGGTAGTGGAAATTTTGAGTAGTTCAGAGAACCGGTAGTGGAAATTTTGAGTAGTTCAGAGAACTGGTAGCAAAATTTTGAGTAGTTCAGAGAACCAGAGGCAAAATTTTGAGTAGTTCAGAGAACCGGTAGTGGAAATTTTGAGTAGTTCAGAGAACCGGTAGTGGAAACTTTGAGTAGTTCAGAGAACCGGTAGTGGAAATTTTGAGTAGTTCAGAGAACTGGTAGCAAAATTTTGAGTAGTTCAGAGAACCAGAGGCAAAATTTTGAGTAGTTCAGAGAACCGGTAGTGGAAATTTTGAGTAGTTCAGAGAACCGGTAGTGGAAATTTTGAGTAGTTCAGAGAACTGGTAGCAAAATTTTGAGTAGTTCAGAGAACCAGAGGCAAAATTTTGAGTAGTTCAGAGAACCGGTAGTGGAAATTTTGAGTAGTTCAGAGAACCGGTAGCGGACATTTTGAGTAGTTCAGAGAACCGGTAGTGGAAATTTTGAGTAGTTCAGAGAACTGGTAGCAAAATTTTGAGTAGTTCAGAGAACCGGTAGTGGAAATTTTGAGTAGTTCAGAGAACCGGTAGCGGACATTTTGAGTAGTTCAGAGAACCAGTAGCAAAATTTTGAGTAGTTCAGAGAATCGGCAAATGCCACTTATGGCTGGCTCCAGAGTGGGCTGGAAAAGAGATTTTGCAGTATCCTTCCCCTGCCACGCCCACTAAGCCACACCCACCAAGCCACACCACGACACCAAACTATGCCCACAGAACTGGTAGTAAAAAAAATTGAATTTCACCACTGATCTGCGCCCTCCATCCAGGGGTGGGTTGCTACGGGTTCGGCCAGGTTCGGGAGAACCCATAACTCATGTTATGGCCAGTTCGGAGAAACTCCAAATCCACACACCCTGCCCCTCCCTCCCCTCCCAGGAGTAAAACGGGATGCATCCCGTTTTAGATGCAAGGTAAATGGGGGGTCCATGCGGAAGCTCGGGGAGGGGGAAAACGGGCCTCCTGGAAGTTCCGGAAGGCTGGAAATGGCCCTGTTTCTGGCCTCCGGAGCCCGGGGGAGGCAGTTTTCACCCACCCAGAGGCTCACGGAAAGCCCCTGGAGTCTGGAGGAAGTGAAAGTGCCCCCCCACTGCAGTGGTGCAGGAGGCCAACTAGGCCACACCCACCATGGCCACGCCCACCCAGCAACCAGGCAGAGAGCCCATTGCTGAAATTGTTGAAGCCCTCCCCTGCCTCCGTCCTATCAGAACCTATCCTTCCGTTTCTCACCATCCAATCAGAACTGATATAGCTTCTTGGAGGAAAAGCGAAACTTCTTCCTCCTCCTCAAATAAGGAAACAAAGTTTTACTGCTTTTTGAAAAAGCACCTTTGGGCCAACCGTGACCTGGATGACTGAGAATCTTCCATGGAATAAGGAAAGAATATTATTTCCCCCCCCCCGCCCCCTATTTTATTGAAAAAGAAGATTCGTGATTGAAAATAAATAGGCAGCTCAAACCAGCCACCCTCTGCAACGTGCCAGAAATCTGTTTAAATATTGATACAGTTGGTGCAACAAACTGCGTTGCGGTTTGAGTTGGCTGCCAGCCCCCACAACGGGGTGAATAGAGTCTAATGCAGCATTCCAAATAAGCCTTGAACGGATGTAAAAATAATATTGTTTAAGTTTGCACAACGTATTTAATTTTATTGGCATTCAACCATTTGGTGGGTGGTGTGTAACTGAGCAGTCTATGATCAGAATGGATTGTCCTGTCAAATACAATTTGTAAATTCAGTTAAATTGAGAAAGATATTCAGGTAGATAGATTTGGTATTTATTCGATTTGTAAGCCGCCCTATTCCCCAAAGGGACTCAGGGCGGCTGAAGAAAAGCCAAGGGAAGGGGAACAAATAGAGAAAAGTAAGACAAAAAACAGGACAGTGATACAAACAATTAAAAAAACACAGCAAGCACAGCAAATTCGAGTAGTGGGGGGGGGGAACTCAACCCCAGGCTTGCTGGGAGAGCCAGGTCTTAACGGCTGTCCGGAAGGCCTGAAGGGTGGCGAGGGTCCGAATCTCCACGGGGAGCTCGTTCCAAAGGGCCGGAGCAGCCACAAAGAAGGCCCTCCTCCGAGTGGTCGACAGCCAGCATTGGCCGGCAGATGGAATTCGGAGGAGGCCTAATCTGTGGGATCTAATGGGTCTGTGGGAGGTAATTGTCAGGAGGCGGTCTCTCAAGTACCCAGGTCCAATACCATGAAGGGCTTTATAAGTGACAACTAGCACCTTGAAGCGTATCCGGAGACCAATAGGCAGCCAGTGCAGCTCGCGGAGGATAGGTGTGACGTGGGTGTACCGAGGCGCACCCACAATCGCTCGCGCGGCTGCATTCTAGACCAGCTGAAGTCTCCGAACACTCTCCAAGGGCTGCCCCATGTAGATGGGTAAGTAGGTAGCTGGGTGGGTGAATGGATGGATGAATAGATGGATGGATGAGATAGATGGATGGATGGATAGATGGGTGGGTGGATAGATAGAGAAATAGCAATAGCAGTTAGATTTATATACCGCTTCATAGGGCTTTCAGCCCTCTCTAAGTGGTTTACAGAGTCAGCATATTGCCCCCAACAACAATCCGGGTCCTCATTTTACCCACCTCGGAAGGATGGAAGGCTGAGTCAACCCTGAGCCGGTGAGATTTGAACAGCCGAACTGCAGAACTGCAGTCAGCTGAAGTAGCCTGCAGTGCTGCACTTAACCACTGCACCAGGTAGAGGTAAAAATAGATGGATAGAGAGAGGGGGAGAGGGAGGGAGAGAAATAGAGGTATAGATAGATGGATAGGGAGGGGGGTAGAGGGAGAAAGAGAAGAAGAGAGAGAGAGAGAGAAATAGAGGTATAGATAGATGGATAGAGAGAGGGGGGGAGGGGGAGAGAAAGAAAGAAAGAGAGAAATAGAGGAAGAGAGAGAGGGCAAGAGACCCTCATCTGTAGTTCTCCGATCTGAAAACGTATGCCATAAATTAGATTACTGAGAAAGTACAGGTAGTTCTCGATTGTCAATCATTCGTTTAGCAAAATGACAATGGCACTGACAAAAGTGAGTTATCACCAATCTTCACCATTGCTGCCTCTCCCTGGCATGTGAAATTCAGGCACTTGGCAATTGGCACATATTTACAATGGTTGCTGCTGCATTCCTGGGTCACACGTTCTGCATTTGTGACCTTCTCACCTGGCTTCTGAGAGCAATTGCACACATGATCCCCCTTGCACTCCCCTGCCCCCCACTCCTGCCCCCACATGTCCCCCCCACATGCATGCACGGCAGAGACCCAAAAACCAGCTGGCCGGTGGGAGGCGTGTGCGCATGCACAGTGGAGCTGAGCTGGGGTGACGGCTTGCGTGCCCGCAGATAGGACTCCGCGTGCCACTTGGGGCACATGTGCCATAGGTTCGCCATCACGGGGATAGACTCTACCTGTCTCCCTGGGTAGGTTTCATTTTTTTACTTAAACTGAACACGCTCCTTAGTTAAGTGGGCAGAGAATCATTAAAGGGTCCTTGCTCCTGTTGGGAGAAATGTCCACCTGGGTTCATCTCCAAGTGGGGAGAAAGACGCTGGAAACATGGAGGCTGTTTGGAAAGAAGGTTTTAATGCTGGACAGGATCTCGCGCCTTCAAGATATTGGATGAAGGGGGAAAAAAGAATGGGAGGGAATGTAAGAGTAGGAAAGAGGGGAGGAATGGGAAGAAGAGGGGAAGGGTAAAGGGGAGGAAGGGGAAGGAGAGAAGGGAAAGGAGAGGAGGAAGGAAGGAAGGAGAGAAGAAAGAGAAGAAAGGGGGTGGGAAGGAGGGAGGGAAGGAAGGAGGAAAGAAAGGGGGAAAGGAAAGAGAGAAGGAGAAAAGGAAGGAGGGAAGGAAGGAAGGAGGGAAGGAAGGAGGGAAGGAGAGAAGGAGGGAAGGGAAAGAAGGGAGGGAAGGAAGGGGAGTAGGAGAGAAGAAACGAGGGAAGGAAAGAGGGAGTGAGGGAAGAAGAAGTAGGACCGTTGTAAGATAAGATGGATCTATGGGATGGTAAGAAAGCAATCTTCAAGTATATTGTCAACTGTAGGGAAAAAATTGTTATAAATACATATTATTAATAACAGTTATGAGATCATATAATTGTGAATGTATATATGAAATTGATAAAATTAAAAATTAAAAAAGGGGGGGCAGAAGGGAAGAGATGCTGAGAGTCCCTGGGTTTTATACCCTCTCTGGGCTTTGGAATTTGAGCTTGTATTCTGATTGGTTGTTAGATTCCCATGGGACTATGGAAGGGCAACTCTGTCCTGAGTCCCAGGCTTGGTTGAGCCTTGCTAGGTGATGTATTCTTCCCAGATACCATGTGGTGAGATGGATAGAGGGCTAATCTTATCATGTCTTAATCCCATCACCCTGGAGCTGAAGGAGGGTGGGGCAGGGAACTGCAGGAAGCTGCTTTGCCTTTAAAAACATGTTTCTCCTTTACTCATCCAGGGAAATATAATATTCTGCCTTTTAAACATTTTTCCAGAATATCTCATTCTTCTAGGAGAGTGAGTGGGTTCTAACTTCCTTCACTCCTAAATCCTTCTTTTAGGTTGGTCATTAACGGGTGAAACCCCTGGTGAACCAGTAAAGATCTTCCTGGGAACTGGTGCAAGAACAGCATAAAATATGGGAAACAGGCTGTCTATCTGTTGGGAGATTTTTCCACATTGGCATAAATCACTTCACTCCTTTCTCAAACCATCTATCTTCCCTGCCCAAAATGTGAATATTAGGTACCTCAAAAGAGTGTCCTTTTTTTTTCTTTTCAAACTAATCAAGGAGAGAAGCAATTTAGAAATTAGAATAAATTATTCTCACTTCTTAATAGTGAGAATAATTAAGCAGTGGAATAGCTTGCCTACAGAAGTTGTGGGTGCTGGACGTTTATAAAAAGAGATTGGACACCCATTTGTCTGAAATGGTATAGGGGTCCTGTTTGAGCAGGAGGTTGGACTAGAAGACCTCCAAGGTCCTTCCCAACTTTATTATTCTCTTATTCTGAGTTCATTTTCTTTTAAGTGCAGGTATAAATTGAGTATTCGCCAGTTAGAGACTTTAAAATATATTTAAAGTCGTGGAAGAACGTTCCGTGACCCTCCAATCTGGCCTTTGAGAATGTTGATTTTTTTTTTAAAGCCTTCCCATGTTTTTTTCTCTGCATTTTTAAAACCCAGTCACGTACATCTGACTTGACTTTCCCTGTTAATCCTACCTTCCTCATTTATTAGGGATCGGCCTTCAAGGAAAACAAACTCAAAAGGCACCCAAGAACAAAGCAAATAAGGGCGTAACTTTGAAATAACAAGAAAAATCTTGCAGCACATTTCCTGCATATACCAGATGTAAGGCACCTTCGAGCCTGGCCTAGTTTTTCAAGTATTTATAGAATTGTTAATGTGCACAATTGTTTCTGTTTGGCCTTAGGTCAAAGCGATTGCCATAGTTAAGGGGATTTGCAAACAAATAATTCCAGATAATATGTTTCTTTAAGGCTGTTTTATTTAGGCTTCGAAGTTCCAATTGACCACTTTGTTGTTGTTGTTAACTGCAAAGTCATGTCCGACCCACTGCGACCTCATGGACAACGTTCCTCCAGGCCTTCCTGTCCTCTACCATCCTCTGGAGTCCATTGAAGCTCACGCCGGCTGCTTCAGTGACTCCAGTCAGCCACCTCCTTCTCTGTCGTCCACTTCTTCTTCTTCTTCTTCTTCTTCTTCTTCTTCTTCTTCTTCTTCTTCTTCTTCTTCTTCTTCTTCTTCTTCTTCTTCTTCTTCTTCTCCTCCTCCTCCTCCTCCTCCTCCTCCTCCTCCTCCTCCTCCTCCTTTTGTCCTCAGTCTTACTCAGCATTAGGCTCTTCTCCAGTGAGTCCTTCCTCCTCATCAGGTGGCCAAAGTCTTTGAGTTTCCTCTTCAGGATCTGGCCTTCTAAAGAGCAGTCAGGGTTGATCTCCTCTAGGACTGACCGGTTGGATGGCCTTGCAGTCCAAGGGGCTCGCAGGAGTCTTCTCCAGCACCAGAGTTCAAAGGCCTCCATTCTTTGGCGCTCAGCCTTTCTTACGGTCCAGCTTTCACAGTCATCTATTGCAACTGGGAAAAACCAGTTGACCACTAGAGGGCAGGAAAGAAATCCAGAAAAATGTATCAGTTTGCTGCCCTCTGCTGGTCATCTGGAGTTTTGCAAAACCAATTTTGTTTTCTCATATCACAGACCTCAACTTACAATTATTCATTTATTGAATTTTCAAAGCTGAAGCACTAAAAATGTGACTTACAATCTCTCCTCGCACTTACGACCAATGCAGTATTCTCATGGTGACATGATCAAAATTGCCGCACTTGGCAACCAGCATGAATTCATGATGTTTGCAGCATCCTGTGGTCATGTGATCTTCCCAGTTGGTTTCCAGGGATCAAAGTGAACAGGAAGCCTGGGTTCTTTAACAACCAGATAATTCACTTAGCAATTGCAATGATTCATCTAATAGCCAAAAATATCATAAAATCAGGCATGATCACTTAACAACTACCTTGCTTAGCAGTGGAATTTCCAAGGTCTACCTCTATTATTACTACCACTTTTTCCTAAGTTTCCTAAAGTTTTGCAATTCACAACAAAGGCAAGAGAATGTTAGCTTCTTTTTTTTCCAAGTTCTCTCTAGTTTGTTTGTTAGCTAAATGTATTGGCACCTGGCACCAACAAGGTTAGCTAAAATCTCAACAAATACCTCCCAAAAATTCTGGAAAAGTGAATCAATACATGGAACATACTACCACTTATGGTGGACCTGTGAGGAGGTTAAAAGTTTTTGAAAAAGGATCAAAAAGTGGCTAGAGGTAATAACAGGTGTTAAAATAGAATGGAAACCTGAAGTTTTTTTAAAATTAGGAATAATGACTGTGAAATATAAAAAAGAAATTCAGTATTTAATATTACATATAACTACGGCGGCAAGGATTGCCTTTGCCCAGAAACAGAAAAGCAAATTAATTCCAAGCAAAGATGAAATAATAAGAAAGGTTATGGACTGTGCTGAAATGGACAAATTAACAAAAGAAATCCAGGGAAAAGAAGAATCAGAATTCTACCAGAGATGGGATAAATGGATGGAGGAAAGAAACAAGGATCAATGAAGGAAGACAACAAAGCCCAAAAATAGTAGTTAAGGAGAATTAACACACATATATATATGTATCAGTGGTGGGTTTTAAACTTTTTTAGAACCTTTCTGTAGGTGTGGCCTGTTTTGTGGGGGTGGTTTGCCAGCCATGTGACAAGGTAGGAGTGGCTTGCCAGCCATGTGACTGTGTGGGCGTGGCCAACTTGTAAAATGTGGTGAAACTCATTTAACAATGCTCTCGCTTAGCAACCAAAATGTTGGTTCAGAAACTCTGGCATTTGAAGCACTCAAGTCTTAAAGCTGTCAAGTTACACCCCTAACCCTTTAGGGGAAAAAAACCAGGGGTGTTCAAACTCGACAGCTTTAAGACTTGTGGACTTCAACTCCCAGAATTCCTCCTCCAGTCATGTTGGCTTAGGAACTCTGGCATTGAAGTGTGCAAGTCTTAAAGCTGTCAAGTTACAAGACCCTTGCACCCCTAATCCTTTAGAAAAAAACCCCAGGGGTGTTCAAAGTTGACAGCTTTAAGACTTGTGGCCTTCAACTCCCAGAATTCCTCCTCTCACTCTTCATCTTGGTGATGTGCGGATGGGCAGGGGGAGGGAGCTGGAACCGGTTCTAAACGGCACTGTAGATTTGTGGAACCTCTTCTATAGAAGAGGTTAGAACTGGCAGGAACCCACCCCCGATATGTATCCAAGTGGTTTAAACTTACTAGAGGTAATCAGCCAATGTAGCAGACACTAAGATAAGAGGGTTAAGAATGGTGAAATACAAATGAAATATAATAGAAAGGGAAACAATATAAGGTGAGCGGTATCGATTGATAATTGCTATTAGAAAGAACAGGAAGCTCCTGTTCGTATTGTATTGTGTAAATGTGGTGTACGTCTAAGTTTTGTGTGTGTGTATTTTACATGTTTGTAAATAAAATTAAAAACTAAAAAAAAATGTATTGGCTGTTCAGGTTACCACTATCTACACTTCTAGAACAGTGTTTCTCAGTCTGAAGACATGTGGACTTCCAGAATTCCCTAGCCAGTGTGTGCTGACTTGGGGATTCCGGAAACCCATCTTCAAATGGGAAGCACACTTGTTAAGTGAATCTGGCTTCCCTATTAACTTTGCTCATCAAAAGGTCGAAAAAGAGAACCACACTGGAACCATCATAAATATGAGTCAATTGCAAAGCATCAGAATTTTAATCACATGACCATGGGGATGTTGCAATGGTCGTAAGTCTGAAAAATGGTCATAAGTCACATTTCTTTCAGTGCTTCTTGTAACTTTGAACAGCCACTAAATTAACTGTTGTAATTTGAGGACTACCTGCATTGGTACAAATCTCTGTTTTCTTACGTCACAGTTGTAGTTCTTCTATTTGCTAGTCTTTGCAGTTTGTGATTGTCTCCCGTTCTTTCGCTTCTGTTCCTCTGCCTCCAGATATTGCCACATCCATTATCCAGACTTTTTTCCCCCCTTGTTGACAATTGTGAAATCTGGATTGCTTGTTTATTTGAATTCTAAAGTCCCAGAGCAATTTAGCTCCTTCATTTCCTATGACTTTCTCTATTTTTATGGTTCCACCAGTTCTTGTCTGCAGGCAAATGATACAGTATTTGTTGCAGATCTTCCAATGCACCATTGTTGCTACTTTGTCGTTGTTAGTACCATGTTTCCCAGAAAATACGACCTGTCCTGAAACTAAGGCCTTGCCACATTTTTCACATGGGCAAAAATATAAGCACACCCCCAAAAATAAGCCCCTTGGACATTCCCCCCACTCCGGCCAGGCAGAGCACACTCACAGACCTAGTGGTATCCCGAAGGTGCCAAGCCGCAAGAACGAGGTTGGGGGCAAAGGCGCTCGCGTTGCTTGGTGCTTTCAGGGTACTGCTGGATAAGTCAGCGGCACTATGCCCAGCTGAAGTGGGGGGGGGGTTGCCGGGCAGCTGCTCTCTTGCAAGCGGGCTCCCAAAGAGCCAAGCACAGCCTCGGGGTCGAGTGGCTGTGTTGCGCTGTCTCAGCAGCAACACAGCAACCATGAAGTGACCACACTCGCGAGCAGCCACCTGGCAACCCCCCTTTCCAGCCGGGCACAGTGCTGCTGACCGATCTAGCGGTACCTGGAAGGCACCAAGCAACGCGAGCGCCTGTTCACCGCACTCCGCCTTCTACAGCGCAGCGCCTTAGGTGAGTGAATGGGGCTCTGCATGGCTGGAGAGGGGGGTTGCGCGAGCAGCTTTTTCACTCCTCGCTCGCACGACTCGCAGGCTCATAATGCTCTTGGCTAACTCTACAGTACCTTTAGAGCCAGGGCATCTCCATTGATGGCGATGCCCACTGCTTGTTTTTTTTTTTTCTGCTTTCAAAGCACAGAGGACGGATGCCGCTCTGGGAGTGCACTCTATGATTGTGGAGAGCGTACAACCATAGAGCGTACTCCCAGAGCAGCATCCGTCTTCCGTTGTGGCTTCCTAAGCATGGAAGTAGAATACTGCTCTGGGAGTTCTTCTGGTTTGGGGTAAAAACAGCCCATAGCGAACAATGACCGCGGTATTCAATTTACAACTGCAGCATTTGTTTTATAACCATAAAGGTGCCTTAACACAGGGCTTCCCAAGTCCTAGGCCATGGACCCAAACTGCAGCCCATTTGGAATTGGGCTGTGCAAACTCCCTTTTGTGTGTGTAAAGTTTCATTTGCTTAAGCAGGTACCCACCACTTGTGCAAATGACACTGCATGCACTCGTGTGTGCCTGCCTCTTTCCCAGAACCATCCCCTCTCCCCTGCCCCCTCCCCCTTGTTGGGCAGTGGTGGGATTCATTTTTTTTTTACTATCAGTTCTGGGGACGTGGCTTGGTGGGCGTGGCAGGGAAAGAATACTGTAAAATCCCCATTCCCTCCCGATCAGCTGGGACTCGGGAGGCAGAGAATAGATGGGGGCGGGGCCAGCCAGAGGTGTATTTGCCAGTTCTCCGAACTACTCAAAATTTCTGCTACCGGTTCTCCAGAACTGGTCAGAACCTGCTGAATACCAGCTCTGCTGTCAGGCCACCAAGATGGACAGATTGGTGACCACTGCCTTAATAACTGTTTCAAAATTGGTAGAAAAACCATGTCTAGTCACATGGTGACTTTATTATGACCATTATAATTTACAACTGTTCAGGTAGTCCTTTGACTTACGACCACAGTTGAGCTCAAAATTTGTTGCTAAGCAAGGCAGTTATTAAGTGAATTGTGTCCTATTTACAACCTTGCTTGACCCACATAGAGCCAAGGTGGCGCAGTGGTTAGAGTGCTGTACTGCAGCCACTTCAGCTGATTCTTATCTGCAGTTCAGCGGTTCAAATCTCACCGGCTCAAGGTTGACTCAGCCTTCCATCCTTCCGAGGTGGGTGAAATGAGGACCCAGGCTGTGGGGGCAATATGCTGACTCTGTAAACCACTTAGAGAGGGCTGAAAGCCCCATGAAGCAGTATATAAGCCTAACTGCTATTGCTATTGCTACATGTTAAGTGAATCACAACAGTTGTTAAGTCAGTAATGTGGTCGTTAAGTGAATCTGGCTTCCCGGTTGACTTTGCTTGTCAGAAGGTCGCAAAACAGGATCGTGTGACCTCGTGACAGTGCAACTGTCATAAATACGAGTCAGTTGCCCAGCGTCCAAATTTTGATCATGTGATCCTGGGGATCCTTGCAACGGGCTTTAAGTATGAAAAAAAAATAATTAAGTTCCTTTTTCTGTGTCCTTGTGACTTTGAAAGTCTAAAACTTTATCAGCTCTTCCTGCAGATAACTGAAAAGAAAAATAGGATGAACAGCCTGAATGTTCTATGTGGCTGTGCGTGGGGAAGCAAATCAGTACAGCTGCATCATTTGGCTATGCATTTCCTAAGAATTATCCTTGATCTTGGCTTACTTAGATAATGGCTGACATCTTATCTGTCCAGCGGGAGATGCTAAGCAGTGGAATTTGCTAACACAGGATGGGTTGCTGGATGAGATAAAGTCAGGAAGGATAAAACTATCCAAGGCCAGGAAGGAGAAATCCATTTTAAGTCCAGCCTTAAAATAAAGGTTTGTTATAAAATGCATTAATTTGGAACTCTAAGAAGAAACTTTTTTTTCCTAATTCGTTCGCATGGTGAGATGGGGGCTATTTGCAAACAATAAACGCAGATTCTCAGTTTCTATATACGGTAATTTGAACTGCAAATGTGCTCGGATGGGCCTACAAGCTATTGCACTCAGAAAGCCATCTAAATAACCAGCATTATGATTGATTTAAACCAGACCCAAAACAACAACGACAAACTGATTTGAAACCAGTTGCTTTTCAGAATTCAGATTCATTTTTTTAAAAAAAACTGAAGGATTTTAAGTGGGGTATATTTTAAGTTTGTGTCTATAATTTAAGAGCCAATTTGGTGTACTGGTAAAGTTGCTGGTTTAGAAACCAGGAGCTGTGAATTGTAGTTCTCCTTTTAGGTATGAAAGCCTCCTAGGTGACTTTGGGCCAATCACCAGGAACCTGTGAGTTCTAGTTCTGTATTAGAAATGAAAGCTAGCTTGGTGACATTGGGCCAGGCCTTGTCTCTTAGCAAAGAACAACTCAAAGAGTTGTTGCTATGAGGAAAGTAGAAGGATGATGGTGTATAAGATATGTTTGCTACCCTGAATCTGTACTGTTTATAAAAATAATGGCAGTGTGTGTGTGTGTGTGTATGTTTGTGTGTATGTTCCACCATAACTCTGGAACGCCTCGAGCAATTTCAACCAAACTTGGTACACAGATTACGTACCCTGTGGAAACAAATACTGTGGGGTAAGACACCCCTAACTCCCCTCAGTGTGTGTATTCTGTTAAGATACAGCCTGTTGTGCCTTAAAATGGCTTCTATTGTACAAGTGCAGTGGAGTTGCCATAGTAACGGGTTCACAGTACTCCTCAAGGGGGCTCCCTCTGATAAGGGGGAAAATCCAACATTAGAAATTACATTTGGTCCGGACATTTTCCCCATATAAATAAATAACCGGGCAACACTGGGTTATCAGCTAATTGTATTCCAATATCTCAGGGGTTGCCACAAAGATGAGGCAGTCAAACTATTTTCCAAGGCACTTGAGGGCAGAACAAGAAGCAATGAGTGGAAACTAATCAAGGAGAGAAGAAACTTAGAACTGAGGAGAAATTTCCTGTGACAGAACAATTAATCAGTGGAACAGAAGTTGCCTCCAGAAGTTGTGAATGCCCCAACATTGGAAGTCTTTAAGAAGATGTTGCATAGCCATTTGTATGAAATAGTATAGGGTTTCCTGCCTAGGCAGGGGGTTGGACTAGAAGACCTCCAAGGTCCCTTCCAACTCTGCTATTGTATTAATTACTTGTAAAATAACAAAAGTAGAATAAAAAAAATCCAATAAATATTTTCTAAAAAACATCAATATTATTACGGATTCAATACAATAGCAGAATTGGAAGGGACCTTGGAAGTCTTCTAGTCCAATGGATGGATGGATGGATGGATGGATGGATGGATGGATATGATAGATAGATGATAGATAGATAGATGATAGATATGGATGGATGGGTAGGTAGATAGAGAAATAAAGAGAGAGATGATAGTTAGTTAGATAGATAGATAGATAGATAGATAGATAGATAGATAGATAGATAGATAGATAGATAGATAGATAGATAGATATGGATGGATGGATGGATGGATGGATGGATGGATGGATGGATGGATAGATAGATAAAGACCTCTCCCATCCCTGTGATTTTATGTGGTTATTGCATATATATCTAACCATCTAACAATAAACCAGTTTTTTTACCTGCCTCTGATGACAAATGTTGGGTTTGCTCCTACAGTCTCCATTGAAGAAATCCAAGATGTCAGGCCAGGCCATAAGACCGAAGGGATGGAAAAATATGCTAAGGATGTCCCTGAAGTCCGTTGCTTCTCTATCATTTTCAAAGACCAGAAGAAAAACTTGGACCTCATTGCTGGTTCTGAAACGGATGCAAATCACTGGGTATTCGGCTTGGGAAAAATCATTGCCAAAAGCAATTCAATGAGCCAGAGGCAGAAATTACAACAGTATCCTTTTTTTAAAAAGTCTGTACATTTGAGAAGAATTTACGGGGAGGAATGAGCTATATTGTATTTTATGCTTTATGCCAACTTTCCTCGAAAGATTATGGGACTGTCTTTCTGTAGCTAAATTCTCTATAGCCCCAGGGGAATCAGTCTTTTTCAATCTTGGCAACTTTAAGACGTGTGGACTTCAACTCCCAGAATTCCCTAGCTTGAAGGGTCCTTGCAAAGAATTCTGGGAAGACCACACATTTTAAAATGGCCAGTTTGAGAAACACTGCTTTATGACCAGCCTTTCTCAATAGTGGCAACTTAAATGGAAGGACTTTAACTCCCAGAATTCTCAGCAAGGGCCATTCTGCCTCCAGGATTCTGGCTCGTACTCTACCACAGGAGTGTCAAACTCAATTTCATTGAGGGCCGCATCAATGAGCTGAGGTGGGCGTGGCCAGGGGGCATGGCCAGCTTGACGTCAGTCATGTCAGGGCAGTGGTGAAATTTTTACTACCAATTCTGTGGGCGTGGCTTGGTGGGCATGGTAGGGAAAGGATACTGCAAAATCTCCATTCCCACCACACTCAAAGGGAAGGATACAGCAAAATCCCCATTCCCACCCCATTCCTGGGGGAAGGATATTGCAAAATCTCCATTCCCTCCCCACTCTGGGACCAACCAGAAGGGGTATTTGCCAGTTCTCTGAACTACTCAAAATTTCCACTACTGGTTCTCCAGAACCAGTCAGAACCGGCTGAATTTAATGCTTCCATCCGCACAATCTTACTGTACGGCTCGGAATCGTGGACTTTACTTAAAAGCGACCTGAACCTATTAGAACGATTCCAGCTAAGATGCCTGCGCAACATTCTGCACATAACTCTACGGGACCGATGGAAAAACGAAACGGTATTGCAACTGTGTAAAAACCAAACTACAATCGAACTTTACCTAAGAAGACAACGACTTAGATGGTTTGGACACGTTTGCCGTATGGACAATAGCCGATTACCTTACCGATCGATTAACTCGCTGCGACCGGATGGGTGGAAAATCGCACGAAATGCCCCAAAGAAAACGTGGATATCCCAAGTGGCTCACGATCTTCAACCACTCCATTTCTTGATAACCGATGCCCAACAAGCCGCCCTAAATCGGAATCAATGGCGTGCTGTAATCCGTGACGTCCTGCCCCTGGCCTTCACAATGCAGCGGTCACTGCCTTATGGACGTTGACATTTACGAAGATTAAGTCCAAGTAAGTCCTGTGTCAGGGGGCACCTGTGGTTTTCACTAGCAGAGGCACCGTGGGCTGGTCCTTCACTACTTCCAGGACAGCCCTGCGGGCCATATCTAAGCACCCCATGGGCCCGATCTTGAGTTTGACACCCTTCCTCTACATGTATAGAAGTTTGGAAATCCCAAACAGAACAGGTGTGGAGTCCCACAGTCACACATGATTGTGGTTTTCTGCCAAGAAAAGTCAATGGAGAAGCCTGATTCACTTAACGGCCATGTTGTTAACTTAACAACAACAGAGATTCACTTAACGTGTGGCAAGAAAGGTCATAAAATGGGGCAAAACTCACTTACTGCCTTGCTTAACAATGAAAAGCATGAACTCGATCGTAAATCGAGGATTACCTGTTGGCAAAAAAATTTTTTTTGAGCAAGTGGCATGTGAAATCTTAGCTTCTAATTAAGCCCATTTGGAAGGGGGGGGGTTGGAAATACCCTGTAATGCCTTCCAAGACTTGCCAACATTTCAGTTAAGATAGTCTAAATTTACCATTTAGCCTCATTTAAGTCTGTTGAAGCCCATAATTTCCAAAGTGAGCCTTGACCAAGGTTACTATGACTATATTTATCTCCTGGCCAAAGTTTTCTCTCAGGTTATAATTACCGGGATTATATTTAACTTGGTGTGTTTGTTTAGCAGAGGGTGGAGAGGACAGTGAAATACAAGAATTCGTTCTACACACACTTTGATGAAATGATGGAATTTGAAATTATTTGGATTGCACCAGGTCAGAAAAATCTGATACATCTACAGTACAGGTAGTCCTCAATTTATGACCATATTTGAGCCAGTGCCAGATTTTCCTATAGGCTAACTAGGCTTCAGCCTAGGGCCTCAAGATCAAGAGGGGCCTACATTCAAATTGTTAGCAAAATTAAAATTACACTGTTCTAAAAACAGTGAACACTAAAACACTGAACCGAAAATAAGGAGAAATTGTACACATATGACTAATAAACAAACATAAAAATGTATTGGTTAAGATCGTTCCAGCGCCGCGGAAGTTGGGGAGCCTGCCCACGTTCCTGGCACCGGCGGTCGGGCGAGAGGCCTGTCGACGCAGAGTCCACCAGCGGCCAGGCAGGTGAGGGCAAGGGGGCCGAGCCGGGCAGTTGAGCACAGCAGGGGAGGCGGCTGGCCTCGCTGCCTTTGCTGCAGAGCAGAGCCACCCTCCGTCGGGAGGCCAGCTATATATATTGATATATATCACAGTAATGATGTATTTTATTGTCTCTCATGTAATTTACAAACTTAAAAATGGGAGATGAAAGGGCCTCATAAGTGGAATAGCCTAGGGCCTCTTTTCATCTAAATCCGGCCCTGATTTGAGCCCCTATTTTTGTTACTAAGAGAGAAATTTGTTAGGTGATCTTTTTCTGAATTTTGTGAGCTTTCTTGCCACAGTTGTTAAGTGAAAGACAGCAGTTGTTCAATTAGCAACACAATTGTTAAATGAATCTGGCTTTCCCCTTGTCTTTAAAGGTAGTCCTCAACTTACAACAGTTCTCTTAGTGATTGTTCAAAGTTACAACAGCACTGAAAAAAGCGGCTCATGACCATTTATCACACTTAACGACCATTCCAGCATCCCTGTGGCTATGGGATTTTCATTCAGATGCTTGGCAACTGACTCACAGTTATGACAGTTGCAGTGTCCTGGAGTCTTAACAACTGCAGTGCTTCACTTAACAACTGTGGCAATAAAGATTATAAAATGGGCCAAAACTTACTTAACAACATTCTCACTTAGCAGCATAAATTTTGGGCTCAATTGTGGTCGTAAGTTGAGGACTACCTATACTTGTCATAAGATCGCAAAAGGGATCACATGACTCTGTGACTCTATACCAGATCTTTTTGCTTACATTAAACCTGCGACTCCTTGACTTGTGTCCCCAGAACATGACCACGAGACCACAGAACATTGCAACTGTCATAAATAGGAGTCAGTTGCCTGGTGTCTGAATTTCAATCATGTCACCATGGGGATGTTGTAACCATCATTAAGTAAGACAGGTGGTTATAAGTCTTTTTTTAACGCTGTTGTAACTTCAAATCTTCACTAAATGAATTGTTGTAAGTTGAGGATTATCTGTAGAAGACCAAATCTGAAATACATAATAGAGACATGCTGTGATGCCATTTCAGAGGTTTTATGTTAAGGTTTTACAAATCTTCAGTGGAATGCATCACCCCCATCAGATATCTTAAGGTGAAAATGTCAAACAATCTCTTTGTGTGAAGCTTGCTAAGAACGCTTCTGTGCACATGATGTGGTGCCCAGAAATGGTTACATCAATGCAGTTGATGTTCCTCGTTTCTAGTTTTTACTAAGATCAAAGTTTCCCAATTTTAGCAAATTTAAAAGGCGTGGACTTCAACTCCCAGAATTCCCTAACCAGTGGCTTCAATTGAAATAGACTGAACTAAGGTAAGGTCTCGTGAGAAAATTGTTTTAAAACTGAATCCTTTTTTCACGCATACATAACATCCAATTTCCTATTTTCACAACATCTGAAATGTACAATAGTATTGCCCCATCTGTTATCTTCTTGTAATGTCTGACTTTTGCTAAGACTAACCTTTCTCCATAATCCTAAAGATTTGAAGGCCACCAGGATCATGACCATTAGCTTCTAAATGTTTAATTTTAAATACTGGGTATGACACCTCCTTCCCGTGTAGACTCCTTAATAATCATCCCAACAGCTGGATTCATGCTTGCCTGAGGAAAGCAGATAAAAACAAAGATAACAAGATGAGCTTTAAGGAACTCAAAAGTTTCATGAAGGAAGTCAACATTCAGATGGATGACAGCTATGCCAGGCAGATCTTTGAGGTAACAAAAAGGTTTTTTTATTTAATTTTCGTGTTCTTCCTCGCTTTAGGACTCTTCTGACTTTAAATATGGGGGAAACAGGTTTGCTATTAGGAAGCTGGCATCATAATTACAAAACAGTTGTCAAGTGCGGGGATTGCAATCAAATAATCTTGGGGATCCTGTGCTTCACAAACATTTCACGTTATGACAGAATAGCTGGTCCCGATTACTGTCATTAAGTGGCTACCTTTGCTACCAAATATAGGTAGTCCTCAAGTTACAAATACAATGGAGCCCAAAAGTTGTTAAGTGAATTTTTCCTCATGTTGCGCTCTTTCTTGCCACAGTTGTTAAGTGAGTCAATGCAGTTCTTAAGTTAGTTAGTTAGTTAGTTAGTTAGTTAGTTAGTTAGTTAGTTATTTTGTTATTGTGAATCTGGCTTCCCCATTGACTTTTGCTAGTCAGAAAGTCACAAAGGGAGACCACAACAACGGTCATAAGTATGAGCTTGAATATTGATCATCTGACCATGGAGATACTGCAATGGTCATAAGTGTGAACAATTGTCATAACAGCTTTTTTCAGCGCTGTTGTAACTTCAAACGATTGTAAGCTGAGGAGTACCTGTATCAATAGCTATAAGTGCTACGTAGCGCATTGATATTTCATAGTACAGGTAGTCCTCACTTAATGAGAGAAGAATGTGATCACATTGTAATCTGGGCCCCAAACTGCTTTGCAAGCACCCCCAAAGCATGATGGGTCAGATTCTCTATGTGCTCCAGTGATTGCAAAAAGTGTGGTGATTCAGTTCTACAGAGGAATTACTGTATTTTCGGAGTATAAGATGCACCGGAGTATAAGACACACCAAGGTTTTGAAGAGGCAAATTAAAAAATAAATAAATAGAGGGATAGAGAGGGAGAGAACAAGAGAGAAATACAGTTGGTAGGTAGGGAGAGAGAGAGTAGGTAGGTAGGTAGATAGGTAGGTAGGTAGATAAAGGGATAGAGAGAGAAATATATATAGAGAAATATAGCAATAGCAGTAGACTTATATACCGCTTCATAGGGCTTTCAGCCCTCTCTAAGCGGTTTACAGAGAGTCAGCATATTGCCCCCAACAATCTGGGTCCTCATTTTACCCACCTCGGAAGGATGGAAGGCTGAGTCAACCCTGAGCCAGTGAGATTTGAACCGCTGAACTGCTGATCTAGCAGTAGCCTGCAGTGCTGCATTTAACCACTGCGCCACCTCGGCTCCTAAATATAGTAGGTAGGTAGTGAGAGAGAGAGTGTGTATAGGTAGGTAGGTAGGTAGGTAGGTAGAGGGATAGAGAGAGAGAAATAGAGAGAAATACAGTAGGTAGGGAGGGAGAGGGATAAAAATAGAGAAATAGAGAGATAGATAGAGATACAGTAGGTAGGTAGGTAGGTAGGTCGGTAGGGGAATAGAGAGAGAGAAATAGAGATAGAGAGAAATACAGTAGATAGGTAGGTGTTTCTGCTAGCACAGCACTTGATCAATGTAATTCTCATCAATCAGTTAAAGAGCTTTCCAAAAGGAAAAAAAAAGTTTTTGCACTCTGCAAACTTCCCAAAACCTCCCATTTTTTTCCCAAACATGGGCCCATTTCCCCCCCAAAAGGCATGAATAGCCTTGGGGGGCTTGCAGAGTGCTCCTGGGTGGTGATGGTGGGGCAAAAACGAGCAAACACAGTCCTTTTTTTCGCGAACACTGGCCCATTTTTTGCCAAATAAATTGCATGCATAGCCTTATGGAAGCTTATAGAGTGCTGCTGGGGACTGGGGGAGGGCAAAAACCAGCCCATTTTTTGCTCATTTCTGCTCTCCCCAGCCCCCAGGAGCTCTCTGAAAGCCTTCACAAGGCTATACACCGCCATTTTGGTGAAGGGGCGGGGCTTCGGGAGGGGAAAAAAAAAAAGCTGTATTCGGTGTATAAGACGCACCCAGATTTTTAGCCACTTTTTTGAGGGGAAAAGATGTGTCTTATACTCGAAAAATACGGTATTAAGTGTCATCTGCACCTTCATAACTGTCTGGTTTGGTTCTGCAACCCAACAAGACAGACACAGACTTCAGAGGATAATCAGAACTGCAGAAAAAAACAATTACTGCCAACCTGCCTTCCATCGAGGACCTATACACTGCCCGAGTCAAAAAGAGGGCTATGAAAATATCTACAGACCCCTCGCATCCTGGACGTAAATTGTTTCAACTCCTACTCTCAAAATGACACTATAGAGCATTGCACTCCAGAACAACTAGACACAAGGACAGGTTTTTTCCCCAATGCCATCACTCTGCTTAACAACTAGTTCCCACGACACTGACAATAATTTACCCAGAATGTATTACTATTATTATTCTCCTCCTTCCTAGTACCTATCTCTTCCCACTTATGATTATAACCTTGTTTCTTGTATCTTTCAATTTGTATTGTTTTTATTGTTTCCTGGTACGATTTGATAGCTTATTAGTAACCTTGAATATTAACTGTGTTGTATCTTTTTATTCTTATCACATTTGGCCAATAAAGAATTCTATTCTGTTCTTGGATTTGTCCCGAAGGTGCTTTTTCAAAAGGCAACTGCTCTTTCTTTTTCCTTGAAGAAAAGCCAAGAAGCGGTTCACCTTCCATTCAGTTCTTGAGAACTGAAGAAGCTTCTTGGAGCAGACGTGAAATAGCTTCAAAGGGAAAGAAAGAAAGTCCGTTTACCTTTTGAAAAAGCACCTTTGGAACAACTGTCACCTGGATAACTGAGAATCTCCACAGACGGGTTTGCAGGAAAAAAAGAAGAGCAGGGGAAAAAAGGAGTTTTTAATTGCCAGTTCTAAATTTAGACGCCTGTTTCCCCCCAAAAAGGAGAGTCCGGAGCACTTTACGGCCGGAAGAATTTGTAAATTTTCTTATTTCAGTTTATCCCCTTGGCCAGAGCGATGCTTCGTTCGCTAAGCCGGCAGAGTTGACCCTTTTGCAATGATTTCCCTGTTTCGCATTGTCCAGCCCTGGTTTAGGTTGCGCCGCATAAAGAAGACGTCCTTTTATTTCTCCCCTCTGCATCCACAGCAATGTGACAAATCCCAGACCAACACTTTGGAAGACGAAGAGATAGAGGTGTTCTACAAGATATTGACCGAACGCAAGGAGATTGACGGCATCTTCTCGGACCATGCGGAGGAGAATCCAGTCATGTCTCTGGACCTCTTGGTGCGATTCCTCCAACAGGAGCAGCGTGAGGAGAATGCTGGCCCCGAATTGGCCCTCTCTCTCATTGAGCAATACGAACCCAACAAAACAGGTAATCGGGGATACCTACAGGTGGGCATCCGGTTTTGGTCACCACACTATAAAAAAAAAGATGTTGAGGCTCTAGAAAAAACGCAGAGAAGAGCAACCAGGAGGATGAGGGGACTGGAGGCTAAAACATAGGAGGAACGATTGCAAGAACTGGGCATGGCTAGTCTAATGAAGAGAAGGACCAGGGGAGACAGGATAGCAGTCTTCCAATGTTTGAGGGCCTGCCAAAGAGAGGAGGGGGCCAAGCTATTTTCTAAATCACCTGAAGGCCAAAGAAGGAACAATGGATGGAAACTGACCAAGGAGAGATTCAACTTGGAAATGAGAAATTTTTTGACAGTGAGAGCAATCAACCCATGGAACAGGAAGTTGCCTTCAGAGGTTATGGGAGCTTCATCACTAGAAGCTTTCAAGAAGAGACTAGTCTGCCATCTGTCAGAAATGGTGTAGGGTGTGCTTGAGTGAGGAGCTGGACTAGATGACCTACAAGGGCCCTTCCATCTCTGTTAAACTCTGTGGAGAAGCAGGAAACTGGAGATACGGTAGTCCCTGATTAGTGACACAATTGGGACCAGAATTTCCATTGCTAAGCAAGAGAGTTGTGGAGCTGCACCCATGGCTGATAAGATAGTCACAGTAGTTGTTAACTGTATTACAGGTAGTCCTTAATCTCTCTCTGTGTGTGTGTGTGTATGTGTGTGTGTGTGTGTATGTATGTATGTATGTATGTATGTATGTTGCATTTGTGCTGATAAATAAATTATCAGCACAAATGTAACAAGGCGACATAAAAAAATGGCTTTCTGCCTGGATGGCTCCCAGAGTGAGCCGATAGATAGAACTATAAATGGCTGTATGTGTGTGTGTTCCAGCAGAACTCTTGACCGCCTCAAGTAATTTCAATCAAATTTGATACACAGATGATTTCTTCTCTGGAAAAAAATACTGTGGGGGTAAGATACCCCTAACACCCCTCGGGGTATGTGTTCTGTTAAGATAAAGTCTGTTTTGCCTTAAAATGGCTTCTACTGTACAGCGCAGTGGAGTTGCCATGGTATCGACTTCACAGTACTCCACAAGGTGGCTCCCTCTGGTAAGGGGGAAAATCCAACTTTAGAAATTACGTTTGGTCCGGACATTTTCCCCCCTATAAATAAATACCTGGACAACGCAGGATTATCAGCTAGTATGTTAAATTATTTGGGTGCAGTGATATTTATTCAGTATTGCCCCAAGTTTATTCATCCTTTAATGTTTTAGAGAACTTAAACCTTTAAAAAGAAAAAAAATTATGTCAACCTTAACTATTTTTCTAAGATGTCGATAAGCATAAGGTTGCTTAAATCTTACATCTAGAGCAGAGCGCAGCATTGATTAACAACTGCAAAATGTATTAACTTATTTGTTGTGTAATAGACATTTCTGTCTTAAGCTTCTTAATATTAAATTCTTCATTGTTTAGTTGTTTGTATGAATAGGTAGTCCTTGTCTTACAACCACATGAGCCATTGCTCTGTTAAAAGAGTTGTGTCCGGTTTTACGATCTTCCTTGCCATAGTTGTTAAGAGAATCTGGCTTCCCCATTGACTTTGCCTGTCAGAAGGTTGCCAAAGGGGAATCACATAACTCGAGGACACTGCAACCGTCATAAATATGAGTCACTTGCCAAACACCTGATTTTGATCACATGACCACAACACCACATGCTACAACAGTGTGAAAAACCATCGTAAATCACTTTTTTTCAGTGCCATTTCAAATGGCCACTAAGCGAAAGGTTTTAAGATGAGGACTACTTGAGTTGGAAAAAAATGAAAACAGGCATTAAGTGAAAATGCTCTCAGAATATTATTTTCTTTTTTTTTTTTTAATTCCAACTTTTTGCAGTTAAAAGGCAAAAGGCCATGAGCAAAGATGGTTTCCAGATGTATCTGCTTTCCGCGGATGGGAACATTTTCAATAAAGCTCACGGCCAAGTGTATCAGGATATGACCCAACCCCTCAGCCATTATTACATATCTTCTTCGCATAATACCTACCTCATGGAGGACCAGCTAAAAGGACCCAGCAGTACTGAAGCCTATATCAGGTACCAAACATTATTTAATAGATTTATTGCTTGCCCTTCTTGCATGCCTTTCATCCATCAATTTAACACACCGTACTTAGAACTCTAATCTCTGATATTAGCAATAGCAATAGCAGTTAGACTTATATACCGCTTCATAGGGCTTTCAGCCCTCTCTAAGCGGTTTACAGAGAGTCAGCATATTGCCCCCAACAACAATCCGGGTCCTCATTTTACCCACCTCGGAAGGATGGAAGGCTGAGTCAACCCTGAGCCGGTGAGATTTGAACAGCCGAACTGCAGTCAGCTGAAGTAGCCTGCAGTGCTGCATTTAACCACTGCACCACCTCGGCTCTATGTTTGATATCAGATATGTCTGATATCAGACATTAAACTGGTATTGAGCCAGGGTGGCACAATGATTAGAATGCAGGTATGCAGGCTACTTCTGCTGACTGCTGGCTACCAGCTGTTCGAGTCTCACTGGCTCAAGGTTGACTCAGCCTTCCATCCTTCCGAGGTGGGTTAAATGAGGACCCAGATTGGTTGGGGGCGATAGGCTGACTCTGTAAACTGCTTAGGGAGGGCTGCGTAAAGTGGTATATAAGTCTTATTGCTATTGCGAACTCTGCCTACTGCCAAGAGTTTGATTCTGACTGGTTCAAGGTTGACCCATCCTTCCATCCTTCCAAGGTGGGTAAAATGGGGACCCAGATTGGTTGGGGGTGATAGGCTGACTCTATAAACTGCTTAGGGAGGGCTGTAAAGCACAGTAAAGTGGTGTATAAGTCATATTGCTATTGCGAACTCTGCCTACTGCCAGGAGTTTGATCCTGACTGGTTCAAGGTTGACTCAGCCTTCCATCCTTCCAAGGTGGGTAAAATGAGGACCCAGATTGATTGGGGGAAATAAGCTGACTCTGTAAACTGCTTAGGGAGGGCTGTAAAGCATTGTAAACTGGTCTATAAGCCTAAGGGCTATTGCTATTTCCATAGAATTGCAGCCCTTTGAGGAAGGTTGGGTGGAGATAGAGAGGGAACGAAACAAACTCAAAGAGATAGAGATGGAGATGGAGACAGAAAGAAGAGGAAGAGAAGAGGGACAGGCAGAGAGAGGGGGAAAAACAGACAGAGAGAGGGGGGAGGGAGGGAGGGAGGCAGGGGGAAGAGAGAAAAAGAGAGTGAAATCTACAGAGAGAGGGAGAGAGAGACATAGAGAGATTAGGAAAGAGGCAGAGAATGAAGAGAGAGAGAGAGAGTCAAGAAAAAGATGGAGAGAGAGGAGGAAGAGGAAGGGAGGAAGGGAGAGAGAGATGGAGACAGAAAGAAGAGAAAGGGAAGAGAGATAGAGAGAGAGAGAGAGAAAGAGACAGATAGAGAGGTAGGGTGAAGAGAGAGAAAAATAGTGAGATCTATAGAGAGAGGGAGAGAGAGACAGAGACGAGGAAAGAAGCAGAGAAAGATAAGAGAGAGTCAAGAAAAAGATGGAGAGAGAGAGAGAGAGAAAATACAAGCAATGAACTTTAAATCTAGAGACCCAGATTCAACCCGGTTACACTGATCAATGTCTCCATTTGTGACATGGACGAGTGTTATGGTTGTAAGAAGCCAGCTAACCCACCAGTGACCAGTACATGCTGGCAGTCTGGAAACAGCAGGGCCAAAATTGTTATTTCTCTTAAAAGCATTTCCTATAAATCCTTCCTTTTACGACTATTGAATTTCTGCCCGGGCCAGTAGGAACAAGCCCCATTATGCATTTACGGGATCCTCCCGTATCCTGTCTCAAATTGTGCAAGATCATTTAAGTCTTGGAAGAGAATAAACAAATATTTAAGCTGGAAATGCCAAAATTGTGGAGTACGCCAGATTTTGGGTCTGTTTCCCATTGGTTTAGCAGTCGGCCCCTGTGTGGCTTGGGTAAGAACACCCACTGTCTAAAGAGATGGCTGACAACCGGTCTCCTCAAAAGAACCAAGATGACCGCTAGTGGCATAGTCCTCATTGCCATCTTGATTACAGGTAGTCCTTGACTTACAGCAGTTCGTTTAGTGACTGTTTGAAGTTACAACAGCAATGCAAAAAGTGACCATTTTTCATGCCTACGACCATTGCAGCATTCGCATGGTCTCGTGACTTATATTCGGATAGCAATAGCAATAGACTTATATACTGTTTCACAGTGCTTTATAGCCCTCTCTAAGCGGTTTACAGAGTCAGCATATCGCCCCCAAAACAATCTGGGTCCTCATTTGACCCACCTCAGAAGGATGGGAGGCTGAGTCAACCTTGAGCCTGGTGAGATTCGAACTGCCGAATTGCAGGCAGATGGCAGTAAGCAAAAGTAGCCTGCCGTACTGCACTCTAACCCAATGTTTCTCAACCTTGGCAACTTGAAGATGTCCGGACTTCAACTCCCAGAATTCCCCAGCCAGCGAATGCTGGCTGGGGAATTCTGGGAGTTGAAGTCCGGACATCTTCAAGTTGCCAAGGTTGAGAAACACTGCTCTAACCACTGTGCCACCGAAGCTCTATACTTGGCAACTGGTTCATATTTATGACGGTTGCAGTGTCCGGGGTCATGGGGGTCATCTTTTGTGACCTTCTGACAAGAAGAATGAATGGGGAAGCCACTTAATAAACAGATTAGTAATTGAACAACCGCAGTGATTCGGTTAACAACTGTGGCAAGAAAGGTCGTGAGATGGGGCACGATTCACTTAACAGACTTCTCACTTAGCCAGAGAAATTCTGGGCATAAGTCAAGGACAAGCCGTATTTGGAGGACGCTTGTTGGCTGGAGCTTCTTCTTGACATCGACTGATGGATTTTGATGTTGTGTCTCCCGTAGAGCTTTGATGAAAGGTTGCCGATGTGTGGAACTCGATTGTTGGGATGGCCCGAACGCAGAGCCGGTCATCTACCACGGTTACACGTTCACGTCCAAGATCCTCTTCAGCGATGCCATCAAAGCCATCAAAAATTACGCTTTCAAAGTGAGAGCTGCTGCCTTCTCTTCTAAGCCCGAGGACATGCTAAAATTTCTAAAGGTTTAAATACAAAAAGTGATTAAGTATTTAAAGTGAGAAAGTTAGTGTTGTTCTGCTCCTTAAATTGATTTATGACCCATATGTGACCTATTACTTGCTGTTTATACGCTGTGAGCTTATGCCCCAGAGACAAATTCCTTGTGTGTCCAATCACGTTTGGCCAATAAAGAACATTCTGTTCTATTCCTGTTCCTATCCCCTATCCCCGTGATGGCAAACCTATGGCACACAGGCCAGAGGGGGTACGCACACCGCTCTCTGAGGGACACGCGCACAGTCGCCAGATGCTCTTCTGGCTTTGGTCCAAAAACCGCCAAAAATACAGGCATTACCGTGCTGGCCAACGGGGTTTCCAGTGTGAAGTGCGAAGACCAGCTGACTGGTGCGCATGCGCATTCCAGAAACCCAAAGACCAGCTGGCCGGCATGCACATGCCCACTGGCCAGCTGGAGTTCTTGGGCGGGTGCATGCATGCAAGTTCTGGTTTGGGCACAGTGCCAAAAAGGTTCGCCATCACAGCTCTATCTCCATCCATCTCTATCTCTATTCCTATCCTATTCCTATTCCTATTCCTATTTCTACTAAACCAATATTTAATCTTGTCCATCTCATCCGTTCCATATTCCATTCTATCTTCCATTCCATTCTGTTTTATTGTATGTTCCATTCCATTCCATATTCCATTCCATTCTATCTTCTATTCCATTCCTATATTCCATTCCATTCCATTCTTTCTTCTATTACATTCCTATATTTCATTCCATCCCATTCTATCTTCCATTCCTTCATTCCATTCTATCTTCCATTCCATTCCACTCCTATATTCCATTCCATTCCTATCTTCCATTCCATTCCCTTCTATCTTCCATTCCATTCTATTTTATTGTATGTTCCATTCCATTCCATATTCCATTCCATTCTATCTTCTATTCCATTCCTATATTCCATTCCATTCTTTCTTCCATTCCATTCCTATATTCCATTCCATTCCATTCCATCCCATTCTATCTTCCATTCCTTCATTCCATTCTATCTTCCATTCCATTCCACTCCTATATTCCATTCCATTCCTATCTTCCATTCCATTCCCTTCTATCTTCCATTCCATTCTATTTTATTGTATGTTCCATTTCATTCCATTCTATCTTCTATTCCATTCCTATATTCCATTCCATTCTTTCTTCCATTCCATTCCTATATTCCATTCCATTCCATTCTATCTTCCATTCCATTCCTATATTCCATTCCATTCTATTCTATTGTATGTTCCATTCCATTCCGTTCCATTGGCATTCCATTCCAATGGTGAAGTCACCCATATTATTTTTAAATTCCCTGAAGGTTGAAATTCTCTGCATGTGATCAAGACCCATTGTTCCTTAATGTAGATTGTTCGGGCTTGTTTCTTTTCCACACAGATCTCTCAGTATCCTGTCATTATATCTCTGGAGAACCACTGCAGCCTCAACCAGCAAGAGACTATGGCACGCCACCTCCACTCCATTTTGGAGGACACATTGCTGGTGGTGCCAATTGATTCCAAAGCAACCAGCCTGCCTTCCCCAGAGGTGAGCTTGGTGTGAACTTGGTGCGCTCGTATTCACAGAGAAATAGAATCAAGATCACGTAAAGTATTAACACCACTTTATAAGGCCTTGGATAAGGCCACACTTAGAATATTGCATTCAGTTTTGGTTGTCAAGATGTAAAAAGATGCCAAGGCCTAGAAAGAGTGCAGAGAAGAACAACAAGGGTTATTAGGGCAGGGGTCCCCAGCCCCTGGTTTAGGGGTGAAATCCAGCAGGTTCTGACAGGTTCTGGAGAACCAGTAGCGGAAAATTTGAGTAGTTCAGCGAACCGGTAGTGGAAATTTTGAGTAGTTCAGAGAACCGGTAGCAGAAATTTTGAGCAGTTAGGAGAACCGGTAGCGGAAATTTTGAGTAGTTTGGAGAACCGATAGTGGAATTTTTGAGTAGTTTGGAGAACCGGTAGCAGAAATTTTGAATAGTTCAGCGAACCAGTAGCGGAAATTTTGAGTAGTTCAGAGAACCGGTAGCAGAAATTTTGAGCAGTTCGGAGAACCGGTAGCAGAAATTTTGAGTAGTTTGGAGAACCAGTAGCAGAAATTTTGAATAGTTCAACGAACCAGTAGCGGAAATTTTGAGTAGTTCGGAGAACCGGTAGCACAAATTTTGAGCAGTTCGGAGAACCGGTAGCAGAAATTTTGAGTAGTTTGGAGAACCGATAGTGGATTTTTTGAGTAGTTTGGAGAACCGGTAGCAGAAATTTTGAATAGTTCAGCGAACCAGTAGCGGAAATTTTGAGTAGTTCAGAGAACCGGTAGCAGAAATTTTGAGCATTTGGAGAACCGGTAGCAGAAATTTTGAGTAGTTTGGAGAACCAATAGTGGATTTTTTGAGAAGTTTGGAGAACCGGTAGCAGAAATTTTGAATAGTTCAGCGAACCAGTAGCGGAAATTTTGAGTAGTTCGGAGAACTGGCAAACACTACCTCTGGCTGGCCCCAGAGTGGTGGGAGTGGAGATTTTGCAGTATCATTCCCCTGCCACCCTCACCAAGCCATGCCCACCGAGCCACGCCCACAGAAACCCGTAGTAAAAAAAAAATTGAATTTCACCAGTCCATGGCATTCCAGCAAGGTCAATGTGCGAAGATAATCCTTGCTGCTGTTTAAGACACATAATATTAAATGCATACTTTTCTTATCCAACTTTTCTGATATCATCCCTAATTAAAAAATAGTTCAGGTTTGAAATCTACCTGTTTCCCTATGATCTTTTCTTTCCGTCTGTGTATTCCCCCCCCCCCTTTTTTTTTTGCTTTAACGCAAGTCCACCACATATGATGAAATGTGCCCGCTTGTTTTTAACACTGAAGCATCCCCAGAGTTATATGATCAGAATTCAGGTGCTGGGCAATTGACTCATATTTATGAACAGTCGCAATGTTCCCAGGGTGATGGGATCCCCTTTTTGCGACCTTATGACAAGCAAAGTCAATGGGGAAGCCATATGGGGAGCCGAGGTGGCGCAGTGGTTAAATGCAGCACTGCAGGCTACTTCAACTGACTGCAGTTCTGCAGTTCGGCTGTTCAAATCTCACCGGCTCAGGGTTGACTCAGCCTTCCATCCTTCCGAGGTGGGTAAAATGAGGACCCGGATTGTTGTTGGGGGCGATAGGCTGACTCTGTAAACCGCTTAGAGAGGGCTGAAAGCCCTATGAAGCGGTATATAAGTCTAACAATTGCTATTGCTATATTAGTTTAACAATCTTTTGACTGACTTAACAACTGTAGTGATTCACTCAACCCCGGTAGCAGGAAAGGTCATAAAGTGGGGACACAGCTCACTACTTACTGTCTTAAATACTGTCTCCTTAGCAACAGAAATGTTGCGATCGATTGGGGTTGTAAGTCGAGAACCATCTATAATCAATTTTTGTTATATCTCCTAGCAACTAAAAGGGAAAATTCTTGTGAAAGGGAAGAAGTTAATTGCAGAAACAGAAGAAGTTTCAGATGAAGACGAAGCCGCTGAAATGGAAGACGAGACTGTGAAAAGTGAGGTAGAAAAGAAGAAATTGGTAAGTTTCCAGGTACATGATCTACACAGGTAGTCCTCGACTTATAACCATCCGTTTAATGACTGAAATTGCAACAGCACTGGGGGGAAAAATGCCAGAAACCAGTATTTATTTTCACCTTCTGGCAAAATTGCTCATTAGATATAGTGTCCTCCCTTAAGGACTGCTGCAAAAAAAATTAGGTATGAGCATGTGACAACCTTCTTAATGACTAACACAAATTATTGCTGTACGTCTGGGCTGAATTATGTTTGTAAATTGAGAACTACCTGTAAACCTGAAGAAGACAGAGAGAGATAGCTGGTTTAACAAGTTTCATTTGAAATGTGAAACGTGAGTAGGTCCAAACCTGGGTTCCACCACAAAACCGCGGTAGACAAAAGCGCGCTCGACAAAAGCGCGTACGTGACGTCATCACAGCGCGACGAAAACATCGCGCTGTGAGCGGTAAATTTAAAAATAAAGCGAAAACCTTACCCTAACCCCCCCAAACCTAACCCTAACCCTAACCCTAACCCTTAACGTAACGCTAAACCTAACGCTAAACCTAACCCTAACGCTTAACGTAACCCTAAACCTAACCCTAACCCTTAACCTAACCCTAACCCTAACCCTAACCCTTACCTTTATGTGAATCGGCTTGCTTTAATTTTATTTTAATTTCAATTTATTTTATTTTATTTTTTTTCGTCGCGCTGCTGATGACGTCATGTACGCGCTTTTGTCTACCGTGGTTTTGACGGGTCACGCAAACCTGGAAATACTGCATTCAGCTTTGGTCACCACATTACAAAAAAGAGGTTGAGATTTTGGAAAAAGGGCAGAGAAGAGCAGCTAAGACGATTAAAGGCCTGGAGAGAAAAACATACGAAGGGCAGTTGCAAGAACTGGGTGAGGCCAGTCTAGAGAAAAGAAGGACTGGGGTTGGGGGTGGGGACATGATAAGAGTGTTCCTATATTTGAGTGGCTACCACAAAGAAGAGGGAATCAAATTATTTTCTAAAGCACCAGATGGCAAGAGAAGAGGAAGTGGGTGGAAACTAATCAAGGAGAGGAGCAACCTGGAATTAAGGATAAAATTCCTAACAGTCAGGACAATCAACCAGTGGGACTGCATGCCTTCGTAAGTTGTGGGTGCACCATCACTGAAGGTTTTTAAGAAAAGCCTGGACAGCCACCTATATGAAATGGTATAGGGTCCCCTGCTTGAGCAGGGAGTTAGACTAGAAGACCTCCAAGCTCCCTTCCAACTCTGTTCTGATGTATCGATTCATGTGGCTCCTTTAATGAGTCAGGACTGCTTTAAAGAGGCGTTATTGCGTATTCCAAAGCAGTTTCTCCAAGTATTCTTTAGACAGGGTTGTGAGAAGGCTGGTTGACCGTTTCTCTCTCATTCTCTGCTAGAGCGACAAGCTAAAGCTAGCCAAGGAGCTGTCAGACACGGTCATCTACTGTAAAAGCGTCCATTTTCAAGGTTTTGCTGAGCCACAGCCTCATGACGAGATGTACTCTTTCAGTGAGGGCAAAATCCTTAAACTGGCTCAGGAATCAGGTACGCAGCATCTTCTTAATGCTTTTGGCAAAGGATTTTGGAACATAACTGAATAGGCAGCATTCCTGATCCAATACTCATTTTAAATGGATTATTCTTAGTACAGGTAGTCCTCAACTCACAACTGGCTGTTTCGTAACTGTTTGGAGTTGTGAAAGACCCCCTTCCAAAAAAAGAGACTTAAGACACAAATTGGAAATTCCAATGGTATTCCTTCCCCCATTCGTCATGTCACTGTATTTTGGGTGCTGGCAGCCATGATATGACCAAGAGTTACAATATATTTACTGAAAACAAGTGTTTACCGTATTTCTCGGAATATAAGACGCACCGGAGTATAAGACGCTCCAAGGTTTTGAAGAGGCAAATGAAAATAAAAAGTAGATAGGGGGATAGAGAGGGAGAGAAAGGGAGAGAAATACAGTAGGTAGGTAGGGAGAGAGTAGTTAGGTAGGTAGGTAGGTAGGTAGGTAGGTAGGTAGGTAGGTAGATAGATAGATAGATAGATAGATAGATAGATAGATAGATAGATAGATAGATAGATAAAGGGAGAGAGAGAGGAAGATAGAGAGAAAGAGTAAGTAGGTAGGTAGGTAGGTAGAGGGATAGAGAGAGAGAAATAGAAAGAGAAATACAGTAGATAGGTAGGGAGAGAGAGAAAGTAGGTAGGTTGGTAGGTAGAGGGATAGATAGATAGAAATAGAGAGAGAGAAATACAGTAGATAGGTAGGGAGAGAGAGAGTAGTTAGGTAGGTAGGTAGATAGAGGGCTAGAGAGAGAGAAATAGAGAGAGAGAGAGAAATACAGTAGGTAGGTAGGGAGAGATAATGTGTGCAGGCAGGCAGGCAGGCAGGCAGGCAGGCAGGCAGGTAGGTAGGTAGGGAGAGGAATAGAGATAGAGAAATAGAAATAGAGAGAAATACAGTAGATAGGTAGGTGTTTCTGCTAGCATAGCACTCGATCAATGTAATTCTCATCAATCAGTTAAAGAGCTTTCCAAAAGGAAAAACAAGTTTGTGCACTCTGCAAACCTCCCAAAAATGGGTCCATTTCCCCCCACTCCCAAAAGGCATGAATAGCCCCTCCCAAAAGGCATGAATAGCTTGCAGAGTGCTCCTGAGGGAATGGGGGAGCAAAAAACGAGCAAAAAACGGCCCATTTTTTGTCAAAAAAATTTGCATGCATAGCTTTATGGAGGCTTAGAGTGCTGCTGGGGGCTAGGGAGGCAAAAGATGGCCTGTTTTTTGCTCATTTCTGCCCTCCCCAGCCTCTAGGAGCTCTCTGAAAGCCTCCATAAGGCTATGCACAGCCATTTTGGTGAAGGGGTGGGGCTTCGGGAGGCAAAAAATGCTGTATTCGGTGTATAAGACGCACTCAGATTTTCAGCCACTTTTTTGAGGGAAAAAGATGGTTTCCGGTAACAAATTTCTATTGTAGACAATGAATTTGCTTAACAAGTATGGTGTTTGCTTTATGATTGCCACAATTTCTCTCCCTCCCTCCTTCCTTCCTTCCTTCCTTCCTTCCTTCCTTCCTTCCTTCCTTCCTTCCTTCCTTCCTTCCTTCCTTCCTTCCTTCCTTCTTCCCTCCCTCCCGCCTCTTCTCCCTTCTTCTCCCCCTTTCCTTTTCCCTTCTCCTCTCCCCTCCCTTCCTCCTGAGCTACTGTATTTTTCGGAGTATAAGATGCGCCTTCCCCCCCCCAAAAAAGACGGTGAAAATCTAGGTGCGTCTTATACACTGAATACAACATTTTTGGTCTCCTGAAACCCTGCCCCCACACATCCCATTTTTTAAAAAAAAAAATGGACATGCAGAGAGTTTGGGAGGCCTGCAAAGTGCTCTTGGGGGCTTGGGAGGGGAAAATCCAGCGAAAAACAGAGCGCTTTTTGTTCATTTTCTGCAAAAAAAACCGAGGCATGCAGAGGCTTTCGGAGGTCTGCAAAATGCAAACACTTTTTTTTTTTAATTTGCCTCTTCAAAATCTTGGTGCGTCTTATATTCCGGTGCGTCTTATAGTCTGCAAATATGGTAATAACTATTGAACCATTGATTTGATCAAATAGGAGAGCTGCATAAAAACATTGGGGGCTAAGGAAGGACATTTCTGATTGCTATCCAAATAGTCCAAAAATTGCCTTTCTCCTGGGACCCACGAGTCTGACAATCCTGAGAGGGCTTTGTAGTCCTCTACAAATAAGCACTCCTGGGCAGGAAATAGCTTGCAGCCTTTCAGAGGTGGTCATGACCCAGATAGCTGCATTTTGTATGCACCAGTTAAAAACCACCTTGTAGCTATTATGATCTGGTCTGGCATTAAATTCCATGAATTATGGGTTGTTTGGGAGCACGGTGGCTTAGCAGGTAAAAACACTGAGCTTGTCAGCTGGACAGCTGATTGGCCAGTTTCGAGATGCGAGCGCCACATGACAGGATGAATTCCCCTTACTTGCCCCAGCTGGTAGTTTGAAAGCATGCAAATGCAAGTAGATAAATAGGTACCACCTGGGTGAAAAGGTAAGAGTGTTCTGTGTGCCTTTGGTTTATAGCCATGCTGGGCAGAGGTGGTATTCACTTACTTTTAATGCCGGTTCGCAAATGTGAGTGTGCACATGTGCGTGTGCACGCTTCACTAGCACCACGTGCGCTCAGCTTTTCATGCACGCGCTTTGGCTTAAAAAAAGAAATATAATAATAGGATGGCATATATATGCAGGTCTTGGTGTATTCGGGTCTTTTCCCTTGTATGGTTGAGAGTATCTTGGCGACGTTTCGACGAGGTCCCACTCACCATCTTCAGGCTGGTGCCTTCGGCTTAGTGCTTGTGCGAGCAAAGCATGATCGGAGCTGCTGTCTTCCTATAAATATTGGTAGGTGTGTGTGGAGTGCTGGCTTTGTTGCTGTAAGCGGATTGGCTGGATGTGCTGTGACATCTTGATTAGTTGATGGAGTTGATGTATGCAGATTAGTCGGCTGTTTCGTAAGATCCTGTATGGCTGAGGTACTGGCATATCCTGAGTCCTGTGCTGCAACATCCTGGGAGATTGGCTGCGTTGTAACATCCTGAGCCTTTGCGTAAGCAGCCAACCTCCCAGGATGTTGCAGCACAGGACTCAGGATATCACTACACTAGAGCTCAGGATGTCATCACACAGCCCATTGCCCAGGTCGTTACAACACAAAAGACTAATGGGCACACAGCCAGTACCTTAGCCATACAGGATGCTACAAAACAGCCGACTAATCTGCATACATCAACTCCATCAACTAATCAAGATGTAACAACATAGCCAACCAACCCGCTTACAGCAACAAAGCCAGCACTCCACACACCCCCACCAATATTTATAGAAAGACGGCAGCTCTGATCATGCTTTGCTCGCACAAGCACGAAGCCGAAGGCATCAGCCTGAAGATGGCGAGTGGGACCTTGTTGAAATGTCGCCAAGATACTCTCAACCTTCCACGGGAAAAGACCCTAATACAGCAAGACCTGCATACCTGTACCCTTGAAAATCTACGAGTGTGTGTGTGTGTGTGTGTGTGTGTGTGTGTGTGTGTGTGTGTGTATTTCCTGAGAGGGGTAATTAAAAAATGTATCTATTTCTTATTTTTCACCAAGGGATTGACCTAATGCATCATAATGTCCAGCACCTGAGCAGGATCTATCCAGCAGGTTGGAGGACCGACTCATCCAACTATAACCCTGTCGAGATGTGGAACATGGGTTGCCAGATAGGTAACTATATTGAGGATGCATCAGTGGTGGGATTCAAATTTTTTTACTACCAGTTCTGTGGGCATGGGTTGGTGGATGTGGCTTAATGGGCGTGGCAGGGTAAGGATGCTGCAAAATCCTCATTCCCTCCCAATCAGCTGGGACTCGGGAGGCAGAGAATAGTGATATAGTGCTTTTTTTCAAGAGGCAACTGGACTTTCTTGCTTTTTTCTTGAAGACGTTCCGCTTCTCATCCAAGAAGCTTCATCAGTTCGGACCTAATGGTGAACCAGACAAAACTGAAGAGGCTCCTTGGATGAGAAGCGAAACGTCGTCAAAGAACAAAATCAGAGGAAGTCCAGTTGTCTTTTGGGGGGGGAAAAAAAGCACCTTGGGAACAGCCATAACCTGGATGGATGAGAATCTCCATAGACAATAGCTCCATAGACAATAGCTGAACGAACTACCCCCTGAGATCCGGACCCTCCCCATTCTCCTGGCCTTCCGCATGTCTGTTAAGACTTGGCTGTTCCGGCAGGCCTGGGGCTGTTGAGCTTGACTGAACTTCAGCCCCATTATAACTGAGTGCATGTTGTGTTTTTCTGTTTTAAGTTGTATTGTTCTGTGTTTTTAATCTTTTTTAATATTTTAATTGCTTTTATGTAAGCCGCCCGGAGTCCTTCGGGATTGGGCGGCATACAAATCTATTAAAATTGCAAAATTGCAATTGCAAATTGCTAATGAAGTCAGCTAGATAAAATATGATTGGCGTGGTAATGATGATGATGATGAATAAGATGATGAAGATGATGATGAATAGCCAAAAACCACTGACTTGCCTTTGTTCCTACATTTTCCTCCCAGTTGCTTTGAATTTCCAGTCCAGGTGCTCGGAAATGGATATCCACCAGGGCCGATTCCAAGAAAACGGAGGCTGTGGCTATATCCTAAAGCCAGAATTTCTTCGGGACGAGCAGTCCAAATTCAACCCCAAATCCATCACAGAGGGACCGTGGTACAGCCCTAAAAAACTCCGGGTTACGGTAAGAGTGGAGAACACATTTTCATAACCTCAGGTTTGTAGGGCAGCTCCCCAGCATATCTGCCTCTGAATAGGATAATTTTGGCCTCCGATCTACAAGAGGCATCCAGAGATGTTAGGAGTGCACACAATTGTTTACGGTCCAAATATCTGTTTTATATGTGAAAGGCTGCCTCTTCTCGATTGAAAGACAAAAGCCATTTATGAGTGGGGAAGGGGGTGTTTTCCAACATTTTTAGAAGCCCCCAAGTCTGTAACCTTCTCTTGCTCTTCTGTTTCAAATCTTAATAGAAGTTTATACAGTTTTAATTGTAATTTAATAAATTTATATGCCGTCCCATCCCGCAGGACTCCGGGCGGCTTACAAAAACAAGACTAAAATAAAAGTTAAAATAGGAAGAATAGGAGGTTTTGCTCTTACAGGTAAATAATTTGGTCCTTGAGTTACAACTGAAGTGGAGCTTACTCATTACAGTCATAATGGTTGTAAAACAGGGTCGGTCACATGGCCAAACCAATTTTATGACAATTTTTGGTGGGGACGTTAAGGGATTGCTGCAGTCATTAAATGAATCCATGACATGGTTTGGCTGAAAATTAGAAGAAACGGTCAGCAAAACTCCACAGAGTTTAACAGATTAACAAGAGTTGGAAGGGACCTTGTAGGTCATCTAGTCCAACCCCCTGCCCAAGCAGCAGGCCCTTCACCATTTCTGACAGATGGCAGTCCAGTCTCTTCTCGAAAGCCTCCAGGGATGAAGCTCCCACAACTTCTGAAGGCAACTTTCTGTTCCATGGGTGAATTGTTCTCACTGTCAGAAAGTTCCTCCTTATCATGAAATGTGGACCACATGACTGCAGGACATTGAAACAGCCATAATGCTGAGTGCCCAAAGTGTGGTCAGATGACCACCGGGGAGGATGGCCATCAGAGCTTTGGACCCAGGTTGTAAGATCCCCTTTTTCAGACAGTTCATAACTCTGAAGAGTCGTAAGTCGAGGAAAACCAGTACATATTCATCATTCGTACGTAATTCCGTTTCAAATTTTGTTTTGCAATTTCCAATTCCAGTTATCATTAGATCTGTATTAAAGCTTCCTTTTAGCTGAGAATATGATAACTGCAGGTAGCCCTTGACTACGACTGCAATTGAGCCCAAAATTTTTGTTGCTAAGTGAGACACTTGTTAAGTGAGTTTTGCTCAATTTTACAAACTTTCTTAAGTGGTTAAGTGAACCTGGTTTCCCCGTTGATTGTGCTTGTCAGAAGGTCGCAAAAGGGACATTGTAATTGTCATAAATATGAGTCAGTGCCCAGGTGTCTGAATTTTGATCATGTGACCATCAGGATAATGCCATGGTCATAAATGTGAATAATGGTCATAAGCCACTGTTTTCAGTGCCATCATAACTTTGAATGGTTCACTAAATGAATGGTTGTAAGCCGAGGACTGAAAATGACATCCTTCTGCAAGGAAGAGCCCAAGTTTGAAAGTCTGCTCTGAGTGCAAAACACACCGTTTTATACTTAAAACCTTTTCTAGTTTCAAAAGAATTTGTTTCACGCTCAAGATGAGCCATGTCGAAGTCGAAGTGAATATATATATATATATATATATATATGTATATGTATTGTGGCACAACCCCTGGTATGCCCAAATATGGGAGGAAGCCTACTGCTTCCTTTCTCTGTCTATCGGCTCATCACAAGAGACCATCACGACAGAAAGCCATTATTTTTACTGTTGCCTTTGTTACATTTGTGTTGCATTTGTGCTGATAAATAAATAAAGGGAGACTAGTATAGATCTATTTCAAGCTATTTAGCTCTCATCAGCTAGCCATACCCTTACTGGGATTTGAACCTGTGCTGTATTACATATTAAGCAGTTGTGTTAACCACTAAGCCACAAGGTTCTCCTCCTTTATCAGCTGAGCCAGGGAAATAGGTATGTATTTAGTGTCACAACCCCTGGTATGCCCAAATATGGGAGGAAGCCTACTGCTTCCTTTCTCTGTCTATCGGCTCATCACAAGAGACCATCACAACAGAAAGCCATTATTTTTACTGTTGCCTTTGTTACATTTGTGTTGCATTTGTGCTGATAAATAAATAAAGGGAGACTTGTATAGATCTATTTCAAGCTATTTAGCTCTCATCAGCTAGCCATACCCTTACTGGGATTTGAACCTGTGCTGTATTACATATTAAGCAGTTGTGTTAACCACTAAGCCACAAGGTTCTCCTCCTTTATCAGCTGAGCCAGGGAAATAGGTATGTATTTAGTGTCACAACCCCTGGTATGCCCAAATATGGGAGGAAGCCTACTGCTTCCTTTCTCTGTCTATCGGCTCATCACAAGAGACCATCACGACAGAAAGCCATTATTTTTACTGTTGCCTTTGTTACATTTGTGTTGCATTTGTGCTGATAAATAAATAAAGGGAGACTTGTATAGATCTATTTCAAGCTGTTTAGCTCTCCATACCCTAGCCATACCCTTACTGGGATTTGAACCTGTGCTGTATTACATATTAAGCAGTTGTGTTAACCACTAAGCCACAAGGTTCTCCTCCTTTAACAGCTGAGCCAGGGAAATAGGTATGTATTTAGTGTCACAACCCCTGGTATGCCCAAATATGGGAGGAAGCCTACTGCTTCCTTTCTCTGTCTATCGGCTCATCACAAGAGACCATCACGACAGAAAGCCATTATTTTTACTGTTGCCTTTGTTACATTTGTGTTGCATTTGTGCTGATAAATAAATAAAGGGAGACTTGTATAGATCTATTTCAAGCTGTGTAGCTCTCCATACCCTAGCCATACCCTTACTGGGATTTGAACCTGTGCTGTATTACGTATTAAGCAGTTGTGTTAACCACTAAGCCACAAGGTTCCCCTCCTTTATCAGCTGAGCCAGGGAAATAGGTATGTATTTAGTGTCACAACCCCTGGTATGCCCAAATATGGGAGGAAGCCTACTGCTTCCTTTCTCTGTCTATCGGCTCATCACAAGAGACCATCGCGACAGAAAGCCATTATTTTTACATACATACATGCATGCATACATACATACATGTATTTGCACACACTTATGGAACTGAGTCTTTGAAGGTTAGGATGGGCTTAGGACCTCTGCCAAGAAATTGAGATCTTGCTTTTCTCTTTCGACTTCCTTTTTCTCGCAGATCATCTCTGGCCAACAACTCCCAAAAGTTAACAAAAGCAAAAATTCCATTGTGGACCCCAAGGTGGTTGTGGAGATCCACGGTGTTTCGCGGGATAACGGGAAGAACCAAACAAAAGTAATTGATAATAATGGTAAGAGGAATGTCCGTGGAGGTTCTCAGTCACCCAGGCCATGATTGTCCCAAAGGTGCTTTTTCAAGAGGAAACTGGATTTCCCTGGTTTTTCTTTGAAGACGTTTTCGCTTCTCATCCAAGAAGCTTCTTCAGTTCTGACTGAATGGTGGAGGAAGGAAGTGACTTCAATGACTCTCAGAAGGAGTACTAATGACCAGAATATAAATCTTTCCATCTTCAATCATTCAGTCAGAACTGAAGAAGCTTCTTGGTTGAGAAGCAAAACACCTTCAATGGAAAAAGGAAAAAAATCTATCCATTCATCCCTGTCTGTCTGTCTGTCTATCCATTCATTCATCCATATCTATCTCTCTTTCTCTATCTCTCTATCTCTCTATCCATTCATTCATATCTATCTATCTCTACTATCTATCTATCTATCTATCTATCTATCTATCTATCTATCTATCTATCTATCTATCTATCTATCTATCTATCTATCCATCCATCCATCCATCCATCCATCCATATCTATCTATCTATCTATCTATCTATCTATCCATCCATCCATCCATCCATCCATCCATCCATCGATCGATCCATCCATCTCTATCTATCTATCTATCTATCTATCTATCTATCTATCTATCTATCTATCTACCTACCTACCTACCTACCTACCTACCTACCTACCTACCTACCTACCTACCTACCTACCTACCTACCTACCTACCTTTCCAAGGTCTGATTCTGCCTTTATGATCTGTTCCTCCATTCCAGCCACATTATTACCAATCATTTTTACAAAGGCCTCTAGTTTGTCAATCTTTCTATAGAGCTTCTTCATTTCCATTGCCTTTGCATGAATATGTGGCACACTTTCATTAATTAGCAGTTAGCAATAGCAATAGCAGTTAGACTTATATACCGCTTCCTAGGGCTTTCAGCCCTCTCTAAGCGGTTTACAGAGTCAGCATATTGCCCCCAACAACAATCCGGGTCCCCATTTTACCCACCTCGGAAGGATAGAAGGCTGAGTCAACCCTGACCCGGTGAGATTTGAACAGCCGAACTGCAGAACTGCAGTCAGCTGAAGTAGCCTGCAGTGCTGCATTTAACCACTGCACCACTTACTTGAGAAGAATCATTTCTAATCATGTCCAGCATTCCCACAAACTCATCTACCCTGATCAATAAATCTTCAAGACTCTTGTCCAAAGTCCCGATCTGCCCAGCTGAGGCAGCGTTCTCGAGCGGCGAAGGGAGCCGGTAGGAGGCGTGGTCGGCACCTGCAAATGCCAGAGACGCTGCTGTGACTCTGCGAGACGTGGCCGCCGCTGTCACCGCTCGAGGACGAGGAAGACGAGGAGGAGTGAGGCAGCGGCGGGGGCTCCTCAGGGATGGTGACAGAATGGGCTTCGGCCGCCAGCGCCATCTCCCGCCCGTCTTCCGGGATTTGCCCAGCCCAGCATGCCGGAACTTTAAAGCCATGCTGCCGCGCCGGCATGGCTTTAAAGTGCTGGCGCGCGGCACTTTAAAGTGCATGCCGCCACACCCACCATAGAGCGACATACGTCCTGCTTTATGGCCAGAAGGTGTGCCGGCACTTTAAAATGCATGCTGCCGCGCCGGCCATACAGCGGGACCTGCTGTATGGCTGGAAGGTGCACCAGCACTTTAAAGTGCATGCCGCCGTGCCCCACCATAGAGCGAGACACGTCCTGCTTTATGGCTGGAAGGCGCACCGGCACTTTACAGTGCATACCGCCACCCCGGCCATACAGCGGGACCCGCTGTATGGCCGGAAGACGGCGTGTCCCGCTCTATGGCGAGGCGTGGCAGCATGGCTTTAAAAAATAAAAAATAAAGTGCCAGCCCGCGCACCAGCAGAGCTGGGTAAAACACACACACACACATATACACACAAAAATTACTTATAATAATGCAAATTACAATTACTTACAAATAATTTTGAATTCCTCCCTCCGACCCACGACCCACATACCTTTTCCAGCTGTGTCACAGAATATTTCAACTCTCCTCTTGTCTGCCATGATGAAAATGTGAAAATGTAAAAAGAAAAAGGCAAGAGCTGCTCTAGCCAGGCTGGGATAGTTGCTGCTAGAGTCCCCACGTGGATGACTCTGCTTAACTGTTTAACAAAAGGCTCTAAACAAAGTGCCCCCTGCAGGAGGAGGTGAGAGAACCACATGCCTCCTTTGCATAAGGAATTTTTCACCTTTTAACCCTTGCTTAACTCTGCTCAAGTGATCATAAAGATAGACTAAAGGAGGCACGTGGTTCTCTCGCCTCCTCCTGCAGTTTAGCACTAAGCAGAGTCATCCACTGTGACTCTGGCAGCAACTACCTCAGCCTTTTTCCTTTTATTATTATTTTTCTTTTCATCATGACAGTGGTGAGGCCCTGCCTCCCTTGCCTCCCCTAACTGCACATGACTGCTACCCACCCGTGGCACGACAAAACCGTGCTCGTCAAAATAGCGGTGATAAAACCACGTCACTAAAGCCGCGACGTCATCACCATGCGTCATCAACGCCGCAACAACAGCGCGGCGGCAGAAGGGCGCTTTAAAACAGTGCGGCGGCAGAAAGCCGATTTAAATTAAGGTAAGGGTTAGGATTAGGTTTAGGGGTTTGCTTTAGGGTTAGGTTTAGGGTTAGGTTTAGGGTGCTGAGTGCTGAGTGCTTCAGAAGGCGCGGATTTGCCCTCCGTGATTATGTCATCGTGGTAGGGTCGCGTTTTTCCTTAGTGCTTCGGACGGTGCGGATTTGCCCTCCGCACTTATGTCAGCATGGATAAGGGCTTTGCGGTTTTGTGGTGGAACCCTACCCACCTATCTACTTATCTACCTACCTAATAAATGCATATATATATATATATATATATATATATATATATATATATATATATATATATATATATATATATATATAAACATTAAAAATTATAAAGGTGAGATAAAATAAATAAACATTTGGTTCTGCTTTGCTTTTGCCCAGGTTTTAATCCAGCCTGGAACGAAACATTTGAGTTTGAAATTGACGTACCGCAACTTGCCCTGGTCCGTTTTATGGTAGAAGATTTTGATGCCTCAACGAAAAATGATTTTATTGGGCAATTCACAGCCCCTTTCACAAGTCTGAAGCAAGGTGAGTTTTATTTTATTTTTTTGGGGGGTAGCTTTTTCACCCAGAACACCACTGTTGGTTTAAAGAGGAGAGGGTTGTTTTCTAGGCCTGTTGGTATCATGGAAAAGTTTAGGGTATTATAATAATAATATAAATATTAATTTATTTAATTTTTAATAAAGTTTATATGGACCATCCTTTGTCCTGGAAAATAACTTTGGGTGGAATATGGCAATCTGATAAACAATCAATATAAAACAATTATTGCCTAAAACCATTATATAATAACTGTAGAAATCATTCATATGTTATTTATTAATCAAATTTATGTGGTTGCTTGTCTTGTGAAAAATGACTGTGTGGGGAACAACAATCTAATAAAACAATAAAAGCAAAACAATCATTACCTAAAATTGCTGTATAATAATGATTTTAAAACACTAATTAAAATCTCTTCCGTTCATGGTCACAGGGATTTTTTTACGGGGGTAAATTCAGCCAATATCAAATGCTAAGGAAAGCCAAAACCAAGATTTTTATTGTACAATTTAATGTGCACTTTACACATGGGTAAAGCCCCACTTACTACAGGTCATTCTCAATGTAGAACAGTTCATTTAGTGATGTTCAAAGTTATAACAGCATTGAAAAAGGTAACTTATGACCGTTTTTCACACTTACGTCCATTGCATCATCCCCATGATCAAAATTCATACGTTTGGCAACTGACTCATACTTATGACCATTGCTGTGTCCCAAGGTCATGGGATTCCACTTTTACAACCTTCTGACAAGCAAAGTCAACGGGGAAGCCAGGTTCACTTAACAACCGTCTTCCTAACTTGATAAAGTGACAGTGATTCACTGAACAACCGTGGCAAGAAAGGATGCAAAATGGCGTAACATTGTCTCACTTAGCAACAGAAATTTGGGGGTCAATTGTGGTCGTAAGTCGAGGGCCACCTGTACTAAAGGACTCTTATCTCTTAAGAGTCACAGGCAGTCCTCAGCTTGTAAACAGAAATTCTGTGGCTAAAGATGACCGTTGTTAAGAGAGTCGTGCCTAATTTTATGATCTTTTTGCCATGGTCATTAAATGAATCATTACTGTTCTTAAATAAATCCCACAGTTGTTAACCAAATCCAACTTCCTCTTTTGACTTTGGAAACCAATCAGGAAGGTCACATATGGTGATCACAAAATTGTGAGATTCCGCAACCGTTGTGAATACATGCCAGTTGCCAAGTGCCTAAATTTTGATCGTGTGACAACTCTGTGGATGTTGCGACCAAAATAGGTGTGAGGGAAGTTTTCTCAGTGCCGTTGCAACTTCAACCGGAATGGTTGTAAATTGAGGATTATTGATTTAATGGTATATATATATATAGTTTGTATATTCCATTCAGTTGAAAGTTTACTGCAGATCTTGAGGGATGCTGCTGTGGAAGTTTAATAAATAATAATAAAATAAGTTTTAAAATAAATTTAATAAATAATAATAAAAATAAGTTTTCTCAGAAGCTGAAAGAAAAGAATTTGGAGGCAAGTGAACCAATGAAATGGGAAATTAAGTGAAGGATTTTAGACTTTTCAATAATTTCTTCTGTCTCCCCTTCTCCAGTTTATGGCTTCTAGTTCTTCCAGTTCCCAAGCTTGCCCAACATTTTTTGCCCATCGAGCAAGATTTTACCTCGCTGGGCAAAATCCCACAAGGAAATGCTGGATGGGAACGATGGGTATTGTAATTAAGCACCTTGGGAGTGTGGTTGTTATTAAGCCAGAGTGAAGGTCCTTGTTTGGGAGCATGTCGCCCTCCACTGTCCAAAAAATGGAATTGCAACAATAGTTTTTAAAAAACCGATTTACAACTAAACTGTCTGACTGAAATTCTGTTCCCATTTGTGGTTGTAAGTACTTGTGGTATGTAAGCTACCTGCAATTAGTTTAAATTTCTTTTTTTAAATGTTAAAAAGTCCTTCAGATGATTCTGGGGAGTCCCAGCAATGGAAATATTTTTTTTTTGTTTTGGAATGGATCCTCTGAATGATTCTGAGTTCACTTTGAGGATATAGGTCAGTGTTTCTAAACCTTGGCCACTTTAAAATGGCTGGGGAATTGATGTTGACATATCCTAAGGATGTCATAGTTGAAAAACAGCCTACTAAGCCTATTAAGATGAGCAAACTACTCATTGCAGAGGTAGCAATGGTACCTAGTTTTCGGATCTTCCTTGCGGAATCAAAAGTGTATGATTGTTACTATGGAAGGAATCAAGCCTGTTTTTCATCCTTTGCTTCTAAATTGCTCCTTGTAGCAGCCCTTTCTGCAAAGTAATTTTCAAGCACAGAAAACACAGGAATCTTGCACGATCTATTACTGATGATGCAGTTGATTGGATCCTTTTAATTTAGGCTGTCCATCTGATTTTTAGCTTTTTTTTATAGCAAGGTCCTAGTTTTATAAGCCATGTAGAATCTAGTTGAGTTCAGTGGCCAATAAATGATGATGGGTGTTGTGGCCCACCAGCAGCCAGCGGAGCTGGTAGCAGATTCAGCGAGTGAGGAGGTTGGGGAGGAACACGGGCCAGTCCTGGAGTCTGGGGAAGGCTCTGATGAGGGCTCTGTGTCGGAGGCAGAGAGGGGGCCAGGGCCATATGCCAGTTATCAGCTGCCTTCAGAGTCAGACATCAGTGGGGAAGAAGAACAGCTGGAGCCTGTTCCCAGTGTGCTCATGTGCAGAGCTGCCAAGAGAAGGGAACAGCTAAGGAACAAGGGCTGACTCGGGAGTAAAGGCACAGGTGGAAGGTGAATGGCCCCTCCCAGAGGGAATAAAGAGGAGCGAAAAGGGAGTGGAGTTTGCAGGAGACAATTAGATCCATTCATTAGGGAGAAGATCTGTTCCTGACTTCTTGCCAATTAATTGCTGCTACAGCGTGGCGTTTGGAAGATATCAACCTGGCAACTCTCCAAGCCTGATAAAGGTCTGTATTTGTGAAATCTCTCAAAAAACTGTTTGCCAAGACTTTGCTGGAGAGGAATTCCCTTTAATCTAAATAAAAGAGTTTTTATTGGAATGAGGAGTTGGCTTCATGATCTTGGGAAGCCTAGGTCAGAAAAATGGGGATAAACGTGACAATGATGGTGGCATCTTCCCAATTTGGACAACCTTTATGCCTAGAGATCTATCAAAAAAAAAAAAAAGAGATTAGGAATAATCTAAACTGTTCATAGCTAGTGCAACAGGAAGAAGCTGAGTTCAATGCAGAGATGTTATTAACTTCTTTTTTTCCCAATTTCCTTTGTCTTAATATATTGTAGACTGTGTTTGTTAAAAATCTATACTGTTTACGGGCTCTGGGAAGTCGGGGGGGGGGGAAGGGAGGTGGGGTGTTAGGGGGGAGGGGGGGAGGGGGGATATATAGTATGTGCTAGATACTAAAGTAACACGATTGCACTTGTATACTGTTGCTCTTTAATTCCACTGTAAAAATAGGACAAGCTGAATATATTAATAGATAGTAGAAATACACCGAAGGGAGGAGTAGAGGGACAGAAGAAAGAGGGGTAGAGAGGGTGGGAGAGAGGACTGGAGGGAGGGGGAGGAGGAAGGGAGTGAGTGTATCGGGAGAGAGGAGTGGAAGAGGGGCAGGGGAAGTAGGATAGAGGGGAATGATGGAGGGAAGATGGAAAGTTGGAGGGGGGCGAAAGAAAGGGTGTATGGAGGGTCGAAGAGGTACATTGGGTTTTTACTTTGGGGGGTATTGCTGATAAGAGGAATGGCTGTGTTTATTGTTTAATGTTATATGGCCCCGATTATGCGCAGTATATACGTGACTGTACGAAAATGAAAATGGAAAATAAAAACACATTTACATTTACAAAATAAAAAAAAAAGTGAGCTGATACTTAGCTCACCAGCAATTAATAATGTCAAAGAAAACAAAGATTAATGCTTCTTTTTCTTTTTTCCTCCCCTTCTCAAGGCTACCGCCACATTCACCTTTTGACGAAGAGTGGAGATCAGTACCCATCTGCCACACTCTTTGTGCATATCAACATTTCGGACAATTGTTAAAAAGAAGAAACAAACTTCAGGGAATGCACAAGCGATCTCGATCTCTCTCTTTCTTTTTTTTTTTTACATTTCCCCTGGCAAAGAAAAAAACTCAGCTCTTCGGAGGCCGTGTGTGGTGATCCATTCGCGCCTTAATGCCAGATGAATATTTACATTGGAAAACAGCTAGAAAAAAAAATTGCCTTTCGAAAGTTGTGCTTTAACTTTTAATCCTAGTTGCTTTTCTAGGGCAAAAGAACTCTCAGGAGCTCTTACTGGTGTTGTAGGAGAGGAATAGTAGTAATAAAGAGTAAATATGTTTCTTTTTAGGTTTATTTTAATGCAATCTGAATTACGTTTGCACTTCCCCAAATTTCATGTTTTCTAGTGTGACAGTGCAAAGGTCAGTGGGGAAAAACACCCATTCCCTGTGTTAAATGAAGGACAATTGCTTTATAAAAAGTGGGTGTCAGAAGGAAGAAACTCTTAGGGAAGATATGAAGAAAAACAAAAACGTCTACAGCTAGTCCTGAACTTACCACTATTTGTTGAGCAATCAAAGTTATAACTGCACTGAAAAAGTGATTGATGTCCAGTCCGCTTACTTATGAGTATTGGAACATCCCTACCATCACATGATCAAAAGCTTGGCAACTGGCATGTATTTGTGACAGTTGCAGCTTTTTCAGAATTACATGATCACATTTTGGGACCTTCTCAGCTGGCTTCTGTTAAGCAGAGTCAATGGGGGAAAACTGGATTCACTTAACGTCTGATACACTTAACAACCACCAGTGGTTTGCTTTACAACCAGGGATAGGCTGCTGCCGAGATTGCTGCTGGTTTGCATGCGCAGAACATTAAAAAATGATTAAAAACCAAGCCAGCAACGGGAACCTGTCCGGGGGCGCGGCCAGCCTGCTGCCCCTACCGGTTTGGTGAGCAAATGCCAATTTCCACTATCGGTGACAACCCACCTCTGTTTACAAAACCATGTTAAAAAAAAAGTTATAAAATCAGGGGCGACTCGCTTAGCAAGACAAATCCTGGTTCCAAGTGTAGTTGTAAGTCAAGGACTGCCTATACATTGTTTTAATGCGAACTTAAAATATTTGATAGCTTCCTAAAAAAAAAAAAAGACTCTCAAATTGGGAGAACGGGAAAAGGAACCTAACTCAGATTTGATATACAGGTGTGATCTTAGAATCAACCTGTGGGATGATCAAAGTGCCTTTGCTTCTGTGATCTGCATTGCTAATCCTCATTGTTGCTAAACTCCATCTAAGGTTTATTAATTTTATTGTTACCCCGGGAATTTATTTGTAGGGGGGAAATGTCCGGACCAAACGTAATTTCTACAGGAATCCCTATAGTAGAATGCCACATTTCCAACCATGGTTGGATCCTGACCATGTTGAAATTGGACTTACCACAAAGTAACCAGGACTAAGCTGGGATATTTCCAGAGTTTTAATTTGGTGTCTCAAAATGGATTTGATGATCTGCCCTTCCTGTAGTTATAAAATAGGCACACCCTGCAGTTTCTAATTCTGATCAGTTTCATCAGTCAAGAAATGCACAATATAAAGGGTCTCACAACTTTCCTGTGACTATAGCATAAATTCTCCCAGACACTCTTTCGACTTTTCACTGGCATCACTTACCTGTTTTCCCCTTGAGTTTAAATGAGCAACAATAAGGACTAGTAACTTGACCAATCAGAGCCTCAGGGTGCTTCTTATAAGGCCAATATTGCACATTCTGTCATTTGCTGCATCAGCAAAGTAGTACTAGAGGAATAGTTTGATTTTTATTTTATTTTTATAGCTGCAAAAAATCCTTTTTTGAGGGGGGGGGAAATCATTAGCTGTGTCCTCACACTGTGTATCTGACTTCTGGCAGTTTTGTGGTTTGGGATCTGGGGTAAACACAATGGTAGTGGATTAAATCCAGGCTTATTTAAACTAAAGTAGTGAAATTAAAGTATGATGGATTCCAGCAAGTGGATATTCGGTTGATAGCATTTTATTAGTAATGAGCTGTAATTTAGTTTAAACCTTGATTACAATCGCGGAATTATTTTTGAAGGAAAATAAGTTGTGAGATTGTTTGCCTCTGTAAATGTTTTGTACTTGCTGCAAATATATGCAAGGTTTTTCTAAGGAGAGTGTTTTATTCCAAATGCAATGGATCGGAGCCGAAACTCAACTTTGATTAGCAAATCTAAATGACTTAAAAGGAATTCTTCCAAATCCACCAGATGAATATTTCAGTGAACAGAGTTGTTGGCAGTGCTTAACAGTGATTTGATTACTGTGATATAATGAAATCTTTAATAAAGTTTTTTTTCCCTTTGAACTGTTGAAAATGGGGATTATTCTAGAAAAATTCTAGGATTGCATATCCAGGTGTTTTGAGTCAATGTCCTTGCAAATACGTACTCCAGGAGGAGTTTAAAGAAAAGTCAAAATGATAACCACAGCTACAAGTGAACTCCTGCTTTATTTATATATATTTGTAGCTCTATCCAGGACTTTCGAACTCTTTCGAGCTTCCTTGTACAAACTAATTTTTTTTCTTATGAACCTCTGCTTTTATTCCTCTGCTTTCATTAGAATTTTAAAAAGAAATTATTATCCAATTAAGCAAAGGTTTGCATTTTCACCTGCTTTCAGACAAGACAGGTTTGAACTAATCCTAATATACAGGTAGTCCTTATGACAGTTCATTTAGTGACCATTCAAAGTTATAAAGGCACCGAAAAAAGCGACTTACGACTCTTTTGCCACACTTACAACTGTTGCAGCATCTCCATGGTCGCGTGATCAAAATTCAGATGCTTGGCAACTGATTCAAATTTATGACGCTTGCAGTCCCCCGTGGTCCCCTTTTGCGACTTTCTGATAAGCAAAATCATTGGGGAAGCCCTAATTTAGTGATTGCAGTGATTCGGTTAACAACTGCGGCAAAGAAAGGTCGTGAAATGAGGCAAAGTTCACTTAACAAATATTTCACTTAGCAACAGAAACTTTGGGTTCAGTTATGGTTGTAAGTTGAGGACTTCCTGTATTCTCTAAGATGGCTGTAGGTATCCTGCACAAAATAAATTAGATAAATATTGTTTTAAGGCTATTGTTTCTGGAGTTTTTATATCTCTGCTCTACTTTTGAAAAGCAGTGTCTAAATCCGGGGGAGAGCTGGGGGATGGAAAGAACTATCAATTTTACCTGAATGGTATCTTCATTTATGATAACTTTACTATAGGAGGCCTGAAGCTGATTTCAATCATAGTGCAATTAAAGGATTCACTCAGGCCCAATTTATGAAGCACCATTTAGTTGGAAAGGGGCAAGATCATTGTTGGCAATTTTAAGACATGTGCAGTTCAATTCCCAGACCTCCGCCATGTTGACTGGGGAATTCTGTTAGTTGAAGTCCACATGTCTTAAAGTCCACACATCTTAAAGTTGCTAAGGTTGGGAAACAGTACCCTAAATAAATGATTTTTTTAAAAAAAAAAAAAACCTGTTATTTGTCTTTTTCTTTTTGGCATCAAAGGAGATTGCAGGCAGATCATGCTATTTATTTCAAAATGGCAGACCATAAACCAGCCAATATTTTGATTTAGTGACTCACGCAGTTGGCATAGTCAGTTTGTAGTATGGTATGTTATATGAATATACAACATATATATTGGGAGTGAATGTGTGATGAGGAATCTGTAGGATTCATGATAACATAGGGAGTAAACTAGGATTATGGGTGTGACATACATGAAATTTCTGAGTAGAGTTTGGTTTTGTCAGGATGCAAGCATGTAACCTAATCTCCCCAGACCCTTTACATTATCTTTGGAGGGCCTTCAGATCACATGTCTAATTTCCATGACATAATATATATATAAGCAAAATACAACTCACACATCACAAAATTTCCAGAACCGTAAAGCCTACAAACTTGAAATTTGGCACATATGTTCCTCTTGATTTCTAGGTGCTCGCTAAGAAAGGATTTTTCAAAATGACCATCAGATCATTAGTATTTCTTATACAGTGTTTATCTATAGTGAGTAACATGTTCTGATACTAAGGAGTTAGACATTCTATTCTCCCTCCCCACCTGAAAAGAATTCTGTTCCAACTGCCAGTTGCCCTATAGTAACATGCTCTGATGCTAAGGAGTTAGACATTCTACTCTCCCTCCCCACCTGAAAAGAACTCTGTTCTAACTGCCAGTTGCCTCACATTCCGTTACCTCAGTTCAAACTGGCAGATGTTCCATTCCTTCACTCAGGAGCGGTCTGGGGCTCCTTACAGTACTAAACATCAGTACCTCACCAAAACGTCTATGCCTTCCACCTAAGGAACTGCTTTCTGACTCGGCAGCGGGAGGGATATTCCCTTATATGTTTCAATCTCTGACCACCATTGAGCCAAGGGATTGTGAACCGAATTTCTCCTGTAATAGATTACATAAATTATGTAATAGAGAATAGTTCTATTACATAATTTCGTCACAAAGCATGGGGAATCCAGCTAGTTACTAAATATATGTAGCTTGGCATAATATTATTAAAAGTATTAAAAATTGAACTAAAGAAATAAAATGGAGGGGCAGATTTTAAATCCCATCCTGGCCTCCAGTAAGAATATAATCCCACCCATTCTTCACCCATCGTGACCTTGATAAAAGCCCAAGAAGTCTTTCATGGCATCCATGGACCAAAAATTCAAATCATATAAATCAGATTTAGCCTATAACTGGAAACCAAATGTGATAACACCTTTCCTCATGTTGATGTCAATGAAGGGGAAAATGCAAAAAGGAAAAAGAAAACCCACAAAAACCACTCTTTAAAAAAAATACAAATAATTATAGTCCACTATCAAGACTGCATTTTTATTGTCATAATTAAAATGGAACTTTTTAGAAAAATCTTTTGATGCCTGATTTGTGGCAAGGAAGGTTATAAAATGGGGTGAAAGTCATTTTAACAAATGTTTCGTTAAATATGAAACACAAAATTTGGGCTTAATTGTGGTAACTCAAGGGTGACCTGTATTTGCAAAACTGACCATGAATATATATTATAGGTTTTTAAGTCCTTCCCGCATTTCTGTTTGGCATCTAAAAATATGTCTTGAGTTTTTACTCAGTGCATTTCACTTCTTCAATTCCACCCCAGTTTCAGACAAGTAGTGAGTCAAAAATTTTCACATACAACTATCTCTATATATGTCAGGTATCCCCCAAATGGCTGCCTCAAATTGCTTCCATTTAAGTAGAACATCTAAATAAAATAATGTTTTTTAAAAAAAAATAAAGAACAATTGAGAGAAACTTTCATGTATTTCTTGTGAAAATAATAGAACAATTTTGTACTGTTTTTCCAGCTGAGGAATCATTTTCATTAAGATTATTATTGACCATACAGATTTCGAGAAGACTTTATTTTTTAAATTGTCCATTTGAAGTTAGGGAAAGTTTCCTCCAAGATCCATCTTCTTTCTGAGTCAGGAAGTCAAAATAGCCAAGATGATGTAAGCCACTGAGCGATCGAAGTCCCATCAATTATTTTTACCTGCATTGACAGTTCTAAGATAAATTTGTGGCCCCATCTTAACCTTTGTTCCCCCCCCACACACACACTTGTAGACTATCCTGTTTTCAGGTGTCACAAACTACCTGTCCTTTTGTTCAAAACAATCCAAACTGTTTCTTCTCATTTTGCTGCTTCCATGCAGGCATCTGGTAGAATGCATCCTTTGTCTTCCCAAAGATATCCAAAAATTCTGCATCAGATAGGAAGAACTGCAAAGAGAACAAAAAAAAGAGATCCCCTTTAATGGATTATTCTTCCTTTGCTAACAAAATTAATAATAAGACGTAGTTCTCGACTTTCAACCATTTGTTTGGTGACTGAAAAAGATGTCTTGTGACTATTAAGTGAGTTTTGCCCCATTTTACAACCTTTCTTCCTGCAGTTATTAAGTGAATAACTGCAACTGTCATAAATACATGTCAGTTGCCAAGCATTTGAGTTTTGGTCATAAGACCACGAGGATGCTGCAATGGGTGTGTGAAAAACAGGTCTTTTTTTTTTAAAGTACCATTGTAACTTTGAACGGTCACTAAATGAACTGTTGTAAGTCGAGGACTGTCTGCAAATAGATCCTCAAATTGGAACCTAGCTGCACACTTCTGAAACTGGTAGAAGTTTCCTCTTGACTGTGTTAGAAAGAATTTCTTAAAATGCAGAATATTTTCTGGCCCTTGGGGTGAAGTTTCCAGTAGACGATTATGTAGCACCACTACAACTCCAAACTTTGAAAATTATGTTCCTTTCCAAAATCAATATATTGGCTACATTCACAAGTGCTGTAAATGCTCTCCTAGGATGAACCCTGCACTCCACAAATATAGAATTCTCCTTCAGAAGTTGGAGCTGGCCCCAAATTAAAAAAAATATCGAATTTTTTTTTATTCTATTATATCTTTGGAGATTCTTGGTCATCCAGGTCTTAGGTGTCTCAAATGTGCCATTTCAAAAGGCAACTGGACTGTTCTTAACCTCAAGGAGGAGGAGGTGGTGGGAAGGTGAAGAAGGAGAAGAAGAGGAAGAAGAGGAGGGGAAGGGGGGGAGGAGGAGAGGAGGAGGAGGAGGTGGAGGAGGAGGAGGAGAAAAGAAGAAGAAGAAGAAGAAGAAGAAGAAGAAGAGGAGGAGGAGGAGGAGAAGAAGGAGAAGAGGAAGGAGGAGGAGGTGGCGGAAGAAGGAGAAGGAGAAGAAGAGGAAGAAGAGGGGGAAGAGGGAGGAGAGGAGGAGGAGGAGGGAGGAGGAGGAGAAAAGAAGAAGGAGAAGGAGAAGGAGAAGAGGGGGAAGGGGAAGAAGAAGGGGAAGGGGAAGAAGAGGGGGAAGGGGAAGAAGAAGGGGAAGAAGAAGAGAAGGAGAAGAGGAAGGAGGAGGAGGAGGAGGAGGAGGAGGAGGAGGAGGAGAAGAAGAAGAAGAAGAAGAAGAAGAAGAAGAAGAAGAAGAAGAAGAAGAAGAAGAAGAAGAAGAAGAAGAAGAAGAAGAAGAAGAAACACGTTTTGCTTCTCGTCCCAAAAGCTTCACCAGTTCTGATGGCGGGGGAATGGAAGGATGGGTGAGATACCAACAGATACTAGTACCATTCTTAGGGTGTTCCCTATTCACAACTTTATCCCTGTCACCTGAGGAGGCCTTCTCAATATTGAAGTTGGCAAAGTCCTTTTCCAGAGGCTACCAGAGTAGAACTGCAATCACCCACATGTACGTGAAAAGGACACAGATACACCATTGTGGGGGTCCTCTGAGCTTGGTTGTTTTCTTGCAGATATTTCATTCCTGAACTAGATAATATCATCAGTGCTAGGAGGAGGAGGATTGTGGGATCCTTTGCCCTCTAAGCTTGGTGATTTTCTTGGAGACGTTTCATCACCAAAGTAGGTAACATCATCAGTACTCTGTAAGAACACCACTAAGCTCAGAGAGCACCAAGGAACCCACAGTTCAACATTGAGCTACAAATATTCTCTTTAATACTCCATTTCTGAAAAAGTCAACCACCCTCCCCAAACATGGCCACAGCCTCTGCGAAGAAGACCTAGGTACCTTCCCTTGTTATTGGGATGCAGTTCATGAGTGTCTTAGAACAAACATCTGGGCAACACCCCAAAATTGTACATTGTGTGAACCGACCATTACGTAATGCTGATTGGGACAGCCCATCCTACCTCCTTTTTGGTGGGATCCACACCTTCCGGAAGCTCATCCACCGTCTTGTTAATCAGCAGATCTCTAGGAAATGTACCAATCTCATTTGCTTCTTGACAAGCTGTGTTGGCGTTGTAACAGTTACTACTATGAGTAATTGCTTGGTCATCCGGCAGACTTGACCTGGCTTCCGAAAGGTCTGCATTGGCAGTGGCAGTGGCAGGCTTATTGCTGGTACTTCTGTGGTTGAAGTTGGTATTTTTCAGATCCTGTCGAAATAAAGGAAAGCTTGTGAAACGGAGAGACGCTTTGTACCTCACTTAGCGGAGGAATTTTATCTACCTTGATTAATATCGGTTGATCAGATGTACCCAGGAATAATCAGTAATATAATCAGGGGTTGGATTCAGCCGGTTCGCACCGGTTTGGGCAAACTGGTTGCTTAATTTTGCATCTGGTTTGCCGAACCGGTTGTTATAAGCACTGGCTGGCCACGCCCACCCCTCCCCTCACTGGAGTCTCCATGCAGCCCGTTAATAATGCCAGGTAAGTACAGGGCCCTCGTGGAGGCCCTGGGAGCGCGAAAAACAGGCCTACTGGAAGTTCCAGAAATCTGGAAATGGGCCTGTTCCGCAGGGCCTCGGGAGCATGGCGAGGCAGTTTTCACCCTCCCAGAGGCTCGGAGAAAGCCTCCAGAACCCGGGGAGGCTGAAACCCCGCACCCCACCATGAGGAGGCGGGGTAGGCCATGCCCCCCCCTCCTATGCCCAATCAACAACCGGGCTAAAAAATTTCAATCCCATCCCTGAATATACTGTAATAAAAATGAAACCCAACTGCAGGCTGCTGAGCCGAGGTGGCGCAGTGGTTAAATGCAGCACTGGAGGCTACTTCAGCTGACTGCAGTTCTGCTGTTCAAATCTCACCGGCTCAGGGTTGACTCAGCCTTCCATCCTTCCGAGGTGGGTGAAATGAGGACCCGGATTGTTATTGGGGGCAATATGCTGACTCTGTAAACCGCTTAGAGAGGGCTGAAAGCCCTATGAAGTGGTATATAAGTCTAACTGCTATTGCTATCTGGGCCACACATCTTCAGCAACATAAAGATGTGTGGACCTCAACTCCCAGAATTCCCTAGCCAGCATGGTTGTCTGGGGAATTCTGGGAGTTGAAGTCCACGTTTCTTCAAGCGCCGAAGGTTGAGACACAATGCCTTACACACACAACCCAATCATGGTGCCAATTGATGGAAGTGAAACTCACACCGTGAGACAGAAACCAAGATGGTATCTGACTGCACCTTCGACCCAACCCTTAAAAATTTAGCAACTCACCGCACCAAAACAAATACTTCATTTAACAAGGCAGAATAAAGCCAAATCTGTCAGAGAATGATAACTTACAAATATGTTGGTTAAATTTTGAGCATGATGGCAAGGATGGTGGGGAAGAAAACTCTGTGGTGCCCTTTGTTTGTTAAGCTAAATATTTATTTATATTGCTTAATAGTTAATCCAGGGCTGGGTTGGGAAGAATGAGAAAATCAATAACAGTCTAGTTCTGGAAGTCAACTTGTTTGCTCGGAATCGGTTACGAGTTTACCTGCTCTTCTGCCTACCCCTTATGTATAATAGAGCCGAGGTGGTGGAGTGGTTGGAGTGCAGCATTGCAGGCTACTTCAGCTGACTGCAGTTCTGTAGTTCGGCGGTTCAAATCTCATCGGCTCAAGGTTGACTCAGCCTTCCATCCCTTCAAGGTGGGTAAAATGAGGACCCGGATTGTTGTTGGGGGCAATATGCTGACTCTGTAAACCGCTTAGAGAGGGCTGAAAGCCCTATGAAGCGGTATATAAGTCTAACTGCTATTGCTATTGCTAGTATTTCTCAACCTTGTGTGTGGACTTCAACTCCCAGAATTCCACAATCAGCCTGCGTGGATTTCAACTCCCATAACTTCTCAGCCAGCCTGGATGGATCTTGTCACTATAAGGCATGGGATGCCAAAAACAAATTTCCCCTGTGCCATCACTGAAGATTTGCTAATTATAAATATCTCTGCTTACATCATCTATGTCCTATGCATATGTATGAGAATATCGTTTTCTCTTCCATTCCTGAAAACATAAAATAAAAGCTGGGCGGATATGAACTCGTAGACGACCCCCCACCCTGTCAAGGACCTTGGAGTCCTCATCTCTAATGATCTAAGTGCCAGAGCCCAATGTAACAACATTGCCAAAAAGGCCTTAAGAGTTCTTAATCTAATCTTGTGTAGTTTCTTCTCTGGTATTATTGTACTGCTAACCAGAGCATACAAAACCTTTGCTAGACCAATTCTCGAATACAGCTCATCTGTCTGGAACCCGCACTGCATAGCAGACATTAACACAATTGAGCGAGTCCAGAGATATTTCACGAGAAGAGTCCTCCACTCCTCTGCTCGCAACAGAATCCCTTATGCCACCAGGTTCAACATTTTGGCCTTAGACAATCTAGAAGTACGCCATCTTCGGTCTAACCTAAGCATAATATATAAAATTATCTACTACAATGTTCTACTTGTCAACGACTTCTACAGATTCAATCACAATAATACACGAGCACACAATAGATACAAACTCAAGGTAAACCGCTCCAAACTCGATTGCAGAAAATACGACTTCAGCCACAGAGTGGTCAATGCCTGGAATGCTCTACCTGGCTCTGTGGATTCTTCCCCAAACCCTCAAAACTTTAACCTCAGACTGTCTACTGCTGACCTCACCCCATTCCTTAGAGGTCTGTAAGAGGCGTGCGTAAGTGCACCAGCGTGCCTATACCGTCCCTGTCCTAACAACCCCATTTTATTCATATCCATTTCATGTATTCATAATCTTGTATATACTTATATCTATTATCTTATACACGCTTGACAAAACAAATAGTGTACTCACTGGACGGAATGGATGAATGGATGAATGGATGAATGGATGAATGGATGAATGGATGAATGGATGAATGGATGAATGGAATACTGCATTGGGCCTTCATTATTGATGGCTTCCTGATGCTCTCCGAACTTGGTTGTTTTCTTGCAGATGTTTCATTATCCAAGCTAGGTAACATTATTATTGTTGACAATGTTTGCTAGTTTGGATCATGGCAAGAAGACTATTAAGGACTACCTTATTTCAACCCCGAGCTACAAATAGTTTCCTTTATTGGTACTTCATTATTGATTTGGGCCTTCTGCTTTTGATTTCACGTGTGCTCTTGGCTTGTAGACAGAACTGGGGTGAGTTTTTAGGAAGAATAATGGCAAAAGCAATAGCCCTTAGACTTATATACCGCTTCACAGTGCTGTTACAGCTCTCTCCAAGTACTTTACAGAGTCAGCCTATTTGCCCCCAACAACCTGGGTCTTCATTTTACCCACCTCAAAAGGATGGAAGGCTGAGTCAACCTTGAGCCGGTCAGGATCGAACTGTCAGCAGTGGGCAGCGTCTGCTTGCAATACTGCGCCACCACAGCTCAATGGCTCAACAGTAATGCAGATGGGGAAGTTGTCCTTGTTCAGGTTAATTCATTTGTTTTATATATCGGACCCCCACATTTCTGGAAGGAAAGGGGGCAACCCCCAGATCCCCCCTTCTTCAGTCAATCAGATAAACTCACCATTGTGATTTCTGATATGGCAGAGACGTCTCCTAAACTGCTCTTCATCTGTTCATACGACTTTCCATCCTAAGAGGGGAAGAGAAAGGATCATGGTTTAGAAAACAAAAAAGTGGTTAAATTAAGCCATAGAGGAACGTTGCCAGCAGAAATCTGAAGGACACTTCCCAGAGGCAAGGAAAATGGAAATTGTACAACCAGCTTGACCTTCCAGAAGATGCTTTTAATTAACATTTTCTCAGCCCATCCACTGTATCCTTCTTTTAATTACACTGAGGCTGGACTATTGCGATGGTTCTGGAGCTTTGGAAGGGCCTTGCAAAGTGCAACTTTTACAAAATAATTAAACTATATTCAATAATTTCTGCAGGAACTATGCTGAGTAAGGAAGGGAGGGAGAGAGGGGGGAAGGAAGGAAGGAAGATGAAAGAAAGAAGAATGAAGGGAGGGAGGCAGAGCATGTCGTTCATGGTGAGATTTTTACCTTTTTTCTGATTTATGAGAACAACCTAAATGAAGAGAACTAATCTAAAATAAAGACTGATGAGAGAGAGAGCAAGCGGAGAATATAAGGTTACAGTCAAAGTGAACGTTTTTACTTTTTCTCTCTCCTTTTTATTGTCAGAAGTCTGACTGGACTTTCTATTCAGCGTAGTGTTAAATGGAGCGTGATTTTTTCTTTTCCATTTTTCTGTTTTTTGCTTTTTGGACTGTTTGATAACGAAATTCTACTGTTCTACTGTACTGTATTTGCAAAAAATGGGGAAAATGGGAAAATACCAATGCAGGAGGGAATTATTCAAAAAATTATGGAATGTGCAGAAATGAGTAAATTGACATTTGAAATTAGAGAACAAGAAGATGAACAATTTTACAAGGTTTGGGATTTGTTTTATCAATTGTTAGGTTAAAAAATCATGGTAATGGAAAAAATGGGAGAACTTTTTATATTTTAAGAATAATAGAATGTATATCTATAATCTGTATGTAAGAGAACAAATGACAGTAAAAATATATAGCATAATATAGGTAAATAATATCTGGTCATAAGTAGCTAAGTTTAAATAAATAAAGAAATGTACATACAAATGGATAACGAATAAGGAGATTATGAATGAAAGATAGAAATGTATAGTAGGGAAAACACTAACTGCGAAGAAACCGATTCGGAACTGCGGTATGATATACGATGGAACTTATTGTTCCTATGTTGTTTTTAAGTTATGTGTTTGTTTTTGTTGATGTGCTTATGTGTTTAAAATAAAAAAAATTATCATGAGAAAAAAAAAAGAATAATAGAATGATATATGCAATACTACAAGGGTTTAGCACTGTTAAACAGATTACGATGTAATGGAATGATGTATGTATGATTTCAATATATAGAATATTTTGCTTAAAATGTAGGAATAGTAATTGGAGTGGAACTATTGATGCAAAATGATGTATGTATGAATTCAATATTTAGAATATTTTGTTTAAAATTAAGGAATAATAATTGCAGTTGAAAAATTGACATATAACAATAACGTACTTATGTTTATCTAATGAACAATTTGTGATTTGATACACAATTGTAAGTGGTGACCATGGAAAAGGACGCAAAAAATCTTGTAAACAAACGACACGCTATATGAAATGGAAGAAGGTTGTAGGTGTTTTATGTTTTTGTTTGTTTAAAAATAAAAATAAGTTTAAAAAAAAAGACACCAGAAAAGTAATGAGCAATTTTTACTCAACGTTCAGGTGACCACAAGCTTGTTTTGGGATGAGAACAGTGTATCTCTCTTTACTTACACTCCACTTGTAAGGGTCCCAGGCAGTGAACCAACCGGTAAAGTTCAGGGGCTCGTGACCTTGTTTGACCATGATGATTGGGGTTGCTACGTCCCTCCCTGCTGGGTGGTTCTTCAAATATTCTTTGGCTGCAGAAATGGACTCCGTCTTTTCGTAGCTGTTGGCAGCTTTCCCAATCCAAAGGAAAATCTGAAGAAGGGGAAAGAGGAAGCTAATTGGAAGGGAAAGAGCTGGGTGCCATTTCATTTGAGGCTGGGGAAAAAGAGTGTGCTGTCATCGCCACTAGGTGGTGCTAACACACGTTATGCCTAACATGTGTTAGCACCACCTAGTGGTGATGACAGGATACTAACAGTTAGGTAAACTCCAATACAGGTATGCTAATCCTTGACTTACAACAGTTCGTTTAGTGACCTTTCAAAGTTACAGCAGCATTGGAAAAAGTGTCTTACAATGGTTTTCCACAGTTACAACCTTTGCAGCATCCTTCCCCACAGTCACGTAATCAAAATTCCGATGCTTGGTGACTGGTTCATAGTTATGACGATTGCAGTGTTCCCCCCCCCAGGATCATGTGATCCCTCTTTGCGACCCTCTGACAAGCAAAATCCATGGGGAAGCAAGATTCACTTAACAACCGTATTACTAACTTATCAAATGCCGTGATTCACTTAACAACTGTGGCAAGAAAAGTCGTAAAATGGAGTGAAATCCACTCAACAATTGTCTCACTTAGCAACAGAAATTTTGGGCTCAGCTGCGGTCGTACGTTGAGGACTACCTCTATTGTGGATTGGTGTTTGGCAATTTTGGCAACTTTAAGATGTGTGGACTTCAACTCCCAGAATTCCTCAGCCAGGATATGATGTAGGCCAATGTATCTCAAAACTGCCAGATGTTATAATATAGATAGTCCTCAACTTACAGCTGATTGTTTAACAACTTTTCAAAGTCAGAGCAACTGATTGGTTTTTGAAGTTTGATGGCCCTTCTGGTCACGGGATTGGAATTTGGGGTATTTGGCAACTGGCCCAAATTTTTGGCGGTTTGCAATAACCTTTGTCATGTGAAAGCAATTTAAAACTTCTGGTTTTCAGCAAAATTGCCTATTGGATATAATGGACTTTACTTAACAGTGGCTCTGTTTGCAAAAAAACCGATGTGCAAACGTGGCAGATGTTAAGAAAGTCCATTTGTGATCAGTGATGTCGTGAGGTGACCTGGTTAATGACTGCCATGACTTATCGCTATAATTCCAGCTCGATTACGGTTGTAAGTCTAAAACAACATGTATGGGACACTCTAAACCAGTGATGGGCAACCTTTTTGGCGTGGTGTGTCAAAAATCGGCAAAAAATCGAGCATAACTCGCGTTGTGTGTCACTTCGACAAAAACATAATTTTGCGCAATTTATAGTTTAAACTACAAAAATGTATAATTGCAATATATAATTGTATTTAATAAACCAAAAACAAATTATTTAACATACCTGCTTAGTAACTTCTTTGTTCATCAGTCGATTTCGTATGTTGCCCTTGATATTATTGAACTTGTTTGGGGTGCCGTGAACCAGGGCTGTGGAGTCGGCTGCTTCCAGCTCCACGTCCTCATCAACATGCCGCTCCAGCCCGCCCCTGCTATGAATATTCCTAGTGACGCGAGGGCGAAGAATATGAATATTCATAGCGGGGGCGGGCCGGAGCGGCATGTTGATGAGGACGTGGAGCTGGAAGCAGCAGACTCCACAGCCCTGCCGTGAACTGAGATAAGTGTGGTGCGGTCGTAACCGACAGTCCCAGGAGTAGACTCTCTGTGCCGGCCTGACTGGAGAGAGGCGCGCACTGTTCCCGCGCTCCTCTCCTGCGGGTCCTCCCTCGCCGCGCTGATGACGTGTGTGCGCACGGCACGCACGCCTTACCAGCAGCCCCTGCGCTCAGAAAGGGGCGGCGGCGATACAGTAAGTGAGTGTGGGCGGGGGAGATCACACAGATTCTTTCATCCTTGGCGGCCGTGCAGGAGCCGAGGATGAATCGCATGAAATCCTGTGCGTGTCACCCCAAATGGCTACGCGTGTCAGCACTGACACGCGTGTCATAGGTTCGCCATCACTGCTCTAAACAGTTGTAAGAAAATTAAGTATATGAGCCGAGGTAGCGCAGTGGTTAGAGTGCAGTACTGCAGGCCATTACAGCTGACTGCTATCTGCAGTTCGGCGGTTCAAATCTCACCGGCTCAAGGTTGACTCAGCCTTCCATCCTTCCGAGGTGGGTGAAATGAGGACCCGGATTGTTGTTGGGGGCAATATGCTGACTCTGTAAACCGCTTAGAGAGGGCTGAAAGCCCTATGAAGCGGTATATAAGTCTAACTGCTATTGCTATTGCTATTGCTATTGCTAAGTACTTTGTATATATAAGATACATGGTTAAAGCCAGTGGTGGAAGTCAGCTGGTTCTATCCGGTTTGGGTGAACTAGTAGCGGTAGCAGTGGGAGACTCCGTCATCACGTCCAGTTTTTGACGCTCTGCCCCTTCGTGCTCACATTTACGAACCGATAGCGAAGGTAAGTTGGTCAAGACTTTTATAAGCTCAACTCCTGACCCCTGAATTGGAGTTCAGATCCCTAGCCTTCTGGCTAAGATTTATGGGAGTTGTAGTCCTAACATCCAATGTGGAAGACAATTGTATTTGATCCTTGTTAATGCTTGGAGCAGAAGGATTCCTCCATGCACGAGTCCAAAATTTCCTTTGCTAAGCAAGACAGTTGTTAAGTGAGTTCTGCCCCATTTAATGATCTTTCTTGCCACAGTTGTTAAGCTAATCCCTGCAATTGTTAAATTAGTAACCCGGTTGTTAAATGAATCTGGCTTCCCCATCGACTTTGCTTGTCAGACGGTGGTAAAGGGAAAAGTGACCCAGGGACGCTGCAACCGTCATAAGTACAGGCCAGTTGTCAAGCGCCTGAATATTTGGTCCCATGACACAGGATATACGCAACCATTGCAAGTGTGAAAAACGGTCGCAATTCACTTTTTTCTGCACAGTTGTAACTTTGTACAGTTGCAAAATGAATGGTTGTAAGTGGAGGAATACTAAAGACATATTTATTTCCTTTTGCTGGTTTATTGTGAGTTAGTCATTCTTTTAAGCCTCGATTTGAAAACAAAGTTCACACAGAAAAGCTTGCATGCCCCATAAGAAGCGCCAGGCATGCAGGTCCTAGATCAAGGGTGTAAAATTCAATTTCATTGAAGGCTGCATCAGAGTTGTGTTTGACCTTGGGGGGGGGGCAGGTGTGGTCAGCTCAATGTCACTCATTGAGGCTCCGTTTTCAGCTGGGATGGCCTCCTGCAGCCTCTGCCACTAAAAACAGACGTTGCACAGCCTCCCTGAGCTCCGTTTTCACTGGCAGAGGGTTGCAGGAGGCCAAAGTGGCTGAAAACAGAGCTCAGGAGGGCCACGTGCAGCCCTCCCGAACTCTCCTTTCACTGGCAGAGGGGCTGCAGGAGGCCAATGTGGCTGAAAATGGAGCTTGGGAGGGCCACGTGCAGCCCTCCCGAACTCCGCTTTCACTGGCAGAGGGCTGCAGTGAATTTTCCCCATTTTACTACCTTTTTTGCCACCGTTGTTAAGAGAATCACTGCAGTTGTTACGTTAGTAACATGGTTGCAAAGTGAATTTGGATCCCCCATTGATTTTGCCTGCTAGAAACTGCAAGACGAGTCAATTGCCAAGCATCTGAATTGTGATCAACATTGTTTCTGCCAATCAAAGTCAATGGAGAATCCAGATTCACTTAACAACCATGTTAGTAACTGGATGCTGCAGTGGTCATAAGTTTTAAAACCAGACTTTGGTTAGTTAACTGCCTCCTGCATCCCACTGCCAGTGAAAACAGAGCTTGCATGGCCTCCCCGAGCTCCATTTTCACTGGCAGAGGGTGCAGGAGGCCATCGCGACCCAAAACGGAGCCCGGGAGGGCCACGCGCAGCTTTGCTGGCTGAGAAACTCTGGGAGTTGAAGTCCACAAGTCTTAACGCTGCCAAGGTTGGAGACCCTTGCTCTGGATCATCCATCTCACACTAACCTCTTCCCAGGTGTCCAGCAGCATGACATCTTCTTCATCCAAGTCATCCTGGCCAAAATCCACTATTTCAGTGATGATGAATCGGCCGGTTTGGTTGGAGCATTCAAACAAGCGAGCCTGATACTGAGGGACTCGTTCCTGGAACCTTTCGCGTCGCGGGAAGGAGAGAAAGGAGGAAAAAAAAAGAAAAGAAAGGTTGAAACAAATTTTATTTCCACATTCTGTGCTAGAAGAGACTCTTAGAAGAAAAGGAAGGAAGTCAGATTCTCAGCTCCCTGATTAAAAATGCTCATAGAGATTCCTTTTAAAATGTATTTTTTAACGGTACAAAAAATGCACAGTGCAATAGGGACCAGAATTTCCATGGCTAAGCAAGATGATTGTTAAGTGGCTTTCATCTGACATTATGAGGTTTTTTTTGCCACGGTTGTTAAGTGAATCGCATGGTTGTTAAGCAAACCTGGCTTCCCCCCATTGAATCTGTTTGCCAGAAGTGATTACATGACCCCGGGGCGCTAAGACTGTAATAAACACATCTTGGTGTAAGGTTTCCTAAAAATGCCCTAATTGATTCATGAGTCTCGAGCCAAGTTTCAATAAAAAAACTAGTCATTTATTACGACCATTAGAGGCAAGATCTTTTTGCTTTCAAATCTAAGCTTCATTTGATTTATGGCTGAACTTTCCTCCCCACTCCTCAGTCTGTGTCATAAATCACATTCCCCTATGAATTCTCCCATGCCAGCTGCAGTAATCTGAAATCCAACTTCAGCCAACAGTATGCGTTGAATGCACTGTCCCCCACTTTCTCTCACTATGACAACGTTGGGAGTGGACACCTGGTTACCAAGCCCACAAACTCTGATCATGTGAGCAATGGTTGTAATGGTTGTAAGTGTGAGGACTGGTCATAAAAGGGGTGGGATGTTGCCGGCATTACTGCTGATTCAATGCAAGAGCAATTTTGCTCTCCGCGCGTGTGTGCAGTTGCCCATAAATAGGTCTGCGCGTGCGCAGAACATTAGAAATGAAAAAAACACATGCTGCGCCGGCTCGGGAACTGATTCAGAGGTATGGCAGGCCTGGGTCGCTGCTGGTTCCAGTGACCCAGGCTGGCAAACCACTACCGATTTGGCTGAACTGGTCTGGTCCAGTAGGAACTCACCTCTGGGTCATATGTCACTTTTTTCAGTGGTAGTGTAACTTTGAATGATTGTAAGTTGAGGACTATTTATATTCTCTCTATGAGTGTCCTGAGACAAAGATACAGCCAGAAGTTCAGAAGGAGAGGAGGAGGATGAAGAGGAAGAAGGAGGAGGATTAACAGAAGATGCATTAACAGATTAACAGAGTTGGAAGGGACCTTGCTGGTTGGAAGGGTCATCTAGTCCAACCCTCTGCCCAAGCAAGAGGGGGAGGAGGACAAAGAGAAGGACAAAGAGGAGAAGGAGGAGGAGGAGGAGGAAGAAGAAGAGAAGGAGAAAGATGAAGAAGATAAGGACAAAGAGGATGAAGGAGGAGGAGCAAGAGGAGGGCAAAGAGGATGAAGAAGAGGAGGAGAAGGACAAAGAAGATAAAGAGGAAGAAGAGGAGGAGGAGGACAAAGAGAAGGACAAGAGGAAGAAGAGAGGAGAAGCAGGAGAAAGATGAAGAAGAGAAGAAGGACAAAGAGAAAGACAAAGAGGAAGAAGAGGAGGAGGAGGAGAAAGAGGAGGAGGAAGAAGAAGAGAAGGAGGAAGAGAAGGAGGAGGAGGGCAAAGAGAATGAAGAAGAGAACAAGAAGAACAAAGAGGAAGAAGAAGAGGAGGAGGAAGAAGAAGAGAAAAAAGAGAAGGAGGAAGATGAAGAAGAAGAGAAGGAGGAGGAGGAGGAAGACAACAACAGTGGGATCCTTGGTGCTCTTTGAACTTGGTTGCTTTCTTGCAGACATTTCATTACCAAATTAAGTCACATTATCAATGTTAGAAGGGAGTGGGGTTCATGGAGAAGAGGAGGAGGAGAAGAGAATGTGATGTGATCTTACCTCTTGTCACTGGCATAAGGCGCTTTGCCTCCAAGGGCAAACCAAAACTCAGCTGGTTCCTGTCCTTCCATAACGGTCTGTTTGTCCCACTTGGAGATGACATCGGCCACAGTCTTTGCCATCTCTCGCTCATCCCCACTGCAGCCCTAACAGAAAACCCAGGTCAAGGTGGATTTAGTCACTGCGCCCTCTTCCCAAAGCCCATCATCCTTTAAGGCAAGTGGATAATCGTCCTTCCAAAGCCACTCCTAGTTCCTTACACTTCCTGTAGCTCTCGGGTGTTCTCCCGAAAATGTGAGCAGACGCTTGCAAAATATGACAGAAGAACAGATGGACGTTCTCCTTATAGCTTCTAAATCACTACCTAGCTCTCCCCCATTGATACAAGAGAATTATAAAGCACATCAAAGAAGGACCTCTCATAGGTACCTATGGATTTGATTTTTCTTCCCTATGTGCAAAAGTTCCACAGATTAACAGAGCTGGAAGGAACCTTGTAGGTCATCTAGTCCAACCCCCACCCCCTCATCCAAGCAGGAGACTCTATACCATTTCTGACAGATGGCAGTCCAGTCTCTTCTTGAAAGCCTCCAATGATGAAGCTCCCACAACCTCCAAAGGCAACTTCTATTCCATGGGTTGATTGTTCTCACCGTCAGAAAAAATCCTCCTTATTCTTCAGCTTCAATCTCTCCTGGGTCAGTTTTCATCCATTGTTCCTTGTCTGGCCTTTAGGTGCTTTGGAAAATAGCTTGACCCCATTCCTCTCTGGGGCAACCCCTCGAATATTGCAACAATGCTATCATGTCTCACCTGCCACATCGTACTTGGTAAAGGTCTCGGTAAATGGGAGAACTAAAGTGCACATTTCCCATTTTTTAAAAAATGGCAGAAGATATAAGATTGTTTTGTTATTGGAAAGACACAGGTTGACAGATGGAAGAATATAACTTAAAACTAGTTAAACTTAGTGAAATGTAGTGATAATAGATATAATTAAATAAATAATTGATAATGATAATAATGTATACAATGTGTAGTGTTATGATAAGTAATAATTGGATATGACTATTGAATGATACCCATGAAAGGAAAATTAGAAATCCTTTTGGATTATATATAAAGTTTAATAAAAAAGAATTAAGTTAGATACAGTTAGGTTTTGATTATTAGGGGGGAAATGTTAAGATACAGGATATAGTCAAACAAAGGAGGGATAATGATGACAACCTATATTTATGTATGAGTATAATATAAGGAAACCAGATGAAAATTGCTAACAGTGATTTGGAAAGGAGGATTAGGAAAGTTTGTTATTAAATATTATGGATGTTTAGCTAGAACAGGACATAAGGATTCAGTGTTATTGAAGGGTTTTAGAAATATTAAATGAAATTCCAGTATGTGGTTATGTATTAACTCTTGGTATATTTTATGATGAAGGACGTTTAAATAATTATAGTCAAATAAAAATGGAGGTATAAGGGTAATGAGTTAAAATACTTGAGTTAATATGAATTATGTTTGATGACTGTGGAAGAGATGCACGAAAACCTTTTGTAACCAACTGATACACTTTCTACAGTATGCAAGAAGGAAGATTTTACGCCTTGTGTTTGTTTTGAAAATAAAAATAAATTCTATTCAAAAAAAATCAAACTGACTTGTTTCCGGCCAGAGGATTTGACAGATATGTTCAACAACAACAAAGAATGTGACTGGCATAGTTCCTTACCACTTTGAGATAGCTTAAAGTCAAAACTGTAGCTTACCTTCTAAACATGCTTTAAAATAGTTTTCAAAAATTCAAACCGCTCTTTCCCCGTGCAAGAAAGATAAAAATTCATAGATGAACCATAAGGATTGCCATTTATAGATAATTAAGGGTAATGTAATCCAAGATATGGAAAAATGGAGCGGGAACATGAGATATACTTACAATGGGAAACTATTGAGATTTAAAGACAGAATCACAAGGTGGGGGCATGTAACCAGGTCTGCATCTCGGCCAAAATGAGGCAGGGCGGGGGGTTAAAAGAATAATGACTATATATGTATACTTTGTTTTCTCTCTTTAAAAAAGAAGAAGAAGATATTGTCAGGCCTTTTATATCCCTTTTAGAATTTTGGCCTGCCACACTTTCTCTTATTTCATTATGCTTTTCCATTAATGTAGTAGTTGGGAGGGGGGAATAGAAAGGAGTAGGATTGTGGAATGTTGTCATTCTTTTCTAGAAGACCAAGGTCATCTTTTGTCTCCGCAGTTTTACACCTGACCGGAAGCAGCTGGGTGGAGATGCCAGCGTGGAAGAAGATGATGGATTTGTGGGTGTAGGGACAAGATCATGAACTTTTAACTGGGTGGAATCCCAGGAAGCTCTTTAGAATTGGGATTCCACAGATGTGCTAAGATGTCTGATTTATTAAATTGGAACTTTAAGGATCATTTTGCCTTGGACTTTGATTTAATTCTACATGATACTTGGAACACTGACAGATATATGTTAAAATTAAATATGTATATTGAAAAGGAATTATAAATACCATCAACATAAAATGGAGCTTGCTCAGAAGCTGAAATACACCAAGTAAATGAGAGGAAGAGTGTGAAGTAGAGGAGAGAGGTAAGGGAAGAAGAGAGGGATAGGAGAGAGGGTGGGGGGAAGAGGAGGAGAGAAAGGAGGAGTGGAAAGGGGAGAGAGGAGAAAGAAAGAGGAAAGGGAAGTAGAGAAGGGAAAGATGACAGAGGGAAGAAAGGAGGTAGGGAGGGGGAGGAGAGAGGGAGAAGAAAGTGATGGATAAAAATATGGTGTATGGAGAGCAGAAGAGCCAATAATTGCTTTTGGGAGTTAATGGTAAGACTAATTGATGCAAACAATACGATGTTGGCTATGTAATAGCATACATGTGGTTGTATGTTATGAAAATGGAAAAAGAAACCTTTAAAAAAATTCATAGATGATAAGTTTCCTACCAACTTACATCATCAACTATTCAGCATTGTCCTATAATGCAGGAGCCCCCAAATCCAGGGCTGCGCACTGGTACTCAGTTAGGAACTGAGTGGTTTTTTTAAAAAATAAAATTTTTATTTATTTATTTATTTATTTCCAAAACAAACATATGTTGTAAAAAGTATATCAGCTGGTTACAAAAAGCTTTTGTGCATCTCTTCCACCGTCATCAAATATAATTCATATTAATTCAAATATCTTAACTCAAATATTTACTATATTAACATCATCATACCTCCACTTTTATTTCCAGCTCCAACGGTCCTTGGAGGAAGCTAGTTACCTTGACCTCTTCCAGTCTGGCTTCAGACCTGGTTACAGCACAGAGACCGCTTTGGTTGCATTGACCGATGATCTCTGGAGAGCCAGAGATGGAGGCCATGCGTCCATCCTGGTTCTCCTTGACCTCTCGACGGCTTTCGATACCATCGACCATGGTATCCTTCTGCGACGACTGCGGGAGGTGGGGGTGGGAGGCACTGTTTTGCAGTGGTTCTCCTCCTACCTCTCGGACAGGTCGCAGTCGGTGTTGGTCGGGGGGAAGAGATCGTCCCTGAGGCCCCTAACATATGGGGTGCCACAGGGTTCGGTCTTATCCCCCCTACTATTCAACATATACATGAAACCGCTGGGCGAGATCATTCGGAGGCACGGGATAAGATACCATCAATATGCGGACGATACTCAATTGTATCTGTCCGCCCCGTGCCAACTCAATGAAGCGGTGGACGTGATGAGCCGGGGCCTTGAGGCCGTTAGGAACTGGATGAGCGTTAACAAACTGGTACTCAACCCAGACAAGACCGAGTGGCTGTTGTGTTTTCCTCCCAACAATTTGGCCAGTGTTCCACCGCTCAGGCTGTGGGGTCAAATTTTACACCCCTCAGATAGGGTTCGTAACTTAGAAGTCCTCCTGGACCCACAGCTGACTTTCGACCATCATTTGTCAGCTGTGACCAGGGGGGCATTTGCCCAGGTTCGCCTGGTCCGCCAGTTACGACCCTACCTGAACCAGGAGGCCCTCGCAACAGTCACTCGAGCCCTTGTGATCTCTAGGCTGGAATACTGCAATTTGCTCTACATGGGGCTGCCCTTGAAGTGCATCTGGCGACTGCAGTTAGTTCAGAATGCAGCTGCGCAAGTGATAGTGGGCGCACCGCGGTTTGCCCACATAACACCCATCCTCCGCGAGCTGCACTGGCTACCTGTTGATCTCCGGGTGCGCTTCAGGTTACTAATGACCACCTATAAAGCTCTCCATGGTAGTGGATCTGAGTACTTGAGAGACCGCCTCCTGCCGATTACCTCCCTCAGACCAATTAGATCGCACAGACTGGGCCTCCTCCGAATTCCATCCGCCAGTCAATGTCGACTGGCGACTACGCGGAGGAGAGCCTTTTCTGTAGCAGCTCCGACCCTGTGGAACGACCTCCCCGTCGAGATTCGCACCCTCACCACCGTACAGACCTTCCGCACAGCCCTCAAGAACTGGCTATCCCGTCAGGCCTGGGGATAAGTTCCTAACTCGCCCCACCTGAGTGTTGAATGTTGAATGCAAGTTGTGTTTTTATTGTCTTATTTTATTCACCTACTGTTTTTGTTTTTGTATTTGCACCCCCCCCCCCTTTTTGATTGTAAGCCGCCCTGAGTCCCCTCATGGAAAAGGGCGGCCTATAAATTCCAATAAAATACTAAAAAAATACTAAAAAAAATATTTGACTACAGTTATTTAAACATCCTTCATCCTTAAATATACCAAGATTCAACCCATAACCACATGCTGGCATTTCATTTACTTATTTGTAAAATCCTCCATTAACATTAAGTCCTCGTATCCTGTTTTAGCAAAACATCCATAATATTTAATACCAAAGTTTTCTAATCCTCCATGTATATAATTTATTATCATTATCCTTTCTTTATTTAACTATATCCTATATCATAGCATTTCCCCCCCTATTAGTTAAAATTTAACTGTATATAGTTTTGTTGGAACTGAGCGGTGGAAGCAGTGGTGGTATTCAGCTGGTCTGGAACGGTTTCTAAGCCATGTGCATGTGTGCGAGCCGCGCGTGCAAGCAAAGCACATGCATGGAAGGCCGCACACATGCATGGAAGGCCGCACACATGCATGGAAGGCCGGTGGTATACTGTAATTATGTGAAACCCACCTCTGCGAACAAGCGAAGCAAATCTTCATCTGTGCAAAAATGGCATCTTGGCACAGCACAAAACCACCACCCCCCTTTCCAACTGCAATTACAGCTACAATTGAGCCCAACATTTCTGTTGCTGAGTGAGACAGTTGTTAAGTGAATCTTTCCCCATTTTACAACCTTTCTTGCCATTGTTGTTAAGAGAATCACTGCAGCTGTTAAGTTAGTAACATGGTTGTTAAGTGAATCTGGGTCCCCCATTGAGTTTGCTTGCCAGAAAATGCAAATGTCATAAATGCAAGTCAGTTGCCCATTGATCAGAATTCAGATGGTTGGCAATTGACTCGTATTTATGACATTTGCAGTTTCTGGCGAACAAAAGTCAATGTGGAATCCAGATTCATTTAAACAACCATGTTACTAACTGGATGCTGCAGTGGTCGTAGGTATGAAAACCAGCCATAAGTCAATTAACGGCTGTAAACCTAGGACTACCTACATCTGGATGCTCCTTCACAGACTGCCCCTTGCAAGCAGAAAGCTAGTGCTTCAAGATCATACTTTGCTAGCGATGAGCCAGATATCTTGAAAAACTAATTTTCCATAGCCATACGTGTCTTTGATGTTTTGCAAGCGAGGCAGGTACAAATATCTTCATAATTACTGGAAGCCAAACAAAATCCAGTAATGAGATCAATTAACCCACAGCCTTATCAACTTTAATAATTATATGTTTGATAGATACGCAGCCTGTTGGAACTAGTATCCTCCTTGAAAATAATACCTCTTTTTAATCTTGTCCACAGGGGGGGAAAGATACCTTGAGGGAATGAAGGTGTAGTGCTCTTTTCTCTCTCTTCTCTTTTCAAGGTATTTTATTTTGTTCGTACAGACCATGCCCATGATGGTGAACCTATGGCACGCTTGCCACAGGTGGCACATGGAGCCCTGTCTGCAGGCATGAGAGCCATCGCCCCAGCTGAGCTCCACTCCACACGCGTGTGCACCTCCAGCCGCCCAGCTGATTTTGGGGCCTCTGTCACACATGCGGGGGATGTGAACACATGTGGAGGGCAGCGGGGGGGGGGTGTCACATGCGCATGTGCGGGGGAACACAGGAGTGTGTAGCATGCCCCCTGTCTTGTGCATCATTTCTGGTCCCAGGGGGCTTCAGGGAGGCCTGCTAGTCCCAAAACGGAGTGCGGGGGGATGCACATGCACAGGGGAGTGGGGCGCATGTGTGTGACATGTGTGCATTGCACTATGGATGTGGGCATATGTGTGCGCTATCGTGTGTATGCGCACTTTTGGCACACGAGGGCAAAAAGGTTAGGCATCACTGGACTACGCCATGAATTCATAAGGAATTAGTTCCGGCAACTCTGGCTTTTCTTTGCCATTGGGGGGCTTCTCTTGGAGGGGCAGGCTGGCATTTTAACTAAAACCAAGTTTCCTTTCCCTTTGCTTCCTTTCCCTCCCTTTCATTGCAAAAAACTCTCTTTGCTCCTAGGATGCTTAACGTGTTCAAGGCGCACATTGATTCTCTTTGCAAGGATCTTGCCTGTAACCTTCTTGTTCACAATAATGCCCACAGCATGCTGAGTAATGTTATATACCCATGATGGCAAACCTATGGCACGCCTGCCACAGGGGGCACGCAGAGCCATTCCTGAAGGCACGCGAGGCATTGCCCGGGCCAGCTCCAGCGCGCATGCGGGCGTTGGCGAGCTTATTTTCGGCCTTTATTTTCAGCCATTTTTCTCTCTCTGGAAGGGCAAAAAAACCACCCAATGTGCAAACCGGAAGTCTGTTCCAGAACTTCCGGTTTGCCCGTCGGGCCGTTTTATTCCCCCACACGGAGGCTGCAGGGGGCAAAAACCATCCCAATACGCCTCCCGGAAGTCCGGAAGCTTCAGTGAGGCCTGCATGCATACGTGCAGGATTGCTGGGGGTTATACGGGCATGTGTGTGTGTGGGATGGACGCATGTGCGGGGCAAAGCATTGCACTATGGGTGTGGGCACATCACACGTGACACACACACACACACACGCGACCCCCGCTTTTGGCACACCTCAACAAAAAGATTTGCCATCACTGTTATATACTCTTTCGGTCTTGCCATGGTAACATTTGTGGGTTATGCCTTTTTGAACTGTCCCCGTGCCCTTAATACCCACAATATCAGCCTTCTTCTAGATTTGCATGTAGGAAGCAAGATGTCGCCTGCCATGTTTGCGAAAGGGTTTTTGAGAACATATAACACGTCCCTCTCCTCTTTCCCTTTGTGTTTGTCATCTTGAGCGATGGCGTCCACAGGCCAAAAACAAAAAACCCAGGTATAGCACTCTTAATTCATTTACCTTTCCACACCACAGGTAACACACTTGGTTGGTCTTGAGAAGAAAGACATCGTTGGAGTTGAGAGAGGATGCTCGGGCCGGGACCTCAACCGTTTTGGTGTTGAATTCATTGGTCCCTCTCACTTGGAAGAGCTGGACACCTGCTTCGGGCTCTGCCTTCTCACCACGACTGACGCCTCCCTAGAAAAGTCAACCCGATGATGAATAGCAATAGCAATAGCAGTTAGACTTATATACCGCTTCATAAGGCTTTCAGCCCTCTCTAAGCGGTTTACAGAGTCAGCATATTGTCCCCAACAACAATCTGGGTCCTCATTTTACCCACCTCGGAAGGATGGAAGGCTGAGTCAACCTTGAGCCGGTGAGATTAGAACCGCCGAACTGCAGATAACAGTCAGCTGAAGTGGCCTGGAGTACTGCACCCTAACCACTGCACCACCTCGGCTCTTCTGATGAAATATGGTGACCCACAACCAAACATTGTAAGTGCCGAAAAGATGGATGCTGTACGATGCTTTCCCCCAACGAGATGGAAACGGGAGTGTTGTAAATCAGAGGTGGGGAACTAATCCCCGTTTTATGACTTGTGGATTTCAACTCCCAGAATTCCATGCGGGCTCAGGTATTCTGGGAGTTGAAGTCCACAAGTCATAAAAGGTCCATAGTTCCACACAGCTGTGATGAACTCCATCCCACGAGGCAAAGGAAATCCCTAAGAGAGACCATTCTGATCAACATCTGCATAGCTTCAAGCCACAAGGTTGAGGAACACCGGTATCCCCAATAAGCTGTTGCTTCCTACCCAACAAAGTAAACAAGATCAGTCACCTTATTCCCAGCAACAAAACAGCATCTATGTAAATGACAGGATACGCCATCCACATGTTTTGGGCAACAGTGTAGGAAGTTAAAACCCACCCCTCTCCTAGAAAAATGAAATATCCTGGGGAATATTTAAAAAGGCAGAATATTATATTTCCCTGGATGAGAAAAGGGAGAAACATGTTTTAAGGACAAGGTAGCTCCTTGCGGCTCCCTGCCCCCTCCCCACCTTTGTCAAAGAGCCATTAAAACCTGAACTAGTCTGTTCTACATAACAAAGGTGAGATTAGCCTACATAAACTCACCACAAGGCACCTGGGAAAATTACATCAGCCAGCAAGGCATTCAAATTTGGACTCAAAGCACAGCCTAGAGAGTTGCCCCTGCATGGCCCCACAGGAATCTGACAACCAATCAGAATACAAGATCAAGATCAAAGGACAGAGAGGGCATGAAGCCAGGGACTTTCAGGATCTCTGCCTCTTATTTTCTTCTTCACCCAACATCTGGAAGCATCTGATCCCCCTTTTTTCTGTTCAGGAGTTCAATGTCCACCATTAAACCATCTTTCCAAGCAGCCTCCATGTTTCCAGTGTCTTTTCCCCCCACTTGGAACTGAACCCAGATGGGACATTTCTTCCAACCATAGTCTACCAGAGATGAAAAGAGAAGCAAAGGAAGGCTCATCTTCTGTAACACGAAGGTCTTGCAAAGACCGTTTGTACCTCATAAATGATCAAATTTCCTTTGAAGATAGCCAGGAAGTGACGGGGCTCCTTCCCCATTGTCACTCGGACCTGGACTGGCTCATCCCCATATTTCCTGTCCAGCTCCACAGCATTGATAGCGCAAGCCGTAACTTCGTCCACTGAAGCATGGCGGCCCTAGAGAGGAAGAGATTGAATTGGAACTCTCTTTTCCAAGGGCCAAAGAAGGAGCAAAAAAAATGGCCAGTTGTCCGGAGTTTGAGAATTGTCAGGAACACATAGAAGAAGTTAAGAAGATCCGCTGAATCGAGCCAAGGTCCATTACTGGCCAGCATTCAGTTTCTTCATCTAGATCAATGTTTCTCAACCTTGGCAACTTGAAGATGCCTGGACTTCAACTCCCAGAATTACCCAGCCAGGCTGGGGAATTCTGGGAGTTGAAGTCCAGGCATCTTCAAGTTGCCAAGGTTGAGAAACACTGATCTAGATGTTCCTTGATTGCTCCCAAGGAGAAAACCTTTGGTCCTTCAAACTAAGGAAGACCTATGACCACCATGATGGCGAACCTATGGTATGCATGCCATAGGACGCACTGCAGAGCCCTCTCTGCAGGCACCCGAGCCATCGCCCGGTTCCACTGCACATACACGCACACCTCTGCTGGCCAGATGATTTTTGGGTCTCTGCTGCTGATCGGGAGACACGCTCATATGCGCAGGGGCATAAGGGTCACTCACGTGGGGGGGGGACACACACATGGGGGTGGGGTTCAGCACCCTCCCACCCTGTGGCCCGTTTTTTGTCTCAGGAGGCTTCAGGGAGGCCTGCTAGGCCCAAAATGGGCTGTGGGGAGATGCAGTGACCCCCCACAGTCCATTTATGGTCTCAGGAGGCTTCAGGGAGGCCTGCTAGGCCCAAAATGGGCCGTGGGGAGGTGCAGAGCCCCCCACAGTCCAATTTTTGTCCTGGAAAGCTGCAGAGAGGCCTGCTAGGCCCAAAATGCTAGGCCCAAAACAGGCCGGGGGAGAGGTTGCGTGCTCATGCGCGGGAGGAGCATGGAGGAGTGTCACGCCCATATTGCATTAGCCATCACTGACCTATGAAGACACCTATTGGTCCTCTGGAACAGGCTGCCCCAAACTGGAGATAAACTCAAACTCTTCAAAACTCATCGACCTGACTTCTCTAAATTTACCATTATTGTCCTTTAAGGTCAGGGATCATCAACTTATCTCATGTCTAATTATGGTTAATTATGCGCTGAGTGAAGAAAAAAAACATTAGTCTTCAACTTTAGGGTCATTTATTTAATAACTATTCGGAGTTACGACAGTTGTAAAAAAGTTATTTACAACCCATCTTCAAAATTATGACTGTTGCACCATCTCGGTGGTGATGTGATGTAGGAATAGCAGTAGAGCACTGAGGATGGAGTCAAAAGAGGAACCAGCCTAGAATTTCTACATTGCCATAAACAGACCAAATCCCTTTTGAATTCTGCTAAACCTTACTTAGTGCTAAAAGAGAGCTATTCATTAGCTGACTAGATTCCGGCATGTGGAATAAATCAGTTTAATGTGTGGCCCCAATCATAACGTGATCATGGTTTGGGCAGTTGGCTCACGCTTATGATGTGAGTGTTTTGTGACCTTCACAGCTGGCTTCCAACAAGCAAAGTCAATGAGGGAAGCCAGATTTGCTAAACATATTTGCAATTTGTTCAATGACTGCAGTGATTTGCTTAAAAGCCCATAGTATAATACAGTTTGGTCACATGATAATTTGCTTAACAACCACATTACTTATCAACTGAAATTCTGGCCCCCAACTGAGATGCAAATTGGGGATTGTCTGTATTTTATTTTGCCTCTTCTAAATCTCTTTCCAATAAGAACTCAAGAGTAGCTTTGCTAGATCATACCAAATCATTTCTAGTCACCAACACGTGTATGGAAATTCTCAACCATCCAAGTTATGGGGTCCCCAAACTTGGCAACTTTTAAGACTTGTGGACTTCAATTCCCAGAATTCTCCAGCTGTTGAAGTCCACAAGTCTTAAAGTTGCCAAGTTTGGGGACCTCTGATCCAAGTCATGCTTGTCCCAAAGGTGTTTTTCCTTGAAGACATTCTGAAGATGCTTCTTGGATGAGAAGCAAAACATCTTCCAGGAAAAACAAAGTCCAGTTGTCTTTTTTTTTTAAGCACCTTTGAGATGTCCTATTTTAACATTTTGTTTCTCACAGTAACTACCCTGATGCTTCTGAGTGCTGGTAGGCAAGAAATGAAGGTGGACATCTATTTTCTTCCCACTAGTGTTCCTCTACATCCAGCATCTGGAGGCAGGTAACCCCTAAACTGGAGGTATTATGGGGTCTTCAACACTCATAGACCTCAACTGACCTGCCTGTTATGAATGTATCAATTGTCACCGTATCACTAGCCACATCTTGTGGTCCTGAACTCCATGAGTTGATTTTAAACTTTCTTTTGTCTATTCTCAATGTTCTCTCAAATGTCAACATATGACACCCACACCCACCCACCCACACAGTTGTGGGGTTTCAAAAAGGAATGGAAAGCTTCACCTTGTACTATTCATTCAAGCTAGGCATGATTTTATGAGTAGAGAAAGAAACATGGATATATTTTGGCAAGAAGATAATTACCATATTTTTCAGAATATAAGACACACCTTTTTCCCTCAAAAAAGAGGGTGAAAATCTGGGTGCATCTTATACACTGAATACAGCATTTTTGGCCCCTTGAAACCCCACCCACTTCATCAAAATGGCCCTGAATAGTCTTTAGGAGGCTTTGAGGGTGCTCCTGGGGGCTGGGGAGGGCAGAAATGACCAAAAAATGGGCTTTTTTACTTATTTTTGCCCCCCCCCAGCCCCCAGGAGCACTCTAAAATCGTCTCTAAAAAGGCTATGCATGCCCTTTTTGGGGGGATGGGCCCGTTTTTGGGAGGTCTGCAGAGTGCAAAAACTTTTTTTTTAAATTTGCCTCTTCAAAATCTTGGTGCGTCTTATATTCCAAAAAATACGGCATGTCCCTTGGTATCAAGCATTAGCCAATTTGATTCTGACCAGAGCCTTGAATCCTGTGATCTCAGCTTTAAGCCGATCCCAAGACTGGTAACCATCTAAAAAATAGTAGACGAATATATCATCTGGGCTACAATCCTTCCACCATCACAACTATTTTTTTTACTTACCTGCCACATGTAGATAATGTAATGAGGTCGGCCTGACTTCGTGTAGGTGTACAAGACCAGGTAAGCGTCACCTCCATAAAACTGGCCATAAGTCTTGGGGTTAACGGGAACCATCTCGCAATTCTCAATCCGCCATACCTGAAACAAACCCCAGATGCAGTATTCACACAACATGAACAACAGGTGCATTCAAAACGGGCAATTATTACCAGACAAATGGCTAAAGAAGGAAGAATAGAATAGCAGAGTTGGAAGGGACCTTGGAGGTCTTCTAGTCCAACCCCCTGCCTAGGCAGGAACCCTACACCACTTCAGACAAATGGCTATCCAACATCTTCTTAAAGATTTCCAGTATTGGGGCATTCACAACTTCTGGAGGCAACTCCTGTTCCACTGATTAATTGTTCTAACTGTCAGGAAATTTCTCCTCAGTTCTAAGTTGCTTCTCCCATTGATTAGTTTCCACCCATTGCTTCTTGTTCTACCCTCAGGTGATTTGGATTGGACTTATTTGATCTCCCGCCTCATGATTTCCATCTGGCACCCAGCCCGTTCAAATAACTAACGTCTAATTATTTTTAGAGAAAACTATATTTTTACAGAGACACACAGTCCTTTCGGAATTGAAGTTCTTGGCGGAGGTGACCGACAGTCATAATCATGTCCAGCTGAATGAATTCAGAAGCCTTCGGTCAGCTGGGATTGAGGCCACATGGTCTTTTCTTGATACCGGAGTCTTTTCTAAAAGGAGGGAGCCCAACATCCCTCACGGGTGAGAATTGGTCCTCTGAACAGGACCTGGAAGTAGGAATATCCATCACCAGGTTGGTCTAGTGCAGTGATGGCAGACTTTTTCCACCTCGGGTGTCACCCCCATAACTTAATGCCCCCCTGTGCCGTTTCCCCTGCACATGCACACATGACCCCCCCCCCCTGCTGCCCCAAGCATGTGCGTACAGCTTTCTTGGAGCCTAGGGAGGGTGAAAACGGCTTCCTCCACCCCCTGGAGTCCCCCCAGAGGCCGGAAACGGCCCATTTTTTGACTTCTAGTGGGCCCACTAGGTCCGTTTTTCACCCTCCCCAGGCCCCAGAGGCTTGGGAAGGGTGAAAAATGGCCCAACACGCAAAGTGGAAGTTTGGGAACTGACTTCTGGGTTGCCCATTGGGCCGTTTTTCTCTTTCTGGAGGATTCAGGAGGCTTCCTTGAAGGTTCCGGAGGGCGAAAACAGCCCAACGCAAAAACCAGAAGTCCGTTCCCAAACTTCCAGTTTGCGTATTGGGTGGTTTTTCGCCCTCCAGTGGACAAAAAATGGCTGAAAATCAAGGCCGAATATCAGCTGGCCAGCTGGAGCTGACAGGCCAACATGGGTCCAGTGGTTAAGGCACCAGGCTGGAGACTAAGTGACTATGACAGTGGTGGGTTGCAGGCAGTACGGCCTGGTACAGGCATACCGGAGCCTGCCCGGAGCACCGGATACCATTCCGGTACAGTGCTCCGGAGGGTCCATCCGCCCTCCGGAGCGCCTTACCTGTCTTTTAAGGCTTCCACGCTTGCCGAGTACAGTGCCTGTGTGCCACTCCGCAGAGCAGCTGGAGCACCACGGATGCTCGTGGAGACGCTAAGGCGCATGCGCGCTGCACGCATCCATGTGAACGCTGCCGGGCTGATCCGGAACCCACCACTGGACTATGAGTTTAAGTCCCACCTTAGGCAGGAAAGCCAGCTGGGTGAATTTTTCGGGCACCAAACCAGGAAACCCACCCCCACCCCTCTTTCCATCTGTTGCTTCTCGTCCTGCCTTCAGGCGCTTTGGAGAACAAGTGGGCGTCCTATTCTTTGGGGCAGCTCCTCAGATATTGGGATATTGCTATCATGTCCTTGACTGTTTTCGATGCAGTACTTCTTGCCTTGCCTTGTAAGTTAAGGATATATCTATATCTGGGAGAGCGAAAAAGCTCTCCCACCTCCACTTTGCCAGAAGACTAATGAACGATGCCGCTGGCCTGGTGAACCTCCCTTAGGGTGTCCTGCTCTCAGGCTGGCCTCTTGCAAACAAAAACACTTTCTGGATTGCCCAGGAGAGCTGCAGTCCCAGAAGACCATCTTGGACCAAGGCCAAGGGGAAGGAGGATGCCAAAGGTGGAAAGAAACAGACTGGCAGCTGCTCAGCTTGTTAAATCAGACTACTGCAGAACATGCCAGATGTCAGATGGCCTCAGGGGAGAAGATGCCATATGGGTCATCCTGTCTAGCACACCCCCTTATGGGTAGTCCTTGACTTACAACAGTTCATTTAGTGACCCTCTGAAGTTGCAACGGAACTGAAAAACAAGTGATTTACGACTGTTTTTCATTATGTATGACCAGGGGTGAAATCCAGCAGGTTCTGACAGGCTCTGGAGAACCTGTAGTGGAAATTTTGAGTAGTTCGGAGAACCGGCAAATATCACCTCTGGCTTGCCCCAGAGTGGGGTGGGAATGGAGATTTTGCAATATCTTTTCCCCTGGAGTGGGGAGGGCATGGGGATTTTGCAGTATCCTTCCCCTGGAGTGGGGAGGGAATGGAGATTTTGCAGTATCCTTCCCCTGGAGTGGGGAGGGAATGGGGATTTTGCAGTATCCTTCCCCTGGAGTGGGGAGGGAATGGGGATTTTGCAGTATCCTTCCCCTGGAGTGGGGAGGAATGGGGATTTTGCAGTATCCTTCCCCTGGAGTGGGGTGGGAATGGGGATTTTGCAGTATCCTTCCCCTGGAGTGGGGAGGGAATGGGGATTTTGCAGTATCCTTCCCCTGGAGTGGGGAGGAATGGGGATTTTGCAGTATCCTTCCCCTGGAGTGGGGTGGGAATGGAGATTTTGCAGTATCCTTCCCCTGGAGTGGGGAGGGAATGGGGATTTTGCAGTATCCTTCCCCTGGAGTGGGGAGGGAATGGGGATTTTGCAGTATCCTTCCCCTGGAGTGGGGAGGGAATGGAGATTTTGCAGTATCCTTCCCCTGGAGTGGGGAGGGCATGGGGATTTTGCAGTATCCTTCCCCTGGAGTGGGGAGGGAATGGAGATTTTGCAGTATCCTTCCCCTGGAGTGGAGAGGGAATGGGGATTTTGCAGTATCTTCCCCTGGAGTGGGGAGGGCATGAGAATTTACAACATCCTTCCCCTGGAGTGGGGAGGGAATGGGGATTTTGCAGTATCCTTCTCCTGCCACGCCCACCAAGTATGATGGTTGCAGTGGCCGGGGAATTCTGGGCGTTGAAGTCCTCCAGGCTTAAAGTTGTCAAGGTTAGAGACTTAGAATGTACTCTGTAGAGATTAATTTTCTTTGTCATGAATCTTTTTGTTTAAAAACTTATTTTATATATAAGGTTATCATAAATAATTATAATTAATTATAATAGGCTACAGTTCCCATTGTCATTTTGTTCTGTTATTCTTGTCAGTCATATTCCCTAATAAATAAATGATCACAGTTTTTTAAGTTAATGGTACAGAACAGTTATTTCTTCTAAAAGGCAAAAACATTATAAATGATCCTTGACTTACAGCATTTCATTTAGTGACTGTTCATTTGTGACCATTGCATATTAAAAAATGGGACTTACAACCACTCCTTGCACTTACTGTAGGGAAAGCGGGATTCACTTAAGGACCGCATGGTTCACATAACAAAAAGGTCACAAAATTTGATTGCAACTCATTTCGCAAGAGCCTGGCTTAACAACAGAAGTTCTGCTGTCGTGGTTGTAAGTCAAGAACTTTAAATATCCCACCTCAATTTTCCCAGAGGCATCGTCGGCCATTCTCTCTTCAGCGGCCACTTCTGGTGACATGTACAATTGAGTGATGTCAAATTTCACTTGGTCTATTTTGGCTGCACATAAGACAAGAATACACAACTTCAACAAAGCAGGCCCTTGGAAAATTTTCTTTCTCTTTTAATTAAACATTTTTATTGTTTTATATCACAAATTCGATTTCTGTATTGAACGGTGTGTTTTCTAGGTGTCCAATGTGTTAAAATATAAACATCATCATAATCATTATAATCTTGTACCTGTAAACATATTATGCGATAATATCAATCATTATTGAAAAGTATAAGGTAAAGGTTCCCCCTAGAACATTGTATGTGCTAGTCGTTCCTTACTCTAGGGGGCGGGGTTCATCTCCATTTCAAAGCCGAAGAGCCAGCGCTGTCCGAAAATGTCTCCGTGGTCATGTGGCTGGCATGACTCAATGCCGAAGGCGCACAGAACACTGTTCCTTCCCACCAAAGGTGGTTCCTATTTTTCTACATACATTTTTACGTGCTTTCGAATTGCTAAGTTGGCAGAAGCTGGGATAAGTAATGGGAGCTCACACCTTTACGCGGCGCTAGGGATTCGAACTGCTGAACTGCCAACCTTTCTGATCAACAAGCTCAGGCATCTTAGCCACTGAGCCACCATGTCACTTCATTGAAAAGTATACTATCTTCCATTATAATATCAATTACCCTTATTTTTCAGAGTCTCCCCCCTAAAAAAGAATGAAAATTTGGGTGCGTCTTATACACTAAATGTAGCTCCACCCGCCCACCCACCAGCCCCAAACCTTTGGCCTCTGCCTCCCAGCAATTTACCTCCTTGCAGCAAAGTGGAGCTTGTGGAGGCTTCAATAGTCTATAATAATCCCTGCAGCCTGAAACAGCTGATGATGGGAGAAATTGAAAGTGAAACTTGCTGTTTGCTCCACTTGGCAAATTGCTGGGAGGCAGATTCTTTTTTCTTGTGCTAATCAGACTGTTTGCTGTTTGCTGCAAGGAGGGAAGTCAATAACAATAAATGCCTATAGAATGCTCAAATTGTTAGACTTATTTTTTAAAGACTGCTTTATTATTGTTCTAGAAAGCTTAACAAAATGAAGAAGCTTTTTAAAATAAATGCTTAATCTGAAGAGGCCCAGTGCTATTGTATCTTCTTTTAAATGGCAAAGACTAACTATACTCCCAGAAAGCACATCAATTTTAACAATTCATCTCCACCCTAGGAGCCTTCCAGGCAGAAAACCATCTGTCTTCCAGTTAGTCTGTCTGCATCTATCTATCTATCTATCTATCTATCTATCTATCTATCTATCTATCTATCTATCTATCTATCTATCTATCTATCTATCTATCTATCTATCTATCTATCTATCTATCTATCTCTCTATCTATCTCTCTATCTATCGATCTATCAATCGATCTATCATCTATCTCTATCACCATGTTTTTCCCCTTTTCACTTTGGTCATGGATCTGCCTATCTCTATCAAGATCACCTTCCTTAAGGCTCGGGGGTGGGCTGGGGAGGCACCAAATGCCTCCTTTGATGTTCCCCTTCCCGATTCTCTCTGCTGGGTTGACTCTTTAAAAATTGGGAAGGTGGCCATGTTCTTTTCTGCTATGTTTTTTTGCTTTTCAACATCCCAGTTTAGTCCACAGTTGTGGAAGTGGTCTCCAACCTTTGTGGATTGGCGGCCCAGCTTTTTTTTGCGGGGGGGGGGGGGAGAAAGGGAATCTGGGCTACATGAGTGGCAGACTGGCACACATTTGTGTGTGTGTGTGTGTGTGTGTGTGTGTGTGTGTGTGTGTGTGTGTGTGTGTGTAGAGCTCCATTCACAGAAGAGGGAATAGAAGACTTCGGGGTGCCATTCACACAAGTGGATCTGTACATGTATATCTGCCAACCTCTTTCATGGGACAGTTCCAAATAGACCACGGCCCAGTAAGGGGCCAAAGCCAGGGGGTTGGGGACCCCCTTTCTATAGGATTTCCTGGTCATCCCCGCCCTATATAAACTAGGCCCTGATGAGCTTTTGCAAGATCAGCCCAGATTGGCTGATGCTATCATTTGCTGGAGCAAAACCATGGCATTGGGAGAAAATCCCCTCCCCCTCTCCCCCATGGGGATTAAAATAAATGTCAGGTGTGGAGTGGGTTAGGACCTTCCTCCATCTCACCAATTTTGCCGAGAGAGTAGGCTTTGCCAAGGCCTTGGGTGGCGTATTTGTCCATCCACTTCTGGAAAAGCTGTTTAAACATGGCGGATTCTGCTCCATCATTTACGACTTCTACGTTCGTAGACGAAGGGTAACCTTTGGCTTGGATGAAGCCCTAGGAAGATTCCAACCCAGAGATAGGGGGGAGAGAGAGAGAAAAGAGAGAGTGGAGAGAAAGAGAGAGAGAAAAGAGAGAGAGAAGAAAGAGAAAAGAGAGAGAGAGAAGAGAGAGGGGGAGAGAGAAAGAGTAAAGAGAGAGAGAAGAAAGAAAGAGAGAGGGAGGGAAAGAGAGAGAGAAGAGAGAAGAAAAAGGGAGGGAGAGAGAAAGAGGAGAGAAAAAAGAGAAAAAAGAGGGGGAGAGAGAAAGAGAAAAGAGAGAGAAGAAAGAAAGAGAGGGAGGGAAAGAGAAGAGAGAAAAGAAAGGGGGAGAGAGAAAGAGAAAAGAAAGAAGAAAGAGAGGAAGGAAAAGAGAAAGAAAAGAGAGAGTAGAGAAAGCGAGAGAGAGGAGAGAGAAAAGAGAGAAGAAAGAGAAAAGAAAGAGTGGGAGAGGGGGGTTATTAATTTATTAACTGCAATGATTCACTTAACAACTGTGCCAAGAATGGTAATAAAATACGACAAAATTCACTTAACAAACCAACTTACAACAGAATCTAGACTCGGTTGTGGTCGTAAGCCAAGGACTATCTGTACTTGCTATGCTCTTATCCTCCTTACAAACCTGTGAGGTAGGCCCCAGGAGAGAATCATTATTTCCATGAGCAGAAATTCAAATTCAATGCTCCATGTTACACGCATAAAGTTATTTCCGTCCTCTCCCTGACAAATCTCCAGTAATTGCATTTGTCTGATTTCTACCTGCATATTTCTGCTGATTCACATGCTAATTTTTTTAAAAAAAATGTAGAATACAAATTAATACGTTTCTTAAGAGTATTTCAGCATATCACTTACCACTGCCCGACTAAAAGCAGCATTTTTTTCTTCCTTGCTGGACTCTCTTCCTCTCCAGACATAGATTTTCAAACCTCCCTGGTCTATAATGTGACAATCCTAGAGAAGGAGAAGGGGAAGAAGGAAGAAGAAGGGAGACAGGAAGAGATAAGAGAAGATGGACATGGAGGAGAAGGAGATAGTCAATGAGAAGAGGAGAAGGATAAGATAAACAATGAGGAGAAAGAGAAGAAAAAGATAGACAAGAAGGAGAAATTGACAAAGGAGAAAGTGATATGAGAAGACGAAAACAGAGGAGAAAATGAACAAGGAGAAGATAAACGAGGAGGAGGAGGAAAAAGACAATGAGAAGGAGGAGGAGAAGGAGAAGATAGATAAAGAGGAGAAGGAAAAGGAGAAGATTGACAAAGTGAACAAGAAGAAATAAATAATGTGTAGAAGAAAACAAGGAAGGAGAAGATGGACAAGGAGAAGATAAATGAGGAGGAGGAGGAGGAGGAAAAAGACAATGAGAAGAAGGAGGAGAAGACAGATAAAGAGGAGAAAGAGAAGAAGAAGATTGACAAAGCAAACAATTAGAAGTAGATAGACAATGTGAAGAAAAAAACAGGGAAGGAGAAGATAAACAAAGGAGAGAAAAAGAAGGCAATAGACAAGGAAGAGAAGAAGAAGATAGGCACGCAGGAAAAGATTCACCAGAAGGACAAGGAGAAGGTGATAGACAATGGGGAGGAGGAGAAGATTGACAAGGAAGAGAAGAAGATAGACAAGTGGGAGGAGGAGAAGAAGGTTGACAAAGCGAACAAGGAGAAGTAGATAGACCACGAGCAGAAGAAAACAGGGAAGGAGAAGATAAACAAAGAGGAGGGAAAAAAAGAGATAGACAAAGAAGATAAGATTGACCAGGAGGACAAGGGGAAGTAAAGAGATAGACAATGAGAAGAAAGAGGAGGAGGAGATAGACAAGGAGGAGGAGGAAGAGAAAGAAAAGGGGGGGGGGAAACAGATAAGGGAAGGGAAAAGGAGGGGAAGGAAAGGGGAGAAAAATAACACAGGATTTCAGCCAAAGATTCCCAGATCAGAACTGATCTCTTTTACATTGAAATGTCCCTTCTGTGGAGCAGCCGAGCCAAACAATACCAGCTCAGCGGTGGCATCTCTTCTTTACCTCGTGACTCAGGAGGTCTTGAGTGAGAGGCCGGGTTGCAATTTCTTGAACCACGAGATCTTTGCCATTTTCATACACACTGCAGGTAGAAACGGGCAATGTAAATATTTAGGTTTAGTTTAGGTTTATTATATTTATATGCCGCCCTTCTCCCAAGGACTCAGGGCGGCGAACAACATTAAAAGAAACATATAATACAAAAGTTAAAAAAAAAAATTAAATAGAATATCCCAAACAAATCCTATTGGAATTGACAATAACATTTTTTTTTAAAAAAAAATTAAAATTAAAATTAACAGTGATCAATAATTTATTTTGTTTTGTTCAGGCCAGGCTGGCTTGCTGGAAAAGCCAACTTTTTAGGGCGCGTTGGAAGGACCGGAGGTCGGGGATTATACGAAGCTCCGGGGGCAGCTCATTCCAGCTATTTAAATATTTTTATTTAAAAAAAACCCTTTCTTCATATATTTCTACCTCACTACATTAAGGAGCAAGCAATTAATCAGAAGAGAGTTGGAAGGGACCTCGGGGGGGGTCTTCTAACCCAGCCCCCTGTTCAAGGAGGAGACCCTATACCAGTGATGGGGAATCTTTTTTTGGCTCGCGTGCCAAAAGCTTGAAAATGTGGGGGTGTGTGTCATGCATGGGCATGCCACATCCATAATGCTATGCGCACGACCCCAGAGCGCATGTGTGCACAACCAGCACTCCCTCCCATTTTTGGCGTGCTTTGTTTCACCCTCCCCTGGCTCCAGAGGCTTTATAGGCGCCTGGGTAGGGCGAAAACAGCCTTCCCACCCCCGAGGCCCTCCGGAGGCTTTAGGAGCTTCCCCGAAGCCTCCGGAGTGCGAAAAACCGGCCCTACGGGCAAACCAGAAATTTGGGGACGGACTTTTGGTACGTTCCGGCGAAAAATGGCCTCAAAACAAGGCTGAAGTTAGCTGGCCAGTGCGCGCATGTGCGCTGGCCAGCTGATAGGGCAACGTCTCATGTGCCCTGATAAATGGCTCTGTGTTCCACCTGTGGCAGGCATGTCATAGGTTCACTATCATGGCCCTATACCATTTCAGACAAATGCCTGTGCAATCTCTTCTTAAAAGCCTCTGATAATGGAAAAGAACCACAACTTCTGGTGGCAAGCTGTTCCATTGGTTAATTGTCCTCACGGTTAGGAAGTTCCTCCTTCATTCCGGGTTGCTGATCTCCTGGATTAGTTTCCATCCTTCTTCTCTTGCCTTCTGGTGCTTTGGAAAATAAGTTGTCCCCCCCCCCCCTTCTCTGTGGCCGCCCCTCAAACCTCTCCAGGTTTGTGAACAATGGGAACTTACTGGTAAAGGCGGACATTGCCTTTTTGCTGTTCATCGGCTTTTTCATCCGGTAACGGTTCTCTGATCTCGCGGTTCCTCTCCCCCAGCGTCGCCTTCATGATCTGCATAAGCTCCGGGCTGTCCTTCTCGTTGTCGATGACGGCAATTTGGGCCCGTCCGCCTCTCTCGCCATCCCGGATGCTTCGTGCCAAGATCATTCCCTGGTCAAGGGTGATAAGACCAAAACCATGCAGACCACAAGCCATTCCAGCGTGATTACAGTTACAGTCCTTGACTTACGAACTTATTTGTTTAGTGACTGTTCGGAGCTATAAGGGCGTGAAAGAAAATGAAGCTTACGGTTGTTTTACGATTGTTCAAGCAACCTCGTAGTGACAGTGGTTGAACTTCGGATGCTTGACAAGTTTTTATAGCGGCTTAAGTAAAGATTCGTGATCGTTTTGTGAGGCATCAAGTTGAAACCAAGTCTTTTTAGTCTTCGTTTTTAAATTTTTTTACAAGGGCCTGTTGCATTGGATCTCTCTATAACTTACAAAATTTGTGCAAAATACTCCATCCTCTTAATAATGCATTATATCAGGCATGAAATCATCTTACCATTGCTACCGATTTGAAACAGGGAGCATGTGTGTGTGTGTGTGTGTGTGTGCGCGCGCGCACGCGCACGCACTTGCTTTGCTCACGTGCAGCACTTCTGTGCATGCGCAGAGTGTCTGTGATGACATCAGGGCAGGTGGGCGGAGCCTCCCGCTGCTGCCACTAACAGTTCACCCAAATCGGCACCTCTGCGTTATATCAATAATTTAGGCCTAGGGAAGTAGGCCTAAGAGCCGAGGTGGCACAGTGGTTAAATGCAGCACTGCAGGCTACTTCAGCTGACTGCTAGTTCTGCAGTTCGGCTGTTCAAATCTCACCGGCTCAAGGTTGACTCAGCCTTCCATCTTGGGTAAAATGAGGACCGGATTGTTGTTGGGGGTGATATGCTGACTCTGTAAACCTCTTAGAGAGGCTGCAAGCCCTATGAAGCGGTATATAAGTCTAACTGCTATTGCTATTGCTATTGCTAAGTGAGAGGTCCTTGGTGCTCTCTGAGCTTAGCAGTTTCTTTGCAGATGTTTCATTACCCAACTAGGTAACATCACCAGTGCTAGTAGGGAGAAGGGTTTGCTCTCAATTTATACTCTGGGCAAGCCAAGCCACTAGAATATAAAGTGAAAGGGTACCATATTTCTTACCAGCAATGGTGATGTTACCTGGTTTGAGGAATGAAAAGTCTGCAAGAAAACAACCAAGTTCAGAAAACAACAAGGATCCATCATTTCAATCCCTATTGGCCAATATTCTCCTTCAAAGAGAGTCTATAATCGTCCATCAGTGAAGGTTTATGCTCATTCTCAAGAGCAGGGATGGGCAACTATGCTCTCTTTATTACCTGTGGACTTCAACTCCCAGAATTCCTGAAGTCAGCCTTCTCTTCCTCACCCCTTTCCTGGAGACTTCTGGGGTTTTCTAAATTCATGGCCAACTCCACAAATGTTTCTTTTATACAATGCACCATTCACTTCCATGCTCCAAAGGCTTTTCAGAAGGCAAATTGACTTTATTTGTTTTTTTTCTTTGAAGACTTTTCGCTTCTCACCCAAGAAGCTTCTTCATCTCTGAAGAAGATGTTGGGGAATGGAAGGATTTATACTCCTTGCAGACAACTGGTCATTTGCGTCCTTTTAGAGGGTCGTTGAAGCTTTTGGAGGTTAACCTGTCCTCGGGGTCACCTGAGTGGTGCTCCTGGTTCCTGTAAGTCTGCAATTTTTTCCCCTCTGGAAATCCTTCCCTACTCCCTCTAAAAGGATGCAAATGACCAGCTGTCTGCAAGGAATATAAATCCTTCCATTCCCCACCCATCCAGTCAGAGCTGAAGAAGCTTCTTGGATGAGAAACAAAATGTCTTCAAAGAAAACCCAAAAAGTCCAGTTGCCTCTTGAAAAAAGTATATTTAGTTCAACTAGGACACAAATAAACCTCCAAGTGCTTCAATGACCCTCTAAAAGGATGCAAATATCCAGCTGTCTGCAAGGAATATAAATCCTTCCATTCCCCACCATCCAGTCAGAGATGAAGAAGCTTCTTGGATGAGAAGTGAAAAATCTTTAAAAAAAAAAAACCAAAACAAGGAAGTCCAGTTGCCTCCTGAAAAAGCACCTTTGGGACCACCATGACCTGGATGATTGAGAATCTCTACACACATTCAGTACCCTGAGATGTAATGCTGACTACCACCTTTGTTGGCTTCAAGAAATGAATTGAACCCCTGGTTCTTAACCTTGATGGTAGCAGAACTCCTCTGAAGATCATCTTCTGGGGCACTTGTGGGCTCTCACAGGTCCATCATAACAAGAGGTGGCTGGACTAGATCTAGTAGACTAGGTTCCTGCTTATGTTCTTATAATCTGGGTTAGTGTTTTAAGTTGTTCTGACCGAGGCTTCCTTTAACAAGCATGAAGCAGAGTCTTGGTCCCAGAAAAAGCCCTTTTATTTACACGACTGTGAATTCCTCTCATTCACAGCCAGCCAGGCTTAGCAAACAGTCTTTCCGAGGAATATTTATCAACACGAACCTTATCTCATTTGGAGAGCTGCCAGATAACTAATTTCCAAACCCTGGGCAAAGCAACACTTGGCACAGAGCCTCTTATAGTCACAAACATAATTTTCCACTCTTGAAATGACCAAAGAAATGAATTGTTTCCTGCAAAAGCCCCCTCCCCATTCGCTCCTCTTTTGTTTCCTATGGGAGGGGCCAATCACCTAAAAGGTGTGGCTTTACTCCCAAGTCAATCCTGCTGTCTTAATTGTTCTTGTCTTCTGGGAACAGGCTCCAGCTGTTCCTCTACGCACACTGGGAACATTCTCCAGCTGTTCATACACTGGGAACAGGCCCCATTTGTTCCTCTGCCTCATTGCTGTCTAGTTCCCTCTCTGCCTCCAACCCAGAGCCCTTGTCTGAGCTTTCCTCGGCCCCCAGGACTGGCCCATGTTCCTCCCCAACCTCCTCACTGTCCAACTCCACTGCCAGCTCTGATGTCCACTGCCAGGCCACAACACAAGTCTCCAAAACTACATCAAGATATTATTCTCCATGGCTGACCTTTGATTTCTCAGCAATGTTGCAGGAAGGCCCATTCCACTGGATTAACACTTTGCCAAGATCCAACAGAAACACGTCACCTTTGTTGAAGTTGTCCCAAGAAAGATCCACCTGTTTGGAGATAACAGAAAAATGCTGCCATCAAAAACAACATGAAGAAGTTCAGCACAGGTGAACAGGTATGAACACAACTGAGCCCAAAATTTAAGAGACATTTGTTAAGTGAGTTTTGCCCTAATTTATGATCTTTCTTGCCACAGTTGTTAAGTGAATCACTGCAGTTGTTAATTTGGAAACACGGGTGTTAAGTGAATCCAGCTTCCCCATTGACTTTGCTATCCGAAGGTTGCAGAATAGAATGGAATGGAATGGAATGGAATGGAATGGAATGGAATAGAATAGAATAGAATAGAATAGAATAGAATTCTTTATTGGCCAAGTGTGATTGGACACACAAGGAATTTGTCTTTGGTACATATGGTCTCAGTGTACATAAAAAAGACAAGATACATTCATCAAGAATCATACAGCACAACACTTAATGATAGTCATAGGGTACAAATAAGCAATCAGGAAACAATCAATATAAATATAAATCGTAAGGATACAAGCAACAAAATTACAGTCATACAGTCATAAGTGGGAGTAAATGGGTGATAGGAATAATGAGAAGACTAATAGTAATAGTGATGCAGCCTTAGAGAATGGTTTGGCAGTGGTGAGGGAATTATTTGTTTAGCAGAGTGATGGCATTTGGGGAAAAAAAACTGCCCTTGTGTCTAGTTGTGCTCTATAGCGTCGTTTTGAGGGTAGGAGTTGAAACAATCTTTGTTCAGGATGCGAGGGCTCTGTAAATATTTTCACAGGCTTCTTTTTGACTCGTGCAGTGTGCAGGTCCTCAACGGAAGTCAAGTTAGTAGCCATTGGTTTTTTCTGCAGTTCTGATTCTCCTCTGAAGTCCGTGTCTGTCTTGTTGGGTTGCAGAGCCAAACCAGATAGTGATGGAGGTGCAAGATGACAGACTCAGTAATTCCTCTGCAGAACAGAATCAGCAGCTCCTTGGGCACTTTTGAGCTTCCTGAGTTGGCACAGAAAGAACATCCTTTGTGGTGCTTTTTTTGATGACGCTTTTGATGTTAGGTATCCATTTTAGGTCTTGAGATATGACAGAACCTAAAAAGTTCAGCAGTCTCTACTGTTGATGCTGTGTTGTCTAGTATTGTAAGAGGTGGTAGTATGGGAGGGTTTCTCCTAAAATCCACCACCATTTCTATGGTTTTGAGTGTGTTCAGTTCCAGATTGTTCCGGTCGCAACATGAGTCTGGTTGTTCAACCTCCCGTCTGTATGCGGATTCATCGTTGATCTCGAATGAGACCAATCACTGTTGTATCATCTGCAGACTTCAGTAGTTTTAACAGATGGATCCTTTGAGATGCAGCCATTGATATATAGAGAGAAGAGAAGTGGAGAGAGCACACAGCCCTGGGGGGCTCCTCTGCTAATTGAACAGGTACATGGATCTCAGGTGATTTTGCCTAGCTTCACCTGCTGCTTCCTGTCTGTTAGGAAGCTTGTGATCCGCTTACAAGTGTGGGTCGCAAAAGGGGATCATGGACCCCAGCACAGTGCAACCGTCATAAATGTGAGTCAGTTCCCAAGGCTTTGAGTTTTGATCACGTGGCTGTAGGGATAGCTGCAATGATGGTAAGTGTAAAAAGCAGCCATAAGTCACGTTTTTCAGTGCTGCAACTTCCAATGGTCACTAAACGTTGTGATTTATAACGGTTACACACTCCTGCAGTCACATGATGGGGATTTTGGTTGCTTGGCAAGATAGTCAACCTTATGGCCATTTGCAAGTACCCCGTGATGACGTGGCAGCAATTTCTGACTGCTTTCTGGTTTCTAGTGTTTTATTTCTGGTTCCAGGCAAAAGGAAAAGTGCATTGCAGAAAATGGATTTGCTCAACAGTTACATCGCGGAGTTAACAACTACTTTAAAAAGTCATTGTTTTTCATTTTGCTTCTTTTTACACAGCTGACATAATTGGAGATGCTTCTGATCGGAATTTATTGCATTTATGGTGGTCTTTCTACAATACCTCTGAACCAACGAAAGTCCTTTTCATTGTAGCAGCGTATAAATTTGACTGGTAATTGCATGGTATTATTTATGATATATATATATATATCAATGCTATTGAGGAGTCTGGTGTGATTCAGATACAACACTCTGCCCAGATGCTCTGCCCAGATACAACACGTTCAAATGACAATGAAATCCAGTGTCTTTAGAGCTATCCTCCATCCAGGGGTGGGATCCTACCCATTGGTGGGTTCCTGCCGGCATTACTGCTGGTTCATGTGCGCATTTGCATCTAAAAAGCTCTGTGCATGGCACGACGTTAGAAAAGGAAAAAAACTTTTTTTGCAATGAATATTGTTCTGTGCATGCATAGAACTGAAAATCAAGATGGCGCCGACGGCGATAGAACCGGTTTGGGGGCGTGGCAGGCTGAGGTACTTCCTACTCAGCCGAACCAGTCTGAACCGATAGGAACCCACCTCTGATGCTACCGGTTTAACAACCAGTTCACTGAGCGCTAGCTTTGCTCATGAGTGCTTGCTTAGAGAATTAATACAATAAGAATACAATATCAGAGTTGGAAGGGACCTTGGAGGTCTTCTAGTCCAACCTCCTGCCTAGGCAGGAAACCCTATACCATTTCAGACAAATGGCTATCCAACATCTTCTTAAAGACTTCCAGTGTTGGGGCATTCACAACTTCTGGAGGCAATTTCTGTTCCACTGATTAATTGTTCTCACTGTCAGGAAATTTCTCCTTATTTCTAGGTTGCTTCTCTCCTTGATTAGTTTCCACCCATTGCTTCTTGTTCTACCCTCAGGTGCCTTGGAGAATAGCGTGACTCCCTCTTCTTTGTGGCAACCCCTGAGATATTGGAACTCTTCTACCATGTCTCCCCTAGTCCTTCTTTTCATTGAACTAGACATTCTCAGTTCCTGCAACCGTTCTTCATATGTTTTTAGTCTCCAGTCCCCTTAATCATCTTTGTTGCTCTTCTCTGCACTCTTTCTAGAGTCTCCACATCTTTTCTACGTTGTGGCGACCAAAACTGAATGCAGGATTCCAAGTGTGGCCTTACCAAGGCCTTATAAAGTGGTATTACCACTTCAATTAGAGAAAACCTACCTTCTGGATTGCTGCTGGGGAGGAAAACAGCTGAGGCATGGAAATACACTCTGCCGAGCGACTCAGCTGAGAATATAAATGTTGGGAAAGTGTGGGGGCAGGCGGGCAGGCCCACTTGCTCATCGGAACGAATCGGTTCGCTCCAAGCCAATCTTCAGAGCTACTGGTTCGCCCAAACCAGCCGAACCAGTAGAGGTGGGTTCCTACCAGTTTGGACTGGTTTGGCTGAGTAGGTAGTGACTCCGCCAGCCACACCCCCAAACCGGTTCTATCTGTGGCGCCATAAGTGCTGCCATCTTGTTTTTTGCTTCTGCGCAGAATCAATTTTTAAAATATTGTGCATGTGCGCATAGCGCATGCTCCCCTGAAGCGCGTCGCTGAGTGAACCGGCAGTATCAGAAGCCAGGAACCACCCCTGAATCCTTCCCCTGCCTCCATCCCTTAGGAAAAGAATAAATTGCGGTAGAAAAAATGGAAGATGGAGAGAGGCCAGCTCTGTTACCAAAGTGGCAAGAATTAAAAATGTGACTTATGTCCAAACTAGCAGAAAGTATGTGTCAGTGGGTCAGGACTACTGACCTACTGACCTCACAGGACTACAGATAGTCCCCCAGTTACAACCACCCAAAGCCCAAAATTTATGTTGCTAAGTGAGACATTGGTTAAGTGATTTCATGACCCTTTCTTTCCTCTGTTGTTAAATGAATCTCTGCAGTTGATAAGTTACTAACCTGGTTGTTAAGTGAATCTGGCTTCCCCATTGAGTTTGTTGGTCAGAAGGCCACAAGGGAGGGATCACGTAACCTCCCAGGACATTGCAACCATCCTAAATATGAGTCAGTTGCCAAGCCTTTGAATTTTGATCGCGTGACCTTTGGGTCATAAGTGTGAAAAATGGTTCTGTCACTTTTTTCAGTGTTGATGGAACTTCCAATGGTCACTAAACGAACTGTTATAAGTTTGAGGATTACCTATTCCAGTGATGGCAAACTTTTTTGGCTGATGTGCCAAAAGCGGGGGGGGGGGGGGAGTGAGCACAGGGGGATCATGCGCCAGTGTGCCACACCGATGATGCTGTGCACGTGACCCTCCACAGCATGCACATATGCGTGCGATCAGCGACACCCCCCCTTTTGCTGTGGTTTTCTTGCCTTCCCCAGGCTCCAGAGGTTTTGTAGGAACCTGGGGAGGGCAAAAACAGCCTCCCCCCCCCCCCCTCGGAGACCCTCCAGAGCTTTCCTGAAGCCTCCAGAGGACAAAAAACAGACCTACAGGAAACCTGGAAGTTCAGGTATGGTGACTTCCGGTTTGTCTGTAGGGCCGATTTTCGACCTCCGGAGGCTTCAGGGGCCTTCAGGAGGCTTCCCTGAAGGCTCAAAAGGGTGAAAAACAGCCCTAGGCTCTCAGCTGCTCCGGAGCCAGAGTCATTTAGTAACTGTGTGACTCTCTTAACAACGGTGGTGTAAAAAAGTTGCAAAATCGGGCACTGCTCCCCTTGACAACAGAGGTTCTCCTCCTAGTTATGGGCGTAAATTGAGGACTTCCTGTATGACACGACTTGGCTCCAGATGTTTCAGGCTTGCCTTCAGAAGTTTTGGGAGCTTCATCCCTGGAAGCTTTCAAGAAGAGACCGGACTGCCATCTGTCAGAAACAGTGTAGGGTCTCCTGCATGGGGGTGGGGGTTGGGGGTGGACTAGATGACCTACAAGGTCCCTTCCAACTCTGTTAGTCTGTTAATGTCCTTGAAAAAATAGTTCTGGCTTCTCTGTCTTAATCTCCTGGTCTGAGCAGTTGCATCTGAACTGAAGTTTAGTTTTTGAGAATGCAAATATATTAAATATATATATAAATATATCAGGGGAGGGGCTGTCCTTACCTCTGTCGCTGACACATGCTTCTTGCCCTTAACATGAAGGAGCCTTTTGATGTTATACATGTTGGTCTCAACATGCTTGAACCCTGAAGCCATTCCTCCCTTCTTGTAGCTGTTGAAAACAAGACTTCATATTTAATTACAAAAAGGGAGGGTTTTGGGGAAAAAAATACTTGGCTACTCTAAAGAGCTGGGGTCATAGAGCTAGTTAGAATATTACCTTTAAAAAAAAAAAAAAAAGAACAGGTTACTAGACCTCACTGTTACAGGTAGTCCTCGACTTACCACCATCATGGAACTTCCCAAGTTGTCATGGTCACAAAACAGTGACCCATCCGATTTTACTATCTTTTTTTCTCTGCAGCGGTCGTTAAGACTTTTATGTTTTTGCTCAAAACCAGAAGTAAACACATCTTTTCAGCAAAAACCTTGGTGTGATTATAGTAGGAGGCTGCAAATGGCTATGACTGTGGATGATGGGTTGCTGAGTACCTGTAATGTAGTTCCATGGCCACAGAGGAAGGGGAGGCAGTTGTTGAAACTTTGCAACTGGGTTATAAGTACACCCCCCCCCGCCAGGGAAGGTCTGTTGTAACTCCGAACAGTCACTAAACAATTGGTAATAAGTCAAGGACTACGCAAATTAGAGTATGGTTGAACAAGACTAAAATAAAAGAGATAGGAGGTGGTTAGATTTTTGTTGTTGTTGTTGTTCATCGCATGGACAAGTTTCCGCAACACTCACATGATGCCTTTCTTGAAATAACTTTTGAAAGCAGCGGATTCGTGTCCTTGAGCCTCGCGGTGCTGAATGGCTCGGCCTCCCAGGGAATCATCCATCTGGGTGACATAGAAAGCCGCAGCCCCTTGCTCGTCCTGAGTGGCATCGCGCCCGATCCAAAAGTGGAGATCAGTGGCAAAGCCATGCTGCATCTTTATGTTCTGGAAAGGAACACGCATGGCGTTAAAATTATTTTCCAAGCGCCGGAAGGATGGGTCGGAAAAAGAATAGAATAGAATAGAATAGAATAGAATAGAATAACAGAGTTGGAAGGGACCTTGGAGGTCTCCGAGTCCAACCCCCTGCCTAGACACGAAACCCTATACCATTTCAGTTCTTAAAAACTTCCAGTGTTGGGGCATTCACAACTTCTGGAGGCAAGTTGTTCCATTGGTTAATTAGTCTGTCAGGAAATTTCTCCTCAGTTCTAAGTTGCTTCTCTCCTTGATTAGTTTCCACCCATTGCTTCTCGTTCTACCCTCAGGTGCCTTGGAGAATAGTTTGACTCCCTCTTCTTTGTGGCAACCCCTGAGATATTGGAAGGCTGCTATCATGTTTCCCCTAGTCCTTCTTTCTATTAAACTAGACATACCCAGTTCCTGCAACCGTTCTTCATATGTTTTAGCCTCCAGTCCCCTAATCTTCTTTGTTGCTCTTCTCTGCACTCTTTCTAGAGTCTCCACATCTTTTCTACATCTTGGCGACCAAAACTGAATACAGGATTCCAAGTGTGGCCTTACCAAGGCTTTATAAAGTGGTATTAACACTTCACGTGATTTTGATTCTATCCCTCTGTTTACGCAGCCTAGAACTGTGTTGGCTTTTTTGGCAGTTGCTGCACATTGCTGGCTCATATTTAAATGAAAGAATATTTAAAAGAAAGAATCACTTTTATTTATTTATTTTGTTTTCCAAGTTTTTTATTTTTTTTATTTTTTACAAATATATCGAATCAATGCATGAAGAGAGTGGTACCTGGGTGTCATACATTCTAATACGAGTAAAACTGATAAAGTTAATCATACCCTGTTTCCCTGGAAATAAGACAGAGATCTTATTTTCTTTTGACCCCCGAAATAAGCACTTGGTTTTATTTTGGGGAAGGTCTTATTATTTTTGAGGTGAAGGAGGTGGCCAGTGTGGTCACCTCATGGCTGCTGCTGTGTGGCAATATTTTCAGGGAGGGCTTATTTCACCACACGCGTGCAAAAGCCCGATTGGGCTTATTATCTGGGGAGGTTTTATTTTCAGGAAAACAGGATACCGTATTTTTCAGAGTATAAGATGCACCTTTTTTCCTCAAAAAAGAGGCTGAAAATCTGGGTGCGTCTTATACACTGAATACAGCATTTTTGGTCTCCCGAAACACCACCCCCTTCAACAAAATGGCCATGCGGAGCCTTTAGGAGGTTTCCAGAGTGCTCCTAGGGGCTGGGGAGGGCAGAAATGAGGGGAAAGGAGCTGTTTTTTGCTCAATTTTGTCCCCCCCCCAGGAGCACTCTACAAACCTCCTAAAGGCTATTCATGCCCTTTAAAAAAAAACAGCTTTTGCGAAAAAGGGGCCGATTTTGAGAGGTTTGCAGAATGCAAAACCTTTTTTAAAAAATTTGCCTCTTCAAAACCTTGGTGCGTCTTATACTCCAAAAATACCGTAATTATTACATTCAATGTATGTTTTTTAATAATAATAATAGATTGCAATCTAGCATTATTCAATTGTTCCATGTTTTCTCCTGTTATTACTTTTATTATATAAAAATGTATGCAATATTAATTCCCCCTCCTCTTATTTCTATCACTTATTCTAGTTTTAGTCCTGTCACCCTTTATTAAAAGGCTTTTTCTTTCTATTCTGTCTAATTTCTAATCGTGTCACCTACCTATGAAAAGAAAAGAGAGAGAGAAAAGGAAAAACATATCAGAAAAAAAAATCATCCATCCATCGCCTCTTGCCCACTTCAGTACTTTAATTGCTATCCTTTAAAGGAGAGAGAGAAAAGCAAAAACTAATGAGAACAGATATATTTTCTAAACAATAGCAATAGCACTTAGACTTATATACTGCTTCACAGTGATTTACATCCCTATCTAAGAGGTTTACAAATGCTAGCATATTGCCCCCCACCCTCAACAATCTGGATCCTCATTTTAACAATCTCGGCAGGATGGAAGATGGAGTCTCCAATCTTGGTAACTTTAAGACTTGTGGACTTCAACTCCCAGAATTCCTCAGCCAGCCCTGTTGGGGTAGGGGATTCTGGGAATGGAAGCCCACAAGTCTTAAAGTTTCCAAGATTGGAGACCCCTCCTCTAGTGAATAACATATTTTGTACAATTATCCTTTCTCCGTGGAAGCTTACATTTAGTACGATGTAGCAATCTCCTTCAAAGAAACTCCCGTAAGCCTTTGCAGGAATAGGCTCCATCTTCATATTCTGAAAGAGAAGAGATCATATGCTAAGCAAGAAGTCCTTGCAAGATGTTTTTGAACGTGGCAGAGAGTTCCCATAAACATTTTTTTTAAAAAAAATGATGTTTAGCATAGGGCGCCAGAACCAGAAATGTTTTGGTGAGAAAGAAAGAACTTATGCATAATTAAAAAAAGAACAAACACACCCAGACAGCTACAAAGGAAATGGACAGCTGCATAAATAATTTGAATAATTACATTAATAATATAAACTTTAGCGCCACTTTTTCTGTGTACACACTGGCACAGATTAAAAAATGAAATTCTGATGCCTGCTCTCAAAATATATATTCCCCTATGTATGTGCTGTGTATATAGAATGGAAGGGAAGAGGGTAGAGAAGAGGGAAGAGAAGAAACGATGGAAGAGAAGAGGAAGGGAAGGGAAGATGGAAGAGAAGAGAAGATGGAAGAGAAGAGAAGATGGAAGGGAAGAAAAGATGGAAGAGAAGATGGAAGGGAAGATGGAAGAGAAGAAAAGATGGAAGAGAAGGGAAGAGAAGATGGAAGAGAAGAGAAGATGGAAGAGAAGAGAAGATGGAAGGAAGGGAAAAGAAAGGAAGAAAAGAGAAGAGAATATTTTATTGGTCAAATGTGATTAAATAGACGAATTTGTCTCTGGTGCATAAGCTCTCAGTGATACATACACAGAACAACAAAGTGATAGGTCATAGATCATAAATCATAGTTACACTAATTAATCATCAGATACAAACAACAAGTCATAAATCAAAAGATGCCAATAGGAGAAAATAGTAGGAAACATAGTAGAGAAGAAGAGAGAAGATGAGAAAGATGAGAAGAAGAATAGCAACACCCCCCTACTATATGGGTAAATATCTTTAGGCATAAGACAATGCGGTGGGAATTCGGGTTTCAGCAGAGTAATGGCACTAGGGGAAAAACTACTTTTGTGTCTAGTTGTTTTGCCATGCAGTGTCCTATAGCAGCATTTTGTTGAAACAGATTATGTCCATGATATGAGATTCTATGAGAAACTAATCAGGGAGGGAACCAACCTAGAACTAAGGAGGAATTTCCTGACAATTTGGACAATTAATCAGAGGGAACGATGTGTCTCCAAGGTCCCTTCCAATTTGGTTGTTCTGTTGTTGCAAGAACTACACAAGGAACAGGAGGACTTTGTCTTCTTTTGATGCAACACTTGAAGGCAAGCATTGCAAATAAAGAATGCAAATCTATTCATGTTCCGAGGTAGAGTTAAACCATTAGACCTTGTTGGGAATGCAAGTCAGAGGTGGAGGAGACCCAAACGCACACTGCAATGAACAAGGATCTACATTCAATTTTGCAGCTATTAAGATTGTTGGACAAGCAGGCACAAAAACAGCCAGGGAAGCGACCGAAGCCTGGGAAATGGGCCATTTGTCAATCAACAGGAATGCTGATTTGCCACCAGCTTATGAAATACTTAGGTGAGGTCTTGGCAGCACAAGGAAACAATAGCCAAAACTTAATAATCAGCCATCAATAGTCCAATCAACATCTAAAAAGCCACACACACCGAGCACCATACAAAGAATAGCGCCAGACACAGAAGCACACCTTATGGTTAGACGTGGGTTTCACATAAATCTACTACCAGTTCGCCATGCACGCTTGCTTTCTGAGTGTTTGTGTGGCCTTCCATGCATGTGGTTTGCTCGCGTGTGCGGCTTGCACGCATACGCGTGGCTTAGAAAACATGGCTAAATAGGACGGCATAGAGCCGGGGCGAATAGGTGGGCGGGTGAGCAGGTTGCTATTACCAGTTTGCCCAAACCGGTCCGAACCAGCTCCGATTCTGGTCAGAGAGGAAGTTCCCTGAGGATGGGTTCCAGCACGAGTCTGAAAGCTTGAAAAACTGAACTTCTAGTCCTCATGATTGACTCAGATTGGGCCCTGCCACATTATCCTGGAACACGTACGTTTGCCTTCTTCTTCTTGTTGAGGATGCCTCACTCTGGCTCCGTTTTTCCCCAGGAAAATTTCTCGAATGTCTAAATATTCCTAGAACTTCCGCGCATGGCTGCATAGTCTTGTTTCAAAATCCAGGGATATTTTTTTTTTGCTTCATTCATTAACCTGGCGAAGTTTTTCTGCTTCAACTCACGCAGGACCTGCTGAACTGGATAAGCGTGTTGGTCAAAAGAGACCACTAAAGATCAGCTGTTTCTCATAGGCCACAAGATTGTTGGCTAAAGGTTGGCCGCATCTGTAAACTTTGTCTCAAGAGGGTTGCAAATGCGGATACTCCCCTCCCCTTTTTTTTTTGTTTGTCAAGGTCATCGTTGACCAATTGGGGGCAAAGAACAGGCAGTCCTATCTTAATCAAGGCCAAACATCTCTTCCTTGTTTTGGAGGAATTGCATTGCCTCTGGTTCACACAATCCAGGTATCAGGGTTTTAACAAGGGGTCCTCTGCCCAGTTGCTGGGTTGGTGTGGCTATGGTGGGCGTGGCCTAGTTGTCCTCCTGCACCACAGCAGGGTGTGTGTGTTTTTGTTCTCCCTGGGCTCCGGAGGCTTTTTGTGAGCCTCCGGGAGGGTGAAAACGGCCTCCCCAGGCTCCAGAGGCCCTCTGGAGACCTGAACTTCTGGTAGGCCCATTTTTCACCTTCCTTGAGCCTCCATGGATGCCCTACACTTACCTGCATCCAAAACTGGGCCGTGTGGAGACTCTTGGGAGGGGCGGGGTAGGGTGGGCGGGGCCAGCCAGGAGTAGGATATGGGAGTTCTCCGAACTGCACAGAATCGTAGCCAGAGGTTCTCCCGAACCCCTACGAATCCCCAGCAGCCAGGTATGCTTAATCACGATTTGTGGAGTAAGCTACAGTTGGATGGATGCCAGCTCAGCAACATTTCTTTTTTTTAAGAAAAATGTATTATTTATTATGAACTTTATTTGCCGCTCATGTCAAACTACTCTGGATGTTTTGCATCATAAAAACATTAAAAAAAAAAAACATTGCAATCATCCCTTGTAAGAAAAAAAAAAGGAAGTAAAATGAAACCATTGTTGTTTGTTTTTAAAAATTTAAGTTTAACCAAGCCTTGTATGAAACCAGGCACTGACTTTGATAATATGGATCGGCAAGATTTTGGATCTGGTTCTACAAAGTAAATGCTTCAAGGTTGTTTTTGTTGTGGTGGTTCATTTGCTATGTTGTGCCTCACTCCTTGCAAATCCATGGACTACAACACAACAGCACCCCCCTCCCCTGCTTGGAAAGCCTATGCTTCTAGTCCTCAGTGAGGTGCTTCTGCTGAGCCTCCTTGGTCAGATCCAATTTGAACTGAGCTGTTTTGCCAACTCTTTCTCCTGGTGGCTGCTTAGCTCCAGCAATGGCTTCCTCTTGGGGCCCTAAGGAGCCCGGGTGGGCAGGGGAGGAGGGGCTGGGAGGGGAGGGGCGAGTACAGTCCCACAAGGCGCCCTTCGATGTGAGTGACATTGAGTTTGCCACACCCACCCAGTCACATGACCACCTAGCCACGCCCACACAGCCGGTCATTAGGCAAATCATATTAGTGGTCCACGGGATTTAAAATTATGAATTTAGTGGTCCCTGAGGTCCGAAAGGTTGGTGACCCTTGATATAGACAGCTCATCCTCTGCCGTCCCCTTCTCCTTTTCCTTTCCATCTTTCCCAACACTATGATTCATTTCATTAAATTAAAGTTAACCCTAACCACAGTTGGATGTGTAACATGACTTAAAACAAAATGAAGAACGTTTGCTTAGCTGACAGTGTTGTATAAAAACCGGTTGCATTTGTTAAGTAGTGAAGAAACTACGAGCTACATTTTTTTCGATCATTTATCTTTGCACAAATACAACCCATGTTCCCATAATAACAGTGCTGGAAGGGACCTTGGAGGTCTTCTAGTCCAACCCCCTGCTCAAGCAGGAGACCCTATACGATTTCAGACAACTGGTTGTCCAATCTCTCCTTAAAAGCATCCAGTGTTGGGGCATTCACGACTTCTGGAACTTCTGTTCCACTGGTTATTTGTTCTAACTGTCAGGAAATTCCTCCTCAGTTCTAAGTTGCTTCTCTCCTGGATTAGTTTTCACCCATTGCTTCTTGTTCTTCCCTCAGGTGCCTTGGAGAATAGCCTGACTCCCTCTTCTTTGTGGCAGCCCCTGAGATATTGGAACACTGCTATCATGTCACCCCTAGTCCTTCTTTCTATTAAACTAGACATACCCAGTTCCTGCAACCATTTTAGCCTCCAGTCCCCTAATCCTCTTTGTTGCTCTTCTCTGCACTCTTTCTAGAGTCTCCACATCTTTTCTACATCGTGGCGACCAAAACTGGATGCAAATATTCTTATACTTAAATCTGCATCTGTTGTAGTTCATCTCTTCCATACATTGACATACAACCACAATGGAGACAGCTCATTATGGTCCTCTGTTGTCACAGTCGTTAGTTGATCGATCCAATTTTATGACCTTTTTGTGGTGACCATTAAGTGAATACCCTGGTTATTAAATGAATGCTGCAGTCGATAAGCGAAAAGCTAACTTCCAGGTTTTTTTTTTTGCAAAACCGTCATAAAGCACAGACATGTGACTTGTCAGTAAACAATAAATGGCCATAAATGCAGCTATACCGTCAATGTCCGAAGCGAGGTCACATGGCTGGGGAGCAGGTGATCACTGTAGGTTTGGAATTAGGTCATAATTTCATTTTTTCTGGGTAAATTGTGACTTAACCCCAGTTGCCGAGACAACAGCTATGTTGAGGACTACCTGTAGAAACTAGGCAATGCATTGATGTGCCAATCAATGCAGAAATGATTTAAATGGCCCCAGTTGGAATTAATTTAGTTTTGTAGAAAACAGCAATGATATTTTACCTTGATGGTCCATATTTGAAGCCCTGGTTTCTGCTCAATCGGAGGGAGGCCCATTTCTCTTTCAGCATCTGCCATCCTTGATTAGATGAAGCTGCAAAAAACAAAGAAGGGGTAAATATGTTTGTTTTTTTTTAAAAAGAATCCTGCAACTTTTTAATTTTTTTTTTTCCTTTTAACTGTGGAAACTACAGCACCTTATGCAGGGAGATCCCTGGAGGTCTAATTACTTTATTACCTTGATTTATATCTCTCTCTTGTACTCACTCAAGGCCGCCACCACTCAGAAATAGAACAAAATAAAAAATAACTCCCTCTAAATCCTATTCCAAGAGACTGGATGAAAAAGGAAAGTTGGGCACCTTTTTTTGCCAGAGAAAAATGTGTGTGTTCAGCACAACTGCTGGACAAAGCATTCCCCTGACACAGGAAAGGGAGGGAGGGAAGGAGGGAGGGAAGGGGGGAGGGAGGGAGAGAGAGAGAGAGAGAGAGAGAGAGAGAGAGAGAGGGAGGGAGGGAAGGGGGGAGGGAGGGAAGGGGGGAGGGAGGGAGGGAGAGAGAGAGAGAGAGAGAGAGAGAGAGGAGGAAGGAGAGAGATGAAATAGTATATCTAATTAAAAGACCAAAAGAAAAACAAGAGATTTTCCTCTTTATTTAACAAAACACAAGAGAAAATGTAAATGGGAAGCAAAAGAAAAAATAAAGAAAAGGAACAGCAGAAGAACAAACACTGGAAGTGTTTCTCATACAACTCACAGATGTGTGCATAATATGAATAGCATTTAAATAATAATTGATGCAGGGGTAAAATTAGCAATAGCAATAGCAGTTAGACTTATATACCGCTTCATAGGGCTTTCAGCCCTCTCTAAGCAGTTTACAGAGTCAGCATATCACCCCCAACAACAATCCGGGTCCTCGTTTCACCCACCTCGGAAGGATGGAAGGCTGAGTCAACCCTGAGCCGGTGAGATTTGAACAGCAGAACTGCAGAACTGCAGTCAGCTGAAGTAGCCTGCAGTGCTGCATTTAACCACTGTGCCACCTCGGCTCAATTCCGCAGGTTCTGACCGGTTCTGAAGTACCGGTAGCGGAAATTTTGAGTAGTTTGGAGAACCAGCAAATGCCACCTCTGGCTGGCCCCAGAGTGGGGAGGGAATGGGGATTTTGCAGTATCCTTCCCCTGCCACGCCCACCAAGCCATGCCCACAGATACTGATGTTTCACCACTGATACTGATGTTTAAATTGCATCTGCTGGCAAGCGATAAAGCTAAATCATCAGCACCCTCTTTCCCATCATGCACTACCTTAATGAAGACTAGCGGCTTGCTGCTTTAGATCTAAATTCCACAGAATATAAGAACCTGCCAAATTCCTATCTTTGCCCGCAGGCCCTGTAACTGACCCTGCAGCCCTACTCCAGTGTAAATCTTGGGAATATCTGCTGATAATCAATCATCTTCAAAATGGAGAGGATAGACTTTAGATTTTAAATTCAGATTTGGGCCCTTTCCCTGAAGCAGAACTGCATTAAAAACAACATTTTTGATTCTCTGTCATCTATTGTTTTATTCTACTACACCGTGGGAGTTTTCATTGTACACACTAAACCTCAAACTAAACAACTCCTGCATTTTATCCTCTTCTTCCTGAAAATTGACATTTGCAATAAATCCTTCCAATTGTACTCTTTTCTTATATTTCAGTTCAAGGGTTTCAAATTTCGGCTGATGAAATCCATCTGAACATCGTCACGGGATCAGCTGTGCCCTGCCCTTCAAAGGTGTGAGAACATAGATGTGCTTAGCACGTAGCTCAAATCTAGAATGCTTATGTTTAGGTTAGTTAATTGTCATTGCACCTCGTACAACGAAATTAAACGCAGGGGTGAAATCCAGCAGGTTCTGACAGGTTCTAGAGAGTCGGTAGCGGAAATTTTGAATAGTTTGGAGAACCGGCAAATACCACCTCTGGCTGGACCAGGGGTGGGTTTCTCGCCCCGTTCCAACCGGTTTGGTCGGAACGGGGCCGGCGGCGTCCTCGTGCACACGCGCAGTGCACACATGCGTACTAGTGTCTGCGCAATGCTCCAGCTGCTCCTGGAGGATTGCGCAGGCGCTGTATGCATCCTGCGCATGCGTGGAAGCGCAGAACTCGTCAAAACCGGGTAAGGAGCGCGGGCGGGCAGGTGGGCCCTTCGCCGTTCCCGGAAGTTACTTACTTCCGGGTTCGCCGACCAACCGGTTCGCAGGGACCGCCGCGAACCGGTTGAAACCCACCCCTGGGCTGGACCCAGAGTGGGGAAGGAATGGGGATTTTGCAGTATCCTTCCCCTGCCATGCCCACCAAGCCACGCCCACAGAACCGGTAGTAAAAAAAAAATGAATTTCACCACTGTTTCAGTGTACATTTTAACTATAAAAATAAAAACACAAACATACATTCTTTACTTTTTATATAATTGAAATTGAAAACCCGATAGTGCTCTCTACCATAGAATTCAATATAGTTACTGCCCTGGGATAGAAGCTGTTTTTCACCCTGTTCGTCCTTGTTTTTGTTATCCTGTACCGTCTGCCAGATGGTAATAGTTCAAAAAAAAGGGTGCCCAGGATGAGAGGGATCTTTAATAATGTTTTGCACTTTCTTAAGCCAGCGGGAGCTATAAAGCTCTTCCAAAGAGGGGAGAGGGCAACCCATGATGCTCTGGGCAATGACGTTTAACCCTCTGGAGCTCTGTCCTATCTGCCACGGTGCAATTGGCAAACCAGACACAGCAGTGGTGGGTTCCGGCAGGCACTACTGCTGATTGGCTCTGGTGTCCACTTAAGGCATGCACGCTTGATGCGTGCTCTCCGCACGCATGCACAATGCATTTAAAATTGTTCTGACCATGCACACAACTGAGAAACAAGAAGGCACTTCCACCAGTAAACAGGTTCAGGGGCGTGGCCGGCCTGGGTTGCTGCCGGTTTCAGCAACCCAGGCTACCAAACCACTACCAGTTCAGCCGAACCGGTAGGAACTCACCACTGATACACAGGTGCAGCAAGTTAAAATACTCCCTATGGTGCAGCAATAGAAAGTCACCAGCAACTTTTCATTCGGTTGTTGTTTCCTGAGAAGTCTCAGGTAGTATATCACCTGTGCTGGGCCCTTTCGACCACGGCTGCAACGTGAGTTGCCCCAGGTAGTTTATCTTTTATGATACCACCATTTATGATAACGTCTTTACATGCTGTGGGGATTTGGGGGTGGGGGGGTGGGGGACGAGAAAGAGATTAAAATACAGGTAAAAGGTAGTCCTTGACTTACACCCACCATCGAGCCTAAAATTTCAGTTGTTAAGTGGGATGTTTAAGTTTTGCCTCATTTTACAACCTTACTTGCCACAGTTGTTAAAGTGAATCATTGCATGTGTTAAATTACTAACACGGTTGTAAAGTGAATCTGTTCCCCCCCCATTGAGTTTGCTTGTTAGAAGTTCGCAAAAGGGGATCACGTCTCTCTCTCTCTCTCCCTTTCTCTCCCTTTCTCTCTCTCTCTCTCTCTCTCTCTCTCTCTCTCTCTCTCTCTCTCTCTCTCTCTCTCTCTCCCCCCCCCCTCTCTCTCTCTCATGAACCAGTTTGGTAAGCATTCTGAATTTTGATAACATGATGGTGGAGAGGTGCTTTTTTCAGTGCCGTTGTAACTTTGGACGGTCGCTAAACAAAGTGTTGTAAGTCAAGGACTACCATACCTGCATTGGAGTTCCACTTGTTCAAACTTGGCAACTTTAAGACTTGTGGACTTCAACTCCCAGAATTCTCCATAGCTGGCCGGAGAATTCTGGGAATTGAAGTCCACAAGTCTTAATGTTGTGTTAGCACCACCTAGTGGCAGTGACAAGACACTCTTTTTCCCAGCTTCAAATGAATTGGCACCAAGAATGAATATACAATATCTCTAATCAGAGCTTCCTAGCCCATTTTCCTTCCAGCAGCTATGAAAAAAAAATCCATTTCTGCATGCAAAGAATATTTGAAGAACCACTCAGCGGGAGAGACATAATCCTCAGCTTGCAAAATTGCCACACGGACACAAACACAAAAGTAACATAGAAAAAAAAAGGCAATTGCCTAACTATTTCCAAAACTGGAGAAGAAGGGGAGGCGAAAAACCTGCCAAAAACATGATACAGATTCTGTATTTTTTTCTGAGAAAAATATTGTTTTTCCTATGCACCTTGGGGAAAAAAAAGAGAAAGAAATGCAGGTTAGGGCAACATGAGAGGAACGTTCAATTACTACCAGACAAAGGGCTAAAATAGGAACTTTTTTGATCTCCCGCCTCATGATTTCCATCTGGCACCCAGCCCATTCAAATAACTAACGTCTAATTATTTTTAGAGAAAACTATATTTTTACAGAGACACACAGTCCTTTCGGAATTGAAGTTCTTGGCGGAGGTGACCGACAGTCATAATCATGTCCAGCTGAATGAGTTCAGAAGCCTTCGGTCAGCTGGGATTGAGGCCACATGGTCTTTTCTTGATACCGGAGTCTTTTCTAAAAGGAGGGAGGCCAACATCCCTCACGGGTGAGAATTGGTCCTCTGAACAGGACCTGGAAGTAGGAATATCCATCAACAATGAATCAGTGGCACAGAATTTGCCTCCAGAAGTTGTGAATGCCCCAACACTGGAAGTCTTTAAGAAAATGCTGGATAGCCATTTGTCTGGAACGGTATAGGGTTTCCTGTCTAGGCAGGGGGTTGGACTAGAAGACCTCCAAGGTCCCTTTCAACTCTGCTATTGTATAAATTGTACCAGGTTGGTCTAGTAGTTAAGGCACCAGGCTGGATAGTAAGTGACCATGAGTTTAAGCCCTGCCTTAGGCAGGAAAGCCAGCTGGGTGACTCTGGGCAAATCACCAGGAGACGGTGAGTTCTAGTCCCGCCTTAGGCATTAAAGCCAGCTAGGTAATTTTAGGCCAGTTAATCTTTCTCAGACCAGAGGTGGGTTCCTACGGTTCGGCCCGGTTCAGCTGATTTGGCAGCCTGAGTTTCTGGAGCCGGCAGCGACCTAGGCCTTCCACGCCGCCAAACCGGTTCTCCTACGCAGCCACCACCTTGATTTTCAGTTCTGCGCATGCGCAGAACAATTGTAATTGCATAAATGTATTTTTTTTCTTTTTTAAACGTTTTGAGCATGCGCAGGCCTATTTTTTTTGCAGATGCACACTAGTGCGGAACGCACGTTTGGTGTGTGCGCGAGCAAAGCAAGCATGCACGGGCAGAATTTTTGCGCTCACGGAATAGGCAGTAATGCAAGGAGCAACCCACCCCTGGCTCAACGCATTAGAAGTCATCTGTAATCAGAGGTGGGTTGCTGCCGTTCCGGCCCACTTCGGCCAAAACCGGTAGTGTAAGTCAGGCCTGTGTCGCAGAACTGTCAGCGACTCAGGTTGGCCATGCCCCCAAACTGCTAACCTCGGTGCTGCATGGCCGCTGCTATTTTGGATTTCAGTGACTGAACGTGCGCAGTTCACTGTAAATTGTTCTGCGCTTGTGCGAAGAACAATTTACACTGAACAGTGCACGCTCGAGTTGCGCGTCAGTTGCGAACTGGTTGTAAAGCCAGCAGCAACCTCCCCTATCTATAATGCATCCAGGTTTGTAATAGTATGTCCGGCAGGCCTGGGGCTGTTGACCTCTTGATTGAGGTCCAGCCCCGCTTCGACTGGGTGCATGCTGTGTTTCTTAATCTGCTGTGTCTTATTTGTTTTAATCTTAATCTTTTAATCTTTTCTTAATATTTCTTATTTCTGTAAGCCGCCCGGAGTCCTCCGGGATTGGGCGGCCTATAAATTCAATAAATAGAAATAGAAATAGAGTGTCCTTGGGAGACGGTAGAGGGAGAACAAGGACAACCAGCATGTAAAACCGTCCCACCGAATGCGACATTTCAGAAGGGACCCTCCCTATTTTTCCAAAGAGTAAAAAGAAAGAAAGGGAGAACCGGCATAATCACCAAGTATCTTGACTCACAGCCACAACTGGAACATTGCTAAGCAAGGTGGTCTTTAAGTGAGTTTTGCCCCATTTTACGACCTTTCTTGCCAGAGTTGTTAAGTGAATCATTGCTGTTGTTAAGTTCGTAACACAATTGTTAAGCAAGGGTGGCTTCCCCACTGATTTTGCTCATCAGGAGGTTGCAAAAGAAAATTTACGCGGGCAGAGCGGTGGGTTGCTGCCGGTTCGGCCCGGTTTGACCGAACCAGTAGTGGCGGCAGTGGGAGGCTCCGCCCACCCACCCTGATGGTTCTGCACAGAAACGTTGCATGTGTGTGTGTGTGTGTGTGTGTGAATGAATGGGGGAGCACGAGTGAACCAGTAATAAACGGGTTAGCAACCCACCACTGCATATGACCCCAGGACACTGCAACCGTCATAAATATGAGTCAGTTGCTAAGCATCCAAATTCTGATCACTTGTTCCTGGTCATAAATGTGGAACACGGTCACGAGTCACATTTTTCAGTGCCGTTATAACTTGGAATGGTTACTAAACGAATAGTTGTAATAGAATAAAACAGAGTTGGAAGGGACCTTGGAAGTCTTTGCTACACTATTTTTGATTAGTGGTTGTGCAATCTCTTCTTTAAAACTTCCAGTGTTGAAGCACCCAAAACTTCTGGAGGCAAGTCGTTCCACTGATTAATTTTTCTGATTGCCTAGGAAGTGGTAGTTACGAATATCAAGGTTAATAATAGTTAAAAACTGGCACCTACATGCCAGATAACAAATAAGTAACTGAAGGGGAGGAACTGCAATATGTTCGCCATAATTAAAAGCTTTCCAAAATTCACCCCAAAAACAAACACACACTTTCTCAAGAAATGTAAGATAACTGGGTGGGGCTGAAAGGACAAAGAAAAGGTGATTATTGTGGCAAGTGGAATGTCACCCACACAAGGAAAAGTTCACCTTGAAACACAAACTGGTTTTCTGCTTCATCGCTTCCAGGAGCAATAGAACCTTCCTCCATCCTGCAGGGAAATCTCTTTGCAGGCGCAGAGCAGAATCAGAAAACTCGAAATCTACCTTCAGGGGAGGAGGCAAAAAAAGTCAAAATGGGCATGCTAGTTTAATGAAAAGAAGGACCAGGGGTGACATGATTGAAGTCTTCCGATATCTCAGGGGGCTGCCCCAAAGAAGAGTGAGTCAGGCTATTCTCCAAGGCACCTGAGGGCAGGACAAGAAGCAATGGGTGGAAACTAATCAAGGAGAGAAGCAACTTAGAACCGAGGAGAAATTTCCTAACAGTTAGAACAATTAATCAGTGGAACAGAAGTTGCCTCCAGAAATTGTGAATGCTCCAACACTGGAAGACTTTAAGAAGATGTTGGATAGCCATTTGTCTGAAACAGTATAGGGTTTCCTGTCTACGCAGGGGGTTGGACTAGAAAACCTCCAAGGTCCCTTCCAACTCTGTTTATTCTATTCTATTCTGCTACACTCTACTATGTACTCTGCTCTACTATGATAAGATATATGATATGATATGACATGACATGATATGATATGATATTATCCAAAGTACCTGAGTGTAGAACAAGAAGCAATGGGTGGAAACTAATCAAGGAGAGAAGCAACTTAGAACTGCGGAGAAATTTCCTGACAGTCAGAACAATTAATCAGTGGAACAGAAGTTGCCTCCAGAAGTTGTGAATGCCCCAACACTGGAAGTCTTTAAGAAGATGTTGGACAACCATTTGAAATGGTAAAGAGTTTCCTGCTTGAGCACGGGGTTGGACTAGAAGACCTCCAAAGTCCCTTCCAACGCTGTTATTTTGTTAATCTGTTTTTTTGTTTTTTTATGAATTTCACACTTGATGTGCATCACGTATCAAAAAATATGAAGAGAATTGATTACTTGGTGTGGCAGCTATCTGGTCTTTTTTTTTTACTGCATCCTGGGATCATCTTTGTCTATCTCATTAGGTCTGGAAGGAATTCGTTTTTTGCCTCCCTTTTGTGGTAATGGATGGACAAGTCCTCGTAAGTTGTGCGTGGTGGCAATTTCCACAGTGTTGAGGTCTCTTAGGAAAGTTTATTGTAGAATGGCTGGTTGAGAAGGGATGGTGAGTTTCAGTCCTGCCTCTGGGGTGAAAGTTGGCTAGGTGACTTTGGGCCAATCACCAGGATACGTTGAGTTCTAGTCCTGCCTTAAGCATGACCTTGCAGGGTTGTTGTCAGAGGTGGGTTCCTACCAGTTTGGCCAAGTAGGTAGCAATAGCAATAGGAGTTAGACTTATATACCGCTCCATAGGGCTTTCAGCCCTCTCTAAGCGGTTTACAGAGTCAGCATATCGCCCCCAACAACAATCCGGGTCCTCATTTTACCCACCTCGGAAGGATGGAAGGCTGAGTCAACCCTGAGCCGGTGAGATTTGAACTGCCGAACTGCAGCTAACAGTCAGCTGAAGTGGCCTGCAGTACTGCACTCTAACCACTGCGCCATCTCGGCTCTGAGGTAGTAACTCATCCGTTCACATCCCCGAACTGGTTCTATTGGTGGGGGCCATAGGTTCTGCCATCTTGTTTTTTTTTTTGCTTCTTGTGCCTGTGCAGAAGCAATTTTTTTACTGATGTACATGCCCGCATAGCGCACATCATCAAGCATGCACGCCCATCAAGCACACGCGTGCATGAAGCACATGCACGCCTGCAGTGCGCCTCTGAGCCAACCAGCAGTAACAGAAGCAAGAACTCACCCCTGGTTGTTGTGTGGAAAATAGGAAAAGGAAGGAGTATTAGATAGTAGTATATAGTAGTAGTAGTATAGTAGTAGTATTCACCACTTTGATTTATTTCTCTTTTTTAAAAAAAGGCAGGATAAAAATAAATAAAAATGCAAGCAAACTCTGGTCTGCAACATTTCCTCAAATTTAATCCCAAAAATTGGATTTTGCAATGGGATGATCTCTTCTCTGCTTTTATTTGGCTTCTCTTTTTAGCATTTGCAACTTTCAAAAAAAAAATCATATATAAGTGTGTTGGCAAAATAAACAGCCAAATTACTTTTTCTTTGATGCTGAATCACTTGATCTCTCCCGCTGCAAAAAATAAACACTTCAGAGATTCCAGTGACTGAAAGGTTTTTCATTAATAAATAACTTGGGTATGTAACGCCAAATGTCCTCTGAGTACATCAAGGACCTGTCAAGTTTTTGGACAAGGAATAATCCTTCAAAATTATGAACTCAAAGTCCAAAGAAGGAAAAGGGAAATATGCACCTTTGACCGATACACATGCTTGGAAAATCTGTGATATTGTGGGGGGGTGGGGGGAGTCCTAATAGTTAAAGACTAGGAACAAAGTTTGAATCAGAAATATAACTATAGTCCTTTTTTTTCCTGCAGAAGTTCTGGACTACAGAACCTATGAGCCTCTGATCAAAGTTGATGAAAGCTGTAGTTGAAGTCATCTGAAGAACGATATTTTGGAAAACAGATATGTAATTTAAATTGGTATTTCTCAGCTTTCTCAAGTTTAAGATGGGTGGACTTCAACTCCCAGAATTTCCCAGCCAGCATAGCTGGCTGGGGAATTCTGGGAGTTGAAGTCCACCCATCTTAAACTTGCCAACATTGAGTGACACCGGATTAAAGTGGGAAATATTCCGTCCTTGAGGATCCACAACTAAAAAACTTTGACAAGTTTCTAACAGGTTCTTGCTTCTGGAGGCAGTGGTTATTTTTAACCAAGCAAGGAAAATTCAGCTGCCTCTGCCCAACACCAGCCAAAGAAGTGCAGCTCAACCGCAGAAAATAACTTCCCTCTGGCTGAACAACACCAAAACCCAGCCAGATTTCACTCCTGAGAATCTGTGCCTGTGCTTGTTAGATGTGAACAGAAACACAGATTAGGAGTTTTCGCAATCTAATTCCGTAAGAATGGTGCACCACACTGCAATCCTCATTTCATCCCTATTCTGCTTGGATGTCGGTTATGGGGTTTGCGGAGGGAGGGAGGGGGGAATCCTGTGGGATTTTCACATTACAAAAAAAGATGTTTGAGACTTTGGGAAAAAAAAAATGCAGAGAACAGCAAATAAGATGATTAAAGGCCTGGAGCAGGGGTGAAATCCAGCAGGTTCTGACAGGTCCTGGAGAACCGGTAGCGGATATTTTGAGTAGTTCGGAGAACCGGTAGCAGAAAATTTGAGTAGTTTGGAGAACCGGCAAATGCCACCTCTGGCTGGCCCCAGAGTGGGGAGGGAATGGAGATTTTGCAGTATCCTTCCCCTGGAGTAGGGAGGGAATGGAGATTTTGCAGTATCCTTCCCTTAGAGTGGGGAGGGAATGGAGATTTTGCAGTAACTTTCCCCTGGAGTAGGGAGGGAATGGAGATTTTGCAGCATCCTTCCCCTGGAGTGGGGAGGGAATGGAGATTTTGCAGTATCCTTCCCCTAGAGTGGGGAGGGAATGGAGATTTTGCAGTAACTTTCCCCTGGAGTAGGGAGGGAATGGAGATTTTGCAGTAACTTTCCCCTGAAGTGGGGAGGGAATGGAGATTTTGCAGTAACTTTCCCCTGAAGTGGGGAGGGAATGGAGATTTTGCAGCATCCTTCCCCTGGAGTGGGGAGGGAATGGAGATTTTGCAGTAACTTTCCCCTGAAGTGGGGAGGGAATGGAGATTTTGCAGTATCCTTCCCCTGGAGTGGGGAGGGAATGGAGATTTTGCAGCATCCTTCCCCTGAAGTGGGGAGGGAATGGAGATTTTGCAGCATCCTTCCCCTGGAGTGGGGAGGGAATGGAGATTTTGCAGTAACTTTCCCCTGAAGTGGGGAGGGAATGGAGATTTTGCAGCATCCTTCCCCTGGAGTGGGGAGGGAATGGAGATTTTGCAGTAACTTTCCCCTGAAGTGGGGAGGGAATGGAGATTTTGCAGTATCCTTCCCCTGGAGTGGGGAGGGAATGGAGATTTTGCAGCATCCTTCCCCTGGAGTGGGGAGGGAATGGAGATTTTGCAGTAACTTTCCCCTGGAGTGGGGAGGGAATGGAGATTTTGCAGTATCCTTCCCCTAGAGTGGGGAGGAATGGGGATTTTGTGGTATCCTTCCCTTAGAGTGGGGAGGGAATGGAGATTTTGCAGTAACTTTCCCCTAGAGTGGGGAGGGAATGGAGATTTTGCAGTAACTTTCCCCTGGAGTGGGGAGGGAATGGAGATTTTGCAGTAACTTTCCCCTGAAGTGGGGAGGGAATGGAGATTTTGCAGTAACTTTCCCCTGGAGTGGGGAGGGAATGGAGATTTTGCAGTATCCTTCCCCTGAAGTGGGGAGGGAATGGAGATTTTGCAGCATCCTTCCCCTGGAGTGGGGAGGGAATGGAGATTTTGCAGTAACTTTCCCCTGAAGTGGGGAGGGAATGGAGATTTTGCAGTAACTTTCCCCTGGAGTGGGGAGGGAATGGAGATTTTGCAGTATCCTTCCCCTGAAGTGGGGAGGGAATGGAGATTTTGCAGCATCCTTCCCCTGGAGTGGGGAGGGAATGGAGATTTTGCAGTAACTTTCCCCTGAAGTGGGGAGGGAATGGAGATTTTGCAGTATCCTTCCCCTGGAGTGGGGAGGGAATGGAGATTTTGCAGCATCCTTCCCCTGGAGTGGGGAGGGAATGGAGATTTTGCAGTAACTTTCCCCTGGAGTGGGGAGGGAATGGAGATTTTGCAGTATCCTTCCCCTAGAGTGGGGAGGAATGGGGATTTTGTGGTATCCTTCCCTTAGAGTGGGGAGGGAATGGAGATTTTGCAGTAACTTTCCCCTAGAGTGGGGAGGGAATGGAGATTTTGCAGTAACTTTCCCCTGGAGTAGGGAGGGAATGGAGATTTTGCAGTAACTTTCCCCTGGAGTGGGGAGGGAATGGAGATTTTGCAGTAACTTTCCCCTGAAGTGGGGAGGGAATGGAGATTTTGCAGTAACTTTCCCCTGGAGTGGGGAGGGAATGGAGATTTTGCAGTATCCTTCCCCTGAAGTGGGGAGGGAATGGAGATTTTGCAGCATCCTTCCCCTGGAGTGGGGAGGGAATGGAGATTTTGCAGTAACTTTCCCCTGAAGTGGGGAGGGAATGGAGATTTTGCAGTAACTTTCCCCTGGAGTAGGGAGGGAATGGAGATTTTGCAGTATCCTTCCCCTGGAGTGGGGAGGGAATGGAGATTTTGCAGTATCCTTCCCCTAGAGTGGGGAGGAATGGGGATTTTGTGGTATCCTTCCCCTGGAGTGGGGAGGGAATGGAGATTTTGCAGCATCCTTCCCCTGGAGTGGGGAGGGAATGGAGATTTTGCAGCATCCTTCCCCTGGAGTGGGGAGGGAATGGAGATTTTGCAGTAACTTTCCCCTGAAGTGGGGAGGGAATGGAGATTTTGCAGTATCCTTCCCCTGGAGTGGGGAGGGAATGGAGATTTTGCAGCATCCTTCCCCTGGAGTGGGGAGGGAATGGAGATTTTGCAGTAACTTTCCCCTGAAGTGGGGAGGGAATGGAGATTTTGCAGTAACTTTCCCCTGAAGTGGGGAGGGAATGGAGATTTTGCAGCATCCTTCCCCTGGAGTGGGGAGGGAATGGAGATTTTGCAGCATCCTTCCCCTGGAGTGGGGAGGGAATGGAGATTTTGCAGCATCCTTCCCCTGGAGTGGGGAGGGAATGGAGATTTTGCAGTAACTTTCCCCTGAAGTGGGGAGGGAATGGAGATTTTGCAGTAACTTTCCCCTGAAGTGGGGAGGGAATGGAGATTTTGCAGTAACTTTCCCCTGAAGTGGGGAGGGAATGGAGATTTTGCAGCATCCTTCCCCTGGAGTGGGGAGGGAATGGAGATTTTGCAGTATCCTTCCCCTGGAGTGGGGAGGGAATGGAGATTTTGCAGTAACTTTCCCCTGAAGTGGGGAGGGAATGGAGATTTTGCAGCATCCTTCCCCTGGAGTGGGGAGGGAATGGAGATTTTGCAGCATCCTTCCCCAGTATCCTTCCCCGCCCACCAAGCCACACCATGCCATGCCCACAGAACTGGTAGTAAAAAAATTTCACCACTGGGCTGGAGACGAAGACATATGAAGAACGATTGAAGGAACTGGGTAAGGCTATTCTAGAAAAAAGAACTAGAAGGGAAATGATAGTATTCCATTAGTTGGGGGGCTGCGGTAAAAAAGAGGCGGGGGGGTTTCCAACTTATTTTCCAAAGCACTTGTAGGCAGGAGAAGAAACAACGGATGGAAATTAATCAAGGAGAGGAGCAACCTGGAATTAAGGAGAAACTTCCTAACAGCGAGAACAATTAAACAGTGGAACAGAACTTGTCTCCAGAAGCTGTGGGTGCTCCATCACTGGAGGCTTTCAAGAAAAGACTGGACAGCCTATCTGAAATGATATAGGGTCTCTCTGCTTGAGGACAGGGTTGGACTAGAAGACCTCCAAGGTCCCTTCCAGCTCGAAAGTGATTGATTGGACCAGAAAAAGTGGTGTTTTGGGTATGCGGCAGGGGTGAGTTGCAACTGGTTCGCGGCGGTCCCTGCGAACCGGTTGGTTGCCGAACCTGGAAGTAAGTAACTTCCAGGAACGGCGAAGGGCGCGCCCGCCCGCGGTCCTTACCCGGTTTTGACGAGTTCTGCGCTTCCACGCATGCGCAGGACACATACAGCGCCTGCGCGATCGTCCAGGAGCAGCTGGAGCGTTGCGCAGGCGCTAGTACGCATGCGTGCACCGCGCGTGTGCACGAGGACACCGCCGGCCCCGTTCCAACCGAACCGGTTGGAACGGGGCGAGAAACCTACCCCTGGTGTGCGGCACTGTTTATCAGAGAGAAAGGGGAGAAGAAGGCTGCAGGGACCAGTTTCATCCACCATGGATGAAAGCCAGGCATCGTCATCAGAGGGCTGCAGAGAAAGACTTCTGAAGGAAGACCACGAAGAATGTAGAAGACTCTGCCTGGAAACTGGAGACCTTTGAGATTCAGGAAAATACAGTTGTGACGTTGGAACATTGGCTTATCCCGATGGAGGAAAACATGAGAAGTGAGCTAGGTGGATCAGAAACAGGAGAAGCCCCAGCAGAGAGGGATACTGATTGGGATACAAGTGACCCTCAACTTATGACCACAACTGAGCCCAAAATTCCTGCTGCTAAGCGAGACGGTTGTTAAGTGAATTTTTACAACCTTTCTTGCCACAGTTGCGAAGGACAACGGCTGCGGTTGTTGAATTAGTAACCTGCTTGTTAAGTGAACCTGTTTCCCAACTGACTTTGCTTGTGGGAAGCGGATTACATGACACCCCGGGGAAACAGCAACCGTCATAAATGTGACTCAGTTGTCAAGCATCCGGATGTAAATCACACACACAACCATGGGGATGCTGCAAGGGCCATAAGCCACTGTTTTCCCCCAGTGCTTTTGTAACTTTGAATGGTCCCCGAGTGAATTGCTGTAAGTCGGAGACTATCTGTATGCATAGGAGAAATGCGTCAACGGTTGTGCGAAAAAACACTTGTAAGCACTTTTTTTAGTGCTATGTAACTTCAAGCGATCACTAAGCAAATGGTTGTATGTCGAGGACTGTCTGTATGCAGATGAGATAGAGAAGTCCCAACAGAGAGGAATGCTGTAAGGCCTGATGCCCATCCTCAGTGTAGGATGTGGAGGAATGTGAAATTTTATTTATTTATTTAGTTGGTCAAACATGCACGAGATGACAGGTATAAGGATAGAATAGAATAGAATAGAATTTTATTATTTGTATGCCGCCCTTCTCCGGGAGGACTCAGGGCGGCGAACAATTCAAGGGGGGGAAAAGGGGAACATAAAAAACAAAATACAAATAATAAAAGTAAACAACAGTCGCACAACCATACATGTCGAGAGGGGAGGGAACTCAACACCCCCAGGCCTGTCGGCAAAGCCAGGTTTGACGGCTTTTCGGAAGGCCTTGAGAGAGGTGAGGGTCCGAATCCCTGCGGGGAGTTCGTTCCAGAGGGCCGGAGCTGCAACAGAGAAGGCCCTCCCCCGAGTAATAGCCAGGTGGCATTGGCTGGTAGATGGCACCCGGAGGAGGCCAACCCTGTGAGATCTAATGGGTCTGTGGGAGGTAATTGGCAGCAGGCGGTCTCTCAAGTACCCAGGTCCAATACCATGAAGGGCTTTATAAGTTACGACTAGCACTTTGAAGTGTATCCGGAGACTGATCGGTAACCAGTGCAGCTCGCGGAGGATAGGTGTAACGTGGGTGTACCAAGGTGCACCCACAATCGCTCGCACGGCTGCGTTCTGGACGAGTTGAAGTCTCCGAATACTCTTCAAGGCTGCCCCATGTAGAGCGCATTGCAGTAGTAGGATAAACAATACGAGCACAGGAAATGGGTACAAATAAGTGGGGACAGTAGGACAGGGACGGTAGGCACGCTGGTGCGCTTATGCACACCCCCTTTATGGACGTCCACGGCAGACAGTTTAAGATTAAAGCTGCGGGGGGTTTGAGGATGTAACAACCGAGTCGGGTAGAGCATTCCAGGCGTTGACCACTCTGTGGCTGAAGTCGTATTTTCTGCAATCGAGTTTGGAGCGGTTTACCTTGAGTTTGTATCGATTGTTTGCCCGTGTATTATTGAGGTTGAAGCTGAAGAAGTCGTCGACAGATACGGTGTTGTAGCGGATAATTTTGGGTATCCAAGGCCAAAATTTCGAGCCTGGTGGCCTAAACAATTCTATTGTGAGTAGAGGAGCAGAGGACTCTTCTCGGGGAAATATCTCTGGACTCGCTCAATTGTATTAATGTCTGATATATAGTGTGGATTCCAGGCAGACAAGCTGTATTCGAGAATAGGTCTGGCAAAGGTTTTGTATGCCCTAGTTAACAGTACAATGTTACCGGAGAAGAAGCTTCACAAGATTAGGTGAACAACTCTTAATGCCTTTTAGGCATTGCCAAGGTGGTGCAGTGGTTAAATGCAGCACTGCAGGCTACTGCTAGATCAGCAGTTCAGCGGTTCAAATCTCACCGGCTCAGGGTTGACTCAGCCTTCCATCCTTCCGAGGTGGGTAAAATGAGGACCCAGATTGTTGGGGGCAATATGCTGACTCTCTGTAAATCGCTTAGAGAGGGCTGAAAGCCCTATGAAGCGGTATATAAGTCTACTGCTATTGCTATTGCTATTGCTGTTACAGTGAGTTCTAGGGCTTAGATCTGGGAATAGTAAGTGATAGATAACTGGGGTCTGGAATTATTTTTCAACAGGCAAAGATGGGAGAGGAATTAAATTATGGCCGTTGCGTCTGGCTGGCTGATCTACAGGTGCAATTCTTCTGCTGTTGATCAGGTGAATCTGAGGAGTGGAGGAGGATGTGAAGACGGAATCATGGAAGCCACCTTAGAAGACCATCTGGGAGTTTGCAGGGACAGAGGTTCTTCAGGCCTGGTTTGTGGCTCCTTCTAAACCAGGGATTTCCAGCCTTGGCAACTTTTAAGACTTGTAGACATCAACTCCCAGAATTCCTCAGCCAGCTTTGCTTAAGTGAATCCCTGCAGTTGCTAAATTAGTAACCCAGTTGTTAAGTGAATCTGGTTTCCCCATTGACTTTGCTCGTCAGAAGGTCTCCAAAGGAGACGACCTGACAACGGGAACATTGCAGCCGTCATAAATGTGAATCAGTTGTCAAGCATCCAGATGTAAATCACACATCTAAGGGGATGCTGCAAGGCAGTGGTGGGTTTCAAAAATTGTTTGAACCTACTCTGTGGGTGTGGCCTCCTTTGTGGGAGTGGCTTGTCGTCCATGTGACCGGATGGGAGTGGCTTGCCGCCCATGTGACCGGATATGAAGATGCCGACGACACTTGTCAGAACCACCTTAAATTGCCTCACACACAGCACTGGCATGCAGAAGAATATGATGTCAACTTGTTTTTTAAAAGGCACCTTTGGTTCGCGTTAAAACAACTTCAACACACGCAATGTTCTGATTGCACCACAAACGCAGAAGTCATCCTTACCTTTCACAGAGGCACTGAGTTTTATAAATAGGAGCATGATAGTGTAGAATAATCATATCCAAGGACCAGTGGTGGGTTTCAAAAAATTTTGGAAGCTCTTCTGTAGGTTTGGCCTGCTTTCCGGGTCCACTGGTGGAACCTCTTCTAACCGGTTCGGTAGGTTCTACCGAATAGGTGCGAACTGGTAGGAACCCACCTCTGCTGCAAGGGTCATAAGTTTGAAAAGGGGTCATAAGTCACTTTTTTCCAGTGCTTTTGTAACTTTGAATGGTCACTAGGACTCTGCAAGTGGCAATAAATACACTTGCCAAGCATCCAAACTTTGATCATGTGACAAAACACAGGATAATGGAGTTGGAAGGGGCCTTGGGAGGTCTTCTAGTCCAACCCTCTGATTAGGCAGGAGAACTTATATCATTCCAGACAAATGGTTATCCCGTTTCTTCTTAAAAACGTCCAGTGTTAGGTCATTCACAATTTCTGGAGGCAACTTCTGTTCCACTGATTAATTGTTCTAACTGTCAGGAAATTTCTCCTCAGTTCTAAGTTGCTTCTCTCCTTGATTAGTTTCCACCCATTGCTTCTTGTCCTGCCTTCAGGTGCCTTGGAGAATAGCTTGACTCTCTCTTCTTTGTGGCAACTCCTGAGATATTGGAAGACTGCTATCATGTCTCCCTTAGTCCTTCTTTTCATCAACTAGACATACCCAGTTCATGCAACCGTTCTTCATATGTTTTAGCCTCCAGTCCCCTAATCCTCTTTGTTGCTCTTCTCTGCGCTCTTTCCAGAGTCTCCACATCTTTTTTACATCGTGGCGACCAGAACTGAATGCCGTATTCCAAGTGTGGCCTTCCCAAGGCCTTATAAAGTGGTATTAATTAACCCTTCACGTGATCTTGATTCTACGATCATAGGGATATGGCAAATGTCATAACTGCAAGGACCGGTTGTAAGATTTTTTAAAGCACCATTGTAACATTGAACATTCACTCAACAAATGGTTATAAGTTGAGGACTGTATCCTTCATTTCTGTTCCAGCAATGAAACTGATGAAAAATAGATTGTTGTCATTTCGCCAGGGAATTTTCTTCTGATAAAAAGGAATAGTTTACCAAGAGGAGCTCAGCTCAGCCCAGTTCTGCTCTGAAAACATAGTGGGGGAAAATCAGCTCCATTTGCCTTTGGTCAATATTATCTTTAACAAAAGACCTTTTCCTTTGTTAGCAGTAAATGCACCTGACTTCCTCTTTTTAGCAGAAAGCAGCTATAGATCTCAGCTGGTGCTGGCTTAAATAGCCGTCTTCCAATATTGGAGGGGCTGCCACAAAGAAGAGGGAGTCAAGCTATTCTCCAAAGCACCTGAAGGCAGGACAAGAAGCAACGGGTGGAAACTAATTGAGGAGAGAAGCAATCTGGAATTAAAAAGATATTTCCTGACAGTTAGAACAATTAATCAGTGGAACAGAAATTGCCTCCAGAAGTTGTGAATGCTCCAACACTGGAAGTTTTTAAGAAGAAACTGGACAGCCATTTGTCTGAAGTGGTGTAGGGTTTCCTGCCTAAGCAGGGGGTTGGACTAGAAGACCTCCAAGGTCCCTTCCAACTCTTGTTATTCTTTTAAATCAAGTGCAGGTGTTCTGATACCTTCCATATTTCCCAGCCACTGCTTACAACTTTCATTAATTTTGGGATCTCAATGCTGTTGGGGCGTGTCTGGTTGGGGAAAACTAATTCAGGAAAATCACAAAGGTAAACTCAAGGCTTTCCTTATGAGGCTGTTTTGCCTCTCAAGTATTAATACGATGTGTAAGAGAGAAACAGCTACATCAAAAAAGGCTGCTTCTAGATCTCCTAGAATTGCAGTTCTGCACCTAAGCTATTTTGGGTGGTTAGAAGACTCAAGAAACCTCACCTCTAATATTCCGTAAATCAACTAAGGAGGGGAAAAAACCGAACGAAGAAACATTCCTTTGCCTTTACATCAGAGATTTAAAAAAAAAATCTTGGGGGAACCTAAAACTTTAAATCAAATTGAGCTCCTGCCACAAGTCAAATGAGTCATTCACAAGGAATGGCACAAGAGATAATTACTCAGTAGGTGAAAGTCAGAGCAATTTTTACTGTATTCACCAGCAAAAAGTCAAATGTAGATTGTGTCCTTATCTAATGCTGGGTTGGAAAAGCACCCGAGCTCAAACCTTGAAAATAATATTCCTCAAATGCAAAAGGAAGGAAGGAAGGAGGGAGGGAGGGAAGGAAGGAAGGAAGGAGGAAGACTGACAGGAAGGAGGGAGAAAGACAGACAGACAAGAAAGAAAAGGAGAGAGAAAGAAAAAGAGAGAAGGATGGAGGGGGGAGAGAAAGAAATACAGAAAGAGAAAAAAGAACAAAAGAAAGGCCAACAGATAGAAAGAAAGAAAGACAGGAAGAAAGGAAGCAGAAAGAGACAGAAAGGAAGAAAGGAAGACAAACAGAAAAGAAAGAAAAAGAAATGAAGGAAGGAAGACAGATAGATAGATAGACAGGAAGGAAAGAAGAAAGATAAGAAAGAGAAAGAAAGAAAGAGAAAGAGAGAGAGAGAAGGAGGGAGGGAGAAAGTGAAAGACAGACAGGAAGAAAGGAAGAAGAAAGACAGAAAGACAGACAGAAAGAGAAAAAATTAAAGAAAGACAAACAGAAAAGAAAGAAAGAGGAAAAGGAAGGAAGGAAGACAGATAGGAAGGAAGGGAGAAGAAAGACAGACAGACAAGAAAGAAAGAAAGAAAGAAAGAAGGAAGGAAGGAAGGAAGGAAGGAAGGAAGGAAGGAAAGAAAGAAGGGAGGGAGAGAAAGAAAGACAGTCAGAAAGAGAAAGAAAGAAAACATACAGACAGATAGATAGAAAGAAAGACAGGAAGAAAAAAGAAAGACAAACAGAAAAAGAAAGACAGACAGAAAAAGAAAGAAAGAAAAGAAAGAAAGAGGAAGAGAGAGAAAGAAAGGAAGAAAGAGAAAGAAAGAAACATAGATATTTAATTTAGGTTTGCATATCATGATTAAATGAAACATACTCAGTTACTCCATCTGCCTGGGTTTGACCATAGGCTGAAGCCTCAGTGGTGCTCGCTTCATAAACAACAGCTAATCCCAAAACCAGTCAACCTAATTTTAGTTTTATTTCACTGTGCAAATGCTTTGAAAGGCAATTCTTCACCCGTTATTTTGCCTCCTTCAAGCAAAAAACCATTTACAAAATTAAAGAAACACCAATCCTTAAACGAAGAGACCACTATCGATTTGCATCCCCAATTCCAGCCTGATAAATAAGAACATGATCTCCAGAAAACATGCCAATCCTAAACTCAACAGGATAAAGCCCAATTTTAAATAATCTGCATTTGTCCCCTTTTCAATTGCCTGGACAGTCAAACACACCCACCACACCTTTGGGGGGAGAGTCTGTTCAAAACCCCTAATTCCTAAGCTGAGCTACTTTAAGAGATATAGAAAAGAATTCAAATTCCTCCTACGCAATCCGGGCACGCAGCAAAATCTGATCAATCAATACATCAAGAGAATCACAGCCAATTAAGATTGGTTGGCTTCTTTCCCTTCCTTCTCAAAAACGATCTAGGAAATTTAGCTTACTTTACAGTCCAGATTATTCTGGGTTTCTGGAATTTCCTGCCCACCTGCTTCCAAACCACTCTGCAAACTGCCTTTTTTGAGTTTGAGGCTGACAGCAGCTGTCGTGTAATCTCTAGCAAAAAAAAAGGGGGCATGTCCAGAGGTGGTTGCTAACGTGGAAACCTCCCTTAACCGGCTACGCCCAGATTTGCCAATGCAAACTC